>NC_137174.1:56947700-57547700 GCF_951804945.1 Podarcis cretensis | reverse complement strand
ATAAGCCACAGTTTGTCTTAAACTTTGATTTAATCATGAACATGTGTTTGCCCAGGCCATACGGGTCCCCATTCAAATTCTGATGCCTGGGCCACTCAAACAAGGCATACACTGGTCTGACAAAGTGAGCCATGGTTTGCTTCAAAAAAACCAAAAGCAGTAAGCCAGAAATAAAGCATGAATATGCCTTATTCTAATATTTATGGGCAGTCACTAGAAAGAACATGTTTGGATTAGGCGATTATTATTTTTGGCAATATTCCTTTTGAAAAAATGGTGTCTCTTCTATATCCCTGTGCTCCAATCAAAAAGGCAGAAACACTTTTGTGCTAATCCAGCAAATGGGATTCATGTGTGGGAGCTGCAAAAGAAAGGATTACCGTAGTTGTAGAACTGGGTAATGGGTATTGTGGCAGGGTATGGGTATGAGACATGGAACTTGTGCAACAGAAGAGACATCTTCTACTTCCTACATTCCATATCACTTATCTGAACCGCACAGTCTCTGCCCACTCAGAACATATTTTGCCATAGTGAACTGGCTTGAATGCAATGAGTACTAGCACTGCTGAAGTCAGTTGAGATCACAGTCCAACGGAAGAAAATAGGTGTTGGCCCACTGAGTGCCAGCAGTTCTGAGACACTATACTCCCCCATCCAGCTGCACACTGAAATGATTCTGTAAAACTAAAATAAAGCACAGCTTCTATTTCCCATTGTTGCACTCACAACAACTGGCTTGAGGAAAAAACTAGGAGGATAACCTAGCAGCTACAAGGGTAAAAAAACGCAGCACATTAGAATTGACAGAAATGGAATTAATTACTACACATTAAAAGATTATGTCGATATGTGCCTTCAAGTTATGGTGGAAGACACCTCAAGACAGAGCCTGACACCTGACAAATTAGAGAAGGGCCATAGCTCAGTGGCAGAGCACCTGCTTACATGCAGAAGGTCCCAGGTTCAATCCCTGGTATCTTCAAGTAGGGCTGGGAGAGAGTCCCTGTCTGAAGTAGTGGAGAGCCACTACTAGCCAATGTAGACAGTACTGAACTGAAGAGACCAATGGTCTGACTCAATCTAATGCAGCTGCCTGTGTTCCTAAATTTCAAGTGGGAGAACATTCCAGAGCTGTGGCACCACCACATGAAAGGCTTGGTGGTGTTAGTTTGGAAGGGGAGGATCCCAGTCACCCTCATACAACACAAGAATGAAAGACGGATTGGTGAGGCTTGGAAATAACAAAAAGGGTAAAATACCTGGGGTTAAACTTAACATCCAAGAATGTGAACTTATTTAAGGATAATTATGAAAAAAGTTGGTCAGAGGTAAAGAAGGATCTGGAAATATGGTCAAGGTTGAAACTTTCCTTGTTAGGCCGAATTGCTACTATTAAGATGAATGTATTGCCTAGAATGCTGTTTTTATTCCAGACGTTGCAGATTTTGGACAAGATGGACTGTTTCAAGAAGTGGCAGAAAGACATATCAAAATTTGTCTGGCAGGGCAAAAAGCCCAGAATTAAATTTAAGATTTTAACTGATGCAAAGGATAGAGGGGGGTTTGCCCTGCCGGACTTAAGACTTTATTATGAATCGGCAGCTTTCTGCTGGTTGAAACACTGGCTACTTCTTGAGAACACTGACATTTTGGACCTGGAAGGGTACGACAATAGTTTTGGTTGGCATGCATACTTATGGTACGACAAGGCAAAGGTGTATAAAAGCTTTAAAAACCATATTGTAAGGAAAGCACTGTATAACGTTTGGATTCGATATAAAGATCTGTTGGAAAATAAAACCCCCAGGTGGGTGTCACCAATGGAAGCGAGGGAAGTAAAAAAGCTTAATATGGACTCTAAATGGCCAAAATATCATGAGATTCTAGAATATGATGGTGAAAGGGTTAAACTTCAGAGTTATGAGAAACTAAAGCCCAAGGTTCGAGACTGGTTGCATTATCATCAGATAAATGAGACATTTAAACAGGACAGGAAAATAGGATTCCAGAAAGGGAGGTCAAAATTAGAAACAGAATTGTTGGAATCCAATACTAAGAATTTATCAAAAAAGTATAACTTGCTGTTGAAATGGAATACACAGGATGAAACGGTGAAATCAGCAATGATTAAATGGGCACAAGATATTGGTCATGATATTATCTTTGCGGACTGGGAACAGTTATGGACCACCGGTATTAAATTTACTGCATGTAATGCTTTAAAAGAAAATATTATGAAAATGATCTATCGGTGGTACATGACCCCAGTCAAGCTTGCAAAAATTTACCATTTGCCTAACAATAAGTGTTGGAAATGTAATGAGACTGAAGGCACTTTCTACCACCTTTGGTGGACCTGCCCAAAGGTTAAAGCTTTCTGGGAAATGATCTATAATGAAATTAAGAAGGTCCTTAAGTGGACTTTTCCTAAGAAACCAGAGGCTTTTCTCTTGGGCATGGTTGGCCAAGTGGTGTTAAAGAAGGATAGGATTTTCTTTATGTATGCCACTACAGCAGCAAGAATTCTACTGGCAAAGTATTGGAAGATGCAAGAACTACCTACTCTGGAAGAATGGCAAACAAAGGTGATCGACTTTATGGGACTGGCCGAGATGACGGGCAGAATCCGTGACCAGGGGAAAGAGACAGTGGAAGAGGACTGGAAGAAATTCAAATTATATCTTAAAAACAATTGTAAAATTGAGGAATGTTAAGATGTCAGGGGGTAAGAGGTAAAGAATTGCAGCAGTAATTAAAAAAAAAACTAAAGGAAACTTTATGAAAGGGAATTAAGACAATGGACCTAAGGGTTGCTAAAGAACCATTAAACAAGGATGCAGGGATGGGGAGGTATGGGGAAGTCAAAAGAAAGAAGGGTAGGAAATGATGATTTTGAAGCTATATTGTTCTATATTGTTTTTATTATCTGTCTGAAAAACGAATAAAAATTATTATAAAAAAAAAAAAAGAAAGACGGATTGGTGTTGGCTTTGGCCAGGCCTATGTCTGAAGGAGAGCTCTTGGGCTGTTTCCACAAGCCATTGCACCCACCATGGCTAGCAGTTGATACTGGGTGGTCTCTCTTTTTAATGCTACTGATATACTAGTTTTTCACCTATGTTATTAAGAGTTTTGACATCTCTAGTAATACAATTGCATCTGGCTTTCTCCTACAGATGGCCGCTTCAACCAGCAGGAGTCCCACATGGCTGCCTAGCTCTGAGAACTGAATTCCATAGGCTTTGGGAACAATTGAAACGCCCCGTGGATTCAGTTCTACAGCTAGACAGCAACTAAACTCCAGGAGCTGCCGAGTTCACTCGTGTGTTATCTTGTGTGTCATCAAGGGGATCTGTCAAGACACATAACCATAAGCCAATATAGCTGAGCGTTTGCCATCTACGTGGATTATCCTTTTTAGGTGGCTCTCCTATTCAAGCAGCTGCATGCATGCACACCCCAAGTTAACCTGGGTGGAGCTAAGGTGATGTTGCCACACCTGCACTTTGACATTATCATATAATCCACTCACCTCTTCTTTCTACAGAGAAATACCATCAGCCTAAAAGTGACAGTATGATGCAGTATAAGCCCTCTTCTGGGTCCAAAACACCCCATGTGTCACAGTCGTGCATTCTTTGAACACACACAAAATGTGTGTTGCCTGTACTCGCTTAGGGCCCTCGTATCTACAGGACCGCCTCTCCTGGTATGCCCTGCAGAGGACCTTAAGGTCCATGAATAACGATAGTTTAGAGGTCCCGGGCCCTAAGGAAGTCAGACTATCCTCCACCAGGGCCAGGGCCTTTTCAGTGATGGCTCCAACTTGGTGGAATGCTTTGTCCCATGAGACTAGGGCCCTTCAGGATTTAACCTTCTTTCATCGGGCCTGTAAGACAGAGCTATTCCGCCTGGCCTTTAACTGGAATTCAGCCTGATCTTTTATTTCCCTTCTCTCCCCCCCCCCCTTTGATGAAATCACCCGCTCTGAGACCCCACAGCTAATTCTCCCCTGGCTTCCTCACTGGCCCAAGTAGGACCAATTCAGCCAGCTAGCCCTGGGGATTATCGAATTGATTTTTGAATTTTATTGTTATTCATGTTTTTATACTGTATTTTATGCTGCTTTTATAATTATTTTAAAGTGTTTTAAATTTGTTGCTAGCCACCCTGAGCCCAGTTTTTGAACCGTGAAGGGCGGGGTATAAATAAAAAAAATTATTATATTATTATTAGCCAAAACATGGGTAGCATCTCTGTGTAAAAATAGTAGATGAGTGTGACTATCTGCATACAAGTTACAGTATGAAACCAATGGCTGAGAAAGTTAGCATTGTTAGGTTAAAAGGCAATACTTTAGATGTGCAACCCAAACCTATACATGTTTATTCCCATGTCCCACTGAATTTAACTTTGATCCTTACAACTGTGACTTAAAGAGGCTTCAATCTTATACATGGCCTGAAGGAAAAGCTTGGCCACCCCAATATTGTCCCAACAGCTTGTATGGACCCATATGCCTAATCAAACAGGGTATATTTAGTAAAATTCAGTCTTTAGGCATTACTCTTTTCATACAGCACCATGAGCAGTTATCAGGCACCCATCCTTCTGCACCATGAAGCTTACAGAGCTTTCCCATCTGCTCTAAGATAAGTACATATAGCCACATTAGGGAGGAACTCAAAAGATTAGTGCATGGATCAAAGTCATAATATTATTATTTGTATTTTACAACTATACCCGTCCTCTTGCTCATTCCTGAACTCTGTGTACTTCTTGAAACTAGCAGAAGAGATCTTATGCTATGCTGTACTACAACATCTGCACTTCACAGTTTGGTGATAAGACAGGAATTATTTCCTTCTTTAAAGCATGAAGATACCCCCCAAATAAACAATACTATTTATGTCAAACAGTCATTTCCACCCTACTTACGATAAGTTATCACAAAGAAATGTTCACACAGTAAAACATGCTTGTTTTCCTTTATTTAAAATGCTCTATGTCTTGCATATATACAAAGTGCAACCTGATGGCTAAGCAGAACTCTTTACAATTGTTCATCTCACTAGGAAAGAATCACAAATGGCATAAAACATATTACAGAAGGTGGAATTCACAATAGGGTTGTCTGTGCTGCTCTTAAAAATAAAGGTACTCTGATCCTATTTATGTATGTTGTGTGTCCATTGTCACAGTGTGACCAGATTCTCAGTATACCATCACCTTGTCCTGTGACCTCTGGTTCAGTTTCTGAATAATTCCATAGTGAACTCTATGGACATTTACTTAAAGTAGCCAATGTTTGGCCAGGGGTGGGGGAAGGAAAGAAAGAAAGAAAAGAGATCCCTCCAACAATGAGGGGGCAGGAAGAATTTATGGTGCAAAATGGTAATGTACTACTAGGAAGATAATGTGCCAGAAATCCATAGTCAGTTTTTATAAGTAGATTTTGGGTAGATCCAATTGAAAGGCTGCACTACTGACATTCATTTTGAGTCACTCAAAAAAAGAGCAGGGGTAGACAAAATGAGCAACATCTTCCTATTAGCACAAGAGAAAATTATGTGTGCATATTAGTGAGTATACAACAGCTACTAAGAAAGTTATTGGAACCTATAAAAATGTCACAGAAATATCTCTTTCAGTTTTCAGTATCATTGCCGCCAGATCTTGGGTCTAAACAGAGAGATACATGTTCAGTCAGTATTATTTGAACCACTTTCATTATCTCTTTGATTTCTTTTTCTTCTTCCTACTGCGGTCTTCACTGCTGTCCTCAGCTTCACTAGCAGTTGGGGTGGGTTCGTTTCGGATGATTCTCTTCTCCACCCTGTATTCTTGTTCTCCAACTCTAGGGTCCCCTTTCACAATAAATTCCCCACTGTGGTATGTTATGGTAACATCCGTCCTTGGATAGGTGCCATAGACCCTTCTGAGATCGTCTTTCACAAATTCCGGCAAGTCCCTCCTAGGTCCCACAATCCTCTCAAGCTTACCCCAATGGAGCTCTCCTCTCAAGGTGGATCCCTCAGGCCACACATCCCAGCCTGGTCTATGGTAGGCTGCATGAGGAGGATAGTTAGCATACGGGTTGTACAGAGGAAGAGGGCTCATTTGGGGGAAGCACCAGAAAGGGTAAGGATAGAAGTAAGGATTTGCACCATGGATGTGATGGTACTCCACTTGGTTTGCTGGATTTACGTTGTAACCATTGTTATTGTCCATAATCACAGCAAGAGGCCTGTTGTAGAAGTTGTGCATCTGGACTGGAGGGATCATGGGGGCGTGTGCAGTATCCGATGGTCGACTTGGCCCAAGAGGCAGATAGTTATAAGGCAAGGTCTGCATCATAGTTGAATAGTACAGAGCCATACTGGGAGAAGGTGCATACAATTTCTTCTCAAGCAAGCATCACTTTCTCACATCTGGTTTCTGCCAAGCTGTTGAGACAAATTTAAGAGGTGCTGAACTGTGGCAAAGGCAAATGTGCACAAGCTGATTCATTACAAAAGTTTACCACTGCTTGTGGTAAAGCTACATATTTAGCTACACACTTTCGTTATCTGTTCTCATGGACCTGCAGAAGCTAAGGCAAACTGAGAGAGGCTTGCTGTTCTTTTAAGAGTGTCATGCATACCAGGATTTATCACATGCCTGGCCACACAAGACAAACACACACTTCTTAGAAACAGAGCTTTCACAATAGCATGTGCCTTAAACAATATACTATAATACTTAAGTGGCTTTGGAACCCGTTGGGACAAGCCTTGCCGACCCATAATGGTCTTGCCGGATAAGCAGAAACTAGCAAGCTTCACCCCCCTCTCTCACACACAGAGTTTTATAAAGCTGTCTATTTACACTCTCCTGCTTTGCCAGGATACAGAGATTGCTGCAAGGCAATTCAAATAGATACTTCATTTTATGCACATCAGAGAATGTGATTTTAAAAGTATTTTCAGGCCTTAATAAATTGAGCCAGGACAAGACAAGTAATTATCTGGGTGTCTGCCAAAGTGTTCTACTACCACTAAAAACTGTTTTATTTGTAGAATTATTTATAGGCAGCCTTTAGGGCAGGCATCCCCAACCTTTGGCCCTCCAGATGTTTTGGACTTCAATTCCCATCATCCCTGACCACTGGTCCTGTTAGCTAGGGATCATGGGAGTTGTAGGCCAAAACATCTGGAGGGCTGCAGGTTGCGGGTGCCTGCTTTAGGGACACAGTCCACCCAAGACCAGTTTACCACTCATAATCACACTATAATTCAAAAACAATTTTAATAGCAAAATATTTAAGAACATAGGTCAATCAAAATGAATGTTCAGCAAAATAAATTCCAAGAAAATATAAATACTTTCTATTATCAAACAGCTTTCTAAAATAACAGTCTTGATGAAGCAGCAGCCCAAAATATAGCCCACTTAAAAATTTGAAGAATTTGTCCATTCCTTGTCTCTTTGGGGAGAACTTCCATAATGTCAAGGTCATTGCAATAATATATCACCCTGCAAAGAGCACCCTTATAGCTTCTCCATTTGGATGTAGCAAATGAGAACCAACTCCATCTCCTGGTACTAACAAAGATGACCATCAGAAGTTGAGGAGCTGCTGCTGCTGACATAGATCTGCCTCAGGATTACGACAGCCAAATGAGGACAGCTATAACGTCTCTGCCCCTCTCATTGTCCACAATGTTATTTCAGATCAAGGAGAAGATACCTTTTCAGCTAATTAGATATCAAAATCCAGTCACTTCCAATATGAAAATCAAAGAGATTTGAACAGACCTAAGACCTGAAGCCAATACTTTTGCCCAATTGTTTACTCAACTTTTCACCTGCTTCAAGATCCTATAAATCTAACCCTCAACAACATGCCCCGATTTCTTCAATCTCTCCCCTATCACACATGCCGTCTCCCTCCTACCTGATAATTCCACTTTGGTCTACAAAATTTACAACGTATTCAAAGCCTGTGCCCTTTAGGTTTCCTAGGAAGGAGTACGAAGAAGGGATTCCATGAGACTGAAGCCAGTTACAGTGCTAGCAACTCCTGGGGTGGCACACCAGCAATTGCTGAACATTTAGTGTCTCTGGCACAGCCCGGGAGGTAGGCAAGGAAACATAATTAGCTGCCTCTTTAGTCCTCAGCGGTTCTCTCCCCTCAAGCTCAGATTTCAAGCTTTGTTGTTGGGAGAAAAGAACACAGAAATGGATAGCAACCAGGTGCAGACACTTGAATGAGGGGGGGGGGGAACCCAGCTGGGAGAGTCTCAAGGGCTCCACTTACTTTGCTCCCCCTTGGTGTTTTTTTAGCAGAAGCTTGGTCCCTTGCTGTAGGCACAACTCTTCCGAAGAAGAGGCAGGCTCTATTGTAGTAACCACTGCTCCTAGCACCGACCAACTCAGGCCACGTTCCAAGGAAGAATGGTTTCTAGGCAGACAGCAACAGGCACAGGTATGACGCATAAATTGAGGTAAGAAGCATAGGGTCAGCCTCCTCCCCTATCTATGGCTGTGCATATGTTTGTGGCTTAAAATGCAGTCAGGTCACTTCTCCCTGCTGCATTTCAAGTGACGTTGGCATACTGCTGAACACACCAGAGAGGGTGGGGATGTCTTCACCAGATGCACATTACCTATTTGCTTTCCCCATGCCTGCAATGCCCCAGAACTGCTCCCCATTAAACTATCATCCGCACACGAGCAAAAGCTATCCCAAACCTCAGCTTAACTGTGCAGTGAATGTGGCTTACAATTTCAAATTGGACGGCAGCTGGCTTGATGGAAAACACATCAAACTGCAGTATTTCTCAAGAAACTACAGGATATATATGGCATATACCAGGCATCAGCAAACTCTGGCCCTCCAGATGTTTCGGACTACAATTCCCATCATCCCTAGCTAACAGGTCCAGTGGTCAGGGATGATGGGTATTGTAGTCCCAAACATCTGGAGGGCTGGAGTTTGCATATGCCTGGCATATACACACAGCTTCAAACACCAATGCACCAGAGACAGAGATGGCTCTGGTCAGTGCCTGGTTATCCCTATCAATGTATGCTGTTAACAATAAATCAGTGTCTGTGCTTCCTGAAGGACTGGGGATACCCCTGGCTCTCTTCTACAATATTTTCTACATGCAGTAAGGTGTGTTTTTTATTTTAAAAAAGTTGAGAAGTATATTTTAAAAATATGATCCCCCTGCCTGCAGTCTATTACCTCATCATTCAGCAAGGGATTGGTCCAAGCCAAGGAGAGTTGTGTTCTCCCATGATTTTAGCACTGCCACAACTGGAGCACAAGCTGGACCTCCCCAAAGAGGAGAGGGCATAAGCTTCTCAATTCTCAATGCTTTTTGTCTCTTGATTAGATCCCCAGATATAGGCATCTCATTACACAGATGGCCACACACTGCTTCTTCACTTTTCTGTGTCTGGGCTTGATGCACGATGCACACACCACCATTTTTAAAAAAGTTTTCCCCCTCTCTTGCATGACTGTATGTTCATCATTAAGCCTGAGCAGATTTAACCATCTTTCTTGATTGACCAAGACTCCCCCTGGTAGTTCTCACCCCCCAGTTCCCCCCCCCCACCCTTCTGTTGCCAGTGTCTCATATGTAGCAGTTTTGGAGAATTAAAAAGGTGGAGACAGAACTTACTATCAACTGAAGGGCAGTCTTCATTTTCCTTTGCAGTTATCAGTGGTGGACTTTAACAGGTTTTTTTTTTTAAAAAAAAAAAAAGTTGTTTGGGGCAATTCTTAAATTTGTGGGAGTTGGTGTCACACACATATTCCCCCAAACCGGATAGTATAGAAAGAAAAACACAGCACCATTTAGCACCTAGAGGAGTCAAGGATGAAGTTACACAGCTGAATGGTTTCCAGAAACAAGCTTACAAACTGCAGTTCGTCAGAAGAACGACAGAACAAACAAGTCACAGCATTAGTAGCATGCAAAAAGCTTCATCTACCAGGCCAAAGAAAATAAATACCGGTACAACCCAACATAAACAGAGACCAGAGGCCTGCAGCCAAGGTTTTGCTTGATATGTATATACATAACATCCCCTACCCACTGGGGGGGGGGGGAGAGACAAGGAGGAACATATTCCTTCCCCTACTGTCTGGGTTCACCCATCTTTCTGTCCCTTAAGATCTTAACCTTTAGCACCACTGTTTTGCCTCATCCTCTTAATCCTATTGCCTCCTCAAAGATCCTAACCACCAACAGTACTTTTCCTTTATCTCTCCTCCCCTCACCACTCCTGGCAACTTCCTCATATATGCATCCTCTCCCTCCTGCGGGCTGTTGATAGCAAGGCTTCCCAGCCACAGGTGCAATACAACACAACAGGAGAGAGCACTCAAATTAGAGAATGTCTTGTTGTGGGAACAATGATTCTAGTATATTTTTCATTTCCACCAAACCACAGATTATACAGATGCTTGGATACTTGCCTAACACTAGAAGTGGGGGGTTGAAGGCAGAGAAAAGAGATGATGTTTCAACATTTGCTTACTCTGAAGTGCACCAGATAGTTTACGTTGATGCAGGAAGCTCAGATTATACATGCCATCATGAATGCTGATGTTTTAAACAGCAAGCTATTTACACTACATAAATGCAATTTAAATCTGTGGGACTACTCAAGTGGGCTGTATGAATTGTAGTGTATCTTGCCATTGACTCTGGAGCCAAAGTATTTTCTAAACTGAAAAGTTGAAAGAGAAAGTTTTAAGACTTCTTGCACACAATAGTGGGAGATGAAACACAGGTGACTGACCAATAAAATGCCAATTTAGAATGTTTCTGATGTATGCTATTATCACTTGCTAAGATCTATCCAGGAAACAGGATCAATGGTTAAGGAGAACATGGTTTCTCCATCTTTAGGAGAAAAACAGAGAGAGTGTGTGATTCATTCCAATATGATAAACTATACCTGTTGAAGTGCCATCCTCTACACCATGGGTCAGCAAACTAAGGTCCACGGGCCGGATCAGGCCCAATTGCCTTCTGGATCTGGCCCACGGACGGTCCGAGAATCCCCACGTGGATCGCCAGTGCACGCATTCTTTCCCTCTCCCTCACACAGTGGCGGCGGTGGTGCTTCCTCCTGGCTTCTCCCCACCCTGCCTAGAGGAGGAAGGGGCCTGGGCTTTGTTGGTGCCAGCAGCAGCAGTGCTTGAGCGGCCACGATTTTAAGCAGCCCCTCTCTGGAGCTCTTTCGCACGCTGCTCATTGTCTCCCCCGCCGCCAGCCCCTTCCGCTCACAAGACACAGGTAAGCAGCCACTGGGGCTCATGGTGTTCTTGCATCATTCCACCCCCCCCCCCAAAGATACAGTCCAGTCCCCCACAAGGTCTGAGGGACAGTGGACTAGCCCCCTGCTGAAAAAGTTTGCTGACCACTGTTCTACACAACTCTTAGGTGTTGAGGAACACAGGAAGCTGCATTATACCAAGTAAAGCACAGATCCAGCTAGCTCAATTTTGTCTACTGACTCAAGCAGCTCTCCAGGATTTCAGATAGGAGTCTCGTTCAACCTTACCTGGAGACGCACAGCATTGAACTGGAGACAATTGCTCTACCACTGAGCTATAGCCCAGGGCTGTCTTAAGCATATCCGGCGCAGTAGTGCAAAGATCCCTCTGCACCCCCCCCCCATTTCCCAGAGTTGACCTTTTTTTTAAAAGGGAGCTGACACCACGCTTACACATTATCTCTAACAAGCCCTTAGAACAAAATGAAATGAAAAGGCAGAAGAAAATCTAAGTCCTCAATTCCAAAGCAAGACTCATTCAAGACTCAGCAGTTCTTCTAATTCATCCTCATGATTCAAATCACCACATATCAAAAAGTTAAAGCAATCACCAGTTTGTTGTTCTTTAAATAAATTGATAAAGACACAGAGAATGAAGTTCTCAGCCAATTTGTGTTTAAGTACAAAGCTGACGTTTTCAAATATTGTTTGTGTGTGTGCGCGCGTGTGTGTAAAGCAGTGACATCCTGAACCTAAAATGGACACAAAACTTGGGTCACAAAGGCTGCAGCCCTAACTGCACTTACCTGAGAGTAAGCCCTGCTGAATCTAATAGGACCTTAAAACCCACCCCCGTCTTTAAAGGACTTTTTGTTGGTGTTTGTTTGTTTTTAACCACTAACTGCATGGAGAGCACACTAATGGTAGTGCCAACCCCTCAGCTTTTCCCTCCCAACACCCCAAATCTGAATGAATCCCTCCTCCACCTTTTTCCTTGAAGGAAGGGGCGGGGGGGGGGCGACGTTCTCAGCGCCCTTCCCCCTCCCCATCCTCCCCGCCCTCTGCGCTGGGCACTCAAGGCTCAAGGCTCGCTTGCAGCACTGCCTTCCTCAGCAGTTCCGCTGCTGCCGCAGGGCGGGCAGAAGGGAGAAGAGCACCACGTAGCTTTGTGCACCGCTGCTGCGGCCACCTCCTCTCCCAGGCAGGAAGCGAGAGAGCACAGCTGGCCATAGGAAGAGCTGCCGCCGCCACCCAGCATGCCCTCGCAGCTCTTCCTGGTCAGTCCCAGACTCCTGCTGCTGGGTACCCCTGATGGGCAGGCGCCGTGGCGCAGGGCGCCACTAACCCTAATGGGTAAGATGGCCCTGGCCCTTCCTCAACAAATCTCCCCCACCCCTTTGCCTCTAGTCATCATAGTTTGAAACAAAATTAACACAAGTTGATTCTTTTATCCATTACAGTCCAGAAAATACTACTGGTTCACCTTATTGTTGCTTCCTTTTTTCTAGCCGCCTTTAGCAGCTATATGACAAGCAGCAATCCAGCAGGTCAAGTTTTCTCCATTACCACATATACATGTCGGGAAGATCTGCTGCTGAATATGTGTAGATCATAACTGTTAAGAGAGACATAACAATTCCTCCTAGAAAAGACTAAGAAAGTTATTTTTTTCTAAAAAGGCTCTTCTTAACTATACCGCTATGAACTTGGGAGTCCTGGTTGCAAAGTTCAGCTCAACAATGTACTCAATAGGGAGCCATAAGAAAATTATAATGTTTTTATATCTGTAGTCATGAAATAAGAATTGAGACCTACCTTGTATAATTGTAAGACCAAAGTAAATCAGAGAGCTTTGTATTAAAATTAATAATACCTAAAACTACTATTTTCAGATTTGCTAAAATATTACTTAATGAATTTTCCACTAGATTTTCAATTAACCAGCACCTACGATATCCCAATGCTATTCTTCCACCGAATACACACACTTTTTGCTATAACATGGTAACTGAACAGCTTTGTAAGTGTAATCACCTAGGTCCTCTTGTTACTTTTAGCTAAGTAGCTGCCATTAGCTAATTTTATCAGCCACATTAAGCAGCTGAGGTAATTTAGCTATCTACAGTTATTAAGCAAAGAAGGAACCAATTAACATGTGAACAATATAGATGAAGCTCCAGAAAAAGGTGTTATTTCATTAGCCTGTGACTATTACCGGATTAATGCAACCTTTTAATGGCAGGTTTCTTATTATCCTTCAATATTATTTGTTAGACTTTGCAGTGTGGATCAAACCTGGATAAAAATAAATAATGCTCCTTTCTTGCAAAGGATGATTGTATATAGACTGCAATAATCCTGTGAAGAAAAACAAATGCCAATTTTTTTTCCCCAGGTTTGTGATACCTGGTGTAAACAGTAAAATGTTTCACTGATCATGTGACACTATTTATTTCATTCCAATTATCTATGCCTACTCAGAAGTATGTGCTATTGAATTCAATGGATCTTACTCACAGGTTAGGCTTGAAAGCAGGTGAATGACACAGTGACTAAAATTACTAATATTTTCAGAAATGCCCATTCCAGGAGGGGGAAGATTATCAACAAACATATTATCATGCAAGTAGACTTTCAAGGGATGAGGGTACGTCCACTTATAGCTTTACAACTGGCTAAAAAGCCAGAAGCAGAGAGTATGAATAAATGGACAGTTCTTATAATAGGGGGAGGTGTAAAAAGTGGGGATTCCTTATGGATTGGTATTGGGACCTATGTTTTTAAACTTGTTCATAAATGATGCGGAGCAGTGAGGTGGCCAAGTTTGCTAATGAGTCTGAATTGTTCAGGGTGGTAAAAACAAAGGATTGTATGACACTCCAAAAGATCTCTCCATGGTGAATGGACATTAAAATGGCAAATGCAATCCAGTGTCAGCAAGTGAAAAGTGATGTACAATGGGGGGGGGGGGACCACCTAATTTTACATAAACAGATTAGGCTTAAACTGGCAGTGACTAACCAGGAAAGTGACTTTGAGGGTGAAGTGGATAGCTTGATAAAAATGTGACCCAGAGTATGGCAGCTGTGAAAAGGGTGAGCACCATGTTAGGGAGAATTAAGAAAGAGATTGAAAACCAAACTGCCAGTATCATAATGCTATTTACATAAATCTATGATGTGAATGTACTTGGAATACTGTGTACATTTCTAATTGGTGCACTTCAAAAAAGCTATTGCAGAGCTGGAAAATATTCAGAAAAGGGCTGGCAAAATTATCAAGGAGTTTTAGCAACTTCCCTATGAGGAAAAGTTACAACATTTGGGCCTTTTAGGATTGGGAGAAAGGTAAAGGATGCAAAATTATGTATGAAGAAAGTGACTATGCCTCTCTCACAACACTAGAACTCCACACTATCCAATGAAGCGTACTTCTGAGTAGACTTAGTTAGAATTGCACCGTAGACAAAATAAAATATTTAATCCAACGCATAGTTAAACAATGGAATTTGCCATCACAAGATGTAGTAATGGCCACCAGCTTGGATGATTACAAGAGGAGTTTAGACAAGTCAATGGAAGATAAGGCTGCAAGCCAAGATGGCTGTATAGTACCTGTAGTATTGGAGGAAATATATCTCTGAATACCATTTGCTTGGAAATCACAAGTAGGGAGAGTGCTGTAGCACCCACATCCTGCTTGTGGATTTATTTTTGTTTTATTTGTTTCATAAAATGGATGTACTGCTTGATGCTAGAAAACCTCCAAGTGGTTTACAAAAAGAATATAAAACAATATACATCTTGGTAAAAACAAGTAAAACTTTCAACAAATTGAAACAAGCAATAAACTAAAAACATACCTGCACTCTAAATATATTGGTAGGCTTGTCTAAATGAAAATGTTTTTAGCAGCTGCTGAAAGGAGTACAGTAAAGGAGCCTGTCTGATCTCCATAGGCAGTGTGTCCCATAGGCATCTGGTTGGTCACTGTGAGGACAAGATGCTGGACTAGAGGGATCCAGCAGGACTGCCCATAAATCAGGCTGACATTAGGAGCCTGATAGATAGACCCTTATATTGAAAGGGGACAGAAGCATTTGTTAAGCCATATGCATGAGGTTGGTGAAAACTCTGGCAGAGTTATCAGACCCTCTGTTACTCCATTGTGTGTGTGCTATTTCAGAAACACTGATAGCTACTAAACAGCTCTGCCTTCTTCTTTACCTCTAAACCATGGGTAGGCAAACTAAAGCCTGGGGGTTGCATCCGGCCCAATCACCTTCTAAATCTGGCCCACAGACAGTCTAGGAATCAGCATGTTTTTACATGAGTAAAATGTGTCCTTTTATTTAAAATGCATCTCTGGGTTGTTTGTGGGGCATAGGAATTCGTTCATTCCCCCCCCCCCCAAAAAAAATATGGTCCGGCCCCCTCCCAAGGTCTGAGGGACAGTGGACCGGCCCCTGCTGAAAAAGTTTGCTGACCCCTGTTCTAAACAAATAGCTGTATGATAGCTCTCCCTGGGCAAGTGGAACATGTGAGTCATTTATTAGTAACAATAGGGAAGGCAAAATAAAATAATATTCATGGAACTGTGAATAACCACCATCCTCTGACTCATACATGGTTCTGAGTTCTCAGGAAGACCAAATAAACATACCAAATGATTTTTTGACCACTGTTATTTCCTTTACCATTGTCTCCCATATTTTCCAGACTATTTTGGTTTTGAGGCACACAATCACACTGCTTTACAGTGCACTCTAATCATGTCTATTCAGAATTAAGTCCAACTGAATTCAATGGAACTTACTCCAAGATAAGTGGAGTTAGGTTTGCAACGTTAAATAACATTTAATTCCACATATCCTCATGTGGTTCAAGATTACAATTCTGAATTCTGCCTCGATAACACATTTTATTTGTGAAAAATATTAAAGGCAACATTCAACAAGCTCATTAAGGCAATTTAACTTGAATGTTTTATTTATAGATTTGCATCCTACCTTTTTACAGTGTTTCAAGACAGTTAATAGCTAGCTACAAGAAAACATAATCATAATAAACATCACAGCAGCCAGAATGAATAAATCAAACCAGGAGGAGCCAGTAGAAACTCAAAAACAGAATGAGCAGTCCAAATGCCATTGAAAACATCAATATGTTGGTAATAATATATAGCTGAAGTTGGAGTTTGTTGAATTTATTGCGATTTTATAAGTTTTGAAAATGTTTTAAATGGACATTTCTCCCCCAGTACATTTTCGGAGTCTTTTTGGAGACAAATCACTATAGTTTGGAGAAAAGTAACACATTTTGTCAAATCATAGTATGCACTTGTTTTACTACATATAAATACCTTTTGCTGCATTAAAGTCTATAATTATATAATATATAATAATAATGCCCTCACCTTTTAAAAAAAGTTGATAAAAAACCTATTGTTTTGAAGAACTATGTAGATGAGACTATAAACTGAATAACAAAATGTACGGTAAAATTTTAAAAGGAAATAATGGATTTTAATTTAAAAATGGGTTTTAAGATTTAATTTTTTTAAAACTGGGGAGAATATAAATCTCAGGCCTTCTACCCAAATCTAGGAGCCACTCTTCGCAGAATCAGGAGCCTCTCTCTCCCCGCCCACTGGAGCGGCAAAACACGATTGGCCCCTGGCTGAACGGCCGTTGTCCGTCGCGCCCGCATCAAAGATGGCGTCAAAGGAGTATTCCTTCAGTGCCAAAAATGGCCGCCGCGCAGGAGTCGCTTGACGCCGTGTAAAAGAGGGCGGGTTAGTGGGAAATGAAGTACGACTGCGCAAGTTTGATAAGGAAGAGGGCGAATCTGGGCCGGAGGTACAGGTACAGTCGGAGGGTAGAAGAAGGTGGGCTCTCGATTATTTTCCTGTTTGTAATGATCTGCCTGCGAAAGAGCTTTGTCAGGATTCTCCTCTTCCCACCCACCCCCCGCCCGACTGCAGAATGGTGTCTCCCCATTCATTCTGCCTTAATTGCCTGCTCCATAGAGCTACGTTGGGGTTGACGCGCAAGCACGATTTACCTCCCGGTGGGCGGTGAGTTAGGTGGGTGATGAGTTGGCCAGGATCTCCTGCGCTTACAGGAGTTTCTGCACCGACCCTGCGAGGAAGGCGTGCGCTCCCCTCCCTGGCCTTTTGCCCAGCTGCCTTTCGGTTGAATCATGCCTTTCCCACTCCCCGTTTGTAACCCAAATGAAGGCTGGAAGTGGACTCACAAAGCCCACGAAAAGCTTATTCAGCAGTCCGCTTGTAAGGTGTCGTAAGAGGTGTGTGTAGATGTCCCCTTTATGCTCCTGGATGTGGGAGAGGGGCTGGGGCTTGGTTGCATTTAACGACTTGGGCAAAACCTTCTCCCCACAAAGCTCTTCTCACCTGGCAACTCGAGGTGTAATTTCCAGCATGTTGAAAGAGGCATTGTGGCGAAACCCATGTTACCTTTTCCGGCTGTTTTCTGCCACGGTCTAAAATTCCTTGCAAATGCAACTGAATCTTTCGTTTTGCTATTACTTTCTGTGTTTTGCAGCCCACTCCCTCCCAACTAGACACAATATAGGGTCCCTGGCTGAGAACATAGACAAGGCATTTTGATTGATATGGTGCCATCATTGCTCATGGTGCCTTAGAGAGTTATAGATGTAAAAATAGACATTTCCCTGCCCCCAAGGAACTTAAAACAGTCTAGAACAGACAATGAGAAAAATCAACTATCAGTAAAACTTAGGTACGTCAGTCTGATCTTTGCTTGGAAATGCTTTCCACCCCATTCAGTTTCCAGCAGAGGCTTGATTATTAAGGGTTCAAACTATGTTATGTGCTTTCTTTGAGCACGAGGTCCATGAATCTCTGGCGGCAGAGTTTAGTTTTCTAGCTCAAGCTGCTAAACATCTGCCGTTTTAGATGTGGGGAAGCATAGTTTGATTCTCAGTAATGTCTCGGCAACATTTTGACTAATGGGTGCATAGACAGAAAAGGCTGCCTACAATATTACTCAAAGCTATGACTCTACTTTCTTGTATGAGGACTTGGTTGCATGTTGCTGAAACACGTCAGCTGATGTGGCTGAAAAAGAAGCGAAACTTCCTAGTTTCATTTTCAGGCTAACTAGCTCTAGAAAGATACCCTGATACTTATTTCCCTTATTTTACATTAATAACGTATTGGGCCCTGACTCTGAATTTAACTAATTTTTGAACTAATTTTGAACTAATTTGAACTAATTTTAATCATCTTGTTCAAGCCACATTGCTAAAATACAAATCTGTGTAAATGTTTCTAAGATTAACTGAGCCCACTTCTGAATACCCAATGTGCCACTCAGTGCAAGGATGTATGTGTTTTATTTTTAGTGATGTTACCTACTAATGCCTTCAAGTTAAGGCAGTGACTGAACCAATGTGCCACTGCTACAAGAGTTCATCCCTTCTTGTGTCATCTCTGCAAGGTATTGTAGTGCAATTATTTATTTTTAATTCATTTTAAGTTGTGATGTGCTGCTGAAAGAGGACTTGACAATAACCACTCATCTGCGGCAAGTTAAAACAGTGTCCAGGGCAAGATAAACCTGTATGCATTGTTTCCTTGCAATTCAATAAGCAGTGCATGGATTGCTCCTCTTCCCTGTTCCCTTCCTGTTATTACATAGGCTGGCAGATGCCTGTGCAACACTCTCCACACTTGTGATTCCGAAGAACTGGTATTTAGAGGCGCATTGCAGCCAATACAGGAAATAATATACAGTCGTACCTTGGTTGTCGCACGCCTTGGTACTCGTACGTTTTGGCTCCCGAACAATTGAAACCTGGAAGTGAGTGTTCCAGTTTTCGAACTTTTTTTGGAAGCTTCACGTCCGATGCGGCTTCCGATTGGTGGCAGGAGCTTACTGCAGCCAATCAGAAGTTGTGCTTTGGTTTCCAAATGTTTTGGAAGTCGAACGGACTTCTGGGACGAATTCCATTTGACTTCCAAGGTATGACTATACAGCCTTCATGGGATAGTAGCCATTGATAGCCTTATTCTCCATGAATTTGTTTTATCTTTTTTACATCTTGTGGCAGAAAATTTCTTAAGTTTAACTATGTGCACTGTGAAGAAGTACTTCCATTTATCCTGAGTCTTTCAAACTTCAGCTTCCTTGAATGGCCCCAAGTTCTTGTATTTTGATCAATTTCAAATAATGGTATGGTTTTACTCCCACGCTGTGTTTTGGGAGTGGGCTACAGGAGCCCACGTGTGCTTCCATTAACCATGATGGATCGGTGGCTATCCTCAAACGCAACAGGTGGGGTAGCCCTCAGCTGGGCAGATGAAACCAGTTGTGCTCTGAGAAAAAATGGGGTGTGAGAGCTGTTGATTCAGATGCAATCCACTGGATTCACTAAACAACTTAGCACCGCAAACATTGTGGCTTTAAAATGTGGGATTACAACAGAAAACACAGTAGTGATGGGGCTGGTCTATAGAGATATATGCATGCCCTAGATATGTTACTTTTGAGCAATTCATTCTGCAGCTGTTAGATAGGATGGCTAAACAGAACCACAGTGTTCAGATGTAGAGGGAAGGAATGGCAAATGGTCACTGCTGCCATCATGCCTTGCTCATGAAATCTGATACAGTACTTGCTATTATTCAGTCAACAGAACACTATTGTGGATACTATTGGAAGCAAAACTCAGAGAGAGATGGACCCAAATTAAGAGCTCATTGTTAATTAGAGTAGGCCTACTGAAATAATGGACCTAAGTAAATTGATTTCATTGAATTTACTCTCAGTATGATTATTGTTGGATATTGGTAACTTCATCCCTTAGATTTGTTCCCTGCCCTTTGCTCTCCTCCTCCCATTGCCTTTGACACACAACAGCTGTTTTTAACTCTACTATAATGGAAGGCACACAGGTGAGACTTATCTTCTGCCCACTAAAGCTGTAAATGTAGGCAGTTGAAGGGCTACTTTTGGCATTGGTGATGGCCTTGTTTTTGAGCTGTTCATGGAAACTAGGAGACAGCTCCGTTTTCTGCAGCTGGTGTCTCCATGCAGGTCTGCTAGCTATTCCTCACCTCTACACTCTCACCTGAAGCTATGGATACAAGCTAATCTGGGTCTCAAGCAGACAATGAAGAGCATTATAGGCAGCATATAAAAGCACAGTAGGCCCTCCTCTGTCTCCCTCGGCTCTGAAGGCTGCAGCCATCTGATGCCCTGGCTTAGCAAACCTTCTTTGCTACTGTAAGACAGCCTTAGCCTTTAAATCCTATTAGAAATCTCCTTTTGAACCAGAGAGCAAAAACTGCCTGCAGCTGGATTTTTTATTTTTTTATTTTGCCCCAAGCTAAATGGACCTGGTTCTTTTGGTGATGGTAGGTGGGTCAGGAAGAGGAAATGCACTGAATCTAAGAAACTGAACTGCACAATTTTGTTGTCTCTCTGACAGGGGTAATGATGGTTTGGCTCCATCCAAGAACTAGTAGGTGCTGGAGGGAGAGACCCTATTGGAACTGGAGGTGATGTGGGCAGCCCAAGGACTCTGAGTGAGCCACCATGGGTTTCAGGCTGTTGGCTTGCCTCTTCAACCTGCCTGTTGCAGTGGTCTACGGGTCTCTGTCCCTCTTCATTTCCATTTTGCACAACGTCTTCCTCCTCTACTACGTGGACACCTTTGTTTCTGTATATAAGATTGATAAACTCTCCTTCTGGGTTGGAGAGGTGAGTTTTGAACTTTTTAACAACTTACATATCCTCCCTGGCTCGTGGCATCTTAAAGGCTAATAATAGTGTATATTTTATGGCACAGCTTATGTGAATAAGGTTCCTAAACTGTTCATCCTCAGTTGGCAGTTGTCTCTATCTGAAACAGTGGTAAATAGCGAGATTAAATGGCAATGAAGTGCAAAAAGTACGGTGTGTGGTGGCGATTTTACGTCAAACTTAAAATCAACAAAGTGACCATTCACAAGGGCAGTATTTGATCTGGAGAGCACTGGCATAGAAAAGCTGTTGCTTATCGGTGACCACTTCCGTTATTGTTTGCAGAAGTCTTCAAGCCAGACATTGTTAACTACTAAAATAATAATTATGGCTGCAGCAGGTGGATTGGATGTTGAAGTGGTTTTAACCACAGGCTGTCTCACTGGGTATTCTGTGCTTTTCCTCCAGACTGTGTTTCTGATTTGGAACAGCCTCAACGATCCTCTCTTTGGCTGGCTGAGTGATCGGGCTTTCCTTAGCACGCAACAGTAAGTAGAGCTTTATTTATGTCCTGCATTGAATATTAAAGAGTTCTGAATTGCTATGAAGGGTCAAGGAGACCACTGAAAGAACATGTTTAAATGATTAGTTTCTTTTAACAAGCATATTTCTCTGGAGGCAACTCTCACAACTTTTAACCCATTCAGTTGTACATGTGGACCTCGTTTTGACTAGCAGTCCAGTTGCCTTTCATCTCGCCCCCCCTCCTTCCTTGTCTGGTACCAGTAATGAGTTATAGCCTTTTCCTCTTCTTGGAAATGGTGGATACTGAATGATGAATTTGCACACTGTGGTGGTGAATTATCCAGGTTTAGCTTCTTTGAGGAAGGGCCAGCATTCAGAAGGTTCCATTTTCAATCCCTGGCATCTCTAGGAAGAACTGGGAGAGACCCTGGTCAGAAACCCTGGAGAGCCCCTGCCAGTCAGTGCAGACAGCACTGAGTTGGGTAGACCAATGGTATGAGTCAGTTTAAGGCCGTATCCTGTGTTCACAATGGCACAGTGTGAGCATTATAAACAACAAAAGTGGGACCTACAACAGTACACTGCAGTGGAGTCTAAGCTTCCAGCCAGTCATGCTCTTTTTAAGGAACTGCCGTTTCTCTCCCCTCCTCTCCTGTTTTCTGGTTTTCTACAGCAGACAGACAGTATACTGTGGCCCTTGAGCATGTTCAGTCCATATTGAGCTGTTTTGTGTCCTCATCCCCTTAAGTTGTGGGGTGTTTTTCACTTTTGCAAAACTTTGGATTCTTCGAAGCCTACTGATGCCTCATTCTTGTGGGTAGATGGTACTGTTGCTATATGAAGGTCCACACTTGAAGAATGAGTTTGTGGTATATATGCATGTGTGATGACAATGAAGGGAAGGTGGACCAGTGTCCAGAGTGACAAAGCAAATTGGCTTGCTAGAATGGTTTTGAGAGAACAACACACACACACACACACACACACACACACACACTGGTTTAATGGGCTACAAACTTTTAGGCAATCGGAACAAAGCAGGAAGCAGAGTGCTAAACAGTGATGAAAGAGGGTAGCAGAAAGGCGAGGTGAACGGATAACACAAAAGATTGAAGAGGAGGAAAACCACTATGTAATTTTATAGTTGTGGGAGGGGGCCCAACCAATTTTCATGGGCAATGTGTTTCTTCTCTTGTAGGTCTGGAGTGGCGATTTCCACTCCGGAAGTGGTTTTGAAGAGACTCAAGGCCCTGAGCCGCAATGGCCCCCTCTTTGCTATGTCATTCCTGGCTTTCTGGATTGCCTGGGCCACCCCAGGCCTGCAGTTCCTCATCTGCCTCTGCCTGTATGACAGCTTCCTCACCATGGTGGATCTCAACCAGAACGCTTTGCTCGCTGACCTTGCTGTGTCCGCAAAGGACAGGACCGGCCTCAATTTCTACTCATCACTCTTCAGTGCCATTGGCTCTCTCTCTGTCTTCATGTCCTATGCTGTGTGGAACAAGGAGGACTTCTTCTCCTTCCGGATATTTTGCGTGGTGCTGGCTTTTGGCTCGGCAGTTGGTTTTACCCTGGCCACATGGCTCCTGAGGCAGAGGTTTCAGACTGAGGGACACGTGAAGTGGGATGAAAACGCAGCTTTGAAAGAGTGAGTGGCGCCGGGTTGTATAATAACCATTCTCCTTTTAAATATGCTGTCCAATGAGCATAGTGTATTGCTTGTAGGCCAACAGCGGACACTTTAACACGCTGCAAGGTTCTTTGAAACAGCAGGCACAAACATTCCCAAGTTCAGGGAGAGTGATTTGTAAGTAATATGTGTGCAGTTTGGTTAAAAAACGAAGCATGCATTTGGGCTTCTTTGATTCATGGTTGATGGGAGGGCAAGGAAGCCATGCCTTCCTAGTGTGATGGAAAGCTTTTACACATTGAATTAGCTACCTACATGTGACCATGGCTTCAGTACCTGGGCTAATGGGATTTTACACTTGACTCTCTGGATGTGACTAGCTGGCATAAGCAGTAGGGTCTTGCTGGCAAGTGGGTGCACAGTAGGCCTGTCTTCTGGAGTTACCTTGCTTCTTGTTCCTTTCCTCTATCAAGGTTAGGAGCAGTGCCTACTTAGTAGTAGCCGTGGTCTTGTTGTCTTTTTAAAAATTGTGCTTTTAAAATCTCTCTCCCTCTGTGTGTATTTTGCAAAGTGAAGGAAAAGAAGCACTGCATATAATTCAATAGATGCTAAGGCCCAGGTGGTCTACAATATCTCATACGATTAAATATATTTAGTGATAGCTGAGTGCCAGTCTTTGCCCTTGCTCTGCCTGCCTTTCTATGAAAGTGTTAGCTTCAGTATTCTGAGATGCAGAAGGATGAAAGAAGATATTAGTATCCACAGTGTGTATAGATCTCACCACTGAATGTCCAATGCTGGTAGCAAAAAACTGGGGCAAAATACTGTATCGAACAGTCTGTCGAAATGATTTTCCAAATGTTTCTCTGTAAAAAAAATATGGTTCTGGCCTTCTGTGCTGGAGTTAAATCAGTGATACTAGTTAACCCCTAGTAGTTTTATCCTAATCAATTTTTAATCAAGCATAAATTGTATTTTTATTGCCTTTTGATTTTGTAAACTAGTTCAAAACATATTCTATGAAAAAGACAAAAGGCAGACTTCTCTGGTAAGAACATTAAGAACACAGTGTGATGGTTGTTATTGTTACAGAATCTAAATTGGCTGCGCAATAACATATTGAGTCATTTGCATTCTGCCATTTCAAGAAGCTCATTTGTGACTGCCTTGGGACTATCCTGTATAATCTTTTCAAAAGCTCTATAAGACTGCAAAAGTGACATGCTCAACCAGGTGAAGTCTGTGACTGAATACAGATTTGAACTTGGCACCTTACCCATCACTTGATACTGACTGAAATGTGCCCATTTGTTCCTCCAGACTGTATATTGACCATCCATCTGTGCAACAAGAGAAGAGAATCACTCTGGCCGAGTACCTCAAGCAGCTCTCTCGACACCGCAACTTTCTCTGGTTTGTCTCTATGAACCTGATCCAGGTAGGTGTAGCATGGGCCCACCTATCAGAGTCCAGGTGGCCTCCCGCATGACAGAATAAATCTTTCTTGCTCCTGAGGCCAACCTCCTGCCTATTGTAGCCAATAAATATTTGGCGAGGTGTGGATTAGAATGTGACACTGATCTGGATTTTTATAGAATGAATTTCACAGGTCAGTCTGCAGCTGATGCACAGGCTTTATCAAAATAGCCTTTGATTTCCTGCATAGGCTCAAAGAAGGGCTTGCATGATGCATGTCTGTGATAAGAATCTGTGTTCTCAGGAAAATCCTTCCCTCTCCCACAGCAAATCAAGGCCTTCTGTTTGAGGAACAGAGCTGGAACCAGCCTTTCAGTGCCTATAGCACAGGGGCAAACAAAGGCTCTCTCTTCACCCCTCATCACTGTCGCTTGGTTGTATGAGGACAGTCCAGAAGGCTATTGGCATCAGCCCTCCTCTTGCCTCCAGGCAGATGCTGATATAGATACAGCCATCCTATGGTGTGGCACAAATGGGATGAGGGGAAATCAGCTGCTTCTGCACCTTAAATGATTGGAGCACAGCCTTTCAGGGTAATTTTGAGAGAGTGTGATGTCAAAGCAGAGCCCACGAGAGAGCATTCCCATTCCTCCCCCCCCCACTGCCTCCCTGTGTCATAGTTATTCTCTTCCTGTGCTCCTCCTAGAGATTGTTGTGCACTCTGAGCGTCTTGGCACAACACCTCCATTTACCTCCCCACATGGCATGTTTGGTGTGGTTGGAATGAAGATTCCTGTTTTATGGTTTGATACATTATGTACTCTTCTAATTGCCATTTTTAGAGGTCTGACAAATGTCGTCTTTTGTAGGTTTTTCACTGCCACTTTAACAGCAACTTCTTTCCCCTCTTCCTGGAGCACCTGCTGTCTGATCGTATCTCACTCTCCATGGGATCATTTCTGCTTGGTGAGTCCAAGGTTGGGCATAGGAGGGAATGGAGGCTTGATTTCTAGAAATGGACTAGAGAGATCTGCCTAGAAACTGGTGGGGATTTGGATGGGGAGGATTTATCCAAATTCAGATAAATGCAGCTTCTGTGAAAGAAGAATGAAAACTTGTTGCTGGATCTGCCTCTAGTGTGTTGGTTAGAGAAATCTTAAGCAATGCTAACCAGGATTATTTTACTCCTTGTGTGAGACTAGATCAGCCTTGGCTAACCTGGTACTCTCCAGATGTTTTGAACTACAGCTGGGAGTTGCAGTCCAAAGAATGAGGGCACAAAGTTTTTGAAGGCTGGGCTAGACAGATGGTCTCAAATGAAATTTTATTGTTTCCAACAGAATGCAAGTTTGTTTATTGCTGGTTGCCTGCATTGATACTTGGTTTGTTCCTTGTGACAATAATGAGCCATAGCTGAATGCTTGCTTTCTTTGAACCCATTTGGTTTTTCTCCTTAGGAGTTTCCTACGTGGCTCCTCATCTCAACAACCTCTACTTCCTGTCTCTCTGCCAGAGGTGGGGGGTATATGCAGTGGTGCGAGGGCTCTTCTTCCTGAAGCTGTTGCTCGGTGTGATTATGCTCCTTGCTGGACCAGATTGGATCTACCTGCTCTGCTTCTTCATAGCCAGGTACCCCACTCTCCTGCTAAGGCCCTGGGGAACTGGCCTGGGTATGAACAACAGGCCACGTCCATGGCGTTGGGATAGTTGATTAAGCATGTATTATGAGTCATAGAGCCAAAGCTAGACTCTAGACAGGAGTAGCCAATACCCTCCAGATGTTCTTGGTCCACATCTCCCATCAGACCCAACCATAAAGGCCCAACGGTCAGGGATGGTGAGAATTGTCATTTTTGGAACATGCTTTTGTGTGTTCTGTACTCCACCTTGATAGCTTTCTACTATGAAACTATCTAAATAAAGATTAAAAAAAATTATAGCCCATCAACATCTAGGGCTGGGTTTCACATTCGCTGCTCCTGCTGAACTGTAAATTCTTGACCATGTGCTCAGCTGTTTATATCTGCTGAGAATATGTCTATTCTCAGGATCATCCAGAGAGGCAACAGGTGAGTCCTTTATCTTCAGACGGGGTGAGGTGTTAGTTATATGCATGGGCACATGGGAATTAAGATCCTTAAAAACTCAATGTTTGTTGGTTTTTAAATAAAAATCCAGCTTTCGTGAATTTGGGGGATGGACTTTTTAAAAATGTGCTAATCTAGCTAAGGGTTGCTTGTGGTGAAAACCCATGTGATCCAAGGCAGAACCTTTTTCCATTTGTTTTGTACTACCTCCTTGTAGGTCATACCCCCAAGTATGTAAATAGTAAGTTTTTCTGGTTCTTCTGTATATATTTTGTTTATCTGCAACCCTTTCAGGGTCCACAGTGCCCGTGTCTGCTGTTAACCTTCCTGTTCTTCTCTTCCCCCCAGCAACCGCGTGTTCACGGAAGGGACCTGTAAGCTGCTGAACTTGGTGGTCACCGACCTGGTGGATGAAGACTTGGTGCTGAATCGAAGGCAGCAGGCTGCCTCGGCCCTCTTGTTTGGCATGGTTGCCTTGGTAACCAAACCAGGCCAGACCTTTGCCCCCTTGATTGGCACCTGGCTCCTGTGTGCTTATACAGGTAGGTGATAGGCTGGGCACGTGGCTGAGCAGTGGAATGGGAATTGAGACGACAAAAATTGATGGTTTCTCTGACTTCAGAGTGGAGGATAATTGTTAATAATATAGGGGAGGATGTTCATCTGGGACTCCCTACCCCTGCAGGATATTTCTTGGGTGTAGCTTGTACAATCTACCCCATCCTGACATGTTATGTCCCTGCTCAGGACACACTGTTCAAGGGTTCAGTTGCTGGAACATGAACTTACCATTAAGGAAGACTGTCTCTCCACAGTGGAATGTTCAGTATTTGCTCTGTCTCCAGGGGAGTGCCTAGTGAGCTTGCTACTTGAAGCTGCAGGCTAGGGTGCTTAGTTGTGCACAGATCCTAGTTCCTCAGTACATATAAAGAGCCAAAGGCCCATCTAGTCCAGCTTTCTGCTCTCTCAGTGGCCAGCCAGATGCCCGTGGGAAGCCTGCAAGCAGGACCTGAGCACAACAGTGCTCTTCCCGGTTGTGATTCCCAGCATCTGGCACTCACTCGAACATAACCATCATGGCTAGCAGCTATTGATCTAATTCTCTTTTAAAGCCATTGAAGTTGGTGGCCATCATTGTCTCCTGCGGGAGCAAATCCTACATTTTGACTGCGAAGAGGTATTTCCTTGTCTGTCCTGAATCTTCCAATAATTAGCTCCGTTGGACGGCCCAGAGTTCAAGTAACAGGTGGGAGAAAAACCTTTCTGTGTCCACTTTCTCCACACCATGCCTCCTTTTCACAGAATCATAGAATTGTAGAGTTGGAAGGCACCACAAAAGTCATCTAGTCCAACCCTTCAGTGCGGGAATCATTTGCCCAAAATGGAGCGCGAACCATGACCCTCAGGTTCAGAGTCTCATGCTCTACCTCTACCATGTCCCTTCTTACTCTGCAGGCACCTCTATCATGTCCCCTCTTACTCCCTTTTCTCTAAATTAAAAAACCACAAACATTGCAACTTTTCCTCATAGGGGAGTTGCCCCATTCCCCTGATGGTTGGCTGCCTTTTTCGGAACCTTTTCTAGGTGCCTTTTGACTACAGTTTCAAGGGAAAGGATGGTGTGGTGGGGTGGGATGGGATGGGATGGGATTTCCACCTCATGTTTCAAGGATGGAGCCCTCCCTCCAAGCAAACTCTCCTAAGCAGCCAAGGAAACGTCGTTCTTGGGGAAAGGTGCTGCCTTCTCCCTTTAACAAGGAAAGTTCACAAAGATTGCTGCTTCCAGTGAATGGAAAGGAGGCGCCTGGATTTGCGGCTAGCGTAATAGAGGGAAGAAATGAAGAAGAGGTTTCAAGTAGAAATCGAAGTGTCTCTTTTGCATGATCAACAGCTAGATTGAAACTGGACGCTCTCAACACTCATAATGTCAACAAGTCCACATTCAGCTTACTCAGCAATTTATGTTCCAGGTTACGACATTTTCCAGCGGGATGCCCTGAGCAATATCGTGAGTGCCCAGCCCAAGTTGGCTTCCAACACAGCCTGGGAACCGACGCTGCGCCAGGGCTGCTTCTACCTCCTTGTTTTTGTCCCCATCACATGTGCATTGCTGCAGCTCCTCAGCTGGTCACAATTCACCCTGCATGGGAGGCACCTCCAGAGAGTGAAAGCTCAGCGCCAGACTTTCACGGAAAGTCAGTCCCAAGAAATCAAGACCATTTAATTTTCCCGTGTATCAGCAGAAAATGTCACTGATCCTTCTGGACTTCTGCAGAATCAACTCAACAAGGCGTGGGTAGAAGAAAAAGGGCAACTGATACTCTTCTTGGTTAAAGTTGGTGAGTGGAAGCTTTTGAGTTGGCGCTGCCATTACCTGGTTTTCAGCGTCACTTAAAAATGCACCTCCTTACGCAAACTTTTGGAGGAAATTGATTCAGCAAGGCCACATGTAATTGATGAAGGTCACGGGCAGTATTGATATGGTTTGGTTTCTAGTTACTAATGGTTTGGTTCTTTTTTTTTCCTTGCTCAATTTTCTTTATGTAAATATACAAAAGTTAAACACTCTTCCTTGCTTTTGGCAGGTCCATGCCTCTTTCTCCGGCACACGGCAGCAGATACAGATGTTGCCTGTTGCCTCTGATCTCCCAAATCCTCCTTGGCTTGCAGCTCCAATATTCTCTGGCTTTGGCTCTTGCTGGTCTCTTGCAGCAGCTACAACTGCTCCACCAGCTGCATCACCCTCTCATGGCTCTCTTGGAGCTTCTGGGCTGAGGTCTTGGCCTCCTCACGCAGCTGCCAGTTGAGGGCCCTGACATTCTTTAGCTCCTCGTCTAGGTTGTCCTCCCTCTTGTGGCTAGCCAGGTCCGCATCTGCTCACTCAGCTTATTGTTGACTCCCTCCATCTTGTTCTCCTTCTCTTGGAGCTCCTGGGCCAAGGCCTTGTCCTTGTCCTTGTCCTTCAGCAGCTTCAGCTCCTCCCCCTCCTTTCTGTCTATGTTTTGTTGCTCCTTTTCAATAGTTAGGCACTGGTTCTGCTCCTTATAATTTTGTACTTGGGCCTTAGGGTCCCTGGAGGCCCGCTTCTTCTCACCCCCACCAGCACCAGCAGGAGCAGCAGCTGACTTAGGGGCTGCCGCAGCTGCCGTCCCACGGGATCCTTTGTCACTGACAACTCTGATTCTCTTATTTTGCTGTAATTGTTCTAAATTTTAAAACACAGTATCATAGGCAGTAACCAAGTCCAGCAAAGTTTCTGGTTTGCAGCTAAAGCACTTCCATAGTCTTTCAGCCTGTATGGCTGATAGTCCTTTTTGACCAAAGCTTCGTAATAAGCCGTATTTTTTGCTCCATAAGACGCACTTACCATAAGATGCACCTAGTTTTTAGAGGAGGAAAACAAGAAAAAAATATTCTGAACGAAACAGTGGATGTATGATTTTTGTGGTTCATGCCGTGGCCACAGACATATGTGATCTGATGGTGAATTTGGGGTGACCCAATGCAAAAATCCTGAGGATCCTTGTGGATCCGTGCTTTGCAACCACATTTTTGTGCCATTGCGGCCCCACGAAACAGTGGATGCATGATTTTTTTTGGTGCAGGCTATAGCCATGGACATGCTATGTGATTTGATGGTGAATTTGGGGTGACCTATTTCAAAAATCCTGAGGATCCATGCTTTTACCTCCCCCCTTCCAAGCAGCCTCCTTTATTGCTAGCGTCCCTTATCTCCCTCCTGATCGCTTGCCGATGAGTTGCTCAGCGGCTTCGTTTCAACATCCCCTTCCCTCTTGTTTGCCTTAGCGTCTTTTTCTTAGCTGGAGCAGTTTTTTGCTCCTCCTTTTCTTCTAATTTCTCTCGTCATTGCTTGTTTTAGTATTCCTGTCTCCTCTCCTTGCAAGTTCGCTGTCTTTACCTCCCTCCTTTACCTGCACCCTATCTCCCTCCCGATCGCTTGCCGATCAACTGCTCAGCGGCTTCCTTTCAACACCCCCTTTCAACACTTTTCAACACAATCTCCTTTTCGCCCCTGGGCAATTCGGCTCCAGGGACCACGCATTCGCTCCATAAGATGCACAGACATTCCCCCTTACTTTTTAGGAGAAAAAAGTGTGTCTTATGGAGCGAAAAATATGGCACCTCCTGGAGTGTCCCCCGCCCCCAAGGCAGGACTGTGCAGGATCCACCTTGAAGAGGTCATGAGAGTGTTAAAAGCTTGCACCTGCTATCTTCAGCCAAAGTTGGTCCAGAAAAAGTCATCACCTTGCCTTAAAAAAGAAAAAAGAAAATTCTTAATATTGACTTGCTGATCATGTTTATTTTTATTCATTCCAGAGGAAGTCACTGGGAAGCTAAGTAGTCAGGTAAAGATGCTGTATATTACTAACAAGTTGATGGGGAAACATTGAGTAAACTAGGAGTATCCTGGTACTTGTATCCTAACCTCTTGGGAACTGCATACATAGAGCCTTGGCTCTGATTTGGGTGCTAGATAGTAGGGTTGATACTTTCATCCTTCCCCTCTGCACTGGACCTCGCTCCCTGCACCCATCCTATCAGGGCATAGTTTAACTGTGAAAGCCAGAATCTCTTCAAAATGTGACTTGATTCCTTCCAGAAGACATCTGGGTACTCCACTTATAGTACATGCTCACTCTGTGGGGAAACAGCACTCTTCCTTCTTGGAATTTATCCTTTTCAAGAAAACAAGTGCGCCTGTTCTTACACTATCATAGCCATGGCAGGATTTGTGCTGAAAGCGGGGGGGTCTGTGAGGTGGATGCAGAGCTGTGTCACCAGAAGCTTGGAGGTATACCTGGCCACCAAGTTTTGACGTCACAATGGGCTCAACCTTGAATGAAGCTGTTCTAGAATGAATTTCTAAAATTTCCCCAAGTCCTGTCCCCCTGGTCAGCATGGCCTGTGGTCAGGGATGATGGGAGCTGTGGTCAAGCATTATCTGGGGGGAGGACACAATTTCCCCATCCCTTCGCTTGGATGAAAGACCAGCCTCCTTTGTCAGGAGACACTCATCCTAGTTTTTCTGTGGGACCAGATATTTTTTAAGATTGTAGCTATTATACTTACCAGCACAGGAATCTCCAAGGGCAACTTGAGGCTTATACTTGAGGTACTAGTCATTGTCGTCCCTTTCCTCCTCATGAGCAAAGCAATTTGGAGTTACGCTAGTCCCTACAGAATTGACTTAAGTGGACAAGACCTTGGAGAGTGGTACTATGCACGTGGCTGAGGGGGGGAAATGATGCCTTTTCCGAAGAAATGTCCTGCCCTGGAGTTGACAGTTGCAAAACCAAGCTTGGCTGCAGAGTATCAGTCACAGGAAGTGGCCCATCACCTAATGACAAAAAGATTTACTAGACTGTAGATTACGGCCAAGACAGGGAGGAGAGACTTCCTGAGTTCTTCCCTCAGGCTCCTAGAGGTAGCAAGTACCTCACTCCTCATATTGCCTCTACAACCTAGGAAGGGCAAGCAGAATTTCCTCAGGACTGTTCTGCTCTTTCCACAACTCTCTTTTTCTGATGACTCACCTCTGAGGGAAGCTAGGGGAATGCCAGGCTTCCCTGAAGTTATTCCAGAGCTGAATCTTCTTGGGTCTCTGAGGGATTGAGAATCACATCCTGCCTTCATCAAGCAGTGAAGGAGGAAGGCAGCTGGCTGTGTGAATCGGGGTTCAAGGCCTGTGACCCCCAAGTTCAATAGCTGCCTTCACTGGAATATCCCTCTGCTCTGAGTCCGAGACCCTTCTGGCCGCCGTTGTAAAAAACTGAAGAATCCAGATCTCCTTGGGACCAAATTGCATCCTTCTCTTTGTGTGCCGAAGCAGGTGGCACTTGGAGGGGGTGGGGAAGCGTTCTCAAGTTTCTACAGGCAGTAGCTCAGCCAGCCACTGTAATTGCCATTTCCCCTCTCAATTTGTGAGAGCAATGATGATGAGAAAATGTTTACAATATCACTTTTGTATCACTCGATGGCTACATTCTAATTTATTTCTCTAATTTAACAAGCCAAGTGCGTCAAAACTTATTTCATTAAAGTGTCTTTCTTTTTAAAGCTATTTTTGTAGTGTGGTGTTTTGGGAATGTACACGGTAATCAAGATGGAGGGCTCTTTTAAAGAGCTGGTGTGAAAAGTTTATCCCCTTGCCAAGCCAAAAATTCTCATGCCTTCAACTATACCACTGAGCACAGCTTGTAGGATGTCCTTACCAGCTTGTAGAGCATCCTTGTTCCTGCAAGCATCTGCTTTTTATTTATTTATTGTGTTTCTATCCCACCTCCAAGAGTGCCTCGTTTGGTTGGAAAGCCATTTTCACGGCTGGAATGCACCGTGCTATACAAAAGAGAATCACACCAATTGCTCTGGCATGTGGCCTCTTGAAACCTGACCCTGAGATAATAGAACCTTTGAGCTGAAAAAAAGATTCTCCATCCCAGGCAGATGGTGACCAAGTGTGCAGAGAAGATGGGATGTTACATACAGGTCTGTTCTCTGCACAAGTACAAAATCCATGCTAGAATGGAGAATTACAAGAGGAAAACTTGTTGGCTTATTATTCCTTGCATTTGCTGTTTGAACTAGCACTCTAAGCCAAACTGCTCTTTTTAGTCCTGGAGCTCTACTACTAATTTATTCTACATTAAGCCCATAAATAAAGGTTCTAGTATAAAGGAGAAGTAATTAGCTGAAGAATTAGGGAACATCTGTTCTGAACAAATAGGTAAGCTAAATGTTGGCACCTATTGTAAGGAGCATCTTCACGACCTTGATCTTGAGTAAGCTGTCATAGCTGTAAGGAGAATGGCACTTGCTCATATTCCAGATCTTTTACGACCCCATTAAACAGACTACACATTGTATATTAACAACTTTATTTAAGTACATTGGGCAGCACCCAGCAGTGGTTCACACATCTGTGCAAAGTACAGTGTCAGCCTGATAGAACCAATGCTAGATTGTAGGAAGCACCTGTCAGTTTGTTCATTGTGTAACATTGCTGCTTCAGATAACTGATGCGGAAAAACAAGGAAAAAACAAAGGACCAGACAGGAGGGCGCTAATGACCCACAGGGTTCCTTCCAACTCTACAGTTCTAGGATTCTCTCTCCTCCCCTATGTATTGCCTGAAACAGACTATGACACTAACCTAGGAGTTGCTCTGTCATGTCTACCAGTAGAAGCTGACATGCACTGGCTGTCATTGTTACTGTTTCCCTAGATTTGAAATTAGACATTTCATTAACACAAAACATGTTTTCAAACAGTTATTTGGGAGGGGGGTAAAAGCTCTACTCCTGGTGGAAACTGTGAGAATCAAGGCCTTTATAGAAGAGCCTGAACTGAGTATGCAGGTATTTTAGACATCAGGCAGGTCAAACACAATGACATTCTTCTAGTATAAGGCAAGAAATATGGGCCCTTCTCTTTTACCTATGGCAGAAGATCGTAAGTTTTGTAGACCCTCCCATAAACATCTCGGGCTACCCTAATGGATCTTGCCAGTGGAGATGCTAATAGTCAGGATGACCCCTTTGGTATCTGTTCCACTGAAATCAACACTAAGACCTCCTCTCTGTGTTGGTCAAAACACCCCAAAAAGATTTATGCAGCTGCCACCAAGTGAGCATGAAGTGTCAAAGCAAAGAATCTGTTAGCAATCACATTCAGATCTACTTGCTTCTCAAGCTTCATCTCCCCGATAGCAAAAGCATGTTTGCTTGAACCCAGGCTGAAAACCCAAGCAGCTAAGTTGAATAGGAACTGCCAGAGAAGACCAGTTTCAAGGCTTCATTCAGGGATGCAACAAACCTTTACATTCGGGTGTAGCTTATTAAAACAGGATCTGGACGCCATTCAAAACCATTAGCTGCTAGGCTCATTCTAGGAGAAATGTCATTTTACTCCAGTTGAAAAACCTACAGGGCTTGGTTCAGTGAAGATGTATTAATACAACTGCTACTGTCTGAAGCAGGGAAGGAGAACCTTTGGCCCTCCAGATGTTACTGGACAGCTCTCGTTATCCTTAATCCTTGGCCATGGTGGCTGGGCCTGATGGAAGGTCAGCAACATCTGGAAGGCCACAGGTGCCCAGCCCTGGCCTTAAGAAGTAGGGGAGAGAGGGGTCTCCTGGCCATGCATGTGTCTTAAGAGGGACATCTGAGATGATAAAACCTATAGTAGATCATTCACTGTAATATTGTAATATGGCTCTGTGCTAGCTTTCAGTGGCTATGTCCTCACGTGCTGAAAAAATGTACATTGCCTCAGCATTTGCTGTCTGGGCAGTCTTGCCCGCTCCTGCTTGGGGAAGCTTCATGATACATCACCTATGGGCCATGTTACTTGGAACTAAAGAGAAGAGAATACTGCTGAGATCCTAATCAGGACCCACCAATGGCACTACTCTGCCCAAGCACATCCTCTTTGCAGGTGCAGGAGGAGAAATGCCCTTAAGTAGCATATGTCTGTCTTTGAAACACCAGCTACAACTTCTCTTGGGGATTATCCACACTTGCCTTTTGCTCCACTATTTCCAGGCACAGGTCTGCACTTAAAAAGCTCTGTGTCTGGCTCAGGTTGCTAAAGAGCAGGTTTTCCCAGGGAAAGCACTGGTGGAAAAAGTAGAAGGGTGTCCTGGAAAGAATGGAGGAAAGGTAGATGTGGCCCAGCTCTTGCTTAGCTCAGATATACACGCACTTTCTTTCCAAGTGTAAGCCTGTTATCCTAATAGAGAAGCCTAAAACTTCCAATTCAGCTACTCTTCCTAAGGGCGCACCTGCTTTTAAAATTAGGAAGGGACTGAAGGACTAGGAAAGCTTATATTGTCACTGTTATCACCTCACATTTTTATTTGCAAGTTTTTTTAACACTGGGTGTGTGTGTGTGTGTTGCATAATACACAAAATTTGCACTGCATTTTAACTACCTATCTATTGTGTAGGAGAGGTTATGAGATGTCCCCATCCCTTAGGCCAGACAACAACTGCAGCTTTGAGCACTGAAGGGGCTCGGGCTGCTCCTAACAAACTAAATGGCCTATTCTAATCCTCATGACATTTTCTGAGAAAGCTGATGAGTTGAAGGGCAAAACTGAAGTTTGCAGCTAAAGCACAAGGGGTCCACATTCAAAATCAATCAGTGGTAACAAACTGGACAATATTTTGCCTCCACCTTGGATTTCTTGAGTCCCTGCACTCTCGCTTCCTATTGAAGTTTCTCTTCCAATTGTTGCCTACAGAGAGACAAAATGCTTGTTTCCTGCTGTCTCATCTTCTAACACTTAAGTGGCCAAGAATGTGAAATATTTGGTTTTCAGCAGCAGCATTAAAACAAAAATAACCCTTTACAATAAGAAGCACCAAATGTGTATATTTAAAAAAAAGAATAAAAAATTCAATTCAAAGCAGATGATTTTTCCATTCCATTTCTGTAGCAGTACTGAAGCAGTCAAAGGATTTAACAATTAACTCTGGGATGACAGCCTCCCTCTGGAGGCCTCTTACTCAACTCCTAGTGCTCTAACAGAGTTTGTTGTTTCATCCTGCGGTGCATTCATGGAAACAGCCACTCCAAAAGTAACAGAGTACTCTAAGGAGCAGGGATAGTTGCAGGACTGACCCAACACTACTAAGCAAGTATGGTATTCCCAGTGCCGGTGCACATGTTAAAACAGGACGTGTAGTAGATAGTAGGACAGATAAAAATGGGGGAAACTAACTTTGGGCCCAGTTAGTAGATCAGTTACCATCAAAAGCTTTCAATAAATAAATTCTAAGAACAATTACGGGGCTTCCCAGCAAGCGTGGCTGAATAGCCCCTATGTGCGGGGATTGTGACGTGGGCATAAAGCCTCGGCCTTTCGGAAAGAATGAACACTGTAAACCGTGAGAACACACATGAGGCAGGGGAGGGGCTTGGCAGAAGGAAGAGAGAATGAGGCCACATTGCAGAGTGGCCCTGGGCACTTGGCTGCATGACAGACGACTGACTCATCACCAGATGCCAATGCAAGGACTGTCTAGCATAAAAAGGGAAGGGTGTTTCTGCTCTACACCATGCATTACAAACTAGTTCCTAAAATTAACTGCTCCAACCGTCCTGTTGTGGTCCAGATTCTCACACACCATACTACAGATTCATTCTCTCTCTCTCTCTCTCTCTCTCTCTCTCTCTCACACACACACACACACACACACACACACACTGCCGTAAATGGGTTTGTAACAGCTTGGAATGTGCTTATCCTCTTTTGTGTGCAAGAGAATTCTAAAAGTAGAGGGGGGAGGCGATGAACTGGCCATCTAAAAAACGACTGCTGAGCAACTGAGAGGAACAGGATCGTAATCAGTTGCTGTGCTCAGAGTTCCATGACGGACCTTCAACGTGGCCCATGTTCTTCCACCAGTCATTGGGAGCCCTATGCACTGGCCGCTTTGCCGCACTCTCATTTTCATCCTGCTAAGTTGCTCAGCTCCACAGCCATACTTGCCATCTTCTGCGACATAAATGTACTCCCCTCCCCACCCCCAAAACAAAGTCTATGGGCCAGCTGAAAAGGGGACAGAGCTTGCCCACAGGTTCATTCCAATTTCTCACTTGCCACCTGCAAAACCAATCAAAAGTCAAGCCGAAACCCCAGCCTTCCCTTCCCTCGGGAAAGTCCAGGGCATGCTGGCACTCATCTACCCATACACATACACACCAGCGGGGAGCTCCTCAGACACTGACTCAGGAAAGTGAGCCGAGAACAGGAACGACGCTCCAAGGAGACCCCAGAATGCTGCTAGGCTAGAAGGTTTTTCGATGGATTGCCCGGGAACTATCTTCCTCATATTCTTTCTTCGAAACCCACATTTTCTTAAATGTGTCCAGTGAAGCCAAGATGGAGCCTCTGTGGGGAAGACCAGACAAGGAAGTCAGCTAGGCCTCGGCTGGCCATGTGGCTATTTTCCCTTTCTCCTACAGTTACTTGTAGTCAAACTGTCTTCTGGAGAACTGACGGGGTTTTTTTTTGAGGTTTCTCAACACAAATGCCAGAAGAGGTGGCCCTCCTACATCTTTTCATATCATGTGCACATGCAGGGGACATTCCAGGTGGCATTCAGTTCTTGAGGCCGCCATGGATTCCTGGGCTCTGGGCGAATCAACTCGCCACCCCACAACATGCCCCAAAATCTTGTTACAGAAGATATGTGGGAGTTCATCAAAAGACAAAGAAATTGGAAATGATTCCCCAAAGGCAGATACGATAAAGAATGCTGCGCTGCTACAGCAGCAACAGCAACCTGCCCCATCCCTGTTAGGAGGACACACAGACTGCCCTGCTAGGGTATCTCTCCTCTTCTCTGCAGCATCCTCAAGTTGTGGTGCAGTTTCACCCTCCTCCAAAGCAGCCACCACATCACTCTACAACTATAGTAATTAGCTGTAGCTAATGGAAATTACTTTTAACTGGTTTTATTTTTGTCTCTTTCTATTAATGGTAACCCACCCTGGGACCATACGGTGAAGGGTGGGTAAGACATTCAATAATATTAAAAATGTAATCATCCACACTATACTGGCTATGACTACATTCTGGCTATGATTCTCCCTTTGCACTAGCTGCAAGTCACTTCTTCCTCCACCTGAATTAGTGAGAGCTTTCATAGTGCAGCAAGTGGACTGATGCTGTACGTACCCAATCCATGTGGAATATAATCTCTCTTGAGGAGCAGATATCTGAGAAATAAAAGAAAGGTGGATTTAGATGGAGCCAGTATTCTCCACAATCTAAGCTCACCAAGTTCTTCCCTAGCATATTATTGTCATCACTTCCCATCAGTCCCATCTATGCTCCATCCAACTGGTCTGCAGTCTAGGGTAGAGAGCCTCTCTGCAGCCTTTCTGGGTTGCATTTCGACTGCAGAAGCCACAGAGCAAGCCATGATATTTTGCATATGTCAAAATGGCCTTTGGCTCCCAAAAGCTTGCCACAATAAATATGCTGGTCTTTCAGGTATCACACGACTCTGCCAGTTTTGTTGCAATGGACAGCTAAATCTCTGGAATGAGTGCTTTTGGAAGTGTCTGGGTATCTTTGAGTTAAAAGCACAGAGAAGTGATTCCAATGCTCTCTCCATACCACTGCTCACATTACTGCAAACGGGCTGTGCGGAAAGACAAGCATGAGAAGAGGACCCTGCAGACGGCCATTAACAGAGGAACTGCTCACACTGAACAACTAATGCACCCACTAGATAGAGATGATCAAATCCCATCTTCCACAGAGACCCAGTTCTGCTGAGAATACCATGGGTTACCCTCAGAGAGGCAAAAGCCTAGAGAAAACACTACGTACCCTGATTTTGACATCCTTGGGGGCCAGTTTCTTCACTTCGCTCAGAAGCCTATCGCCAAAACCTGAACCAAAGACAAAAGTCAACTTCAGTTTCAAGGCAGCTGATTAAGATTCTGGCTTCTTTCCCCTGCAATCGATGGAGGCCCTGCATCCCCAAAGGGCTTGATTTCGGGACTTGGTAGTGATGGAGGAAATCTCCCCATCTTTTCACTTCTCTTCCTGCCTCCCACCCAGTTGGTAATGACAAGGAGCCTGCAGCCTCCACTATGGATGGTGCTGTGCTCCATTTCTTGCCCATACTCCTCACTAAAGAAAATATTTAAAAAGTTGGGGCATACTTCAGGCTTCCAGGTCTACAGAAACACTGACCTGGAAAGAGAACCAGAAAGTGGGGGATTGCTTACTATATGGCAAGGTGTTGTCAATCCACAAATCTCAGGCAAATGACGCAATGGAAGGAAGGAAACCAAGCAGGGCAGAATAATTATGTCCCTTTGGTATTATATAGAAGACATGAGGAGAAGCCATTGATACTATTTCCTTAGATACCCAGCCTGCATATAAAGCCCCTTCTCCTCCAACTGGGCTGAAACCAGCATCTTTCTGCAACTCTCCTTTCCCCAGGGAAAGGAACCATAAGGACTTCCTTCTGCCCATCCTCACTCCTGGGAAGATAATGTAAACCTTGCTAGCTTCAAGGAAGAAGGGACAGAAAGGAGTCTCAAGTTAAGCTCAAAGCGCCAAGCATGTCCCCCAAAGGCAAAGAACCAACAGAAAGAACCTTTGAAGAGTGTTGAGCCTCCAGAGAGGACAATGTTAGAGAAGAGTGTCCGCCTCAAGTCCATATCCGACTTCTGAATGGCAAAAACCAGGACTTCGTGCAGCCCCTCGCACTCCTCCCCAATCAGATCTGGCCGGAACAACAACTCAGGGGCTCGGAATCGGGCAGGGCCAACCTGCAAACAGCACAAAAGAGAGAGTGGGCTTTTAAAAATAATAATAATAATTTTTTAATTAATTTTTAGCATACAAAAATTTTAAGACATACCACACAAATACATATATCCTTATTTAGACTTCCTTCAGCATCTCTGATAGCCTTCCGTCTTGATTATTTCTCCTGCAATTCTTAACTTAATATTGCCTTTACATTTTCTAACAAATTGTTTCTTCCTTTCCATTTTTACAATATTTCTTAAATTACTCCTCACAGAGCTTCAAGAGAGTGGGCTTTCTTGTTCCTATATAAGCAGTCTTTATGTGCTGATAGTGAGAAATAATACTAATACTAATACTAATAATAATAATAATTTATACCCCGCCCATCTGGCTGGGTTTCCCCTCCCACTCTGGGCGGCTCCCAACAGAATATTAATTATCATAGTAAAGCAATGAAACATTAAACACTAAAAACTGCCTTCAGATGTCTTCTAAAAGTCAGATAGGCGGGTGCCACCACTGAGAAGGCCTCTGCCTGAAGTGATATACATGTAGAAGCTCAGAGCCAAAGGTCATATACTCCAGCCTTTTTGAGCAGACAAACTCAAGGAAGCTCTCCCAGTGAAGAAAACATTCCTATCGAGATGGCACCACCAATTACTAACATACATATTTGTAGGGAAGTGAGCTGGTAAAAATTGTTACTGACTAGTAGCTTGTTTGCAGGGCTGGTCTATCAACTTTAAAAAACAAATATATTGGAGGAAGAGTCTGTTTTATCAAAGCCAAGTCTCAAACGTCATATTAGATTCCATCAAGTTAAGAAACAAGTTTTTCCCCAAGTTTAATCAAAAACAACAGTGACCCAGCTAGCAAAGTAGATTCTTTCAGATATGATGCCTAGGAAATCAACAAGAAGGGAACTTAACGGACTATAAATAGACACCTTTGCTGAGTTTTAGAATAGACCACACCTGCAATCCATGTTAACAATCATAGACTCATAGAATCATAGAGCTGGAAGGGACTTTGAGGGTCATCTAGGAATCCTGCCCACCCGCAGCTGTCCCTGGGTGGGCTCAAACCACCAACCTTCTGATTAACCGTCAGATGCACTGAGCCATTGCGCCACAGAAGGAACTTCCCCACAGTTAGCCAGGGGGATTCATTAAGCCTCACCAGTGTTCGCTGACACAGCAAATGAGGAGGAACAAAGCCACCAAAGGCAAGAAAACTAGAATGCTGGGTAGGGAGGGACACGCCAATATACTCTGCCTCAGGGTCCAATTATAACACTTGAAACACTTGGGCTGGAGCTTTTTCTTCCTCCAGAAATTTTCACAGGAAGACTTCCTATGTTGAACACCACAGGCCTAAAGGCAGACAGCAGCCACAATTCCTAACCAGTCTGTTGATCTGTAGAATAATAACTGAGGCTTATTTAGCAACATCTGACTTCCAACAGGGCTGTCTCTGCACAAACCTCAATGGTGCTTCCATCTGGAAGGTAGTACTGAGCTTTCTCGGTTTCTAATGTCTCATCCTTCTGTGGGTTTATTGACAGGTAACAGGCCCGCTGTGGAAGAAAGACAAGCAGAGAGTGGTAGTCAGTCAAGCACATTTTTTAAAAAGACACACTAGGCACAAACACTGGTGAGAATACTCACATTGGCCCAGACACAATACATGAGATTGCTAACCAGAGGTCTCCCACAATATGCCAAGCATAGGACACACTGTTCTCAATGACATCCAGTATGAAAGGGTTTGCACTATGTATATGTGTCAGCATATAGGTCTTCCTAAAACGCTACCACTTCAGAAAGTGGTGGCGGGGAGAAGTCATGTTTGAAAGCTTCCCCTTTTTGTAGGTTTTAAAAAGACTTCTCTGACCATTGAAAGCTAGCAAGGATTATGTTCATTTTTTTGGATGTGCTAGTTTGTAGAAAGTTTCTGGCATGAAGGAGCGTTCGAACTTGTTACGTTCTGAAGAGAGATAGCCCTAGAAGGGTTGTATCATGTCATTTTTCTGAACACAGATTGGTCTTCCCTTTCTGTCTGAGAGATGGACCTAGTGCTAAGGGAAGGTGCCGTTGAAGAGCAGGGAAAATGCAGTTCTGCACTGGAGCTCAAAGTTCAGCTTCAGGAGGCATCTGCAGCTGCAGCAGCCCTCTCTTCCCAAGTCTTCCTGAAATCTTGACACAGACCCTGCCGGATACGGTGAGATACACCAGGTGTGGCACCCCATCCCATTCTACAGCGCTCAGTTCCCGCAGAAGACTAAGGGCACCCAGGCACCTCTTTGATGGTTTTGACGATTTCAAATTCAGATGACGTGTGGAAGTCGTAGCCTTCCTTCCGGAGATAAAGGCGAAGGAAACGAGAGACATCACGGCCAGCTATGTCAATCCGCATAATGGAATGGGGCATGGCAAAGCCTTCATAAATAGGAACCGCGTGGGTGACCCCATCCCCAGAGTCCAACACCACTCCCGTAGTTCGCCCTGTCGCATAACTGCAGAAAGGAAATATGTTTCAGAACACACACACAAAACAGAATTTGCGGAAGTCAATGTTAACTAATGGGGCTCCCCAATGCCATTTCCTAAGGTAATTGTTACTCCAGGACCAGTGGCGTAGCGTGGGGGGTGCAGGGGGGGCCGGCCGCACCGGGCGCAACATCTGGGGGTTAGGGTTAGGGTTAGGGGGCGCAAATCCACGGGTTGGGGGCGCAAATTACTTGCCTTGCCCCGGGTGCTGACAACACACGCTACGCCACTGTCCAGGACAACTTAATTTATTCTGACTTCTCTAGAACTAAGGAGCTATCTTTAAAAACAAAAACATACTGATGGTGATACTTCATTGGCTCAGACAACAAAGGGAGAAAGTTTATACTATACAGATACGCTCTGAAAAAGTGATAGGCTGGAGAACAAAACTAGAAGTGACACAGAATACGAACAATGGTGATAAATTCTAACACAAATAGACACCTGAGCATTCATTTAGTTAAGAAGCCAGCATTTCTCGACGTAATCTTTGACAAGATCCAGGATGCAATCCTGTGCACACTTAGCTGAGAGTAAGCCCTTCTGAACACAATGCGGCCCACTGCTGAGTAAAAATGCACACGATTACACAAGCTAGTCACCCCGGCCAGCCCGCTTTCTTAAGGGAAAACAGACCCCATGCAAACCCATGTTTTGCATTGCAAAAAAATTGTTTCTCCTCCAAAGAATGTAGGAATAGCCTGCTGGATCAGGCCAATGGCCCATCCAGCATCCTATAATCGCAGTGGCCAACCAGATTCCTGTGGGAAACCAGGGAACAGAGCATTAATGAAAGAGGTGGAGCATAGCCATCCTGACTAGTAGCCATTAATATCCCTCTCTTCCATGAAAGAGAGTTCCAAGGGAGCAAAAGGGGTGGGGGAAAGTACTTACAGGCTAAGCACAGCTTGCATGGAGATGAACAGGGCTGGCACATTAAAGGTTTCAAAGAAAACTTCAGCTGCTCTTTCACGGTTCTTGCGTGGGTTCAGGGGAGCCTCCGTCAGGAGTACGGGATGCTGGTGGTTGGGGACACAAAAGATTTGGCTGGGTAGGGTTCTGCCAGTGATCATATGGATGTTTCCAGGTCTCCCAAAGCAATGAACAGGCAACCCCAAGACTTTATTCGGCAGTGGAAGAATTTGTCACCAGTTGCAATAGGTTGAAAGAAGGGAAATTTTGCCAGGTTCACAATGATCTTGAAGAAGTTGTCATTCTAGAGGTTTTTGCCCCACCCCTTGTAACATGCTCCAGAGTGCTTCATGTGAAAGGGGACTAACAGTCAAGCAAAAATGTTTGAAATGCAGAGTGGGCACGAGGAAAAACAACCCAAGTTGAAGCAAATGGGCAGGCAAATGCTCTTCTCCATTAAGTTTTGATTCAATGAACTTTGCCTTATTTCATTTTAACTCTTTTCTGTGGTTATTTACTACCCATTCATCCAACATTCAACAGCTTACAAAGCTATTTTTAAGAATTCAGTGAAATCACATTACACCAAACATATCTTAAAACCCTGTAAACTTGACATCCCTAATATATATATATTTACTGGTAAATACTTGAGTTAGTGAATACAGGGAGCTGTATGCAGGATAGTTATGATGTGGATAGATGATAAAGAATGGAAAATCCAAGTACAGAAAGCAGTAAGGGTGCAAAGCACTTCTACCAAACCAGATATGGGAGGCTTTCTTTGTTTGGCCACTTGGGGCTTGTGGATATAGAGTTAGCTCACCTCTTCAGAGAAGGTCTGGAGCTGGTCTTTTGAGTACACGTATTGCCAAATGCGTTCCATGTCATTCCAGTCCTTCACTATGCCGTGCTCCATAGGGTAGCGGATGGAAAGAAGGCCTCTGTGCTCCTGGGCAAAGCAAAAGCAAAAAACAAAACAAGGTACTTAGTCAATCAGAGGAAGGTCAGAAGAATCATCCGCTGTGTCCATCACAGAGACTTTGTAGCTCATTTCTTAATGGAGCTACTTTCCAGGAACCCCACTGAGCAGCACCATTTAAATAATAATAATAATAATAATAATAATAATAATAATAATAATAATGGCACGCCTCTTGTGCAGGATGGAATACAGTCATACCTCGGGTTGAAGTAGCTTCGGGATAAGTATTTTCGGGTTGTGTGCTGCGGCGACCCGGAAGTAACGGAGCGCGTTACTTCCAGGTTTCACCGCTCGTGCATGCGCAGGCACTCAAAATGATGTCACGCGCATGCGCGGAAGCAGCGACCCGCGCATGCGCAGGTTGCATTTGCTTCTGGATGTGAACGGGGCTCCGGAACAGATCACGTTCGCATCCAGAGGTACCACTGTATGTTATTGACAGTATGGAAGCAATGTTAATGAGAATCTCTATTCTTCTATTTAGAAACAAGGAGACAAATATGAAGATGGCTACTGTAGCCACTGTCCTTCCTTCATTCGGAATGTTCACGGTTCAAATTCAGGGACCATGGAAGAGTCAGGTGGCGACAGGTCACATGTCAGACTGATAAGGAACTTTGTCCTGAAATCAGCTCTTCTCCATTAGTGCATTCACTTTTCACTGATTTGATCAGGTCTGGACTTTGGCAAGCAGAGATATTCAGTCAGGGTCAGGGATGGCTTGAGTTGTAGTCCAACAACATCCAGACGGCCACAGGTTCCCCAGTCCACAGCAGCTACTGGGCCTGAATTGTAAATTATACTGGCAACAGAAATGATGCACGATACACATCAGAGGTGCCCTATTGCTTAACAAACATGTGCACATGTTATGCAAGCTCTGTTATGCATAAACAAGGCATTCAGATACACTAAAGGCCTTCAGACTCCAAGATATTTCTAATGTGACCTGTTATTCTGGGCAAAATGTCCCAATCCTGAACTTGTTATCAGAAGAACCATAAGACTGGCAAGTGATGGTAAGCTTGAACCAAGGAGAGGGGACAGGTTTTCCCTTTCAGGTGCCTTACCCAAGGACAGAGGAGCACAATACAGCTACCTTACCTCTGCTTTTGGTCCAATGAAAATGTCACCTTCCAAAGCTCCAGCCATAACCCGAACATGCTTTGGTCTGCCCACGCTGTAAGACATAGTGGAAAAAATAATCTCACAACACAAGGAATAGATTGAATAGTACAATTTATTCCTCAGTTTACTGCTGAGAGAGCATCCTAGAACCACTGATTAAGAAGTAGTACTTGAACAGCCTTGGGCGATGTGTCATATGCAAATCTCAGTACAGAAATAATATAGTTATGAGTTGAGGACTTAGGGTCGGTTTGGAAAAGAATATTCAACAGCTATTACAGAGAATCTCAAAGCCCTTAGTATTAAGGAATTCTGCTCCACCACACCCCTGTATTAGGCCAGTCAGGGCAGATCTGAGAAGCTTGTGGTTTCAAGTCCCAGAGCCAGGGTAGAACCCAAGACCTACTCTTCTCCACAATGGGCACTGTGCTTGATATGGAATTCATGGCGCCTCAATAATATAATCCAGAATTGTGCACCAAGCTACTTACTAGTTTGGAAAGCAGTACTTGGGTATCTGATCACCTGCAAAGCCAGCTTTAATCATGCCAGAGCCCTGTGGAGCAGAAAAGAATTGAAGACAATTATAGAAAAACAGACCATTATTGTAAGGTGCTTCAGTTCCTGAAATATTTCTGGTAAAAATAAAATGAACAGTGCATCAGCCTAAATGTAGCACAAGTGATTTATCTGTAACCATCCCAATCTGTGCAAACAATGGCAAAACACCCCAGAAATTCCATGATAGTACTGTAAATGTGTTTGGAATGTCCATGTTGTAAGTGACCACCAGAGGGAGCAAATCCTATTTCCACTCTTCTCATCCAGTCCAGTCAAGTTGCAGAGTGCATTCAAGAAACAGAAATAATGCAGCAGATAAAACCAGATGTATGACTTATACACTGAAGCCAAAGATCCTATGTCCTAGTAATGTAACAGAATACAGAATCATTGCACGTATCTGGGCAACATCTGCTTTTGCAAGTCCCTTGGAAAAACAGCATGCAAAGTACTTCAGAAAACGTAGATCAGAGATAAAGAACCAGTGGCTCTCCAGATGTTGCCCAATTACAACTCCCATCCTCCCTGACCACTGGATATGCTGGCCGGGACTGATGGGAATTGGAGTCCAGGAGCAGTGAGAAGACCAGAGATTCCTCATTCCATATGGAAATGTACAGAACAGTCTTAATTCAGTTCATGTTTCTTGCATGCAAGTAGACCAGTACGTCCATTCTGTCCTAGATCCATTCAATTTTTAAGGCAAAATCCTAAATAAATCTGCACACCTTTCAATTTAAAAATAAATAAATTATGGGGCAGTTACAAGATCGTCTAAAAGTATCCCTTGCTTATTTACTTTTAAAAAACCATTTCTACTTGCTCCAATGGTTAAAAAAGAAAAGAGCCAGAGAAGCCCTTGGACCATCCTATTGTTGTTTTTAAGTTAAATTGGAGTAAATTATCTTTGCAAACTAATCCACATGTCTGTGTTATGATCATGATCCATCAAATGGGTGGGAAGGTTTTGGTGGAGTGAACAAAAATCCTTTTCCATCCCTAAACCTTCCATAGATTAAATTTCCTGATTTCTGAACAGTTTTAATTTACTGCTCTTCTGTCCCTCAATAGCATTAGCAGCACAGTATCCTTAAGAGATTCCTCAGCATGGTGGTGGTGTTTTTTTTTTTGGGGGGGGGGGAATCTGGGGAAAATACTAAGCTTACAAGCCAAATGATCTTTAATTTAATATATCTCACTCTCTGCCCCTGAGGTGGTATGTGTAAAGTACCCCAAAAATCTCCATCCAGGCACTGACTAAGACTACATGTGCTTAGCTTCAGCAAAGTTGCTGTGTCATGTGCCTTCTGATGATGCCCTCATCTATTAGCTATTTAAATATTTAGGAGACACTGGATACAGGAGAGAAATAATGTCAGTTTTAACAAGCTACCTAGCACGCACCTCTACAAAGTCCATTAATGCAGAACATTAGTAAGAAAGGATTCCATTTCCAGAGATTTCAGAGGAAGCTTTATATACATATTTAAATTGGCAGATTAAGCCCTCATACTAGCAAACAGGCAATGAAAGTGCAGAAAAATTCACTGTACTGCCCAAGGCCAAACAGAATGAAGAAAAAGCACTGAAGCCTCTCTGGGTGTGTGGGTGGGTGATACAAGCTCATGCTTCTAAATGAGAAGCGTAAAGGTCAGCAGAGGCAGCGTGATTAAGGAGAATAAAGGGAATCTTACTCATTTTGGTATTTTATTATTTCATAAAATTTACCCACCACATGACAGTAAAAAACAACAACCCTTTGCTGAAGAGTCAGCCTGTTTTATCACCCCTGCCAGACCTTTAGTGTTATTGTTTGAATAAAGGCCCAGGAGAAAGGTGTCGAAGGAATATGTAACCGGGGTTTTTCCAAGGCATTCTGGGAAGCACTGTTCTTAATACAGAACACATCATGTTGGAACTAGAGGCAGCATCTAACACTGGTTTCTACCTGCAGAAATGCCTGCTGGGAAGAATGGACACTGGCTTCCAGAGGAAAGCAGGACCCACAACCGAGGCATCACAGGAGGCTATACTCTTAAGAACATCACCAGACCACATACTCATTTCTCCACCACTAACCAATCATAACAAACCAGGCGAAATTTAAGGGTCAAGAAGACCAACTAGCACAGTCTAATCTCCAATAATAGCCAATGAACTTCAAAAAGGCGGGACAAGCTGGGATCCTGAAGGCTTGAGTGGGTAAACCCAAGCGAGTAGCAACGTAAGGAGCCAATCAGAGGACGAAGAAGCCCAAAGGGCGTGAACTACCCCTTAATTAAGGCTCTGTTGTTCTTCGCAATGCACCGCCCAGCGACTGACTGGCAGAGGAAGCAGCCAATGGGAACCCGGGCTGGGTCATCGAAAGGGAGACAAGAAGGACCAGCTTCGGGAAGCAGGTGATGGTGCACGAAGGACCGGGTGGAAAGGAAGGGGGAGCCTCCTGGGAAGAGGAGGGGGCACCGAACGGCTTCCAGGGGGGAGTCCAAGGCCCCGGCAGCCCGCAGGGATCGCGGCAGAACTTCCCCGCCCCCACCTCCTCAGGGGGCCACAGCACAGAGGGGCCCAGTCAGGGCCGGACTCACGTTATCAATCACCACCGGCTGGTTCGCGATCACATCGTAGGACTCCATGGCGAGCGCCCGCGCGCCGCCGCCGCCGCCGCCGCCGCCTCAGTCAATGCCAAAGCAAAGCGACAGCGCAAGCGGCAAAGCGCATGCTCGGGACGCGAAGCGAAGCATGCTGGGAAACCGAGTTTCTTGTCGAGGGAAAGGAAAGCCCTCCTCCAGTTGGCTCGCCCGGGGTTTCAGGGAGAGATAGAAAGGGTAGAGGGGACCATCGCGCTGCTCGAACGTCTCGTTTCGTGTTTCCGATAAGAAGTCAAATACTGTATAATACATGGCCTTGGGGCGGAAGTGAGAAATCAAAGCTTTAAGGTAGCTGCGCGACTGTGCCTTGGCGCGTCCACTCGCAAACAGAACAGAGCAGCCAAGAGAGGAGTTCATCCTTAAAAAATAAAAAAGTTGTGCATTTAAATATTGTTCTACCTTGTTAAAACTATAGTCCTGACGATTCAAATGCCAATGAAAATGTAGTGCATTACATATACTGCAGAGGTGCGGATAGGAGAGCTTGGCTTTCAACATCCGTGCAATGAAGATCCTTCTGAACACGGCAGGTTAGAGTCCGGCTACAGGGGATAATTCTTTATAGCCCCGTTAGGTTGGTTGGCCATCCGTCTGTCTCGGGAGACAAGGAAAGAGTTGTATTATATGTCTTTCTGTCTACTGCGAATTCAGAATATTGCAAGATAGCATAAAACCCCATTTCATGTTACACCCAGTATTGTTATCCCAAGTTGGAGGTAGCCTGAGTCACAAAGTAAAATCTTAGTTTTCATCATTTAACAAAGTGTGATTCGAACCCGGAAGTTGAAGGGATCCGTCTGCTAATCATTTTATATCCTTAACGTGATGTTTCTGTTACTCTTCCGAAAATGTACTTGCACTGGGCCGGAAGGCTTTTCTTCGCGGTGGATTGTGGGAACTGTAGTTCCATTGTGTGAGAGCCTTACAGCGTGAGTTCTTTGTGCAATCCACCCAATGCACGGATCATTGCCGTGCTCCTTTATTCTGCGTTGCTTGGCTGACCTTTATAAACTTGGACTGTGCCAATTTCTAGTATTGAATATGTTTGATTTCTAGCCTATCTCTCACCTCCCTGAACACGCTGTCAAAGATATTTTTCATAATCTCAAATTCTAGATCTGTAACATTTTGAATAATAAAATTCTATTATGACAGTCTCGACGGTTTGAACATCCTGCCCTCCCAAAGCAACCATGTAGTCTTTCTCCCCACAATCACCCCACCCAATTTTGGAAGGGGTATAATGGATTCTCCCGCTAAAGCTCATATATATGGCAATACTTTTCTGTTGCGGGAGTGGGGGAATACCAGTTTTGAAACCATCTGCTTCTCTACAAATTGTGAGAAGCTGGATGATGTGAGGAAAATAAAAACCATTAGAAATATGTGACTTTAAGTTAATAGAGGGAAAAGCATTCAGGAAGAACCAGCAATTTGGAATACAGTGGTACCTCGGGTTACAGACGCTTCAGGTTACAGACTCTGCTAACCCAGAAATAGTACCTCGGGTTAAGAACTTTGCTTCAGGATGAGAACAGAAATTGAGCGACGGTGGCGCAGCGGCAATGGGAGACCCCCATGAGCTAAAGTGGTACCTCAGGTTAAGAACAGTTTCAGGTTAAGAACGGACCTCCAGAACGAATTAAGTTCTCAGGTTAAGTACTTAATTTGTGAAGCGTCTGTAAACTGAAGCGTATGTAACCGGAGGTACCACTGTACTGGATTCAAACTGTTGTGGGGCGGATAGTATCACAACCAAGAAAAGTATTCTCTGGCTATACCAGGCATATTGGATTCATGGAATCCTCTTGGAAGATTGCCAACTTGTATTGACAATCAATGATTCAATAGACTTTCCAATTTAGATGAATTTTTGTGCAAATTAATGTCACAAAACATTTGTTAACAGACCAATAGCCATAATAATTAGTGTACTTCAAATATGCAATCCAACTAGTGTGATTTATGAATATGTATTTTGAAGATATCAAATTAAGATTTTTAAGGTTGCAGGTTTATATGTACACTTTCTTGGGATTAAATTGCACTGAACACAGTACAGCACAGTAAAAAAAGCTTAGTATCGCTCTGTACATCAGCAAGATCAACAAAAATCATATACACACATTTCAGTCCAGGTCTTCCACCTCTTACAATACCTTCCTTTGTATGTTTATGTAAGTCCCTTTGTGTTCAAGTTCTAGGGGTAAGTGTCTTTAGGACTTTAGCCTAAGAAAACACCAAGTGTGCGCATTTGTCCTTTTTCCAGTCTTTTTTCCTGTCAGATCATAGGCAAAGATCAAACCTAGATTATGATACAGTATAGTTTTGTATTCTATGTACAGTGGTACCTCGGGTTACATACACTTCAGGTTACAGATGCTTCAGGTTACAGACTCCGCTAACCCAGAAATATTACCTCGGTTTAAGAACTTTGCTTCAGGATGAGAACAGAAATTGTGTTCTGGCGGTGCGGCGCAGCAGGAGGCCCCATTAGCTAAAGTGGTACTTCAGGTTAAGAACAGTTTCAGGTTAAGAACGGACCTCCAGAACGAATTAAATTCTTAACCCAAGGTACCACTGTATTGTATAGTACCCCCGAAGGAGGATTTATATTCAAAGCATATTGGGCTCAGTAAAATATTCCTGTGCTCCTGCAGGTGCCCCCCCCCCCAATTACCCAGGGTGGGACTTGAACCACTGTCTTGTGTGTCCAATTGCCTTGCCATTTCCTGCTGTGCTGCCTGCCTGCTGTTAAATTAATTGTTCTTATTTGTGCATGTGATCAACTTCATCCCTATCCCCAGCAAAATGCTGATTTCCCTCAGGAAGCCAATAATATAAACATGTAATGTGCAGTTTTATGAGCTATTATCCCGACAACAGGAGTAAAGCCATTCTCATGGGAAGCCTGTTGCAAACCTCCAGCCATAGAAGCTTTTGCAGAGGAAGGCACCATGGCCTTTTTCAGCTGCTGGCTTGGTGTTGTATTTGGAGAAAATGGGTAGAGTGACATTGTGGGATCATTCAGCTCTCATTGTGAGTTGGCTGGTGACTCACTTATGACTTCCTTAGCTCTGGCTAAGCAGCCACTCATCCTACTGAAACTATAGTAGTCTTCCCCAACCTGCTGCCTTCCATATGTTGTGGATTACAGCTCCCATCCTCCCCAACCAGCTTGGAACATGGTCAGGGATGATGGGAATTGTATTCCAAAATTTCCGGAGAGCACTAGATTGGAGAAGAAAGATAAATTATCTGATGATTTCTCCTGAAAGATGAAGAGCTCATTCAGATCCCTCCACATTGGAACAATGAATGTTAGAAATTTGCTCCTCATCCTTTAGGACTCACATTGTCCCTACTCTGGGGCTGTAAGGCTGCTGCTGAGAAACAAAGATGGTTCCATAAATGCTACTACACAGCATTGGTATGGTGGGGACCTCTCCAAGCAATGTTTTACAATTGCATGGCTGTTACTCATTTGCTGGCTGAGATATTAGTGCCTTTCCCCTGGGTCAGTGGTTCCCAGTTAGGGGTCCACGGAATGCACCCAGGGGAGTTGTGGCTCCATCCTTTGCCTCACCCTCAACTAATTTTTTTTGTCACTTTTGCATAGCAATATCACAAATTGAATGGTCTGTTTTTTTAGTATACCTAAAATCCTTTGCTTATTAGAGCTACCCCACATTTTGGTTTTTTTAAAATTGCTTTGCAGAGGTAGCTACCATGGAGTTATAAAATTTACAAAACTAGGGGGTCTGTGGCATGGCTTTTAAAAAATAGGGGGTCCTCAGTAATTAGATAATTGGGAACCACTGCTCTAGGCTGCACTTCTGTTATGGGAATGCTGCACTTTCCAAGCACTCAAGACTATAATATTTTGTTTCTGGGAACAAGTGATTTTGCTCCTCTTCTGTTCCTGAAGCTCAGCTATAGATCCAGAAGCATTTCAGGGAAACTGCTTGATAAAATTGCCCCCTCCCCCATTATGGAAATCCTATCCAGAATAGGTCATAAAGCCATCATCTATAGACGATGGAGATGTTGGGATGGGACGCGGGTGGTGCTGTGGGTTAAAATACAAAACCTAGGGCTTGCTGATCAGAAGGTCAGCGTTCGAAACCCTGTGATGGGGTGAGCTCCTGTTGCTCGGTCCCTGATCCTGCCAACCTAGCAGTTCAAAAGCATGTCAAAGTGCAAGTAGATAAATAGGTCCCGCTCCAGTGGGAAGGTAAACGGCATTTCCATGTGCTGCTCTGGTTCGCCAGAAGCGGCTCAGTCATGCTGGCCACATGACCCAGAAAAACTGTCTGCAGACAAACGTCGGCTCCCTCTGCTAATAAAGCGAGATGAGCGCTGCAACCTCAGAGTCATCCGCGACTGGACCTAGCGGTCGGGGTCCCTTTACCTTTACCTTTATAGATGATAGAAGGTGGGAAGGGCTAAACTCCACTGATAGTGATGGAAACCCAATTGCTTCCCTCTCCTGTGTTCATCATTATGTCTTTGGATGGATACATCTTGAATTAGTTTGCTTGTTTTCAGTCCTCAACTGCAGTCACACTGTGTAATTACTGAGACCGCAGAATCTGATTCAGAGAAAAAGGATAATAGCTGGTTATCAGCATACTGATGTCATTGAAATCCATCCAATCTTGTCTACTGACCTTATATAAGAAAGGTTCACAGAAACCCTCTCATGTGTTAAATACATGCATGGTATGAAGGTAGTGGGACTATCAGCTAGCCAATTAGGCTATCCCCTTATGTGGAGGACCTCTAAACACATGTAGGGCTCCTTCCCATAGTTTTCTAATTTGTGGCTGTGGTGGGGCTAAGCTACATAGTCCTTAGTATGCTTTAAACATGCCAGGTTTGTCTGCCCCCTATGACAGATACTGAGCAGTAGGGTACAGCGAGTGGGTGACAACAGAACAGAAGCATGCAGGACACTACAGAAAATATCCCAGGAGGTCACTGATCCCAGGAGGTTCATCACTGCATTTCATACACAAAATGAGAGCAAAACCTCTCTTATGAATGCATGTGTGTCATAACCTAGGTGTGTTACCAAAAAGACAGGGGCAGTACTGTTGTCTATTTGGGAGGTATAAATATACTGGTTTCTAACTGCCTTGCCAGAAGGGTCTGGTGACTTCTGTTTCAGTGTATCTGAAGAAGTGTGCATGCACACGAAAGCTCATACCAAGAACTAACTTAGTTGGTCTTTAAGGTGCTACTGGAAGGAATTTTTTTATTTTGTTTTGACTATGGCAGACCAGCACGGCTACCTATCTGTGCCTTGCTATTTATTTGCTAAGGGTTTGCTTGCATGCTTGAAAGGTGATGTGTACATTGCCTTGGGGGGTGGAAACAATGATCAGAAACCCAGTAACTAAGGCACTAATCCTATGCACACTGAGACTATAATGCTATGCATACCTTCCAGGGAGTGATACCTCATCTATCAGCTAAAGAAAGACCAATTCGAGAGATTTGCTTCCCCTGCTCCCTGTCAACAAGAGTGCATGAGAAGTTTGCAATTGGGTTGCCTTTTCCCTCTTCCCTGCCAATCTCTTTCATTTTTGTGCTGTGACTTCTTTTAGATTGTAAGCCCGAGGGTGGGGATTGTCTTATTTTTTTATTGCTCAATGTTGCCCTTGGAGCTTTGTTTGGCTGAAGAGCAGGGTAAAAACACATTTTTTTAAAAATCCCTGTTGTACTGAGTTGAATTTACTTCTGAGTAGACATGCATAGAATTGCACTGCAAGAGCTGTGCAATAAGCGCTAGGAATAAGCACTATTGAACTGACTTATCACTAGACACACATTGTATTGAGCTCTCATGCTGCAATGCTGTGCACAGTTATAGGGAAGTAAGTCCCATTGGTCTCAATAGGACTTTATTCAGAGCAAACATGCACAGGATTGGGGGTGCTTCCAAATCAGCTGCCGCTCTTCATTAAGGAACTTTCCAATGGACACAATGGAGAAACCTTTTCAGTCAAGCACCACATTCCCTGGGGTGGAGTGGTTACACATGCCAGTGTGGGGCAGGGCCAGAAGCAAAAGGGGGGGGGCAACAAATGCAAATGTTACCTTTGTACAGTGGGCTGGCAAGAAGCATCATCAATGTTCAAAACACATTCCAGCCAGGCAAAAACACAGTGCAAAACAGCCTGTGAGGGGTGTGGTCTGGGGAGAGGATGTTGCCAGAGGAAAGTTCCAAGGGTCTGATAGAGAAGCCTGGAAGACCACATTTGGCCCCCAGATGTTCCCCACCTCTGCCTTAGTGTTATCCGTTTCCTTTCAAAAGAGGCATTACAATAATATTTCAGGCGTCTGAGATACCTCTTCACTTTGGCATGTGTTCCCTTTGGTATGCGTCTCCCATTAGTGCCATTTTAGCAGTGTTTACATGCACACCAAAATACTTTTTCACCTCTTTTTTTCCTAATTTGTAAAACAAATTAATGCAATGAAACTTTTTTAAAAAGCATTTGGGTGTATATTTTCAAAAAATTGACCCTAAAATGCCATGCTTAGGTACCTTGTTACTCTTCCACCAATATGGCCATACTATGCCCCTCAGTGTGGCTGAAACATAACACAACATATACGTTTAGAAAGTGCTATTCTCGATGAAATACGGAAAATCATTTGCAATCTCAGATGCAACTCACAAAGAGAAACTACCAATCAACACTAAAAGCTTGCAACCTGGAATTATGATGTCAATAAGCCCTATCTTTTGCAGGAGTAGAATCAAAGATGTACAATGTGACTAGAGTTTACAGAGAATTATATAGATGCTAGTTGAAGTTTTGGAGAAGTGTGTCACCAAAAGTTTGATGATACATGGCTGCTCTATTTCTCTCTGACATCTGAGTTGGGAGAGGCTGAATACAGTCCAGAACACTTGCCTGGATGAAGTTGTGGAATGGATGAAGGCTAATAAACTGAGCTTCAATCTTGGGAAGAGGGAAACACTTTGGGTAGGTGGTTCCTCAGGATATTGGACACTTGCCTTTTCTGGATTGGGTTGTTGTGCCGCAGAAAGAAAAGGTTTTATGGGGTGCTCCTGGATCCATCTTTGTGTCAACTACAGCCATTCTTGGTCAGGGATAGCTTAACTGCAGCAATTGGTAATTCAGGACTTGATTACTGGAGTACACTGCATGTGGGATTATTCTTGTGCCTGGTCCAAAAGCTCCAACTGGTGTAAAATTCTGTGGCTAGACTTTTGATGGGGACAGACTAACTTCAGCACATAATACTGGTGCTTAAAAGCTTGCACTGGCTGCTCATATATTACTGGGTCAGGTTCAAGGTTGATGTATTTACAAGTCCCTTAGCAACTTTGGTCCATGATATCTTAAAGACCACCAGATTCCTTATATCCCAGCCCAATCACAGAGCATATCTTGTAAGTACTGTTTCATTGAGTGTTGTTGTCCCAAGCCTGTGTTGTGTTTTCTTCTTTTGGTTTCTATGATGAATTTTAATTGTTCTTATTCATCCTAATTTTATGTACGCTGCTTAGAAATTCTGACAATGAAGCAGTATACAAACACGTGAAATAAATAAAATAAAGAAGCATGTATTTGAAGGATCAATTAATTTAAATCATTTTTAAGAGACAGGTGGCTTGATTCTAAAGTTACTGTGTCATAAAGGTAAAGGTAAAGGTACCCCTGCCCGTACGGGCCAGTCTTGACAGACTCTGGGGTTGTGCGCCCATCTCACTTAAGAGGCCAGGGGCCAGCGCTGTCCGGAGACACTTCCGGGTCACGTGGCCAGCATGACATCGCTGCTCTGGCCAGAGCCAGAGCCAGAGCCAGAGCCGCACACGGAAACGCCGTTTACCTTCCCGCTGGTAAGCGGTCCCTATTTATCTACTTGCACCCGGAGGTGCTTTCATACTAGAATGATAAAAAAAAACACCTGGATTCAAATCCCACTCATTCTGGATGATACCTGGGGGTGGTTTGGACCTGTCACTCTTTTAGCCTTAACCAACCTCACAAGGTTCTTTTGACCCTGTAATGAAGGAGGAAGGGTGGAATAATAATAAAAAAACATGATCATTGATGCTTGTAATCCTGAAATGACCTCATGTTGCCTGTACTTTGGCGTCGCGCGGAGTCCCCATATAGCAAGGGAGCAACTGCCAACCCCCATAGCAGAGAACGAGCAGATGGCAAAGGGGCTTCAGACCAAGAGGAGCCCACACCGCAACACCCTTCTCCCAACACCCTGCTTTCCCACAGCCTGGCTGAGCTTGAAGCTCGGGCGACTCTTCCTGCCTCCCCCCAGCCCTCCCTCTTCCCCCCGGGCAGAAAGGCGTCTTGCAATGGCAGCTGGGCGTCGCTAGGTGTCAGGGTTGTGCCTCAGGAAGGGGTTAACGCGGCGTCGGCCCTTTGGCTTCACGGCGCGGGGGATTGGCGAAGTGGCCTGCCCGTCAAGGCGGGAGGGGGCGGGCCGCCGCCGCTCGGGGCCGGGGTCGCGAAAGGAGTTGGGAGCGACCATTTGGGCTGTGCATGCGGGGCAGGGCTGCCGTCCTTCGCTCGGCCCTTCCGGTGCCCCGCGGGGTGCGCAGCTCCCGCGCGCCCTCTCTTCCTCCCCCCAGCTTTGCAGGCTCCTCCATGGAGACCGCCGCCCCCGCTCCCCCCGGCCCCGCGACGGCGGCGGCGGCGGCGGCCCCCTTCCCTCCGCTCTTCCCCCCGGGGCTGCACGGCATCTACGGCGAGTGCCGGCGCCTGTACCCGGAGCAGCCCAACCCGCTGCAGGTCACCGCCATCATCAAGTACTGGTGAGTGGAGGGGGAGGAAGGAGCCGCTGTGGGGGGCGAGGGGCTCCCAGGGAGGGAGGGAGGGAGGGAGGGAGGGAGGCCTTGGGGGTCCCTGAAGGAGGTCCAGGGCCTGGGGCAGTTTCTGCGGGATAGGCTGCTGCTTGTATGCTGTGGGGTCGGCATTGGCTGTGGGGATGAGGGGCAGCGGGTGGGCGAAGAAGCCCCCGGGAGCTGGGGGGGGGTGGTATCTGAGGCAGGACTTGGCGACGGAGGTCGAGTGGGTTTGGGGGGGAGGGTCCCTGGGAAGGCCCGGAGGGGCTTTGTGGTGGGAGAGTTTGGGGGTTTCCCGGATGCCCTGGGCCTTTTCGCCTCGGAGGTGCCTGGTTTTAGTTCGGGGGGTTGGTAGGTGAGGGGCTGAGGCGGGAGGAGGTAGGTAGGTAGGTGAGCAGCAGCAGCTCGGAGGTGGCGGGAGGGCGGCATCTCTCTGAGCGAGGAGGTGGGGGTCAGCCTCTTGGCCAGAGTCCTCAACCCTCACAGGATGTGCAGATTTAGGCCTCAGTTGGAATGGGGAGTTTTAAGAGGGGGCCGTGATCTTTGCAGAGCTTCGTTCATTGATCTGGGCACAGTGTTGTGAAGAGGTGAGGGTGGAGGTGGCGTTGATATGAGGTGGGTTTTGCTAGGGAGCAGGCCGGTGTGTGAGGTGGGCTGAGAGAGCAGCCATTCTTAAACTTTGGTATAAGTAGTCCCCTTATCAAGGATGGTGAAATACCTCTCCACCATGAGTAATACACTAGCTAGAGGACTTAGCTGAAGGTACTTTCCTTTTATTGAGGTAGAATCAAGTACTGAGTGGTGTTCCACTTGCCGCTTGCAAGTTTTGCAAAAGTGGGTGCATAGACTTAAGGAAGCCTCTCTATATTGCATTTGTTATTCAGACTGCTTTGTGACATTCTTGTGCAATACTTTTTGCAGAAGTGTGTTCCTTTCCCTCTGTTTTTCTTTTTTTCTCTCTACCTTCCTTCATCTTTCCTTCTCTCTAATTTTGTGTGCCTCTATAGTTAAATATATGCACGTGCTCTCTTTGATCTTCAGACAGGCAAAGACTTATTGTGCATGCCCTGAATGATTGCATGCAACTGTTTACACAAGGACTCTGTACAATTTACATGAATTGCTTCACCTGTGCTGATACTTAATATGTACATGTTCATTTGTTAGTGTGGCCCAATGCTGCATGTCCATCTCCTATGCACATCTCTTATATACATCTCTTATACACTTACATGCTATGCCTTTAAAGCACATTCAAAGCACATTTCTCTCATGGAATTCTGGGCACAGTAGTTAAGGGTTGCTGGGATTGTTGGTTGTAGTTTGAATGTCCCAGCTGGAACTGTCTGTTCTCCATTTTGTCGTTATTGCGATTCTAGGCTTTGTTGAGTCAAAAATATGCTATTGGGAGAATATTATGCATCTATACTCTTTTTATAATGGGAGGACCTATTCACAAATATAAGTGATACCCATCATACCCATATTCAGGACAGGAAACCTAGTTAGACAGTAGTTAGCTTAAACTGGTTTAATATAGTAATGTGTGCATTACCTTTTCCAATAAAATTTTCTGGCCATTTATGTTCAGTGACACCAGAATATTTTGTGCTGTGATGTCTTTAACTACTTTCTATGAATCTGGCTAATTCTTACTGGATGCAGTTTTACCACAGGCTGTTGGCATCTGATGTGGCAATGAGTTCCATAGATTGGGTGTGACAAATCTGTTGGAATTTGCAATAAGCTAAAAAAAATAAAATACTGCATAGGCATATATAGGATTTCACTGTGTTTACACAAAATCAAATGCAAACTAGGAACTGCAATAACCTTATGTTGGTGAGAGTCAGGATAATTCTGCTTGTAGCAGAGCCATATGTAGATTAAAAAAGAAACTCCACCTATTTCAAGTAGTGTTGCCTTAGCTACTTTGATTTGTAGTGGTATTTGTATCTCCTTCAGTAACCCTACATAGCTCAGACCTGCTCTTCCTCAGTGAGAAATAGCAAGCATTAGGAGGTAGTCTGAAATGTCTGTTTGCCAAAGAATAGTTGTGAGACAAGCATCTAGCTTAGACAATGCTGTTCAAAACTTATTTGGAATGCTCATCTTCTTTACCCTCCCAATGGCACATCTCTTTGGATGCTTGCACAGAGCTAATTTGTTATTTTGTGTATCTGAGAAGCTCTTCTGTAAAGTTGTCTCTCCTCTTCATAACAACCACTTTCTTTGCCTATATAGAAATTGAAAATGCTGAAACAGCTGGTGTCATGGGCATGCTGTATGCCCTCTGCCTCTATCTTCCAGTTGGAAATTACCGTATTTTTCGCCCTATAGGGCGCACCGGCCCATAGGGCACACCTAGTTTTTTATCTCCCAGCCCCCAGAACAGCCCCCAGAACTCCCGTGGGCTCCCAAGGCTTGCGGATAGCTTCCTGAAGCCTGGTGCGCACCGACCCCTCTCGCTCTCCAGGCTTCAGCGAAAGCCTGCATTCACCCATAGGACGCACACACATTTCCCCTTCATTTTTGGAGGGGAAAAAGTGCGTCCTATAGGGCGAAAAATACGGTAGCTTATGCCTTGGTTTGGGGTGGGAGCTGTAGCTTTGTGTCACACTGCAAGTACCAGCGAAGTTGCTTTGGCTGTTCTTTCTCTACATGCGTCTTTGAAGAAATAAGTTTCAAAAAGGAATGAAGCCTGCAGGTTGTATGTATCTTCTTGTGTCACTTTACTTGTTGGAAAATTCCTATGCAGAAAGCACTTTCAGTTGATTTATGTCTGCTGAGAAGCCATAATTTGCTTGCTGCTCCCAGTCATGTCTACAGAGGGTGGAAACAGATCATAGAATTGTATAGGATTAGAAGGGACTCCAAGGGTAATCTAGTTCAACCCCCTTCGTTGCAGGAATCTCAACTAAATGGATGGATGAGGGAACTCTGTATGCCAGCCATTAACTGTAACTAGATCAGGGTTGCCCAACTTTGCATGCCAAGTAGGCCATAAGAGTACTTTGACACAGAGCCCGCAGGCTGCACACTGCCTTGTCATGCAGCAGTGGTGTAGGGGGAGGGAAGTGAGGCCAAAATTTGAGGGGACACCCCCACCAAGCTCTCATGCTGCCTTCCCAAAGGCTAAGTTGAGGAGGAGGTATGAGGCTCTGGTAGGGTCCGAGAGCCCTCATACCTCATTCCCAAAGCACAGTGCCTCACTTACCTGGCTTTGGGAAGGCAGCACAAGGGCGGTGTGTGTGTGTGTGTCTCAAATGCATACAGCCCTCAGGCCACAGATTGTACCACCTTGCTCTAGATTAGCGGTTCTCAGCTTGTGGTACCCAGATGTTGTTGGACTACAACTCCCATCATCCCTAGCTAGCAAGGCCAGAGCTCAGGGATGATGGGAGTTGTAGTCCAACAACATCTGGGGACCCACAGGTTGAGAACCACTGCTCTAGATGAAGGTTGCATATGAAGCATTTTTATAGCTCAGTCAGTAGAGCATGAGACTCTTCATCTCAGGGTTGTGGGTTTGAGCCCCATATTGGGTGAAAGACTCATGCATTGCAGTGGTTGGGGTTGATGACGCTCATGGTCCCTTCCAACTTTACAGTTCTGTGATGTTCAGATGGGATGCTAACACCCAGAATACAGGGACAATGTTTAGGTGATCTCTGTGTTAGGCTCATTTATCTTTTACAAAGAAGTTCATGAAACAAGTCATCATTTGAGCCATAGTCCATGACTGAATTTGTCAAATATTGGGAAACCTTTTAAAAAAGAACTGGAGAAGAAATTTGAATGACTCAGTTGGTGGCCATGAAGAACCGTGCATCTCTGTCCACTCAAACATACCGTAAATATGCTGCCTGTGGACTCCTAAGGTTATCAGTTACTTAAAGGGAGAAAGAACTAAAAGAATGTGTGGCACCTTAAAAGCTAAGATTTCAGTTCTGACAATACCTACTCAGAAGTAAGTCCTGTTGTATTCAGAGGGATTTATCACAGGTAGGTGGGGTTAGGATTGCAGCCTACCACATTTTATTATGGCACCAGTTTTCATGGACTATAGTTTGCCTATTTTTCCTTCCTCTGTGACAATTGAGGCAGCTAAATGATAAGCCAGGCAAGGTAACTTGCTGCCTCTATTCTTTTTTCTTCTGGCTAGTCCATCTGGTAACAGTTACTTATGGCAGTTCCTTCCAACCAAACTTGCAAGTCTTACCTGATCCATGTGCAGCACTTCCCACATTTCTAGTCTAAGTACCTCTGGGCTCTTTGGGGAGGTAGGGTGGGATATAATATGTATGTATAGATAGATGTCACTGCAAAACATAGCATGCTGTGATATTGGGGGGCTGCAGCCCTTGCTGGTAGAGAAGGTGGTGGGGACAGTCTACCTCACATGCTGCCCCTTCTTCTGCATGCAAGGCAGTCTGTTCTAATGGTCTTTGTGAAGGAGGAGGGGTCTAGTCTGAGCTGGTGAACCAGCAGAAGCTGGGAAAGACTGTAAAGAGTATACTAAACATTGTATTATAGCCTCTTTCTTAGAAAGCTCTAGGCAAAAGCAAAATGAAAATATTTTCAGGAACAGTGGCTGGTGAATGCTCAAATTACATTCCCATTACTTAAGACAGTAGAGTAGAATTATATATATAAAAAAATTATGTTCCTATCAGTTTTTGCTGTTACCAGTGGAATCAAGTATAGCTTTATTGTTTATTTAATTTATAACATTCATATACCACTTGATTTTAAAAAGCCTCACAGTGGTTTACAAAAAGATAAAACAATATAATCAAGAAAAATGTACAACCATACTTAAAAACATACAAGAATTAAAATACTAAAACAAATTAAAATTACTTCAATCTATTACCAGTAATAGATGCTAGTTTCCCCTCATCTGTTCCCTTTCAAATGGAGATGCCATCCGAATATTTTATAGCATATAATCTAATACTTAAGCACTAAGCAGATTGTACTCTGCTTTTGGGTTGATTGAACAAACTGAGGACAGGTTTTCTTTTTTAAAGGGCTCTCTTCTCAGCTTTTTGTTTCTCAAAGTGGAACACAGCAATTCATGACTTAAACTTCAGTGTTTTTATGGAATAGTCTCCTAAAGTGTGTGCAAGAGTTATTTTTCATTAGTGAGAATGGTCTGATCAGCATACTCTGCTTTAGTTTCACGCTCTCAAAAACAGTGCTGATTAAGCACTCTCCCAATGTTTTTAACACATTGAAGCTACATTGTGCTGCTTGCAAATATGGCCTTTGTCCCTGAGGCTAATGTTCTTTCTTCCAAATGAATCCTTTGGTAGAGGGAGTTTAGAAGCCTCACATCCTGTGTTAACCTTTGTGACTGTTCCAGAGAGAATTCTGAACAGTTATCTTGCTTATAATTGGGTTTCATGAAAAAAAAAACAGTGGTTAGACACAGCATGCAGCTGAAAATAATTTTTTACAGTACATAAAAAACAAAAGTAGGTGTTTTTGTGCATCAGAAATATTCTCCAAAATCCACAGTTGGGCAATACCTTTATTACAACCAACCAAAATTTCACAGAATGGTAGCAAGCCTTCTCGTTCTCCAGAAATCCTCTTCATCAAGAAAGATGTAATTTAGAAGTGGGTGGGGGCAGCAGGCCTGTGCAGAGCTTGTCTGAGGCCTTGGGTGGGAGTCTTGTTAGATAAAGTTATAAACTCAAAAAAGCAGCTAGTCTCTAGTGGTGGTGGGGCAACCAACTTAGTCCTCTGAGCCCTGGGGCAAGGGTACCCTGCTGTCCCCCACCTTTGCATGGGCCTGGGTGGGGAGGGCTACATAACTACACCACCCAGCTTCTGCCCTAGTTAGATGAGGAATGGTGAATGCCGACAGGGATGCCAACTAGATTTCCAAGATGGTGAACTCTGTGTGGATTGGGTCCTCTGCATCCTGCCCCCACCCCCTTGCAGTAGGTGCACCAATAGTCTGGCACACATTTTCTTGCAGATTTTAAGAAGGTGATATGCCTGGCATCACTACTGATTCTAACTGCTTTCATGAGTATGAATAGTAGCGATTCAGTGTATAATTGTTTGATTTAAAACAGCTTAATTGATTATTATAAGATGTCCTCAGTTAGGCAACTTTATTTTTAATTGCCATTTCTGCATCTTCTTAGGAACAAAGTAGCAATGCCTCTTGCTTTATAACTGTTGGTTTTACCTGTATGTAAATATATGTTATCAGATGATGGTCCTAATAGCATTTTGTGGAGCTGAAAATTCCACATTATTTCCTTCAGAGCAGAAAGCTTAGGTGGGAAATTATGTTATTCATTTCTGAAGATAATTAGGGCTTGCATTATGACGTGTGTGTTTTTTTTAAAGTAATATTTTCTGTGGTTCTGTTTTGTGAACATTAATTGAGACCAATGACTTACTTTGGAGAAACACTTTAAATATACAGTAAATGCTTTTTAAAAAACTTTCTGACCTTTCTATCTTGTATTGGAAGGGACTGGCTCTTGTATACGAATTTTCATTCTTACTGCTCCTTTTGAAAAAGAAGCATTTTGTCTTGTGAGACATGCAGTATATTTTCAGACTTGCCTTTAATTTAGTAAACAAAAACACTAAAATGTTATTTGGTAATAAAACAAAATATATGAGATGCTTTGAAGGCATGGCAACAACATAGATCTAGGACAACAACAGCAGGGCAAAGTTCTTGCCTGTGTGCCATGAGTTTTTCAGAAGGACGTGGGTTTAATGATATTGAGCATTGATAAATGCATTTGCTGAAAATCACCCCCATCTCTAATACTGACCTGCAGCTTACTCTTGTCCTTTTTTCAAATAGGTTAGGTGGACCTGATCCTCTGGACTACGTCAGTATGTACAGGAATTTGGGGAGTCCATCCCAGAATGTTCCTGAGCACTGGCACTATGTAAGCTTTGGATTGAGTGACTTGTATGGTGATAACAGAGTACATGAGTAAGTTTTCAATAATTCCCATTTACTGTGGATTGTGGCTTTCTGTAGTAGACAGAAATGTGATAGAAGCAGCATGCATGCACACATACAAAAAGTAGGTTTATGTGACAAAGATAGAATGGGACTGTCTTTTCCCAGGGCATTGTTGCTGGCCTGCAAGTACCAGATTTCAACAAAAGTTTAAAAAAAAATAGCTACTGGAATTCAATATGAAATTGCTAAACTAAAATTTTATCAGAAAATTTTATTTTATTTGTTCAGGGTTTAAGAGAAAATCTCCCACTGTAGGCGTTAATTTAGCTTAGGAAGGATTATAATATTGCCAATTACTGCTATTGTGAATAGTCACTTTGCTTACTTTTCCATGGAAATGTTAAAGTTCCTGTAACACTTTATGGCCTTTGGCATTGCTGTTTACAATTCTCTGCCATTTATACCTCTATGTGTCTATCATGTTAGGTTCACACGTCATAAGGTAGTATACAGTCCATGAGACCAAAGGCATGCTTTTGTTTTTTGCATTGCAACAGACTGTCAGAGCTGCCCTTCTCAAGTTCATACCGTATGTAATTGTTAAAACATGGCAGAACAACATGCAGTTAGTTTCTGGGTTAAGATGTACGTTAGTTTTTACTAAGAAATATTTGTCTGTTCTTGCTTTTTCCCCATTTCAGAATGAGCATAATTTGATCCTGGGCTGTTTCAGGGTGAATTATGTTTGTATAAAAGTATTCAATGACTTGTATTTTAAATGTAAACATGTGTTTCCCCTATTTAATACTTTTAAAACAGCAGCTACAGCCATTTAAGGACAACTTTTCTAAAGCGTACACATACTAACAGTTACAACTAGCTGCCCTGCCCCTGTCCCCTGTGTTGCTAGTGAGACCCAGTCCTGAAGACTTCCTCTATTTTCTGCAGCGTAGACTGTCAGGGCAATGTTATTGGTCATACTCTGAGTAGACCCATTAAAATCAGTTCACTCAGTGTGCCTGTGGTGCTCATGGACTGTATACTACTTTAGGAAGTGTGAACCTAACATGAAATACCTTAAGTACATTGATTTCAGTGGATCTGTTTTGAATACAACTTAAATTGGTCTGCACTGAATATGGGTTGGTTACATACAACCTTTTAAACTGTAGCTTCATATCTGTTAACATTTTATTTAAATATGTAATTGGTTAGGATAATAGTGTACTATGTTTCATTTTGGCCCTGTGACAGTGGGGGATTCAGATGAGTGGGTGCTGGGCTAACCTTAGGCTAGCCACAGAGAGGCCTGGTTATAGCAATCAGTGCAGTGGTGGCACAAGTTATTTGATCTGGAGTAAACTGGATTTCAGCCCATCCAGCACCCTGCAAGCCTCTAGGACACAGTCCCACAGGCATCTGGTTGGCTGTTGTGAGAACAGGATGCTGGACTCCATAGGCCATTGGCCTGATCCAGCAGGCTCTGAGGTAATGCCTCTTCCCATATGGCACTAACTAGGCTTCAAGGTAGTCACAGAATCATAGAGTTGGAAGGGGAACCTGATTCAACTAAAGTACCTATGACAGAGGGCCATCCAACCTCTGCTTAAAAACCTCCAATGAAGGAGAATCCATCACTTTCCAAGGGAATCTGTTCCACTGTTGAATAGCTCTTACCATTAGAAAGTTCTTCCTGATGTTAAGTCTGAATCTCCTTTTTGTAACTTGAAGCCACTGGTTTAGGTTGGTAATATTTTCAGTTAATGAACTAATTTAATTCGTTACCCTGTTGCTAGCAACATAATGCCATTAGAATCAGCTCCTTGATGCTAAGTTTATGTGGAAAGGAAAGGGCCATGCCCACTAATCAGGGCAACACAGGCCCACAGTACTGTATTTTGAAGTAAGCATGTCTAGCTTGAATTGAGGCCACTATTAATAATGGAATTGCAAACAGATGTAGCAAGTGAGGTGTGAATGTTTAATTTTATATTTTAATGATCCTGCAAAGGCTGAAATGTAGCCCACCCATGCCTCCTTGTTGACAGACTTACTTCTAGTTAGAAGGGTGTGGTTTTCATATTCTGCTTAAATACTGGTTGTTTAAATCTAAATAAATAAATTTATTTAAAAGCACTGTAGTGACATGAATTATTCCTGATTTTTAGATGTCATTTTCATTCAAAAATACTAGGCAAAAGAACTTTATGTTGTAATGGCAAACATGATACCAGCTTTAAACGTCAACATCTTCAGTCAGTACATTTGTCAGGATGGAGTTTGCAACTGTGGAATTAATATTGTTGAAATTGGATTCCTAAGTATATCAGGAAGAGGCAATATCTTTAGTTCTGATTCAGTTTAGGACTAAGGACAACTAACTTGCCCTTTTTGGTGTAGGATACCCGGAATACCCCTTTATCTTATTTTATTCTTTTATTTCATAAATTTTATACGCTGCTTGGTTTACAAAAAGATAAAACAAGAAAATCAAGAAAATATTACAACTCTACTTGTTGTCCAAACTATTTTACCCGTAGTAATTTAATTTTCTTTGAAAAGGAAGAAAATGAATGTCCCCATTTCATACACATTTGCTTAGGGCAATTTTATAAATCTTGAAACATTCAGCCACACACCTCAAATAGTATCCTGCCTCCCTCATTCACAGCATCAAGGCACTTTTTCATACTTCCTGTTCTCTGTTGGTGGTAGACCTCCCTTGAAGCCATGGCCACCTTGTGGAATTTATTTTCTTGTGTGTGTTTGGCTTTAAAATGTCATTTGTTTAAGGTAGTTAATGTAAAAGATGGGCCACCTACAGAGAGGCTGCCTTGCACTGCTTAAACTCTCACACAGTCTCTGGAACTAAAACACATCCTTATTGTTAAATATTTTAGAGTTCAAGATTTTTTTTTAACTGTGGAGGGAGACTTGTTTTATGTTTACAGCACAGTAGTTGAACTTACAAGGAAGGCTGCTTTTAATAAAAGGAATGTAACCAAGTTTGGCTCGGGGCAAAGCATATCTTGCATGTTCTTCCTTGGAGAATAACCCTCTTTCCTTTCTAGTGTAAAATAGTTTCCCAGTGTACTGTGATAGTAGTTGTGGTGTGGGGGGCAGGGAGGACTGGCTGTTCAAGAACAGTAAAGCTAACAAATGTCCGAGTGCATTTTCTTTTCTTTTAAGACATTAGCACGTTGGCACTTTTGTTAACTCCTGACTTGCGCATTCTAGGTTAGAACTGAGAATCCCAATTCCCCTTTCACTGAGTTCTTCAAGGTCTTTGGGAGATTTGGCTGCTGTGTGTGACCTGTGCTCTCACAAGCTAGTCCCCATTGCATCATTCCTCCTAACTATTTCTATCCTGCGTTGGGTGAACCCGAGCTGGATCCTGCTTGTTTTCTACATTGTTCAATATTCTGAGCCTCCTAAACTGCTAAGTACCTGTTTTCTGATTAATTTGTGTCTGTTCATGGGCTCTGTAGGAATGGGAAAAATCCTGTTCCTTCTTGCAACAGGTCACTGAACTGACTAATTATAGCATTCTCTGTGAAGCCTAGGAAGGCAACATTATCAGATCTCTCTCTGTCTCCTTTGGCAAATAACAGACATCAGCCAGATAAACTAAATGAAACTAATTGTTTTTATATATGTGAGTTACATACATTCCATAAAAACAATTCCAGTGTGGTTTGTATATTGTGTAATGTAAGACTAATTGAAAAAAATATTAGAGATACTTATTAGTTTGGATACTGAAAAGTTGAATACTGTCTGATCTTGAACATTGTCCCCCAGGAATTGTAGTAAATGTGATATTGCACCAGTGTGTGTGAGCTCACAGGAGCAAGAGTTTTGCAAGGAAAATTATTCTTGCTTATTATAAACTGAAAAGCAAACTTAATCCTACAGCAATTACACATGCTGTCTTCAGAGTCCTGATCTGTTAAGTCTTTCTGAGGAGTTGCTAACAATATGGACTAGATGTCCCTCAACTCTGCAACTTATCTTCGGGTTGCCACAAGTATGGAGTGGGGAGGTTAACTCTTTCCTCCTCTTCCTTAGGAATTTTCATCTCCAAACATGTTAGTTGCATTTGGAATAAGTTTCACATTGGCATTAGTGACTGCATTTGCATGTCATACAAAGCTGCAGATGGCAAACTTTGCATGAGCTGATCTTGGTCACTTCACTCCTCTCCACTTGTGCTTGGGAGAAACAAACAGCAACCTCCTGGCTTAGCATTGCTTCAAAACCAGGGATCAGCATAAGCAAACCAGCGTTGGCTTACCAATTGTGATTTGTTTGAGTAAAATAAACCATGCTATCTATTTTGCACATCACACTAAGCCCAGGTATCATGGTTTGTTTCTCCCCATTTTGAGCAGGGGTGAACAAAGAAAGCACTGTTGGCTTCTGCATGGTACATACGAATGTGTCCTGTGCCTACATGTCTGGCACTGCTTTCCTCATTGACTAAGCACAATGAAAGTAAGCAGGGAACATGCTTCTTTCAGAATGATGAGCAGAGTTGTCCCTGCCTCTTTTGCATTATATTTCTGGTTAGGGATTTGCCCTTTAAAAAAATGAAATAAAAACCAAAGGTAGGAATCCAGGCCATCTAACATGGTTGAAGTGGACACCAGGTGATATAGTTCAAACTCAGTTAAGACCTGGCCAACTGAACAGTTAAGGCTCTTTCCCCTGTTAACCTTAACCAGTTCAAAATCATTCTTCCCAAGTTTCTCTTTCACCTATATGGTTATCTGCATTTCTCACCCATAAATGAAAAAACAGCTTGATAGGAGGGGTGGTCATGAAACTAGAAAAGGACCAATGAAGAAAGAGTTGAGCAGTCTCTCCTCTTCTTCCCTGCTTGCCCTTTCCCCCCCTTTGGTCAGCATGGGGCATGCTGCTTTAGATTAAAATAAACAGTGTCGAGAGAAAAATCTCATGTAATACGTAGTTTGAGTCCAAGAGAGCAAAAATAGTGCAAAGTAAATGTCTAAAGTTATTGGTTTCATGTAATTTGGCAGTGTGACAAGTCTAGCTTAATTTTCAGTTTTCATGTTCTAGCAGCATATTGTGGTATTGGGACACACTAGCATGCAAAGTACTGCAGACGTTACTAGCTGAATTGGGATTGGCTAATTGAAAAGGCTCCTGGCCTGTTTTAAAGCCTTCAGTGGTGTATATGTTGGCACTGTGTTAGCTTCTGAAAACAAAGTTCAAATTACACTGAAAATTGGCCTGAAGTGCTGTTTGTACTTTGCTCATTGGAATGGTGGCATAGTTACACATAAACAGTTACGTCCCCTTGCCTGCTGCCCCAGTGGTCATCTTCATAAATATGTTTACATGTAAGTACTCCTTGCTTTAAAGTAAATATGTGATATACTTTTCCCCCTGTCCAGTGAGAAAGAGTTACCTCATATCTTTCTTTCAATAATGTAGTTCTTTTACACTGGAATGTGGGGGAAATTACCTACTAAAGTGAGAATGTATACATTTTGGCAAAGAGCTTTAACTTTGAATTAGAAAGCCTGAATCTTGGGGGGCCTGTTAATGCAAAGAGAGAGATCAAAAATTTGTAGAGATCAAAATTTGTGTTTTAAAAACAGATAGACACTTAGAGGAATGTCTCCATACTCACCCACTTTTAGTTTAATTATTTATGTCTAGTTATAGTGAACTAGAATCATGTGTATTATAATACAAGGAGAAGTTGTGAACCCCCTAGATGCTGGAATGTGGGGGTGTATATAGTAAGGCTTTAAAAATATGTGGATGTTTAGATTGAAATAGAAACACATTCACCTTTCTGCCAAGGACTCAGATGTGCTGATGTGATTTCTACTGGCCAAGTTTGAAATAAAAACGTAAGACGTGAAAGTGCTATCATTTTAGCAGTAGTGAGTATAACTATAATGGAGAAGTTAAGCTTATCCACCCATACATGTCTTTGCTGATTGCCTTCCATAGTTAGCAGCATATAATCATATACATTACTTCTAAAACCATCTGACATTCTTACAAAAAAATTCAGATCACAATTCACAAATACAAAATAAAAGACTATGTTCTGAAATACAGGTGTCACAGGACACTGAATAATCAGATTTCTTAATTTACAAAGATGGTAGTTAATTACTATTCCCCCCCCCCATATTTAATTGAAACACTATTGCAGTCAGGGGATCATTCTGGGTATAAAGTTGTATGGCTTCCACCTAATTATAAAGACAGGTGTCCCCCCACTTATGCGCAACTGCATATACGCACGGTGCCAGGAAACCATCAAATTATTCCATTCATACCCAGAAATGGCAGGAGAGAGCTGGAGAGTGCTCATGGCTTGTGAGGAGACCACCCCCCCCCCCCAGAGTCTGAAGTGGACATCAGTGAGGGCAAAGGAAACCCTGAAGAGATTGGAGGTGCAGCGGGGCTTTGTTTATGTTGCTCAGCCTCCCCACCTAATAGCTGATGTGTCAGTCCCAGAGCCTCTTGCTAGTCCAGGGGTCAGCAAACTTTTTCAGTAGGGGGCCGGTCCACTGTCCCTCAGACCTTGTGGGGGGCTGGACTATATTATTATTTTGGGGGGGGGGAATGAACGAATTCCTACGCTCCACAAATAACCCAGAGATGCATTTTAAATAAAAGGACACATTCTACTCATGTAAAAACCCCAGGCAGGCCCCACAAATAACCCAGAGATGCATTTTAAATAAAAGGACACATTCTACTCATGTAAAAACATGCTGATTCCCAGACCGTCCGTGGGCCAGATTTAGAAGGCGATTGGGCTGGATTTGCCCCCTGGGCCTTAGCTTGCCTATCCATGTGATAGTCCCATAGCTTCAATTCTAGTTGTGGATATTTTTACATACAGTATTTTTGGTTCATATTGGAGAGAGAGCAGCAGAGAGGACGTTAAAAAGGTGTTTAAAGGTAAAGGTAAAGGTACCCCTGCCCATACGGTGTTTAGTTGCCTGTAAATCAGATGTCTAGCATCTTTCTCGCAAACTTCTGTAGTTGGTCGGTTTAGTCATTACAGCATCCTTCCACATTTTATTAACACCATTTATTCAATGGTATTCCCAGTTGTTTCCAATGCTTTCTATATAACATTTGAGCAGCTTATGCTATATAACCAGCCAGTTCTAAATGCTCCCTTTAAATTGTATCTTTTGTATAGGTTAATTAATAGAAATAATAATAGATGTATACTTGTAGAGTGTCCCAGTTTATTTTCTGTATCATGGTAGTTGGCAAAGCCTGGAATGCAGGGCAAACATGTTTGGTAAATATAAACAGAATAGGAAATACAAACGTGTGTGGGAGAAAAGTAGATGATCCATCCATACAATTCCATTCCTTGACTTGATTTTCATGGTAATATTTTTAAAAAATAAATAAGATGCTAAAGTTGGGGAAGGCATTACAGCTCTTAGATCTTGGTAGGATCTGAGATAATTAACTCTTGGTCCTGAACAGATTTTGATGTCATTTTCTGAGACATATTTGGGGGTTCTTTCTAATATTTTCCCTTGCACCAGGAATGAATGACGTAGTGGCATCATAATTTCATCTGCTTATGATGCTTTATTGTTGTGAAACCTTTTGTCATTAACTTCATCCAGGTTTACTGGATCAGACGGACCAAGTGGTTTTGGATTTGAACTGACATTTCGACTTAAGCGTGAAACCGGGGAATCTGCACCACCGACATGGCCAGCAGAGTTGATGCAAGGCTTAGCCAGATACGTCTTCCAATCAGGTACTATTTATGTGGCTTGTTTTATGTCAAAAGGTTGGTGATATTTGAGTTTTTTCTTTTGTTTTTGTAGTATGCCTTTTATGAGGCACTCAGCTTTTATTCCGTTTACTTACAACTAATATGGTTGTGAATTTTTGCATGACAGATCAAACAAATTCAAATATTTATTTCCTGGAAGTAAAATGAATAGAGTGAGATACTGCCATTTATATATTTGAGCCTTTTGAGACTGTTTCATGATTTGTGGATAACAAATGCGGCATCCAAGTATGATTATTTTTAATTCCTTTGTTGCAGACTTCAGTAGTCTATGTCCAATTATCTTCATAATCTTGGCTTTGATCTCTCTTCATTTCATTCTTTTTATATGGATTGGTCCATAGAGAACTTTAGAATATCAGATATAAATATACAGATCAGCTTAAATCTTTAAATAACTGTGATTGATTTAATATATACAAATGTCATAAAACAAATATTATTACAGGCTGATTAAAATGCTAAAAATTACAAGCAAATATTATGGTGCAAATATGAAATGTATTTTTGCTACGCATAAAATTACTGGAATAAAAACTGTGGGTTAATTTGATCTTGTGCTTTTTGGAAAAATTGAGCTTTTCTTTTGTTGAAACAATAAGCTAATCAGTCTATCTGTCTCATGAAGTTGTTTAATTTCACCATATATGCCATATCCCAGATAATCAGTATCACAGTGTCTGTAGAGCTTATCCATTTTGGGCAAATAATTTTTGCTGCTGTCCATAAATGAACTGTCATTTCTCAGGCCTTAAGGTATGCAAATATTATTATCTCAGCATCTCTTAGGAGATCATAACTCAGTATGCTTGTTATTTCTTTTAACACATTTCCAAAAGGGCCTACTCATTAAACCTACTCATGTTATATGAATAGGCGTGTGCAGCACGTTTCTTTGGGGTGTGTAGCCAGGAATTTTTCTCTGTTTATTTCAACAAAGGAAGAAACAGAATAATAGGTAAAAGAAAATAGCAAAGAAAAGATAAAGCGGCAGAAAGCTAACAATGCAACCATGAAAGAACGGCCAAGAAGCCAAAACAGGACATTTCTCACGCAGAGAAAAAGACCCATGTTGATCTGACCAGAGGCAAGTCAGATCAAGCTGAGGGCAGCCAGTGGGAGCTGGCAAGTCAATCAGCCAATGGGGGAGAGGGAGAATGGAATTTAAGATCCAGATAGGGAATGTCTGATAGAATGCAGGTGGAGATTGTCTGTGGGTTTGATAGGGACCTGGGATTGGAGATAGGGACTTTCTGTCTGGGTGGGCGGAAGGGGTCTCTGACTATCTGAGTGGAATTAGAAAGGGTTGATGTCAGTGAGGACAGATAATGAATTGACTGACAGTTAGAGATAGAGATTGTATGTGGACAGACAAGGTTCTATCTGCCTGGAGGGAAGGTCAAGACTCTAGAAGGGCTGGAAGTGTTTTATGGGGTAGTGTAAGGCAATAGTTATCCTAGAAAGAATTTATGTCTAGTGACAGGTTTAAATCATTTAAAAACAAACAAACTTAAAAGCTCTGTTTGAAACAGATTTGTACCTGTCAAAAGTAACCATTAATCTACAGTATAACATCTTGGAGTGTAAACAAAGTTCAAATTTTGTTCTAAAAGTGCCTTACCCTTATTTAGATGTTCTGAATGACGGTTAAGTGTTTGTGAGTTCTCCTTCACCTAATTATAATATATTGCTGCTGGTAAATATAATCACTATCACGAACAGTTAATTGAAAAACTTCTGAGGAAATACAGGCAGAGATTTACAGTGGTGCCCCGCAAGACGAATGCCTCGCAAGACGAAAAACCCGCTAGACGAAAGGGTTTTCTGTTTTGGAGGCGCTTCGCAAAACGAATTTCCCTATGGGCTTGCTTCGCAAGACGAAATGTCTTGCGAGTTTTTCTGACTTTTTTCCCCTTCCCCCCCCCTTTTTCTAAGCCGCTTATCCGCTAAGCTGATAAGCCGCTAAAAGCCGCTAATAGCGCTAAACCGCTAAACCGTCAATTGGCTTGCTTCGCAAGACGAAAAAACCACTAGACGAAGAGAATCGCGGAATGGATTCTTTTCGTCTTGCGAGGCACCACTGTATCTAAAACACACCTACAGGTAGTGGTCACATTACTGAGCTTAAGTGAAGGGTGTCTGTCACACCCTCCTCTTCCCATACTATTCCTGCTGGAGCCAGTCACCCCAACATTGCTTCCAGAAAGGAACGCAAGCAGAAGCTGCGGATCCATTCCAGCCTTTTTATTCTGCTTGTGTCTCTCTTTGTCTTTTAAAAAAAATGGTTATAATGAACGTATATTGCACACTGCTATAATAATGTATTTTTTTAAAAAAAAACCTGATAGCCGAAAACCTTATTGATTTTCATGATCTAGGGAGAAAGCTGTTTTGGAGAAAGTAAGATGATAGGGCCTTGTGTGTACAGAAGAGCCCCTGCTGAGCCTCTGCTGTTGATTGCTGTTAGAATGTTGGCAACATCTAGCCATGAATACTTCACGGTTACTCTCCTCTTCCTTCTGCTTCCCCAGAATGTTGGGCTTGAGTGGCCAATTTTTATCTTTTTTTTAGTGAATTATCAGGACTATATTTAAAAGGATTATAGAAGGCCTGGACTTCATGAAACTACAAAGCTTAAGCATCTTTTAAAGTTCTGCCAGCAGATTGAAAAATAGCTGTCTCCTCTTTTATTTCAATAATGCAAAGTACAAAGCAACTACTGATAATCTGTATTTATTCATTAAAAAAAAAATCACAATTTTTATCCCTTCAGTTTATAAGCATGCCCACTCCTCTTTGCACCATTAAGATTGGGGGAATGGGGAGATTTCCTTCATGAGGAAAAACAAAACAAAAAACAAAACTGTACTTCTGTAAATGTGTCATTTCTCACAGGCATGCTGGTGCATGGATGCTATTTTAGTTACATAAAGAATGACCCTTGGAGAACTAAAATCACTATGTGGGGCTCTGCGACAGAACTTTGCAGTGTGTCAATGGTGTGTGTATGCTGAGCATCTGACTGAAGCAGGGGAAGTTAACATCAAAGGCTGTTTTAGATTTGGCTTGCTTCGTGGAAAAAATGTTTATTTTTAGTTTCCAAACATTTTAAAAAATATAGCCAGTTTGCTTGCAAGTCATTGAGTGTGGGGATTTTCCATTTAATTATTTATTACAAATATATATGTTCGTTTTGCACCCCAATTCAGATGGATTTGAGCCAAGATAATTGTAATAGTAGGCCAGGCCTAGACAATTAAGAGGGTCAGCTGTATTAAAGCTGTCCCACTTTCCAGTCATTCAACAAAGACAAAATAAAGACAGCTTCTTCGAGATTTTGCAAAACTTTTATTTCACGTTCAAACTCTAAACACAGAAGTGTACACATGAACTTCATAGGACCGTGCCGTAATATCTCTGTGTTTGGAACATCTAATTATATTTACAGTAATTTCTTCAAAGATGCATGGATTGCAAACAATAACTCTAGGCTACCCCCAACTTCCTCTGTAAGAAAAGCAAAGAAAGGAAGTGACAAAACATTAGTATTTCTTCAGTTGCTTGCTCTTTTTATGAATAATATAATTTGTGCTATTAATATTTTTAAAATCTACATATGAATTTATTATAATTATGTCTATGTATACTTGGTGAAAAACAACTGTGCAAGTTTCTATGTATTTATTTCTTTAAAAATAAAAACCCTGGCAGTTCATACCAACTAAATAGAAAGGTCTTGTGCTGATTTTGGACAGTTCTCAAGTTTTAGGGAGCTACTTATTTATTCATTACTAAGGCAAAATATAAGGCTGTAACCATCAGAAAGATATATTGGGTAGGAATTAAATGTGTGGGAAAGAACCCAATCATAGCTGGCATTTTTTAAGAAATGGAGAAATGTGTCTGCTCTCAGATTTACAAAGTGTAGGTATTGTGTTAGATAGGGGACTTCTCTGTAAAGCTTTGCTTGTCAGGATTATTGTATGTGCATTTTAGCCAATGGGTGATAATATAAAGTTTTGAGTGGAAGAAGCCCAAAACATGGATAGCCACTGGCAAATAGGCATGTGCATAAGCTTTTCAAAACTATACTTACCCTCATTGCTTAACTACTTTAAGTGTTGAAATTCACAGTTTCCACTAAAACAGCTTCATGCTTCTGTTAATTCTAGAAGATGTTTTTTGTTTGCTACCATCTGTTGGCAGGATTTGACATTCTTTCAAAAAATAATGCCCAGTTGAAGTGTAATAACCAAATGGCTTGGAGTTTGAGAATGAGCAAGTATGAGCATCAGACTTTTGCCCTTCTCCTTTATGTTGTAGGTGATGGAAATTTATTTGTTTACTAAATTTATTTGTTTACTAAATTTATTTGTTTACTAAAAATATTTTAAACTGTCCATCTGTAAAGATACGAGGGCAGTATGTAAAGGCCTTACAAAACAGAACATAAAAATAAAATACACTGAAAATAGTAAAGTTATCATTCATTATTGACATGGAGGAAAGTAAAAACAAGACAAGCAGACTATAAAGCCAATTCTAAAATTTAAAAATGCCTGCAAAAACAATTAACTTTTAACCTGGAACCAAAATGATTGTAACATGTTGCCAGTCATTGCCATGATTCACATGACATATTGAAACCATAGTTTATGAATGAGCAGTGTGCTAGGGCATGCTGCATAAAAGACTACTCTATTCTCAAGCACAGTGGGCAGGAAACAAACCAGAGGTTGTCTTGCTGTTAACCACAAGGGTTGGGTTGCATGTTAACAGCTGGCCAGTCTCTGATTTGTATGGTAGGTTAGGCTGAGAGATTGTTATCAAGGTCACCCAGGGAGGGAGCTTCATGGCTGAATGGAGATTTGTACTTGGGTTTCCCCAGTCTCAGTTTGACATACGTTTTGCTTCTAGTATATCTAGCAATGTTATGTGTAGTTGACATGTGTCGCTGCAATAATTGGAGGCTTTACCTTGGACATTTTCTCTTAGTAGTACTAGTTGCTGTGAAGAGGGCAGCAGCAGCTGTGGACCAGGGAAAGAGCTAACTCTTTCTTTTACATCTTCAAAAGTTGGCAGGCATGAATGATTAAACCTGGTGTATAACGCAGAAACTCTCTCTGACAGCTAAGTAGGCTGCTCCTCCTGCCCCGCCTCTGCTTCCCAACAAAATGTTAATTGGCTGAAGCAGAATCTGGTAAGCACAGTACAGACAGAAGCCCTGTTGTGTCCTACACCCTTGTTTGTGCTACTCTTTCCATATCATTGTTCCTGTGTCAAGAATTTTGTTAAGTTGTCTTCAGTTTTAGGGTTGCAAGACCCTTTAGTTAGAACCGCTGAATTCACAGAAGAGAGGACGAATTATTAAACCGCTATTTGGTTAAAATCTTGCCTTAGAACTTGTGTTTTGTCACTAAACTCAAGTAGCATAGTAAGAGTCCTCTAGATTGTAACTTCATCTTAGTATTGTTGGGACTGCCATAGAAAGACTGATCTTGCATGACACTGTATGGTGAGTTAAGGCCTGGCTTTCAAGCTTTAACATCGGGTTTACTGGCTCTAGGGGATTTGAATTGGCCTTCATATCATTTTTCACATGGGTGGTTTTCTGTAGTTTAATTGAGCAGTCACTGTGAATTTTGTGGTTTGTGTGGGGAGGAGAGACATTTTTAAAGTAGTCTACACCCGAATAGACACAAACAGGTGGGTCTCCAGCAGAGACATTAGCATTTGAAAACCAGCTCCAAATGGCTAGGATTTCCCAGGAAAAGGAGTCTGGGCAGCAAAAAAATGCGGGGATCGATCAGCATAGAATTGAGTGAGCATTTGACATTCAGAATATTGTGACAGAAAGACAGGCTTCAAGAATGAATGCCTTTGTAGCTTTGTTCATTTTGGAGAACTGTGACTGTGAGGCCTTCATCATTAAAACATTTAGTTAATCAGCAGAATCTTGGATGATCCATCTGACCTGGGAAGTATTAGGAATTGAAATTTAAGTTAGACTGTTAAGTTTATTTAATGCTGTAGAACAACCACTTCTAGTTCTTCTTCCACTAAAGTCTTTAAATGCATGTGAAGTCCATTTTACACTGACTTTTAAACAACCAGTAAGTGGTTTTTTTCACACTATGCAACTGGTGTAACTGAACAGTTTATCATATTTAGTGTTAAGGAAAAGTATCAGATAAGAATTGCTTATCTGCCAGTTAATGGAGAGGCATTTCCTTTATACTCATGTCAGCACTTATGTTCCCCACACCCAACCCTTTGGCCAAATTGTTGTAGCTTGGTGATGATACAATGAGGCTGTTCTGGGAAACTGCAAAGGGTTTCCATTGGGGTGAAGGCATTTTCTGATCCAATGCTATGTACATCTTAAGTAGACTTGAAAATCTACTTAACTATTTTGCTCATTATTTTCTCCTTACTCTTATGGGCTACAGTGCATTACAAATAAATGTCCCTTTTGTTTATCTAAGCTGTAATGTTGTAAAATCTTCTCTGTGCTCAGAATCTGGGTGCTCCCCATACTCTACAGTTGTATTTCCATCGTCAGGATAATGTTGATATTGAGCAAACTGTCACAATTTTGGTTTAAGGTTTCTTAAATTTCGAATACATTTTAAAGCTCAATTCAGACTTCTATAGTCAAGGTTGGGAATCCTGGGTAGCTTGCTTTTTTTTTTTTAAAGTAAAAAGTCAAATTCAGCTTTTTTAAAAAATGTAGAACTAAATTTATGCCTAAATTAACAGTGAGGACATCTGGTGGATGATCAGAGTTACCACAAGAGGCTAAGTAGATTCAGTCTTTTAACCTGTCAACTGAACAGAATTTGTCTGAAACTTTTCTGGTCACGAATTCATTAATGCTTGCTGAAGTGATAGATCCATCCAAGATGTGTTCATTTGTACTGAATATAGTGATGTGTGAACTTCAGAAATGCAATAACAAGCATCAGCTGCAGAACACATTTTTTAAAAACCCTCTGCTTTTTTAAAGAGTTCTTGCTGTCTTGTTTTGCATTTGTAAACCTCCTTTCTGGGATTTATGTGCATTCTTGCACTGCCTTGGGAATTTGTAGTGCAGGGAAGGTTGGTGAGCTAATGAGCTTTCCTGGCCAACTGATATCTCATAGACTATGTGAGCCTGGAGCCTAGTTAGTATGATGAATCTAGATGTCACAGGTTCATAGTCAATATATAAACTTGAAATAATCTTAGTTTACATTTCAAGCAAGAGGAAGAATTTCACGTCAAGGGAGCTCTCCATGAAATATACGTAGGCATTCTAGACTGGGAATGTTTCTATTCAAAGCTCATTCATTTTGTCATGATCATGAGAATTTTCTAAAGAGCATCTTGGTATGGTGGGTCTCCTTTTAATCTACTGATAAAAGGTGCTAGAATGAAAAGAAGATTGGTATCATTGCAGAAGTGCATGGCTGTTAATTCAAGGTGTGAATGTTGCAATTTTAGGCCTGTTGAGAAGAAGGATCATCCATAAACAAACACTTCCCGCAGATCAGTTTATATGATAATAGAGGAATGCTAGTCTTGATGCATATTACAGCATGCCATTGAGTGGGAGCAACTGAAGTGCACCATGCACATTTTGTGTGTATGAAGAGTATAAGATTAGGAATACCAGATGTCTGAACCAAGCAAGCTATAATGTGTTAATGAGATGAGTTCCACCTTACCTTCATTCCTGAAGTGTTGTCTGATTTAGAAAGCTCTATCTGCTATCCTGACTCTCATTGTGACCATTTACAATCTGGCAAGAAGAAAGAAGATGATCAGTTCCTTACTTAAATAATCTTTCAGACTTCATTATCATATCGTATCTCTCCATAGCAGGAGGAAAATAGTGCAGATCATGTACTTGTCACCTCTTCTATTGCCCAAATGGGAAAGTATCTTCAAAGTGACTGTGAGGCTGGTTTTCATGATTGCATTTCAGTGGATTTGCTGCAGCTGGTATTTAAAGATTTGTTCCTGAGAAAGTAGATTCTAACCTCTTTTTTCCACTTGACTTCACAGCTAATGTTGAGCAGTTTAAATACAAAAATCAAATTGAGTGGGGAAGCTGATCATTTATGAAATGTGTGTTAAACCAGCATTTCAACAGCTGTGGTTCACCTGGAACCCCATTCTCCAACCAAATTCCAGGAGCCCTTGCATCTAGAAGACAGAGCCAAAAAAAAGCTGTGTTGTAGTTTGCTGTTCCTCTCCATGCTTTTAAACCTCCTGTTACCAAGCACTACATTATGTTTGTGAGGCCAGTGTACATTATCCATATGTAGTCCAGACTACAGTTGACTTGAAATAACTAAAATGCTTTGTTCAGCTGGTTGAGTGGAGCTGCAATTTGCATGCTAAATTAGAAGAATATACTACATATTGCTTAATATAGAACTGGGGCCACAGTCAGTCCCTGTGGCTCATGTGGGTCATTAGGTGAGATGGGGGAGGCAAATCTCCATGGCAGTCTGGAGCCAGAATCAGGCCTAATGCAACCATGTGATGGCAGTGGGGTCAGGTTTGATGCATGTGCACAATCGCAGGTTGTTATGTACATTAACCACTCATCTTACATGAACCCCAACATACAGATTCCCTGTTCATAGGCAAGAGCTACTCGCCTTTCTATAATGTTGGTATTAACAAGTTGATGCACCAAATATCAACATAGCTTTATCAAGCAGTCTCTCTCCTTTTTTGTTTTTTGTACTATATCACCACTTAAGGTGGGTAACAGTAATAGGAAAAATTATATATCTTGTTTTGTGAGGATGTTTCCTCAGTGTTGTTAAGGCTTTTTGTGCAGGCGTCTTTTTTTTTTAGCAGCTAGAAATATGTATTCATTGCTCATATTTCTCTTTCCCCACCAGAAAATACATTTTGTAGTGGTGATCATGTATCGTGGCATAGTCCGTTAGACAACAGTGAGTCGAGGATCCAACATATGCTGCTGACTGAAGATCCACAAATGCAGCCAGTTCAAACACCATTTGGGGTGGTGACTTTTCTTCAGGTATGGTAACAGAATCAATATTCTGGGTATTCATTTAAGGAGCTAATAACTGAAATGAACAATGGAGTTTTCTTTGAAATGAGATTGTGATAACTATGGGGTACTTAAAAGCAGGTTCAGGTTTGGCATGGCTGAAAGCAAAACTAGATCTTTTCCATCATCCATTATGGTAATATTTCATGTCACTTTAATAATATTTTTCAAATGTCAGGTTTTTTATTGCTATGTATATCTAATATGATACTGAGCCTTTTCAGCTGTGAAAAGCTTTCCAGTACCCTGAGTAAATTCTGCATATTTTCTTGTTCTTGTCAACTTAATTGGATGAAGTGCTTTCATTCATGGAATGCATATTCTTGGATTCTGATTTCCAGGGTTTTTTTTTATGGTGTGCTAGCCCTTGCCTTAAGAAGCATGGAGAAATGGTTCAGGTGATGTGCTATTGTTCAGGAAACCTCCAATATAAGCTGAGGGAAAAGTTGAGGCCTGAATATTAATTCCCACTGTGATAATAACACTTGTCTGGTGAAGATCAGGAGTAAGGAGCCGGTGGCTGAGTTGGTCTGAGAGGCTACCCTGTGTAAGGTCTTACCAGAGGAAGGCCACACAACTGGGTTTTTTAAGTTGGCTAAACTGTTCAGGCAACCAGAAGTACAGCAAGAGGAGCTTTGGGGTACAGAGGCTGATTGTCCCCAGTAACTGGACTGGGTTGTGGGAGTAATTGACTGGGGTGGAGGTTCAGAGAATTTGGCCTGAGGTAAAAGCTGCTTAAAGGCTAGTGTCAGGAACAGAAACTGTCACCAGGTAGCTTAGGATCCCAGTGTAAATTGTACAGTGTACAGTACATTGTACAGTAAACAAGGTACAGTGGTACCTTGGTTTAAGAACAGCTTAGTTTATGAACAACTTGGATTAAGAACACTGCAAACCTGGAAGTAGGTGTTTTGGTTTGTGAACTTTGCCTTGGAAGCAGAACATGTTCCGCTTCCTGTTGAGTGTGTTCCATTTGTAAATTGAGTCCCCCGCTGCTATGGGAAAGCACACCATGGTTTAAGAACGCTTTGGTTTAAGAACGGACTTCTGGAACGGATTAGGTTCATAAACCAAGGTACCACTGTATTCCTTATGTACATAGTATCTTTTTAATACACCAACAATCTTAGTTGAAATACTTTCCAGCTTTAGTGTTTAGTGTTGGTGTCCATCTTATACCTAAGCTTAATATATCAGTTACTTATACCTTATACTTAAGCTTAATATATCTGTTACTTACAGTTTTGTAAGTATTCTGAGAGTATTAATAGCAGCGGAAAAGTGAAGAACTGCAAATACATAAATCTGGGTTTAAACAGAGTAAAGCTGGGAGAATCGCTATCCCTGACTTTTTGCAAATATTACTACTACAGTTGCTTATTCATAGTCCTTAACAGGGCAGCGGGAAAACTCTACCATGATACAGTCCGCAATATCTATTTTTTACATACAAAACAAAGTATATTCCAACTGGTATTGAAGTATTGTAGTTAACTTAGCAATTATTCTGTGTTTAAAGTTTTTTTTAGTTTTTTTGTGTGTCTTGATTTCTGAGGCAGCTGGTGATATTTACTGATCTGGCATAGCTTGGTATGTTGCAATGGTAGCAAACTTGTTTAACCTCAGAATGATGTATTGGCTTCCACTATGCCAATGAACAGATCACTCCATATACAGTTGGCTGTGTGTATTATTCCAGAAAAGATCTAGGCTTTGCAGATGGAAGGTTGTTGCTTCATCTCTATGGTTCTGTTGAGGAGCTCAACATGTGAAAACAAATGTGAAGGATTTGTATAGCCATGCCCTTGGCCTTATTAGTCATCTTGCTAAGTTCTGACAGGAAGACTGAGAATGTGCCATGGGCTGACATATTTCCTTTTCCTTTTCCTTCTTCATTTCTGGGTTTCCTTTGACTATAGTTTGAGATGATATTTGAATCAGGAAAGCTATGGTCAATACTAATCTAACCGCCCCAGGTACAAATCCATATTATGGAATTAGTACTTATCATAAGATGCCCAATCAGGGATCACAAAATCACAGAATTGTAGAGTTGGAAGGGAACATGAGGATCACCTAGTCCAACCCCCTGCAGTGCAGGAAACTTTTGTCCAACATGCAGCTCAAATCCATGATTCTGAGATTAAGAGTCTCATGCTCTACCAACTGTGATATCCTTCATAGTAAATCTAGGTAAAAGGTAAAGGGACCCCTCACTATTAGGTCCAGTCGTAACCGACTCTGGGGTTGCGCACTCATCTCGCTCTATAGGCCAAGGGAGCCGGCGTTTGTCCACAGACAGCTTGTGGGTCATGTGGCCAGCATGACTAAACCACTTCTGGCGAACCAGAGCAGCGCACGGAAATGCCGTTGTGCTTCCCGCCAGAGCGGTACCTATTTATCTACTTGCACCCGGGGGTGCTTTCGAACTGCTAGGTTGGCAGGAGCAGGGACCGAGCAACGGGAGCTCACCCTGTCGCGGGGATTCGAAACGCTGACCTTCTGATCGGCAAATCCTAGGCTCTGTGGTTTAACCCACAGCGCCACCCGTGTCCCTCATAGTTAATCTAGTTCATGCTAAATGAAATCTAGATGAAACGTGATGGAGGAGGGATTTCTCAAAAAAGAGTGTATAACCAGAGTCTCAAGCCTTGGATATGGTACTCCAATGTAGAATCTGATCCTAATATATGTTATAAGTGTGTACCCTCCCCCTTTAACCCCTTTTCCAGATTGTTGGCGTCTGTACAGAGGAGCTTCATGCAGCACAGCAGTGGAACGGACAGGGTATATTGGAACTGCTTCGGACCGTTCCTGTGTAAGTACAGCATTGCCAGCTGACTAAAAACAGTATTATAAATATTCTTTAAAGAAATATTGCCTGATAAAGATGAATGCAATCATAAAAGCTTATAAATTCTACACCTGGAATAAATTACGTAGTTTGGGATATCTGCATATACATTGACATGGTTTATTCTGATGTCAAAGCTCAATTTGAATTTTTCAGTCTTTTTGCTCAAAGTTTGTGGAACCTTGTTCAGACCAGTGGCTACACACCCTCATAGAGAACTATGGGTGCAGGGGTGCATGCTGGAGGCAAAAGTGGGCAGGGTAAGAGGCATGGGTGGGCAGAGAATACCTCTCTACATTTTGTGAGATACATTCCATCCACATCAAAGTTAAGAGGTTTCTTCACTGTCCCTCCCACCCACCCACCCACCCACATCTCTCCCACTTCCATCCAGGCCATGTAAGAAGCATTAGTACAGTTTAAGGATACTTTCCATCCAGGCAAAAGCCCTTAAGGTTTGTGTGGAGCAGAACTGGTGGGGTTATGACATTGAGAGACACATGACCTAGTTGGGAGCTCCTGAGGGCCAGATGCAGAAACCCGAAGATCTGCATTTGGGCCCCACATATGAGGTTCTCTACCTCTGCTTGGGAATGTTCGAATATCTTTTATTTTAGAAATTAAATTAATCTAGAAATTCATATTTGACCATTTGCTTTTTCTGTATTTAAAATTCCATTATCAATTTTTAACCTTTTGCCCTAGAAAAGTATTTAAGTGTTCAGGCTTTTATTTAATACAAGCCCTCCACCCTTAAACATGAATTACAGAATTTCCACTTCTAGGAATGAAAGCTGTGGAACAAAGAAGCTCAATATGAGTATTATCTGAAGAAAACTGGTTTGTCATCTGTCTTGTACAGTTTAATTCTAGAGAATGCTGACAGTAGAAGGATTACATCACTTTTGAGGTCCTTTCCAATTCTGTACTTTTATCTTTGGACATGAATAATCTTTTTGCTAATTGTTCTCTGCTTTCGAATTGAGGGGCCATTTATATGCCAGAAGGGTAAGTCCAGACCATGAAGATCCCTGTCTCTCTTTGATGTTACAACCATTTTTACCCTCTTGCTGTGAGATATTGCAGTCATACGGAAAATTGGGGTCTGTTTTCTTCATGATAAATGGGAAAACAGTACAGATTACCATCCTGTAGTTAAATTGTCCATTTTCTGTAGTTGAATTAGAGGCTTAACAATAATCCAACATCTAAAATGGACAGGTAGAAGTGCTAATTATTCATCCAGAACCCCAAATTTATCCCTCCTTTTTGTCCCTCATTGCATTTGCACTAAAATCATTGGAGACCTAGAAGCATTGGAGCAATGGTAGTACAGTCACTTATTTTTCTTTTTTTGATTTTGTTTATAGAGCAGGAGGCCCATGGTTGATAACAGACATGCGACGTGGAGAGACCATATTTGAAATAGATCCACACCTGCAAGTATGTAACTACTCAATCTGGTCCTAGATGACAGCAGAGCATTGCTTTCTTAGTCATGAGGAACAGCTACCTTCTGATAACTGAATGTGCTCAGGATAGACTTGTTGATTACTGTCAGAAGCTGCTGGGACTCAACCTGGGTATCTTTGGAATACCGTTTCCCAGAGGCAATGGTTGTAGATCACTGATTGCCTGATCAAAGTGTGATTGGCTTCACTGAGTGTCCCTGAACTCATTTCAACAGCTTAATACAGTGGTGCCTCGCAAGACGAAATTAATCCGTTCCGTGAAGCTCTTCGTATAGCGGTTTTTTCGTCTTGTGAAGCAAGCACATTGACAGCTTAGCGGATTATCGCTATTAGCGGTTTAGCGGCTTTTAGCGGATCAGCTGATAAGCGGCTTAGGGCTTAGGAAAAGGGGGAAAAAAGGAAAAAAACCCCGCAGGAACTTGCAAGACATTTTCATCTTGCGAAGCAAGCCCATAGGGAAATTCGTTTTGCGAAGCGCCTCCAAAATGGAAAACCCTTTCGTCTAGCGGGTTTTCCGTCTTGCGAGGTGTTCGTCTTCGGGGCACCACTGTATTGGGCAACTGGGCCACAAGCAGCTCAGTCTCCTACCCTACTGAACCTCTATTTTCCCTGCCTTGTCTGTTTTCTAGTGCACATGTGCTTTGGAGAGGGTGGGAATGAATGGGGAAGTCACTTGCTACATGCAGTTTTCTCCGCAAGTTTACAAGGTACAACAATGACAGAGTAGAGTTCCTGTGCCTTTAACAGTTGTGCAGAAATTTAGCACATGTAATTATGAAGAATTTTATATACTAACCTTCACCAGAAGGACATAATAACCAACACAGCATACTCTGGTTCTCTTCAGATCATATTGAACAACACAGCAACCATACAGTACAAAAAGCTGAAAAGCAATTACCTCTGTACAACTCTTAATAAAGCACAATGTCAAACTGTTCATAAATACATTTAATACAGAATTTTGTTCTTGTAGTAGGAGAAGCTTACCTTTCCAAATTTGGCATTAAAAACGGCGAAACACTGCATGTGTGAGTCTGGTAGGCCAGAGTGAAATTTTCTTTCACCATGCTAAAGAGCTAAGCATATTTGATTGGTGCAGCAGAGAAATAAGTTTCTTAAATGTAGTTCCATTAGAGTTGAGTGTATATGTTTGCATGTGAAAAGAAAATTTGAATAAATATTTTCTCCTTGGTTTTTACATTAAACTGCTGCAGTTGCTTCTCCTTGTAAGGCTCCCTTCACTGCTATATTTAGCTTAACAGCAACATCTGGTGGTGAATTTTAGAAGCTGACACAAGTAATTTTCCTAAGTTGCTCTGTCTACATTTTGAATTTCTGGTTTGCATGTAATGCAGGAATACTATGTTCAGAACTTTTCATTCAGACATTCAGATTTAACCTTGTAGAATCACTATGAAGTTGATTCTTCGACAGTCAGGCACTGTTCAAAGGGGGAAATTTGATAATCACAAGTGACGCGTGTCGGGAGGATGTATTGAGGATTCATTGAAACCTATTCTTGATGTAACAACTTTTTGCAAAATTTAGTTTTGATGAATTAAAAGCTGTGGCTCACATTTCCTTTCCTTTAGCACAATGTGGGACAGTATAAAAGCCCTTCATTTCTCAAATGCTGACTGCCAATAAAATGTAGAATGGGGATCTCCAATTTTCCATTTGCAAACTTAGAGACTCTACCTTGGGTTCCAAACACACACCACCAAGTGCTCACATGGCAACCATACAAAGGCATACACAATCCCTTCTCCCCCCTGCAATTAGTTTTTTTTGGGGGGGGGCGGAAGTGTTTCAGCCTGTGATATTCCTGGAGAGTTCAGCTGGGGAGGTAAGAGTTAACTGTGGCTCCTCAGCTAGGAGATCACACACGCACAGTTTTCTCCACCCCATAAATTACCTTGGGGGACAGAGGGACATGTTATGGTAGAAAGCTACTTTAAAGCCTAATTACAGTGGGGAGTGTGTGGATGTTTTGGTGGGGAGGTCACAGCTGCTTGGATGGGGGCGGGGAAGGAAAGAGTAATCCTTCCCTTCTCCAGCAGTGACAACTTCAGACTTTGCCCCTCCTTTGGAATTAGACTTCAAAGAAGCCTTTTATTATAGCCAATAGAAGGCTTCCTTGAATCTTAATCGTGGTGAGGGGGGTGGTTTCAGGGTGAGGTTCACTCCAAAGAAGAGGATTAACCCTTTCCTCCCCAGCTGTGACCCTCAAAGTCACCCTCCCCTGCTGTAATTAGCCTTGGAAAAAGTCTTCTAAAGGCCACACTAGAAGGCTTTTCATTATAAGTTGTATAAATATAGAGTTTTAATATTCCATATTTTAATATTCCAGAATGGCTTTGCATTGATATTTGAAATGTGTTTATATGTCTTCAATGGAATTCATTGATTTGTAGAAATGTATGGACACTTAGGTTATCATTCCAGTTTAAAAAGTTTTTTTAATGAGGCATAAGGGTGAGTAATTGAATTATATTTTTGTTTCTGAAATAATGTTTTGCCTGTGTGGGATTTTGACTATAACGATTTCTACTTACCGTATTTTTCGTCCCATAGGACGCACCTACTTTTTTTGGGGGGGGGGGAAATAAAGGAAAAAAATTTTTCCTTTATTTCCCCCCCCCCCAACCAGGTCGGGGAACAGTGGGATGGTGGCGCTGCACCTCCCCGCTGTCCCCCGAGCTTGTGGGGCTGGCCGATGTCTGTCCGGCGCGCGGGGTGCTCTGCTTCAGGGCGCCACACGCACCGAGCGGCAGGCTGCTATCCGCAGCGTGGGGAGCCCTGCGGGGAACTCCTGCAAGGCTCCCCATGCTGCGGATGTCTGTCCGGCGCGGGGCGCTCTGCTTCAGGGCGCCCCACCCGCCGGGCGGCAGGCTGCTATCCGCAGTGTGGGGAGCCCTGCGGGGAACTCCTGCAGGGCTCCCCACGCTGCAGATGTCTGTCTGGCGCGCGGGTCACTCTGCTCCCGCCGGGCGGCAGGCTACAGACACCTGCGCGAAGCACGGGCGTCCTCCGGAGGGCGCCCCGTGCTCCGCGCTGCCGGCTGCCGCCCGCAAGCCCTGCGCGCCGGGGGGAGTTCCCCCGGGCGCGCAAGGCTTGTGGACACCTGCGCGAAGCACGGGGCGTCCTCCAAAGGGCGTCCCGTGCTCCGCACTGCAGGCTGCCGCCCGCAAGCCTTGCGCGCCCGGGGGGAGTTCCCCCGGGCACGCAAGGCTTGCGGATAGCTTCCTGGAGCCTGGAGAGCGAGAGGTGTCGGTGCGCACCGACGCCTCTCGCTCTCCAGGCTTCAGCGAAAGCCTGCATTCGCCCCATAAGACGCACACACATTTCCCCTTCATTTTTGGAGGGGAAAAAGTGCGTCCTATAGGGCGAAAAATACGGTACCTTTGTCTTAGATAATAATGACTGAGCCACAGAAAAAGACTCAGTGTTGAAATGTGTCTGGCTGTTTTGTTTTTAGAAGCCCTTGTTTTTAATTGGCAGTGGCTTGTAAGTGAAAAAGAAGTACTTATATTTATATTCATTTACACGTTCATTTTATCTTATGGAATATTAAAAATCTATTTTTATACAGTTTAGAATTGAATGTTTTCCCTTTAACTCTGTTAAGTTGCATTTTTTCAAGGGTAGTGGAATCTTATTTCCTTTGTTTTCACCAGAAGGCTGCTTTGAAGCCTAATTTCAAGGAGCCGGGGTGGGGGGTGGGATGACAAGGCAGGAGTTTGAAGACTTGCGGGCATCCACAGGCTCTGTGTTGGTGAACCACAATCTAGGAAAACATACTCCATGAGGTTGTAGTTCCTGTAGTGGCACAGGTGGGATTTTGGCTTCAAAAGACTTGGCTGTTTTGGATCTTTTTTAAGCAGGACAGAGTTGATAAAGGGATTGAGACAGACGGTTCGAACCTGAGTGGTGTCAGTGCTAAGTGTGCCTGGGATGATCTTAGCCGGCCGCCAGAGGATGACGAAGACAGTAGAAGTATCTGCATTGGCACACATCCCCGACGATTGTCTGGGAAAGGTAAGAGGGAACCCGGAAAGCCACTCAGAAGGTTGTTTTCTCGGCATCACAGCTAAGTTGGATGGAGTTCTCACCCTGTTGTGTTTCTAAATAGGTACAATTTGTTTACAACTTGAAATACTTGCAGTATTCCTCCATTACAACCTTGATCTTTTGTTTTCATCCGATGTCAGCATACAAAAAATATAATGTTTTTGGACTATTTTAAGAAGATAGTTCCCTATTTTAAAAAATTCTTTTTACAAGTCACATACTTGATAATCACAGGTATTTTTAAAAGTGGTAGAAGGCATGGCTAAAATTATGAAATTGGGAGGCTGTACTGCATCAAGTTATGTATTAAAACAGGAAACCAGATATTTGGTGTGCTTTAAGAGGTCTTCATTAAATTTAATATGATTATTTTATGAGCAAAGTTGCTTCGTATGGAACTTGAATTTTTTGTTATATCAAGTTAAATTCAAAGCCCAAAACTCAAGGTTTAGCTCTCCCAACCCTCTCAATTTTTGCTCATTTATTTATAGCAAACCTGAATCACTTTGTACTCTGTGTGCTGCTCAGCAGTTAGTGTCGGTTCTGTGGTGTTTCATCTCCCCACATCCCGCAACTACTCTCTTTTAAAACAAACAAAATTACATTTAACTTCTTCTTCTGTAGCTTCTGATTGTGGTTTGGAGGGTAAGCACCATGAATAACAACAACAACAACAGTAAATTTACACAAACATACACACACACCCCTGACTGGGTTGCCCAGCCACTCGGCGGCTCCCAAATCAGCCAAGAATAGTTTGTCTTAGTGCAGGAAAGGAAGGAAGCCATATGAGTGGGGAAGCGTGTGAAGTTTGTTTCTAATCTTCCGGTCCATGCTCTGGAGGACCATCTGAACTGAACCTGACTCAGTTTTTTAACTATCGTTTCAGATACAGAGCAAATTCGGGAGACTCTGCGAAGGGGACTTGAGATTAACAGCAAGCCTGTTCTGCCCCCAATTAACCATCAGAGACAGAATGGACTGAATAATGACAGAGCTCCGTAAGTTTAGTCTTGTGTTTGGGTCCTGAGGTGGTGGAAGATGTGTCTAATTTGGCTTAGCCTTGGGAAAATAATGGAAGGAAAGACTGGCTTAATGTTTCTAACCTGGTGATAGTTCTTTATGCAATACTTCTGTATGGCTCACAATCTAAAAGACAGAAATTGAAAAGGGAGAATGCAACATAAAGGTAGGCTTGTGTTTTAGAGCAGGTTCAGAATTTATAGACAGATGACCAAGAATTACACAGTGAGGACCTCTGATAGTTAAGTCATCCATGGTGTTACCAGACTGACAAAGTAGATGATATAAGCAAAGTGGATGATGGCCAGATAGGAACATAGATACTAATGGATTAAATAAACGGGGCTCTGCAAAACAGGCCTAAGTGATCTTATCAATGGGTGGGCAGAACATAAGCATGGCAATTAACTGATATTGTTATGAAATTAATTGATATTGCTATAATTTGGCTATTATTGGGGGAATATTGATAAACTAATAAACTTAATTGCAAAAAAAGAACATAAGCATGACTACTTATGGACTGCAAGCGAGTGAGTAAATTTGGAGGCCTGTCACTGATACTTGGGGTATTTTATGTTTCTCCTGCTTGCCATTCAGTTAATAGTAGAGCCTTCTTGGAAGCATATGTTCATCCTTCCCTTCATTTGAAGGCCTTTTGCACTTCACACATGAGATTAAGACCAGTGCATTAGTAGCAATAAAGAAGAGCATTGTACTCTGAAATTTGTTTGTATAACTATTATACAGTGGTGCCCCACAAGACGAATGCCTCGCAAGAGGAAAAACCCGCTAGACGAAAGGGTTTTCCGTTTTGGAGGCGCTTCGCAAAACGAATTTCCCTATGGGCTTGCTTTGCAAGACGAAATGTCTTGCGAGTTTTTCCGACTTTTTTTTCCTTCCCCCCCTTTTTCTAAGCCGCTAAGCCGCTTATCTGCTTATCCGCTAAGCTGATAAGCCGCTTAAAGCTGCTAAAAGCCGCTAAGCCGCTAATAGCGCTAATCCGCTAATTCGTCAATGGGCTTGCTTCGCAAGACGAAAAAACCGCTAGACGAAGAGAATCGCGGAACGGATTCTTTTCGTCTTGCGAGGCACCACTGTACATTTCTTTTTTTGATGTTTTTCCTTCGTACTCTCTTTTGTGATAGTAACGAGGAGCAGAATTTGTTCTCAAAGGTGATTCTTAGCACTGTCAGTGTCTGCTATCTGTAGATGACTCAAAGGGGTGAATTATTTTAAAAAACACTGTCTTTCCGAGGGCAAGATCTCATCTTCATTTGCTATTCAGTATACCTTGGAGAGGATTACATTGTTGAATCTTGTTAAAAGTCTGTGAAAAAGCGTAGCCAACTCGGACTTCCCATGAGAGACAGAGCCTTAGTAACTTTATCTGTAAGCACTGCATCCTGGCCAGCCATTCGTATGGGTATCAGCTTAATTACATCCTTCTAGTGTGGGAATCCATTACTTGGAACATTGTGTCCATCCATTTCAGAACCAGTTGCTCTTTATAGAGTTCTAACAGAGTCTTCTTAATCATCTTGACAGAGACCAGGACATTGCAAGGATTGTCAGAATCTCTTCCTTCTACAGGAGTCAGAAACACTTCTGTTCAAGAGTGAGAGAACAGTTCCCCTTGGGGAGGAGAGCAAGGGATTGTTCTTACTAATTTGCAGTTCCCAAGATAGGCAGATGGTTGCCCTCCAGTATTAGATCTTTTGTTGTTGAACATGTTTTGGCCATGTAGAACTCCATATGCCTTGTTTGCTAGAAATCCTGCTCCACTGAGCAGTTTGTGCCCTTGGACCTGAAAGACATATATCTTCATATTTCATCTTACGCATGGCATTGATGGTTTTTAAAAAAGCGCATGAATAGGGATGCACAGTGCCCTGTTTGAGGCGGCACCAACATCAACAACAATTCTGCTATCTTTGGGTTGTAGCAAATTATAGTCTTACCTATTGTAAACCCATTGAAAATAATGAGCATGGCTAACTTTGATCCATTAATTTAATTGCCCTACTCGGAGTAAAATTTAGTTGGCTACACTAAGTGTGCCATTCCTTGCAGGAATAACTTGTGGACTTTTGTGTTCTGAACTCAAGATACACAAGCTTGAATCTTGCCAGAAAACCCATCTGGAACCAATGCAAATGATCCATTGCCAATTCGCTACTTGATTCCTGATTTGGCGGTACATTTCCTTTATTGTAGGGCTTTGTCCCTTCAAAGGAATATCAGAAGTATATATAGCTTGTCTCTACTTGCCTGCCCCAGCTTGCTCTAACCACACATCCCTAAACACGTCTGCAGATGGCTTCTCTGTTCAGGGAATAAAATATTCCTGAACACAAATGACTGAGGCTTTGCGTGTGCTAGGGAGACACTTTCCCACTGCAGCCCTGCCTGTTCTGCCAGAGGATAAGCTGCTGTCCATCTGGTAGAGCTGACTCAGAAACTAGCTCACTTATTAAAATACACAGGAGTGTAGCATGAGTAGCTTTGCCTTGTTTTAGTCCAGTGCCCTCGTGTAAGGCATACAGGGAACAACAGAGAGAAGAACGCAAATGGAGTTTTATTGAGAGAGTGTAACAAAATGGCAATTTAATGATTAACAATAAAAGCTATCCCTGAGACAGTGGGGATGCCAGCAAAACGAACGAGAAACACATACTTCAGTGTTTCCTAGAGATGCACTGAGTCCAGGTAGTTATAATCTGATAGGCTTCACCAGCCTGGTGTCCTCCAGATGTTTTTGATACTGCTTTCACCACCCTCTGACTATTGGTTGTGCTAGTTGGTGGCAGTTGTAGTTGAAAATATTTGGAAGGCACCAGGTTGGGAAAGTCGGCCTCTGATGTACAAAGACTTACAAAAGAGTAGGGTGGTCCCAAAATGATAATTTCCAGGTACACAAAAGGAAGTTTGTTGTTGCCTGTCACAAGAAAAGAGAGGGAGTGGGGTTTTTAAAAGTTAAGTTTAGATGGGCTTTACAGTAGGAGAGTATAAATTTCATTAAATAATAATAACTGCTGCGACTACTACTACACCTACTACTACTTCCAAGTGCCTTTTGTCATAGTTTGTTAGAACTTTAATAGCTTACTTTCATCCCTCCCCAAAAATGTATATTTTAGAACCACCCCAAAATGGTGGTGGAATATTGCTCTCAGACAACATGTGGTTTATACCCTTGTCAAAGATGCTGTTCCAGAGTGCTCTAAATACTTGTGACAGGTTGGTATACTCATTGAAAGGGAGGTTGTTTGTGATCTCAGAACCCAAGTCACAAGTCAGTTCACTGGAATAAAGATCAGTGACATGAGTCTTGAGGGTGTTTGAATAAACTCCACAGAGGTGGTGTGTACTGTTAGCAAAGAATAAGATTATGAACAAGCAAAGGAACGTGAGAGGTTGTTGTAGGATAGGTTTGATGCAGCCTAAGAAGCCTTTATTACTTGCATTGTGTTCCATACTCTCTCTCTCCACACTTGTGTTTTGTCAAGCCCTTACTTTCTCGTTTAATCAGAACCAGGAATTATCAAAATTTCCAGCTGTTCCACAGGTTTTGCCAATAGCAAAAAGGTCTGCTGGTATCTTGCCAGTCTTTCTCAGAGATGTAGACTTTGTATGTACAGTAGTCTGGCTGATTGTCTTTGTTATCCTCTGTTGCTTTCTGGTAAGGCTAATACCTAACAGACATTTCAGGAGGGCAACATGGTCTTTCTTAATCTTCTTAAAGATCATCCAGCCTACACTAGGGTCCTCCAACCAAGAGAGGCTGCAGCAATAGAACAGGCAGTTCTTAAGTTGTGTAATTGACAGATTTTCCCAGGTAAGCTAGTTTGCTGGTCTCCTGTATGTAGGATCGCACGTCATGAAGAAAATGAAGATTCTTACCTTTTATGTTGAAATTGCATTGTACTCCTCTCCTCTTCAAGAGGAATATAACTGACATGATTTGAATTGCAGATTTTCGGTGGTGTGAAATAACTAAATGAGAAGCTACTGTGCCCTACTATTTGCTTCCAGATGGTTATAGAGGAAGGGGGAACTGTGCAGATTCAGTCCTGTGTGTGTGTGTGACTGAACAGAAGAGTCTAAGAATAACAGTTAACAGGGAATATTTGTTTTCTTTCTTCCATGAAGTAGCATTAGATCGCCCTCTGTTGCATAATCAATAAACTGCAATACACTCTATGCTGGGCTGGGCTAGAGATGCGATTGCATGTCTGCATGAATGTTGCTTCTTTGGGCTTCAGATATTTAAGGAGACCTACCTCTGAACTGAGCTATTGGCCTTTTAAGCTAGTGGAAGTAAGGAAGTGATGGTATGGTGATTGTTGCCATATTCCCAGTTGCCTTACCTCCAAGGGGTGTGACAGAGAATCCTTTCACATGCTTGGCTTCCAGCAACTGCTGGGAGCAAACAAGCACAGGAATCAATAGTCTTTGCCATTTTACTTGATCCTATGGAACATAGTGATGGAAAATATTCTCCTGCATTCTGCATGAATCAAATGCAGCTACTTCTCAATGTTCTGGGGGGGGGGGGATTGGTGGGATGTATGTGTGCTCAGTTTGGTGGATAGCTGAAAGGATTTTCAGTTTTGTAAATGCTTTTGGATATATTCTCAGAGCTATATGAAGAACCAGTTACTATTGATAAAGCAGGTAGTATGTGGATTAACATGAACACTAGTTATGAGTGTTCTTTCTAATTACTGTTTCAGTTTCTCTCAAAGGAAAGTTATTGAAAGGAAGAAATTTATCTAACAGTTCTACTGAATTTGATGGGGTTCACTCCCAGGCTAGTGAGGTTATGGGGCAGCCTAAATTACTTGCAGCAGTTCTTAAACAGGCCTCTAGTATCCTCAGGTTTTGTTTTGTTTTGTTTTGTTTTGTTTAAAGAAGACTTTTTTTCTGCAGCTTTCCATGCACTTGATCAGAAGCATCTGGCACTGGCCACAGAATTTACCTTTCAGATTGGACTTTGGTTTGGCCAAGGATAGTGGCACATGGTATTAGGTCTACAAACTTTAAGCTGAAGACAAGTTCTCTACCAGAGCAATATATCTTGCATTGCGTTTGATCTTAAACTCTTCAGAGCATACTAAAGAAGGTTATTGCTACCTGTGATGTAGGTTCTTTTCTCATTAGCCTAGTAAGTGGAGGCCTATAGACAAAATTATCAAAATTATGCTTTTGTTCATAGCACTTATTGACTCAGTGTATATGCTGAAACGTATGACTAGCAAACCTGCAAAAAGTATTCATATTGGTTACCCAGTACTCTTGCTCTCAGTTTAGAAAGGAGTTCTTAAACTATGTTATGCTAAGCCTTTCAAATAGCTTGATCCCAAGCATTTTTCACCTGCAAATAGAGCAAATTCAACCATGGCAGTGTACTGTCACGGACATGGAGACTTTTTTCAGAGTCTCAGAACCAGAACAAATCTTTAGGATTAGGGTCTTGTTAAGGGTGGTGGTTTAGATTGTTTAAGCCCACCCAGATGCAGCTAGAACACAGTTTAGGTAGCCATGCATTGCATATTGTGTTGGAGCAAGGGCAAGGCAGATCAATGAGTAAGATGGAGAGTTAAGATATGCAGCTTCTAAGGAAAATGAGGGGAACCATGGGAGCACCTCAGATAGTCAGGATTTGAAAAATGAAAAGCTCTCTTACTTCCAGGTATCATAATATATACCATCATGGAAAAGGTTAGTTCTCTGCCTTTTGGCCAAATAAAATGCATAAGAGAGAACTGGTATATGTAGTAAAATTGGAGTATTAGAATGGTTGTGTATGCTGAAGCTGTATTTTATTCTTTCTGGTGCATACTTTGTGATGGATGTCAGAAGAAAGGCTAGCACGGGCACACAACTGTCAGAACTGGCAACAGTCTTAAGCATGCTTTCAGCATAATGGGCTGGTATGAAATGCCCTGGCTCAGAGTAGCAAAGATCAGCCAGACTTCTTAATTGTTCTCAGTACAATAAATCCTGCACCAGAAACCTTAACATATTTAAAGCTGCCTCTGCATCCCACTAGAAATCTAGGAGATGTAGATCAAACCGATGGTCTCAATACCTCAAAATGGGATTAGAAATAAAAGGGTGGGTGCCAGTTCTACTCCTGAGTAGGACCTAGTTGAATGTAACTCAAATTATTTTTCATGTATCTGTTAAACACCTTTTCTCAGTTAGAATGTTCTAAAGACCATTTGTAGTCTGTGATACAACATGGAATTAGTGTGAGTGCACCATTTGTTCAGGTGAAGCACAGGGAAGTTGTGTGGTATGAGAATCTAAAAGCAGTTTAAATAATGGGCTAACCAAAGCAATATTCTAGGCAGTAAGGCTTTCTCAACTATGAATATGGCAAAATTGAAGTATAAATGTCTTACTCAGCTTAATAGCGCTCAAATGCGGTCTTTTTTCCAGTTCAGTTGTGAAGTGGAGGAGACTGACTTTCACAGTGCCAAGGTTGTTGCACTACATGCAAGTTAAACTCTACTAACATCCAATTATCATTTTCCTGTTTGCTGAATTGTCCTATCCTAGCATATAAAATGGACATAGTGTCAGTTAAAATGTAGCATCAAACTGTGGTTTGGCATTATATTATTGAGCCTTGAATTTGTGTGGTTAGATTCCTTCTTCAGCTACCTGTGAACTCTGCTTTGCTTGCAATCTCTGGCTTTTGCAAAGCAGAATTTGTCTGGTTTGGATAAAATTGCTAAATATAGTTTGCTGCAAAGTAAGAGTTTGCAAGGAGTTCTGTGTCTGCGGTAGTTTTGTGCATGTGACTTTTTTATTTTAAACCAAGAATGGAATGGTTAAACTTTGTGTAGCAAGTAAATGTTGGAATATCTCCAAGGGTCTAAAGATTTTTACAAATTGGCATAAAGGGATGCTGATTTCAGCCATCCATTTCTAATGTGGCAAGAGGACCAACGGTGGTTGCAGGTTTGTGCATGTGGTCATGGCGTGTTTTAACCAGGTTGTTTCTTCAGTCATTTTGCATATAGTAAAAAGATAAGGAGATGCTGCAGTATGTGGTTTTGCTGCAGGTTACCAGTTTGGCCAACTGCTGCACAAGCCCAGTGCCAAAGTCTAATGTGGCTGCAGCTAACAGCACTGCGGCTAACAGCACTGTTGTTCATCTCAGTTCACAAGATTTAAAAACCAATTCAGGCTGTTGGTAAGAACAGAAGATGGGGGAAGAAATAGTTGAAAGTCAGCAAAAGTCACCTTGGTAACTGCAGCATTACACTCGCTCAGAATGAAGAGACTTCAAACATGACTACAAACAGCTTTAAAGAAACAAAAAGAATTTAATCATCTAAAGAATTAATCTGACAACTGCCCACACTTACACCTCCCACAATCCTTCAATCACTAGGGAATGAGCTTTAATCTCAGATTCCCCTCCAGTTCCATAAAATGCTAGATATGCAGTCTTCAAACTGGGGCATTTCCGGCACACTGCTCTCATTCAAATGCTCTCCCTCTCCTAACACAGCAGCCTTGGCTTTTGTCAGTTTTTTGTTTCATTTCTTTCTGGATGCAAACCGAGGATCATGAATTATTTGTGTGGGTTGGGTGAAGCATTCAGTCTGGTGGAGATGTTTACAATATTTTTACGTGCTAGTTACTGCAAAAAAAGAAAACTTGCGCCACCTTTTACTAACGCTTTTGGGAAGGAGCAGGGAGAGGCCAAGATGGGTGGTCACAAAAATACAAGTAATTGAAACAAAAGGCATGCTTAATTGTCATTTTTAAAGCTATAATTTTTAGATAAAAGAGAGTGCAGTAATGAATTATTGGGTTCCTCCCCTCCCACACTGATTCCCCCCCCCCCACTATCTAGGTTGCCTTCTTTTCCAAAGGCCAGGCATGGATTTTCATTCATGCTTGAAGAATGTGAAAATCTCCTGCATACTTGGTTTTCAGCTTAGTGTGTAGGTTATTGAACTTCTAATGTGTGGGTGGCCCTTCCAGTACCCTCCCATTCAAAGGTTGGCAAGGCAAAGAGAAGGGCCTTCACTTAGGAGACAAATTATATGGGGAATTCTATGCTTCTGGAGTCACTCTGTAAAGAAAATCTCTTGGTTTAAGAGTTAGAACCAGCAAATCTGAATCACATATGGGTTACGGGGAGCTTATTCCAGGGACTTAATATATTGTCATGTTTTGAGAAGAAGCTCATCAGGATGTGGTCAAGCCAGGAAATGAGGCACAGTTCAGGTTAGGGGAACAGACTTCTGGAATACTGGAGCAGGCAGAGCTTTAAGGAGGAAATTGCAGCAGCAAAAGGCATGTGGAGGGTTCATGGACTTTTAAATCTGTTCTGTTCATTTTTCTGAGAAAGAAAAGTACTGTATTTTTCGCTCTATTAGACGCACCAGACGATTGGACGCACCTAGTTTTTAGGGGAGGAAAATAAGAACGCAAAGCATCCTGAGCTTAGAGGGAGCGCTCCTCCATCTTCGCTCAGGAGGCTTTGCAGGGCTATCCCTGAAGCCAGGAGAGCAAGCGGGATTGGTGCGCACCGATCCCTCTTGCCCTCCTGGCTTCAGCAAAAGCAAGCCTACTAGCTTTCCTCCCGCAAGAGCCGCACGCTCTGTCCCTTCTCCCACCTCCCGCAAAAGCCAGGGATAGCTGCGCAAAGCCTCCGCAGGGCAGCGGGATGAAGGCTCCCCACTCCCTTGCGGAGACTTTATGCCGTGGCTAAGCCAAAAGTTAGAACAGCCAGCGGGATCCCGCTTGCTGTCCTGGCTTCTTTAGCTGCGCGCAGCCTCTCTGGCCGGGAGAGGCTGCGCGCGGCTATGGCTTAAGCCAAGACAGCCAGTGGGATGATTCCCGCTCGCTGTCCTGGCTTCTTCTTTAGCCGCGTGCCTTCATCCCCTGCCCGGGAGAGGCTGCGCGCAGCTGAGGCTCCCCCAAGAGCCGCGCTCCCTTTAAAGAGTGCGCAGAGTGTGTGTGCAGCTCTTTAAAGGGAGCGCTGAGCAGAGCCTCCCGCCTGCATTCGATGCATAAGACGCACACACATTTCCCCTTACTTTTTAAGAGGGGAAATGTGCATCTTATAGAGCAAAAAATATGGTACATAATATCCCTTGTTATGCTAACAGCCTATTCTGTATCAGTCCAGAATGAATGCTGGAATACAGTGGTGCCTCGCAAGACGAAATTAATCCGTTCCGTGAGGCTCTTCGTATAGCGGTTTTTTCGTCTTGCGAAGCAAGCCCATTGACAGCTTAGCGGATTAGCGCTATTAGCGGTTTAGCGGCTTTTAGCAATCAGCTGTTAAGTGGCTTATCAGCGGATCAGCTGATAAGCAGCTTAGCGGCTTAGGAAAAGGGGGGGAAAAGGGGGAAACACCCGCAGGAACTCACAAGACATTTTCGTCTTGCGAAGCAAGCCCATAGGGAAATTCGTTTTGCGAAGCGCCTCCAAAACGGAAAACCCTTTCGTCTAGTGGGTTTTCCGTCTTGCGAGGCGTTCATCTTGCGGGGCACCACTGTATGTAACTATAATGTAACCTGTGATCAGATACACAACATATGCTGTTGATAGTGGTGCAGCTACACTCTTGCCAGAAAAAGATACGGGCTTCTGAAGCTGCAGAGACACCTTTAAACAACAGTATCGGAATATTCTATTGATCTATGACGTTCTGTGGACCCAGCTACAGCGATTCTGGATGCATAACACTGCATTTGGACAACATGGCATTTGCATTCTGGTCATTGTTGTTTTATGTATAGTTTGGTGCTCTGGTCAATAGCAGCCCCTGTCTCAGTAAGATGAATGAACCTGATCTTGTGATTAGGGCTTGGCAATGGAGGAGTTGGCACTGAAGCACAATTCATGTGGTCAAGTTAACACTAGAGCACAATCTACAGTAAGAACAGTTCTATCTGGGGGTTTTGTAAACAGAAGCACAGCTACGTAAATCTAAGTGGATACAGTTATTTCCATTATGCCCTAGAACTCCTGTGGTTTAGGGTTCTCTCAGCAGTGGACCTCATACAAAAACATAATGTGAGCCTAATCCCCAAAACTTGTAAATTTACTTGTAAATTGCTGTCTGGAGAAACACACAGCTGCCATTATTACTGCTTTAACACTAGAGCCAAATATATTGTCACAGTTGGTGCATCAGAGTATAAGCATGAATTCTGCCCTTTTTTTAGCATTACGATGAATACTTAATCTCATTTTTTCTTATAACTACAGAGTAAAGACAGTTTGGTTCCAGTGTGCATAAGGTTTGCAACTGTTTTCTTAGCTTGCAACTTAGGGATGAAAATTTTCTCCATCACTATTTACCGTATTTTTCCGTGTATAGGACGCCCCCATGTATAAGACTCCCCCTATTTTGGGGGACTCCAAATTAAGAAAACACTCTTTAGCACTACCTATGTATAAGACAAGCCCCAATTGTAAACCTAATTTTCTGGTAAAAAAACCCCTAGTCTTATACATGGAAAAACATGGTAATTTGTATGCCGTCTTTCCATACTTAAAACCATGCTCAAGACGGCTTACACGTGAAAAGATTTATATAATTACAAACATATCAAAAGTAGTCAAAAACAATGAATAAAGCATATCAAAAGTACACAACCATTATTGAACAATTTCTGCATGAATAAGATGTAAATAAGATGTAAACATAAACATACAAAAAATAATATAACAGCACCAAAAAAACCCAACAATCCCTCCTAAACAATGCCCCAACCCAAGAGTCTATTCAGCAGCCTCAGCTTTTGTAGCTGGAGTCAGTCAGTCGGCTCTGCCCTCCCAAGCCAGGTGGAACAGGCTAGTAAGGCAGGGAGCAAGTCTTCCACGACTCACAGCCAAAATTTAATATTCTTCTGGTGACTATATGCTGCTTTTAGGAGTTAGTGTCAGATAAATAGAATGTGTGGGTAGCAGGATAATTTTGCTAAATGTACATTGGAGATCAAGAAAGCTTAACTTAGTGGTCAATTGGCTGTTCAATTATTTTAGAACAAAATGATAAACTTCCAAACTCATTATTCAAGATATTCAAGAGTCTGCTCCATGCTATGGTTGGTTTTTTTAAAAACAACAACAACAAAGCCCCCACCTATACATCAGTGCAGTTCTGTATCCTATCTAGTTTGAAAGCATTTGGCAGCGAGTGAAATGTATTTTCTCCAGAGGTTCCAGCTGTATCAACCTGAATGTTCTATGACCCACATGGCAACAGTTCTGAAATGGTGGGCTGGAATAAATCAGTGAGTCATAGAAGACATCCTCCTCTGCACTTCTTGCCAGGGTTCATTAAATTGGGTGGGGAATCTCTGGCCTCTCTCCCCATCCATATTTCTCACTAGCCCTGCTCTGTACCCTGATCAAGTGCTTTTGCCTCGGAGGAATGTGTCCTTGCCATTTCTATTGGTTGTCAGAGTGGAGATGTGTAGAAATCTCTGAGTTGTACATAGTTGGGATATAGCCTGTTATAAGAAAGGTAGGAGTCACATCCATTACTCTACTTGCTTTTGGATCTGGCTGTACGCATGACTGGCATGAACACCCTGGAAGGTTGCCGACGGGAATCTGTGGCCCTTTGTTGAAAAGTATTCCCCATGCTTGCCTTAGATGAAATCACAAAGGGTTTTGTTCACATCTTTCTTCACTATTTGCATGGAGAGATTTATTTCCTTTTTTCACTCTTAGATTATAGTAATCTAAATCAGGGTAGGGACCCAGTGGCCCTTCAAATGTTGTTGGGCTCTTCTATCCGCCCCAACCAGGGTGGCCAATAACCAGGAATGTTAGGAGCTAGAGTCCAGCAATATCCAGAGAACCGTAGCTTCCCCATCCTTTCTTTATGCCTTCCGTCTATTAAAGAATGGCTAGTATCTTATAGATAGGTTGGCATTAATAAAACTTCTACCGGCTTAGGTGTGATTCTTTCCACTGGATTTGTGCCTCACTGGGGAAACTGGCAGGAAGTGTTGAGGAAGGGTTGACAAAGTTTTCCAAATCCAAACTTTTGCAAAGAATCATGACCATGTTTGTCAGGGTTGTATAACCTGAAGGCAGTAGCTATGGATATTTATTGCATGTGAACAACCGGCTACTGAGAAGTGATCCAATGTCATGTCCCTCCTGGAGGAATCCTTTTTAAGGGCTCACATGGAGTTCCTGAAGCTAAAATCACAATGGTGCAGTCTTTGGCAATGGCTCTTGAAGGAGATCTGTTGATTCTGTGCCCTCGGGACAGGTAACCCCATCTTTGTCTTAGAGACAGTTGCCAAGTGGTCACCTAGTCCTCAAGAGTGCAGGTACCTAATGGTGCAGAATTGGTCAATCTCCAGCTGCAGGTACCTGCCTGAGAAATAAAGTATCCACTTGAGCAAAGAGATATTTGAGAATAAGCCACTCTTCACAAGTCGGGGCTCTGAAGACTTGAGGCTTAAAAGCCTTCATTTCTAGACAGAGTCCTGGAACAATGTGTGTACCAGCTCCTAGACTTAAATATCCCCTGATTACCAAACTGTTCGCTAGGACCTCTAGCTACCACCCTGATGTTTGGACTTGAGACTGCCTTCAGATCTTGCTTCTCATTCTGACCTTGTGTTTGGACCTCAGACTGCCTTCAGACTGTGCTCCTGATATACACCCATATGTAAATCAAGCAGCACTGTAAGAACTGACCTGATCTCTTTAAAATTCCATATAACAGTGATTGAAACTTTGCTTCTAAGGCAACCAGACTTATCGAGTACCACTTAGGGAGACGTTTCAAGTCTTCAGGTACCGTTGTGTGTGAATGTATATTTGAATCAATACTAAGTGTTAACAGACATGGTCATTCTTCCTTTAGTGACTCCATCATCACAGATGATGTCTAGAGGCATCAGTAACTTCTCACACTGATTCTAAGCTCACTATGATAATAAAATTGGCAGTAAGGTTGTTTCTACATTGAAGAGGATATTCACAGTGCCTTATAAGATGCCTGTAAAAATAGGCCATCTGTGATAGGATCTGGCTAGGCTGTGCAGTGAAAAATCCTCTGGAAAATATGCCTGTGGGTCTTTAACTGTGAAAAGGCAATATTATGAATATTTACTTGTGAATCATCCTATTTTACTCAGCGGGACATGCATGCTACATACATCTTGGCTATGTGAGAGGTTGGATGACTTAACAAATTTATGTAGGCATACAAATATTAATATGGATACTGCAGGAGCTTGGCTCTAGCAGGTTCCCAATATTTTCATGGTATGCTACCATCTCTAAGTGATTCCTCCAGCAGGGAAATGACATCAGGTCACTTCTCAGATGGATGTTCACATGCAGTGCATATAGCTCAGTGGTGCTTATAACCCCAAGGTTGCAGGTTCAGTCCCCGTAAGGGACAGCTGCATATTCCTGCATTGCAGGGTGTTGGATGAGATGATCCTCAGGGTCCCTTCCAACTCTACAATTCTATGATTCTATATTCCCAACCCATAGCTATTACCTTCAGGTTATACAATCCTGACAAATGTCTTCATGATTTTTTGCAAAAGCTTGGATTTGAATTTTTTTGTCAACCCTTCCTCGACACTTCTGGCCAGTTTCCCCAGTGAGGCACAAATCCAATCGAAAGAATCACAAGACCTAAGCGTAGCCTGGATACTAGAAAGTATCTTTAAAAAATATAGATCATACTAAAATGAGAGTGTAGCCATTTTCAGGTGCCTCAAAGTCCTGAAACTTGTGAGATGAGGCAGCAGGAACAAGTGTGTTCGTTTCATCCCTCACCCTGCCTCTCTCTATTTTTTTGCCTTGTGCCTTGGGAAAGGAGAATATCTGTCTGCAGTGGGAAGGCTTTTGTATCTGTAGTGGCTTCCTGTGTGTACTTTTGCTGAGGATGGTTACATACAGCCATGCTCCTCTCTGTTGGAAAAGTGTGTTGTCCATTTTCCAGGGCACAGCTGTCTGCCTTTGCCATTAATAAAAAATCTTCTTTACAAAGTGATGTAAAGCAAGGTTTTGGTCTTGGGCTCTAAATTCACGCCTATGTTTTTCTTTCTCTTAGGAGTCGGAAGGACAGCCTAGAAAGTGAAAGCTCAGCAACAATTATTCCTCATGAGTTGATTCGCACAAGACAGCTTGAGAGTGTGCACCTGAAATTCAACCAGGAATCAGGAGCATTGATTCCACTTTGTTTAAGGTGAGTATTCAGCCTGGTTCGCTCAGTTGGTTAGAGCGTGGTGCTGATAACTCCAAGGTTGCAGGTTCAAACCCTGTATGGGATGGCTGCATATTCTTGCATTGCAGGGCATTGGACGAGATGATCCTCGGTGTTGATTCCAACTCTATAATTATGCGAACTACAGCTTTCTGTGAACTACCACCCTCTTGCTACTGTCACTTCAAGCACACTGTCACCATTTAACAAGGCATTTTGTCCACGTGACATTCACTTGTGAATGTACATGCTAATAATAATGCACTGGTACACAAGGCACTGCTTTTATCATACTTTAGTCCAATATACAGCCCTGTATCGATAGAATCCTAAGTAGTTGTCAGCTGATTTGATTGATTTATGAAAGATTGTGTATTGCAGTTAGTGAGGAAGAGTACGATTGAGTGTGGTTATCGAAAGTGGAGTTTTGGTATGGAATTGCTTTCACTTGAGCTCCCTTATAACACACTCAGTAGTGTAGGAGCTAATTCCCTGTGGTGTGAACCCATGAGGCTGCACTATGCTCATCAGTATTGAAACTGAAACACAGGTCAAATCTAAGTCGTCGTCTTCTTTTTTACCCAGGGCCAAAATAGTCAGCAAGGGCCTTAATCATAGCTTCCTGTGGTCATGTTATGTTCACCCGCTTATGCCTTATATGAATTTAGAGTAATGTGCTTACATGCTGTGAGACTTGAGTAGTTTAGTGCTTATGATATAGCAGTGTGTCACATGGAGAAGATACTGTGGATTTAGAAATCACATTTATGAGTGTTTATATTTACTCTTCCAGGGGCAGACTATTACATGGACGGCACTTTACATACAAAAGTATTACGGGAGATACAGCAATCACTTTTGTGTCAACAGGAGTTGAAGGGGCCTTTGCTACAGAGGAGCATCCATATGCAGCACATGGGCCTTGGTTACAAGTAAGAGCCCTCTCATCCTCTTTCCATCTTGCTGCAGTCATTCCTTCCTTCTTCCCAAAAGAACATTTCTTCACTTCATTTTGCTATATTATTTTTAGGCCAAGGAAGCCTTTGCATTCTGCTGCAGTTTCTTTTGAAGTGTTTAGGAAAGAGAATTTAAAGCCAAAAAGTAATGGCAGTCTCTAATACTCTCTTCTGCGTAAACAGCAATTTTCTCTCCCAGAATCCCAGAACATTTTACAAACTCTGCATCCTCTCTTACCACTCTGCACCCTCTCTTACCACTGCAATGCAGCTACCTCTTGTAGTTACTGTTTTTGAACAGCACAATGCAGCCTAGAAGATAAGGTTACAGTACTTGAACCCTTGAAAAACTCAAAAGGAAAATCAAAACTGCAGAAATGGGAACCTTGCAAAATGATCTTCGCCTAGGGCGCTGTTGTGAAGAGGCCTGGTTCTTGAGGAGAGAGGCACAGAATTCCTCTTCCCTTAAGATGAAACTATAACACACTTTTGATTTAATAGTTTTTTTCTTAAGATATCCACAACATGAATTCCTAGAAATGATAGCACTCCTTCCAGCCCCTTTGTACACCGGGTATGTTTCACCCTTCCTAAAATCCTGCCATCATAACTGCGTACATCCTCTAGGATGAGCTAGTGGGGGCAGGAAATAGAGGAACTATTTGAAACAACTGAGTGAAATCCATGCCTATGAAGGATGGAACTCTGCATGGCTTCTGTATCTCACAGTTAGGTTAGGACTCTTTCTTGTCTTGAAATACTATCAAAGGCTGTAGCTTTGTGTATATAATCTACAACTAGTTAAGAAAAGGACAGGAAGTTTAGATGTGTGGCCATTTCTGCCCCCTCACATTTTTCAAGATGCATTTCTTTCCTAAGAACCCTTCAGTTCTTTGCTCCTGTAGGTGTCACAATTGGGCTGGGTATGAACTTTTTTTAAAAAAAAAAATTATTAAGGCATATGAGCCCGATACACTTTTAGAACATGTTGAAGAGCTGTAGGAAGTCCCTGCCAGCTTGTTTTCTGAGAAATGGATTCACTTTCCCAGCACACTAATGATTTAGGATAGACACTCAAAGGATCCAGTCCATTGTTCTGGTTCTTGTATTATTGCCTGTGGCCTCTGAATATTTGCTCCATATAATGGCTTTTTAGGATTTGTCCATGTGGGAATGTATTGAAGAGCCCTGTATAGCTTCTCAGTTAGTGCTCTGGCTGTTAAGAAAGCACAGACTGAAAGTACAGACCCTTTTCAGAATAGACAAAGAATGATCTACATTTTCTGGTTGTGGGTGTGGCATTTTTGGAAATAACCTTACCCAGTTTCATGCACCTCTGGCCGTCCTTCTTGCTGCTACCTGCCCTATAATTAGACATAACTGACAGATATAGGAAAGCTAGAATGAGTAGTTAGGGCCTAGAGCAAGCAGGTTAGTAGGTGAACCTGTAGTTGTAGAATATTCTTGGTTTTCGAAATGAAATAGCAGCTTGGCACAACCCATGTTTGGGAGGATGGAAGAGTACATTTGTCCTCAGCAGAGGTTTTGTATAATCAGATAAAGAATTCCCCAATGTCAGGGACAAGCAGGAGTCCCAAGAGGTGGGCAGAGAAGGCACAGGGGTAGGAGGATGGGGTGGGGGGAAAGGCCAGCGATTTGTGGGGTTCTGTGCCACCTGTGAGGCAGGGGCTGGGGTTGGAGGAAGAGGAAGAGTCAGGGCGGGCAGTGGTGGGGGCTCCTCTGTCCCTCCCCTGCTGTCTCCAAGGACAAGGAGGGGCTTAAAGTGACAGGAGCAGCTGGAGCTGCTGTGCAGGTGAAGTCGCCAGTTGCTTGTGTGAGGGGGCTGGAAGGGGCATGGTTGCTCCAACTGTCTGGGCCAGAGTACAAGTCTGAAGAAGTAGGTGCCTAGCTAGCTAATTAGTAGGAGTGTTGTGTATATCCCTTGCACCTTAGGAGGTGATGTAGTTGAGTGTTTTGCCAACAAAGAACTAAACTACCAATTGCTTATCCTCGTTGGGGCTGGGTGTACTCTGGACACCCAACCATATTTACTCCCTGTTCGATTCTGTACCTAACAGTGTCTACTTGTACCCAGCCCTTTTGCTGTGTTTCATTTTTGTCTAGTAAGGAAGTGGGATATGTATGAAAGTGTAAAAAATGTGACCTCTAAATGAGTGCTTTGACTCCTCATTAGAAGCATAAAGGTATTTGGCTCTAAATGGAAAGCATGTTTTGGTTAACGATAACAAAAGAGAATATAGTAAGATTCAGACTATAAGCCTTTGCCTGTTTACTTTGGAATAAGCTCCACTGAACATAATGTGATTTACTCCTGAGTAGACATGTAGACATGTTGGGGACGCAGGTGGCGCTGTGGGTTAAAGCCTCAGCGCCTAGGACTTGCCGATCGAAAGGTCGGCGGTTCGAATCCCTGCGGCGGGGTGCGCTCCCGCTGCTCGGTCCCAGCGCCTGCCAACCTAGCAGTTCGAAAGCACCTCCGGGTGCAAGTAGATAAATAGGGACCGCTTACCAGCGGGAAGGTAAACGGCGTTTCCGTGTGCGGCTGTGGCTCGCCAGAGCAGCGATGTCACGCTGGCCACGTAACCCGGAAGTGTCTCCGGACAGCGCTGGCCCCTGGCCTCTTAAGTGAGATGGGCGCACAACCCCAGAGTCTGTCAAGACTGGCCCGTACGGGCAGGGGTACCTTTACCTTTACCTTTAGACATGTAGAGGATTATATTATGTTTCCTAATGTAAAAACCACCAGGAAATTGTGATAGCAAGGATGGATATTAAGGTGAGCATGTGGATATAAAGGTGAGCACGTGACTTAACTAAGGAAGATCCAGCTTGGACTTTTCTTGATTCTGAACTTGATGAAATGTAAATGTTCAGCTATAAATTAAATACAATGTACATCCTTATAGAAAGATCTTTAAACCTTTTAGCAGTCAGCAATCCAGCTGTGCTCTCTGAATCTTGACACAGAGGTCAACCAGTGTTTTGTATGCCTTTTTTTGGAAATATGGCACTCATGTTTCCCAAGCACCTTTTCCTTCTATTACTACTACCTTACAGAAAATCAGCTGCCAAAAACCCTAAGGTCATACTTCTACAGGAACAAGGTGTGTTTACCAAGAATTGATTAGCTCCACTTTAAGTACTAATCTTGCCAAGGCGAAGGTGAATTAAATTGAGCAAGAAAAAGCAGCTCATCCCCTTGTCTGATCCAGCAGGGCTGCTCTTAGATACTCTGACCTTAGCCTGTTTAAGGCTTTAAAAGGAAAACAAAACATAACCCAGTATTTTGCATTTAACTTGGAAGCAAACTACTCACTTCTCTGGTAAAAACAAACAAACAAAACCTTGGAAGCAAACTGAAATCCAGTCTAGATGTTTTAACTCTGAAATAATAAAATCCCTGGCAGTCAGTATCTGTTAATAGGCACACACTCTGCCTCAGTGAACATTGTTGAAAGACAGCCACACGTCCAATGGATTACAGCAGCGGCGAGATACCTCTGGAGGCAATTTCCCCCAATCCATGTCCACTTACCCCACATTTGACGTCACATGTCAGGTGTGAGGCAGGTAAAAGGACACAGCTGCATTGGGAGGAGGCTTTTATTTGGTGCCTTTTAAAATGGGTGTCAAATCCACTTCTGGGATTGGTTCTACACATGATCTCATGAGTGCAGCCAGTTCCTGCTGGAAGTGGGGCTTGCAGCTGCCACTGATGAACTGACTTGCAGTGACTACAGACCCCATTTTGTTTGACTTCATGGTTTGAGTTCAACACTTGGCCCCACTTTGCTTACATGTGAGGTGATTGAACACCCAAATAAGGCTTCTGTCATGTTTGGATTTAGCTTCCACACCAAAAGTTCGGATCCCCCCCCCCCCGAAAGCTACCATTGCTAGTACTTGATGCATGTACTATCCATTTTTCACACAGAGAGCATCCATTAGTCATAAAGTGAGCCTTCTGCCCTCAGTACAGCTCATAGTCCTTCCTCAATATCTTTTTAAATACTCTCTTGCAGTTGCATACCTTTTTAAGCTCAGAACTTGCTGAGCTCCCTAACACCAACTTGCAACACACAATTCCAGATTGTTTAGGAATCTATATGCTCCCCCAAATAGTATTGGGGGGAGGAGTGCAACTTAATATTATTTAGATTTTATAATAATCTCATAGCAAATTAAGGTTTTTTGGCCACAAAATTTGAGGTTTTTTAGCATTACATATTAAAGTCAACGAAGAAAACTTTTCTACAAGTTTTTTATACCTGCTAATCAGTTACACAAAGCTGAAACTTCAGGATTCCTTGTGTCAGCCTAGCTTAATTCCCTAACACCTTCCACTGTCTCCGGTATTGTTCAATGAGAAAATCACTTTGAGCCACAAAGATGCTAAGCAAGCAAGAAGTCTCATTTGTTAGCACTAAGCTTCTGTTTGTATGTTAGTTACTGTGGCAGTGTCTCTGATGTGTAACACTCCTACTAATGCTGTACATGATCAAAGGCTTCCAGCAACGGTTTCACCTCCTCTGGAATAATGGCTGCCAAAAGCATCAGCACCTCTTTCTGAAGATATTGCTAAGGCAAACCTCTTCCTGGGGGCAGAGTGAATGCTTCAGGTGAGCATTAAAACAGCCATGCTGGGTCAAACAAATAGCCTATCCAGTGTTGTGTAATGGGCTTTCTGTCATAGAAACCACATACAAAAATTTTAATAGCATTGGAGCTATTAAAACGGCATTTTCCATTTCTTCCTGTTTTCTTCTAGCATCTGTCAGTCCATGGTGTTAGGAATAGTCAAAGCATTAGAAAGCTAAGACAGAACTTGCATTAAGACAGTCCCTTTTCTGAAATAATAAAATGGCTGCTTCATTCTTTGTGTAGCAGCACTCATGCATTTGCCAGTGCCTTTGCTTTATTAAAGGACCACCCCTCTCTTGGCTCCATTGTGTCTTTATCTGCTTAACAGGCATTTGCAAATGCATAGTTGTTGCTTGCCCACTCTGAATTTGTATGTTTACATCTAACAATATACTGTAATGTGAAAGGTAAGAAAAATGGCGAACATCATTATTTTGAAACTGGCACAAATGTTCATTTTGCTGTAAATACACATGTTGGAGAAACTGGTGTGCTGAGCCTGACCTCACCTTCATCTAGGCGAAAACTCATTTGAAAAGCAGTCCTGTAATTTATAGTCTCTTTAACATGTTTAGCCATCTTTTGTAACATGGTTTTGCTTTTGGGTGTTACTATGCTGCTGGTGAGAAAAGTTCTACAGCTCAGAGCCAGACTAGATACAACAGTAGGCAGCTGGTTTTTTAAACAGTATTTTAATAGTCACAGCCATGCCTCCCCCCTTGAAACTACAGTGTAAGAGGAAAGGGATAATGCCTCTCCCTGGGGCTGTCATTTGTCTTGGGCAGAAATTAATACCTTTCTAATATCTGCATGTTTTGACCCACAGAAAGAATGGTGTGGAGAAAGTGGTTAAAACACACTCCAGTTCTATGATTCTCGTTAGATCTCCCCTGCCACCCCCTCCCAGCTATTATTAAAGTATTAAAAATAGCAACACTATCTGCCTTCAGATGTAAGAAATGTGGGTAAGGAAACAGGGGCTGTTAGGGATGAGTATTCTAGCTCTGGCCTTCATCAGTTTTTGTCGTGTTCCACTTTGTAAAATGTGACTGTGTCTAGTGGGGGAGCCTTTAATATCTATGGAGGCTTCCAGCACATTTTGGAACCATACTTTCCCCTATAAGGAGCCTCCACAAATACAAAAATTCCCCTCCTTGACACAATCACTTCCTACAATTTAGGCAGTGATAAAAATCTAATAACCAAAGAAGGCTGCTGCCATGCCTGATTATGCCTACAGGTATGAGCAGTGTAAAAAATGTCTCCTCTTGATGTTGCTGTGTGTTATCTGTTTCCAAATAAAATTTAACTTCCTATTAGTTGCAGAGCATAGGCATCTCAACAGGTGTAAGCCATAATGGGTGTATGAAACAACCATGCCATAGGCATAGGCAGGATTTATGTTGCGGGGGGAGGCAGGACACCCACCTGTCATCATCCTCTGTCTGGCAGATTTGGAATGAAATGTCTCAACAACTGTTTTAAATCACTTTCTTTTGCTCAGAAAAATCTGTCAAAAATCTTTCTACAGTTTCGACTTTTAGTTAAGTACTTTTATTTATTTACTTAATGGGAGAGGCAGCTTCCCCCTCCCGGCTGTGCCCATGAGCCATGTTAAGAGGCAGTATGCCAGTGAATACAACAATATGCTTGGGAGCAACAGTGTTGGAGGGCTCTTGCCTTTATGTTGTGTTTGCCATCTTCCCAGGAGCTGGCCACTGTGAGAAATGGGTACTGCCTTTTAAGTAGTGGTAACAACTAATTCTGCGCTTGGTGTTGTCTAAGTGTAGCTGCATATGTGAACATTGGGAAGAAATACACAAGAAATTGCAGCAGCCACTGCTCATACCGCATTCAAAAGTGCCTGGCATTTGGCTTGTCAAGCAAGTATGCAGGGCAGCACTTGAACCAGGCCTGGCATGGGAAGTGAGAAGCTCCACTGTGCACATTGAAGTCACTATTAAGGTTTCAGTCTGCCATTTTGTTGATCACCCTTGCTAATCAAGTTCTTCTCAAGCTTTGGCTATATAACAGTAATAATAGCAACAGCTGTAACACATATTTTATTTATTTAACCCTTTGTCATGTAGGGTCCCAAGGTGGTATGCAACAGCATAGGGAAACAAGTCACAAACATGGCAAAACAGGTGAAAACCATAGCATCAGGTGAAAAAAGCAAACATAAGTTGTAACCAGCCAGACTCAAAACCAGTCCTTGGAATGTCCTGCTATTCAGCCATTTTTGCCTCCTGTTAGCTACTTTTCTTTAATATTTAACAGAAGGCTAATCCCTAACAGACCTTGACTTGGGTTTTTATTTTTAGAGCAGGGAGCTTGATGTACCTTTTTGAAAGGTCCATGTCTTTGATGTGCATTGAATCACTCTTAGGTTTCATGTAGGTTTCATGCCCAAAAAATTCTGTTACGTTGATAAAGAAGGATTTCTCTTCATAAAAATCCTTATCCAAGCATTTCATAAGAAAATAAGGGTCTCTGACATGCAGTTTTTGAGATTACCTCTGAAGAGTAATTTCTTGTTCAATAAAATAATGACAATTTTTTTCTTTAAAGTTCCCCAAGTCTCAGTGGCATGTTGGGAATACCAATACATGCTAAAGGTTTGTGGAACAATATAGGTTGAGTCTTTTGTGTCATTTCCTCAAGTCTCCCTTGAGTAGTGTACAGGGGAAGTGTGATGATTGTGACAAGCACATTCCAACACTATTACCAACACCCACCACAAACTGCTTTACTTGTTGCTTGAACAAACTTAGAGAGCTGACTTAATATATTGTACAATTGCTCTGTTCTAGTAAGGCTATCCAGAGGCAAGCATTTAGCAGTTTTATCACTTTCTCAAGATTTGTGTACATACATAGCACTGTGCAAATCATCCCCTAAGTTTGTTGAAGCAAAACAAGGCAATAGTGCCTTACCCTCTGGTAGGTGTTGAGAGGCACTATTAAGCCATGTTTAGCCTCTCTAGGGACCAGCATAGGGTTGATTCTACAGTCTAAGCTTGAATGACTCTGCCGCACCATTCCATTTTTAGCAAGAGAAGAAACAGTCAGCTCTCTCAAGTTTGCAAGCTCTTGCCCCATTAAATTCCTGGCTGCTATTCATATAAGAAGGTCCATTAGCAGTATGAAGATGCAGGCCTCCCTCCCTCCCCTCCGCTGTTGGAGGGAAGGAGGCACTGTTCTTGGCAATGTCTGTCCAGAATTGGGTAGGTACATTGCAGAGAATTGGAAACAAAGGGTCCCATGGCATCAGTGTTCTATTAGCATAAGTGTTCGTGGGCTGGAGTCCACTTCATCAGATACACGTAGTATTATACACAGTTGGCAGTATGGGAATAGAGAAGGGAGAGAGAGAGAGAAAGGGGGGCCAAATGGCGTTGAACAGCAACAAGTACATAAAATTGTCACAACTATAAACCTGAAGAGAAGGGCGAAAACATTCACAAAGGCAGCAATTGATGATAATATAATTATCCTAAGTTTTGCAATTGTTAGTTAACATTTGTACTGAACAGGAAACTATTGTCTGTATTCAAGCCTGAACAGACTTGGACTTCTTGGTTCTAATTCAACAATTTCACGCTGGAGTCTCCTTATAAAATAATTTCAGAGAATGCAATTTTTCAGGTTAGTAACAGGGCTCTGGGATGTTGAAATGTACTCTTACTGGTTTCTGAATGCTGCCATTTCTAGTGTCTGATTTGCGAACATTTCGTCTTTTGCATAGAGACTGACCTTTATGTAGAAGGACATTGCTGGCAGGTGACAATATATTACAAAGGAATATGAGCAGGTGCACGAGTCCTTAACGTTATGTCTTACAGTAGTGCATCAACTTTGTCCTAAAAAACACTCCGGCATCTAGGGTTGCAGTAGGGTCTGTGTCCATGTACAGCTACTTAAAAAGATCTCAGCAAATATCAGACCCTGGGCAGGAGAGGCACTCCTTCTGGTAGTCAGAGCCCCAACTATTCCGGGCTTTCTATGTTAACCAGAACCTTGAATTTGAGAGTAGCTATCTTTAAGCAAGGATAAGTCAACTCAAGACCTGTGAGAAAACAGTATCATTGTTCAGGATGGCCTGTAGATCCTTGACATTATGCAGACATGGTTTACTTGTGAGCTGTACATGACAGGTAGTGTTCTGTCAATTTTTCCCCCTTACGGGATTTTCCTGTAGTAGATTATTTCTGGATACAAGTATAACCTTGATGATCCTGCTTTTTCACTTCATTGGGTGGGTGTTAATAGTTTAAGAAATGCCTGATGTAAATCCTAAAGGTGTGAGTCCCTGTCCAACAAGTTGGAACAGATGCAGTTCTCTTAATAAGACTTGGCTATGGACAGTGGATCTTGTGGTGTCTTTGTGGTGAAAGTTAGATTACAAATGTGCAGTGGGTTTCTGGCATAAGGTGATGCTTGTATTTTTATTGCATAAAAACACACTGGTGTCCAGAAAGTGAACTGGGTGCTTGAAGTGGTCCAGGTCCAGGTCCATGTTCAGACCATCAACCTAATTTAATAAACCTTAGTTTGTGTGATTCCATTTAGTGGCTTAAACAATCGTTCGGAAGGACAAAAAATACTTCCTCAGGTTTTAGATGGTGTGAATATGTCACAGCAAGAATGGTCTAACGTGGCAACTTTTATAAGTGAAATAATTACCAGGATTCCAACAACAAACTGCTTGTTCCCACAAAACACTCTTCCTCCATAGAAGCTGCAGCAGCATTGTCTCTCCCTACCCAAAAAAATGCTGTTTTGCTGTGGCACTTCAGCCACCTACCACATTTCTGTTATGTCCGTGGTCATCATATCATCATTGTAGGCTGAGGAAGTTGTGTACAGAGGGACAGGTCGGTGGATTCTAGCATAGTTGAAGAAGTCAGACAATGTGTGTTGGAAATATAGCCTTTGGGGTACCTGGATCAAGGGAGAAGGATGGCAAAACCTAGCTTTGTTTCTCCTCTCCCCTTCACTTGATTTGGGGTTAGAGAAATAAAGCTATATTTTGCAAGCAAAAGCAGAGAAGCCTCACTTGCTGCTGTTTCGAAGAGCAAGCAGGATTGCTCACCCTTCACATTAGCCAGTGCTTAGGGAGGGGGATTCTTTTAATGCTAATTTCAGGCATGTGAGAGAGCTCCCTGCAGGGTGCACTCTTGCATTCCTGCACCAAACAGGTTCGCTTGCCCTTTCATCCTACTCAGCAAAGAGCCCTCACATGCACCGAAAGCCCAGTTCTTAGGAGGATCGTTCTTCCTTCATGCTTGCTGCTAGGTAAAGGTGAAGGGACCCCTGAGCGTTAGGTCCAGTCGTGGCCGACTCTGGGTTGCGACGCTCATCTCGCTTTATTGGCCAAGGGAGCCGGTGTACAGCTTCCGGGTCATGTGGCCAGCATGACTAAGCCGCTTCTGGTGAACCAGAGCAGCGCACAGAAATGCCGTTTACCTTCCCGCCGGAGCGGTACCTATTTATCTACTTGCACTTTGATGTGCTTTTGAACTGCTAGGTTGGCAGGAGCAGGGACCGAGCAACGGGAGCTCACCCCGTCGCGGGGATTCGAACCGCCGACCTTCTGATCGGCAAGTCCTAGGCTCTGTGGTTTAACCCGCAGCGCCACCCGCGTCCTTTTACTGAGTTCCAAAAGCGCTATTTGAAATATCCATCCCCATTCTCCTTTAAACAGTGCTTTTATGCAACTCTTTGCTGAAACAGGAGCATGGGGCTTCTCAAAAGCACTGTTTGAAGCCACTTGCACACTTCTCTTGTGAGCAGGTGGTAGTGGCAGGGGGGAGAGTGTGAGAGACCTATCTTCCCCACATTGCTGCTGTTGCCTGCGTACTTGTAGGAGAAGAACATGCGCTGCCTCAAACAGCACTTCTGAACAGGATATAATTCCCACTCATGGGCAATTGAGCAGAGATTACATCCTGCTGGGAACAGGATACACAGCCAAGCCAGACTTAAACCCCATCCTCCCACTGATCTACTGACATTGGCAGGTAGGCGTGGTTTGGGATAAATGGCCTCATGGGCCACATTGGTTCCCCACCCCTGCTGTATGAGATTGACTACTAGAATGAGAATGTTTCCAGGATACATCTGGGGTTGGGTAACAACCAGTGCAGACAAACCCTTTTTTCAGAGAACATCTATTGTTGGCCAGCCAAGTTTTTCCTGTTAACATTAGTTCATATAATGTAATTTTAAGGAATTTGTTATTGTTTCTTGGCATCAACAACCAGACCTATAGAGTTACCTTTGCTTCCTCAAAACCTCCAGTTTCCTTTAGCCTTGCTGTAGAGACTCCCTCCAATGGATGAGAGAGAGGTTTTGCTGGGCATGCCACTCATACCTCTGCTTCTTCTTTTTTTACATTTTTAGAAAATGTTGCAGCTTTCCTATTTTGTCATTGCATAGTATATGCCAAGCCTTCATTGTACACAAGAAATGTGAGTTCAGTTGTGTTTTTTTAAGTGCTCTTGGTCAATGAAAGTGAGATTCAAATTCCTAACTGCTGATCCTGCATGATGGGGGAAATAGCCTCAAAATACAAACATGTCTTCTCCATAAACGTAAAGCATCATTTCTGTGTTTGCACAGTATTCTCATTGTTCCCTCTTGCCTAGTGTAATTCAGTGCTGCAAGATGTAGTGAGGGCCACAGGCTTAGATGACTTTAAAATGAGAGTGGCACACTTATGGAGGATGGGTGTATCACTGCATAATGTGATAGCTAAACAGAGCCTCCCAATCTCAGAGGTTGTCTTTCTCTGAACATCTCTAGCTGAGGTGCAAACAGCAGAGGAGGGCTGTTTTCATACCCTGCTGTGGTCTTTCCCAAAGCATATTTCTAGTTATTGCTGTCCAGATATGTCCACTGTTTGCCTGAGCCTAGAAAACCTAGCATCGGTTGCTAAAGGCGGAGCACACTTGTAAGGTAGAGGGGGGTGTTGTATGTTTTACAAACAGTCTCCATACAAAGGCAGAACCATGTCCTAGCTTGAGAAACCAGTTACAGCAGGCTAGTGAGGCAGGAACTGTTTGCACAATGCCACCAGGTCTATTGAAGTGTTGTGGCATTTCAAAAGCCTCATAGTGAGTACCATTTGATAGCCTAGGGACTGTTTGCTGCTCTAGGGACTGTTTACCATGTTAGTTGTAGCTGAAAGTTTCCCTGGGAGGAAAAGATCCTCTTGGATGAGAGTTTTGAATGTGTGTAGAACAACAGAGATAGTTATCTCAGATTTTCCTATCATTTTCCTACAGGGAATCCCCCCCAATAGGGGAATAAATGGCTACTGTCTGCTACCAGTCTCTTCATAGTGTCCTGTTGTTAGGAGCTCTTAAATATTCTCAAAAGGTGGTGCTCAGTTCAAGTTGAACATTTTTCAAAGAACAGGGCCTATTTGTTCAATTTCAACTTCTAAGCTTCTAAATCCCAGAAGAAATTAAATGAGGTGCCTAGAGCTATGACAGCCTGTGATGTTGATTTGCTGCAGATGTCACCTTTAATATCATGCACATCAAATGCATGCGATTTCTAGTGCAGTGTGGTGCCGCCACTGCAGGAACAGTGCTGAATTTAAGGAATGCTGTGAAAAAGATATTATTGATAATAGCTAACTGTAAAGGTAAAGGTAAAGGTACCCCTGCCCGTACGGGCCAGTCTTGACAGACTCTGGGGTTGTGCGCCCATCTCACTTAAGAGGCCAGGGGCCAGCGCTGTCCGGAGACACTTCCGGGTCACGTGGCCAGCGTGACATCGCTGCTCTGGCCAGAGCCAGAGCCAGAGCCAGAGCTGCACATGGAAACGCCGTTTACCTTCCCGCTGGTAAGCGGTCCCTATTTATCTACTTGCACCCGGAGGTGCTTTCGAACTGCTAGGTTGGCAGGCGCTGGGACCGAGCAGCGGGAGCGCACCCCGCCGCAGGGATTCGAACCGCCGACCTTTCGATCGGCAAGCCCTAGGCGCTGAGGCTTTAACCCACAGCGTACAGTCTCCTTAAAAGCCATGCAGTAGGAACTCTTGAGGGTGAAGACATGGGTAGGAGATAAGGGTTTTTGCTGCTATGCCTAAATGCCCTTGTGTATCTGGTTTATCTGACCCTTGCAGGAGAAACATGATTTGAGCTAGGGCAGGTATATCTTTTGTCTATTAGCGCTGGATTACGTCTTGGTATTTCAGGCATGATTTAACAAAGAAGTTCTTTGAAGGTTAGATTATTTGACCCATTTGGTAGGAAATGTGTTTGCAGGCTAATAGTATCTTGCTCCTCTTCCTCCTATCAGTTCATTGAAGCCTAAGGCTAGCTCATGGTGTTTCAGACAAAAAGCACCTCCTTTCTCCTATTGCCTGTCTTTTCAGATAATGTGATCTCTCTTCACAATTCTTAGCTTTTCTTCTTCTCTGAATCAAAGCTTTCAGTTTTTGACACAGGGAGAGAATTGATGATACAACTAGATTCCCTAATAATTGCAGCATTTTGTAGGTACTAGGGGAGGAAACAAACCGACCTCCAAGGGCTTTGTGAATTTCTGTATGAACAACAGTACAGATTCTTCTCTGTGCACTAAGAAAGAGTCTGTTGCTTGGCAATTAGGTGAAGCTTGGAGCGTAAAAGAATAAAACTACTGTTTCTCCCTTTTGCAGATCCTGCTGACTGAAGAGTTTGTGGAAAGAATGCTGGAAGACCTAGAAGATCTGAATTCTTCAGAGGAAGTAAGTTTCTTAACTCTAATATCCAAAGGGACTCTTTCTGTATTCAGGGGGTTGATTTGCTTGGTTGATGGTTTGATGGCCTGGTTTCTTGGCTATAAATCCAGGGCTCATGTTTTCTTTGCTGTTATCACCCAGTCCTTGAAAGTCCTTCATGTGGCCACCCCAAGATTATGTGGTCGGAGCACTGGGGATGGTAAAGATTGAATGTTCTATTTTAGGACATCTATGCTAGTCACTCCCCTGGCAGTTGTTGATGTCTTGGCAAAATTCCGACGGAATTCCTATCCCTTATAGTCTACTGAATGTAGACATAGACTGTCCGTAATGACACCTTCTGTAGTTTTTTACTGCTTACTTGACAGCCTTACATTGTGGTAAGAGCATTTATATGACTCCTGTGGGGCTGCTAATGGTTTTTCATGTGCATATCATAAGGTAATCCTCCCTAACATTCATTCATTGCCATGAAAAGCAAATAATCCTAATTCTCACAGTACCTGTTGACTCCAGTCAAGGTTTGTCTGCTTGTAGAACAGCCTTTCCTACTTCTACTGCCAAAACTGCCCTGTTGTTTAATTCTTACTGCTGAAGTTTTGTAGTCTCAGAATTAGAAGGCTGTGTTGTAATGAAAGTTACAATAGTAGTTTATTTTTAAATTGACAAAGGATAAGGGGAGGGTGGCAGAAATTTACAGTCAAAGGAGATAACACAACCAACTTGGAACGTGCACACCTGGTTTTCTGAAATGGAGTATGTCTTGGGGCCTCCCCTGGCCAAAACTGAAACTTCCTTTTAAGGTGCAAGCTACTATAGAAAAATTATTTTTAGGCATGCTTCATATTTATTTTTAGGGGTGCTTCATAACAGTCTTCAGGGTTGGCAGTGGGGAACCCTCTCCATTCCCCAAAGTCTTAGGTCAATGAGAAGTTTGGTTCATCATATGAGGAGTTGGCAACTGCCTCTTGGTCAGGGCCAGAAAGACAGCTGGCTCGGGGACTGCACAGTTACCTAGAATCTTAAAACCACGCAGGAAGCCTTGGCACACTTCTTACATGGACTAAAAATGGATTTGAGAGACATTTTGAGGAACAATCAACATCAAAAATGGGGGTGTGTTTTTTTTACAGCAACAAAAACTAGAATGAAGTTAAAAGACTGTTTCATCTTGCATCTAGTACTTAACCCAGTAAATGTGAATGAAGTTGTCTTTCATTATTACACCAAGTTTACTGCCTCCCTAATTTTTATTTATCTCAAGATCATCCAAGTTTTTAGTGAATAAATGATAGTTCTAAATTACTTTTTAACCATTTTTTCATGTGACGAAATTATTGGAGGAGTTTTAAAATAAGTTTACCACTGAATGATCTTCCCTCAGTGAAGGAGAGCCCTAATGTGAGCTTTCTCTTGATTTTCTGTAAGCATGATCTACTGGTTTTCTCTGTTTACAGTAGGTTTCTGATATGCCCAGGATACCTGTTTTGTTTAGCTGCCAAGCTCTTAAACTCTCCCATCATGGTTAAGAGATTTCTTTAATGTTAACATATAAACACCTATACATTCTATCTCTCTTCAAATGACATTTTCTAGTTCAATATCTTCAGTCACTCTTTGGGTTTTTGCTAGCTACCATTTTTCTCTGTACACTCATTTTAGAGTTGTACTCTGTCCTTCACTTTACCTGAAAAACATTTACATCATCATCCTTAAGTGTTAAATCATCCCGAACTTGATGATCCTCAACTCCTGTTTGCTTACCCTGAGAAGTTAGGTCTAAAAGCTGCTCTGTGACTTCTTTCATGTTCAGCACCAGCAGTTTGGTTACTTCAGTTGAAGTGGAGGGTGCCTCTTTTGTACAGGCTCAGCTTGTCCCAGAAGAGACCCTAATGTCTAGCAAATGACTGCTCTAAAATGCTTTGCTCAATAGTGTGATAGAAATGTCCTTAATCTATACGCTTCCTCTTCATACCACTATCACATCCAAGAACTAGGGCCCTGCAGTTCCATCAGTCTACCTGGTCCTGTATGTGGAAGAGAGAGCATTTCTGAAAATACTACCTTGGAGGGCTTTGACTGAATGTTCTACTCAGCTATTTTTCTAGAAAAAAGAGGTGCCAGAACTCAGCATGAACACCTCCCTCGTTCTCTTCGAATGGCAATGGCGCCCGCCTGAGAGCTGCTGGAACTGAGTTCTGGCAGAAAAAAAGCCCATGCAACTTAACCACTCCTCAGCCAGTGTGCACAATGGTCATTGACTCCTCCATCTAACAGTCCATCCAGCAAGTCTATCCAGTCTACAGTCTTCCCACCAGGCAGACACCACCCCCAACTTTGTGATTGCCTCTTACTAGACCCTTCCCCAAGCAATTCCTGTAAGTTATTAAGCACCCAAGAAATAGGACAGTTCTATGGAATTCCCCCCTCCCAATTCCTCAGCTAAGACCCTCATTCTCCATAATAGCAAATGAACTGTTGGCATGGAGTAAGGCTCCTCTATGTGTCCCTGAATTCTGCCCCTCTATTTTTCAAAGTCAGCCTCAGCGGAATGAATTTGTTCCCAAATAACCAGGAGCTCATAAGTCCCTATATTTCTGCTAGTTTTCTAGTTTTGCTACTGTTTTTGTTACGTTCATGTGGGATTGATGTTAACCTTGAGAGGCATATTGGGACTTCACTTCCCCACGACCCTTGCATGATCCTTTATTTGCCAGTCTCGCCAGCTTCTTCCTCAACTACCTTATTGTGGGGTTTCATTTGTGTTTGCTGTATATCAAACCTATTTTAAAACTGTTTTATCACTGTATTTTCAATGTATTGAACTCCATGCGTGCTGCTGTACCCTGAAGTCCATGCATGATACGCTGGGCTAGAAAACCTCTGAATTCACTGACTCAGTCCTTCTTAAGCAGGTGCCAAAAAGGCCCTGGTGAATTAAGAGAAAGCAAAGTAAGACAGTAATGCACAAGTGAGTGGTAGAAATAGGAAAAAAATACTTGGCTATGTAATCTATGTAAACTGACCTGTGATCTTTGGATGAAGGGTGGCATACATTTTTAATAAATAATGATAAAATAACAGTCGTCTCTCCCAAATGAACACTTTGGAAAAAGATTTCCTTATTTACCTAATAGCTGGAAACTTTTGCTTCTATTGGGTCTAATGGTATTATTTTGTTTGCTTTGTGTATCATACATCATAGTAAGTTATATTAACTAATAACTTCTTTGCTTTTTTAGTTCAAACTTCCAAAGGAGTATAGTTGGCCTGAAAAGAAACTGAAAGTCTCCATCTTGCCTGATGCTGTATTTGACAACCCACTGCATTAAAGTCAGCTGACACCCACAAGCAACAAGTTGCTGTATGCTGCCCAGTGACTCATGGGATAATTTAGTGCAGTAAAAGCTCTTCCTGCAAATAAGAGATGCTGCTGCATATCCACTGCAAACAATGGAGGGGTTACTCAACAGCAGTCCAGCCAGAATTCAATTCTTCCAGTACCTGGCATTCTCTTCCGTCATGGAAGAACTCTGAATAACCTGCATATGAATGAGTGCGAGAGTGAGGCAAGGAGAGAGAAGTATTTAACTATTAATAGTAGTTGTAAGAATTCCTTTCCCTACTTTAACTGGCTCCAGAGGTCCCTGCAACCCCCAGCTCAGGGTTTATGTGCCTCATCTGCCTTGGCTTAATCACACAATTTTCAGGCGTAAACACACAATCCATTAGAAGTATTTTTTGTAACTCTCAAATTCTTTAATTAGCCATGCTTCTCCTGGCCAGAATTATTCCTTCAGTGTGATTTTTTTTTTTAATTGCTCCAGAAAGGCCATTTTGTTTATACTTTATGTACACACAATCAAACTGAGGAAACACTGATCAGTTTTGATGCCACACTAGGGACTGATTTGGCAGGGGAATCATGGTCCCACTGGCTAAACTGCCATGATGTTACAGAGGGGGCTGTACTTAAGCTGTCATTTTAGATTCTGAATTCTGAGGCCTATAAACATCCTATTTAAGTCAGGAGTTTGCCCTAGGGAAGAGATACAGCTTGGGTTATATTTAGGAAAAGGTTGCTTTAAAAAGTTCTGTGAAACCCAAGCCTAAGTGTTTTTCTTCAGAATGAAACTTAATGGTGTTCAGTGGGGCTTCCTACCAGGTAAGTATTTACTGGATTGTAGGATTAAACACCTATCTTAGTGTGTCCTAGGGTGATAGGCCAAAATGATAATTGATACTCTTCAAAGATAAGCAAAACTTCCTTGTTTCATGGTCACCTGTAAAAGGGACAAGTACATGGAGAACTGGGTTTCATAGGTATTTCTCATTGGGCTGTACAATGAGCGGAGGGCTTTGGGTGTTTATTTTCTAACTTGGTACAGCCAGATCTTCTGGGTTAACAATTCTGATACTGTATCCTTCCTGAAGTTTCCTACCAATTTTCCTGACTCATACTGCAGAGAAATAGAAAAGGGTACATGAGTTAAAGAGATGCCTGAAAACCTGTTGCCTTGTTTCTAACTTGCCTTTAAAAACAAAGTTTCCCAAAGAACATTTATTTCTGCTGAAATCATGTTTTCACTTTCCATTCACATATTTTGGGAAGGCATATCTGTTAATTTTAATGCATATTGAGTCAGGCCATTTCAGAATGTTTTGAAAATTCAGCTTGATGTACTGCTGTATACACAGGCATTAATTTTCAGAGTTATGGCCTGATTTTGAGACAGCTACACTGTATTTCTAACACCATTTTGTGCAGACTTTGACTTTGTGTTTATAGGCAGTTTGACTAACTTCCTAGGAGAGGAAAGTGGTAGTAGCTCCATAGCTCACCACCAAAAATGAAATCTGGCACTGCTAAAGCAGAAATCTACAACCTAAAACTATCTTCTGAAAGTTTCTGTTACAAAGTTTGTAGAAGGAAACATGTTGGTTCGCTTCCCTTCCCTTCCCAAGAGAATGAAAGTCCACTTCAACTAGGCAACTGTTCAAAATACCATGTTCTCTTGTTGTGTATACTTAGGTTCTTTAGAAATTTTAGAAATTCTTCAGAAATTGCTCAGAATTGTTGTATACTGATGTACACCAGAATTTGTGTACACCCATGGGCTGATGGCTAGGGAACTGGACCTCGAGCAAGTTTAGATAGATATGTGCTGGTGACATAAAGTAGCTCACAATAAACTATTTAATATTGCCCACAGGCTCCCAGTCAGAATCCTAGACGCCTCACCTTTCACATTAAGTGACTTAGGATCACATGGTATACTAGTGTGGTCTGATGTTTAGGGCATACAAGGCAAAAAAGCTTTGGGAGTCACTCACTTAGTTTGTAGTATTTTGGAAGCTGTTGTGCTGTCGTGAGCACAATTCAAATGTGCTAATGTAAGCAAAATTGACTAACCGCTATTGCCAAATTGACTAAGCATAAAACACTGCAAGGTTGAAATAGGCCAAGCCATAGAAGGTTGTAGTGAAATCTTGTAAGGGGTCCCTGCTTATGAGGAAAATCTTTTGGCATTCAAATGGTGTGCTGTCACTCAAATGTTACTGTCAGATACCTAGCATATTTTCCCCACAAAAGCCATCCTTATTAGGCCTAGCTTTCACAAACAGCAGCTGGGATGATAAAGCTGTTTCTTGACTGCTGTTCTTAGGACTGCAATGGAGTCTCATATGACAGAATGCTCCTCTGTGCAAGAGAAAAAATCCTTGCACATAGAAAACTGGCATGTCAGGGAGGAGAGTAGAAACCTTCTGCCTGACGTTAATTTCCTATGTACATAGAAATGTTATTGGATGAAGGAGAATTCAATTATGTGAGGCTTTAGAAGTCATTTCTAGAGTCTAAACTGTCTGGCTTTTCTACAGTTTATCTTGGAAGCCTTGTGTTCCATAGTAGTTTAATTAATGTAGTGAGGCTTTACACAGCTATACTGTCTCATTTGTTACTCTCTATAGTTTACCCTCTGGATGCAGTAGAGCTGAGGAGTTTCCTATCTGAGAAATGAAAGAATCCATGGAGGGAAAGCCAGAAATCCTATGAAATGTTAATCTGGAAATGAAAAAAAAATCTTGTGGGTTTTTCAGGAAGGATCTGTGAGCTGGAGACTAGACTACAGTCTTCTGTGGCTTTTGATAGTTTGCTGCAAAGTCCACACTGATGTTACATTTTTCCATAACCTTTTAAACGTTTTGTTCTGCATGAGCATTCCTTTAGAGAGAAAGAACTGGTCCAAAGTGTATTTAAAATGACTGTCTTGTAGGGTTTGCAGAGTATTCAGATTTCATATCTGCCTGAAAGTACCCACAAATTACTACCTTGGCAAATCAAAGGTAAAGTGTCTTGGTGTTTAATCAGTAACAGTTTATGGCAGTAACTGCTAGAAACTATTATTGTTGGCTTCCCAGAGGACTTAATGGAATGGAGCTCGGTCTCTCCGTTTACTGTGTATTGCTAACTTTTCACTGTGGTCACTTATGCTGACCATTCTTCCCACCCTAAGACAAGGCAGGAAGAGTTTACTTTGCACTCTTGTTCTCCACTTGCTAGTTACTAAAGTGGCTAACAGGAAACTGGAGCTTTGGCTGTTCTTCAGTTGGTTTGCACCTGCTGCTTAATCCCTTCAGCACCTGGAGCTGTAAACACCATTCCTCGGTTGCTGTGACAATTATTAACTTTCAGTGCAGCTGTTGCACCAGCCATGTGCCAGGACAGTGCTAACCTAGCCATCAGACCAAATGGCAACAAAAGAGCCATTCCAGAGGGTTTACTGTCTAAATATGAAGCAGTCAGTAAGTAAGTGAGCAAAATATAGAAGGGCTGTAGAATTTCACATGAGAACACTGCAAGCTATAAGAATATAGTTTTAGCAAAACAAAAAAAATCCATCCCCACTTCTGTGGGTTTCCTCTCCCCCATGGCACTGACATTGGTAGCAAGGGAAGTTATAAAAACAGAATCCACTCCCCTCTTCAAAGCACACTCATCGGCTGTGTTTGCATGTAAGGTTAAACCATAGTTAATATTTAACTGTGGTTTAATGTGAATGAGCAGCATGCTGGTGCACACTGCTCAAAAGTCCCTGCTTTGCTCCTCCCTCGCTCTTGGCTGCATCATACTGGGAGCAACAAACTACAAGACTTGACTTGTCATGTCGTCCAAACCCATGCTCCTGGTTTGTTTGGGGGAACCAAGCCATGCGTTTAAGTTTAGATGACACACCACCTGTGGATTGTTGCTCCCAGCTCATTCCTGCACACTGCTCATTTGCATTAAACCATATTACACATGTCAATTTGAAGCTGAACGGGCTGCTCAAAGTGCTAACTGGCTGGACATTTGTGACACCATGAAACAACCTCTGCCTGTAATAATTTTCAGCTTCAGAATAAATGATGGCTCTTTAATCATCAATAAGTCAGGCACTGTATGATTGTTTAAATGCAAGGTCCTACCAGCAGCACTTTAAAGATAACAAGAAAGACAGGCAGCTCAGCAGAGAAGGGTGAGGGTGGCCTAGAAACTAGTGCTCACTGCAAAGAGAGTGTGTGAGAGAGAGAGTAAAGAATGAGGGTTACTGAGCTTACCCCATAGGGACAAAAGAAGCTTGCTCCTGTACTTCTGTATGCACCATTAGATATAATAGCTCAGGATTTTGTTTTTCTGGTGTGTAAATCTGAACTTTGCCACTAAGCCAGATGGTTGGTTGGACAGAGATGCTCTACATGCACACTGCAAGCTTCTTCAGCATGTTTTGCACTGCACCATGATCATCCACTTAGCTTTGCAGATCTGAAGTGTCAGGCACTTCTATGGCAGATGAAAGCATGGGTTTCACATCTGCATGCATGCTGGTGGAGTTCGTTGCTGCTGTAGGGATTGCTCCATCTCATCACACTTGTGTTTTTCTAGCAGCAGGGAGAAAATCATGAACTGTTTTAAAGAAAAGCCCTTTACACATAAAAGCAAGGGAAGTAAGGGTCAGAAAGCAAATGTATTTGCAGAAGTGTTTTTAATGGCTTGGGGCAAAAATGTGTTAATGTTTAATGTTTCTCTCCACCACTACCATCACTGTAATTTATAGGAACAGAAAGAATACCTTCATATTCTGGCAGCCCTATGTTACTGTAGCTTTTCCTACCTTTAGTTCTTCCGTCTCTTTTGAATCCTCCTTTGCTGAGCATCCAAAATGTCAAACAGAAAATGAGCCTGTAGCTGATGAGGGTTTCAAAAGGATCCCTAGGCTGACCTGCCTCTCAGACAATTAACCCATGGGCATTATGCACTTTTCAGCTTCTTCATTTCATACACAATTATTTTTTCCTCAGATTGCTTACAGACCATAAAGTCATAATAAGTGGTACATTAGCTTTACAGTATCATTCCAAGGCTGTCATAAAGGTATGCCTTTTCTACTTTCTGCCAGCCAGCTAATAAGGAGGTTGGAGAAGTATTCTGAAATACCCTTTCCATCTACCTACTTTTATGATTCACTGTTGAAATGTGGAAGCCTGATAGCAGAATAGCGTAATGAATGCCAGCGTGTGAAGTAAATGTTTAAAGGGCTCAATCAAATACACTTTAATTTCAGAAAACAGATTTGTTTAAAAGCACAGACCAGCATCTGCTTACCAGCTGATGGTTCTGGTTTTGCAAACACTTCTCTTACTACTCTCCTCGCCCTCCTGCACACATTTCCCTTTGCTTGTTTCCTAGTTTGGGTCGAAATCAACATGGATGCTGTTTTCTTTCCTGGGCCCTGATGGCAAAGGTCTGCATTCATCACTGCTCCTCTACATAATGGAAAAAGAGGGGGAGAATGGTTTGAGCCTTGTTGACAATAGTGCATGTTAGTGTAAGCCCTTCAATAAGGGAGGATAGCCACTGCCAGCCCTGGTTAATATTCTGGGGAAACACAGGAGTGTGCAATTGTCTTCAAAGGATCTGTTGGCTCAGGTTTAAGCCGAGTATCCCTTTCGCTAGTTTCCCTTTCAACACTGAACAGAATCTCAATTCTGTATAAAGACTTCACCTACCTTAGGGAAAGCGAAACCTATTAAAGTGATAAAACCAGTGAGTTAATTCAAAAGATTCTGTGCTCTGATTGCTGATGAATTACACAGTCTGGGGCCTGGCTTTTCTGGAGTTGCAGTTCACAATTTAGCAGGATCAAACTGCCATTGTGGAAGAAAGCTCCTAAAAGCCACGGGCTTTGTGGCCCAGCCCCCATTCTTAGGGCCATTCCGTGTGCTGGATCTTGGGTGGGAGGGCTCAGGAGCATAGCATTGGTGTTCAGTTCTAGCAGATCAGATTGTCGCTGCTGCTAATGAGACTTAAAGGAATAAATTAAGGTAATGTTACACTCCAGGTTTGCCTTTGCCTTCCTTTCTTGAGACTGTTTTATATCGGTAGGAACCAGAGTTCACTGTTAAAGCAGGGTGGATTTTTTATTTTTTTAAAACATGATAGTGCTCTTGTTGTTACTGTAGTTTTATAATTTGGATGGCTGTAGTGCTAGAAAACAAAATGAGTGGTTTTGCTTTTGGAGGACCTAATCCTTAGACCTGCTCAACTTTTAATTCTGACTGCTGAGGCTACTTTTACCAGCTTCAGCTGAGATGAACCTTTTTGTAGTTCATCTATGTGGCGTGTGTGTGTGTGTGTGTGTGTGCGCGTGTGTGTTTCTCAACAAAAATCTTAAGGACATTGCAGAAGCTGTCTGAAAATGGCTTGCCATTCCTGCAGTGAAATTCTCAGTACTTTGTAGTATGCCTTTTTTTCTACCAAAAAACCAATGGGAACCTAAACTAGCAGAGGTTTTAAAAATATTTTATATTAGTTTCTAATGTATATTCTTACATTATCACAGTGCCGGTGTGTGTTCACCTGCGCAAAACTACTTTTTGTAATATTTTTGTGATCACAAAGCTTTGTTTCCCTCCTGTGTATTCAAAGTGCATTAAACTTGTTTGCATAGTTGTGTCTTGTGTGCATTTATTGAGTGATTGCAGAACTGATAAATGAGACTTTATACTCTAACTCTTGTTTAACTTTCTCATTCCAGTGCTTTACAAGCTTCAGCCAGGTTAGGGGGCCCTTTGTCTGCCCACAAACGTAAGAGCCTGGGCCCCAGCATTTGCTTATCAACGGTCCTCTGATGTGGTCTGTTTCCTTTTGCACAATATGATCTGCCTCAGGAGAAGGCTTGTATTAATAATTTCCATGGCACTTACTTTGAAGTGGTAGGTGCTTTTACAATTTTTTATCAGTTTTACCCTCACAACCACAGTTGCACATTAAGTTGCTCTGATTAACGTTTTTGTGTGTACTATATTTGGATAGGCTGGATATACCATAACCGCTGTGGTCGAGAATGGATTGAGTTCTGTACTCTGATCAACGACTCCAAGGTTCAAGTCACACTCCTACAAATCACATTCCCATGGGTAGTAGTAGCCACTGGTACTGTTACCACACTGAATTGCAGATGGAGCGTGATAGTGACTTGTCTTAACGGCAATCATTTGTGCATTAAATTGGATCCTAAAATAATGGCTTGAGGACAAGTGTTCGAAGTTTTAATGTCTATAATAGGGCTGTTGGGGTTTTTGTCTCTGCAAGAAAGGACAAAGAGAATGAAGGTATATCATTTATATTTCCTAGCTTCCTTGCAATGTATCTGAAAAACACCTGGGCTTTATTTAAGTAATAACAGGCAAGTCTTGGCCTTCACACAAAATGAACCTTATTTGTATACACAAACGTCTTGTTCATGAAACATTGCAGTTTAAATGAAGACACCTTCCTCAGAGGTTAGAAATACTCACTGAGGCTTGGTCCCACCATAACACCCTGTTCTGTAGAGGGCCTGACTCCTACAGAGAGTCTTCCTTTCTTCAGCCTGTGTTGGGGATGGTTAGCTCTATCGGACTAGATCAGGGGAACCTCAAGCTCAAGAGCCAAACATGGCCTTTCAGACCTCTCTGTCTCCAGGCTATACTCCTCACTGACATTGCTTTGCACCTGAATGTTTTTGCTTGGCTGCAGTGTGTTTTGAACACTGATTGAGCCTCTTGCTTTTCTGGATTTGGGGCGGGGGAGGGCTGTGCAAGTGTAAAAACTAGCCTACCAGTGTACAAAGGTAAAAAATTACGTTTGTTGCCCCACCTAGCCCATATTCCTGTACAACTCCCACAGTCAATTGTGGAGGTATCATGTGAAGCATGCTGTGGGACACCAGACACATCCATGCCCAAACTGCACGGATCCCCCATTCTGTTGTACTTTGCCTGCATAGAAATACTGTGGCTGCTCACTGGATCTTGTTTCTCACTTTAGTGCATCAATGCTCTTGAATGGCAGAGGCCTATAGCATTGGAAGTTATTGCTGCTAGGGAAGATGGTGTCTCTTGTATCCAGTGGTCACTTTGAGGACCAATAGACGCATATTCCATCTACATTTCAGTGTTGCTAAATTCACATCTTTTCCCCAAAAATTGTAAATAAAATCTGTCATCCAAATTTCTAGCTACAGTACCTGTCTGAATCTCAGCCCTGATGGGTTTCTCTTTGTTTTTACAGCCACATTAAGAACCACACAAAAATGGCGCTTATGTGTTATAAAGAGCTAAAGGAAATTGACAAGATGGAGCTCCTCTGTGCTTCATTCGTTCCTGAAATTGAATTGGAGACTCCCAAAGTCAACGAGTGGTACATCCACAATTTTAATCAAAGATCCTTAGCAGTCTAGCATTTCCTGTGGGTTTGGGTCAAAGGAGGACATGGAATCAATTCCACATAGATAGGGCTGTGAGGGGGTGTCTTGTTTTTGTATTTTGCATCGCTATAGTATCTGGTGTGGGATCAGCATCCTAATTCTAGTGTTGAATGTGGAGGAGAGCTTTAATGAAGGCTGGACAAGGACTTGCAGTATTCAGCAAATGAAGGGCGAGGGAAGAGGCCTGTACAGTTACTTGTTCATCCTCTACAGCCTTGGAGAGTGTAGAGTGTAGGTTAAAAGCATGAACTTTTTCTGGGGGGGGGGGGAGCCATTTCTATCTGTGTCATCAAGGATCAGGGAGAACACATTTAAAGTTTCACTGAGATGGTATTACACTTTCAGTAGAATATATAATCATCTCAGTTGGAGTTGCAGAGGTTGGAATATCCTTCCACATGTGGTGGCAGTGTACAAGGCTCCAGTCATTCTGGTCAAATGTTTTTAGGTGAGTCCTACATTTATATTAGCAGTCTTTCAAAATGATTTGGCAGAAGTAACGGATAAGGAGCTAACAATTTTCCTCTTGAAGATTGCTAGGCCATTTATAACCTGGACATGAAAAACAGAAGAGGGGTCTGCAGTTGAGCGATGATACACACAAGTGTGGGATATTGTATTACTATAAGAACAAATGCAAAAGTCTAAAGGCTTCAGAAGGGAATTAAGACAAGGAATATTTTATAAACTAAGGTATGAATATATTTCATATATACTTATAGGTGATCTGAGAACCACCTGATAATTGGAAATTGATGGCAGGATTTGTTTATTTGACAGGGAAGCCGTTTTGATTCCTCTGTTGGACTTTCTCCCCATGTTTATATGGATTTTGTTACTGTTTGATATTCCCTGAGATAAATATTATTCTTAATCAAAGGGGTGTGTGTGTGAACTTTATTGGAAGACTAACAGTTCAAATCTCATCTCAGGAACTCTGTAGGTACCCATAGGTCAAAGGGGGGTAACCTAGGCTTCCAAATGATTGATGCTGGACTACAGAAACCATCATTCCTGAGCATTGATGGAGCTGATGGAAGTTGGTAGTCACAGGTTTATAAAACTGTAGAATTTGAAGAGACCCTGAGGATCATCTGGTCCAACCCCTTGCAAAGCAGGAATCTCAATTAAAGCATACGTTACAGATTTATGCTTTAACATCTGGAGGGTCACCAGTTCCTCACCCATGCTTTAGGCAAAGCCCTGATTCAGGCTTGTTACTGGACCCTTACAGCCCACTCCTGTCTCCTTCACGCCATTCAATGCCCAGTTCCTTACTAAAAATTACAGATGTTTCCATTATATGAAACTGGAAAGTGGTGCATAACACAAGATACCTGCAGAGTTGGTTCACTCTTAACTCATACTCTGGGATTTATTTCAGTGCAGAATTTGGAATTTCTTTTTGTGTTGAATGCATATAGGGCATTCTCATATGATACGGAAAGTTAGATCTTGCTGACACACAAGATAGTCGGTGCATACAGATTAAGAGTATATCTACACGGGTGTGGGAGGTACAGAATACCAGCAAGAATGGGGCATTGATTTACTCAGCCATTTAGAAAGAGTTCTGTGCTCACCACCCTCAGGCAATGCGCATCTGGCCTATGGCACAAAGTTAATATTTCAACTGCTTTGAGGTTGGGCTGAATGCTAAATATCCACTGAGGTTGGAGGAGGCATACGTCTGCAGCATATAGGCAGCTATGGGCTTGCTCTTGCAGACCAGCCAACATTTACCTCTTTAGGCAGCAGTCAACTAATAATGGGGCTGACACCGTTTCCCTACCACTTCCAAATCTTTTCTACTATCCCAGAGTGAATTCTAGTTTTTGATTGTTTCTTCTAAAGGGCTGCAGAACGTTTTTATTGCCACTGATTTCCTTACCATCGTCGTAAGGTTCAGACATGCTTTGCAAAAGCTGAGCTGCTCAGTCTGCAATTTTTTTTTGCTCTGAAGCAACTGAAACAGGGAAAAAATAAGGTAATGCACTCCCAGGCATTGATCCTAGCAGCAATGAGAGAAGCAAACCACAAAGGATCTAAGGGAGGGGGGAGCACAAGGAGTTGCTACTAGTATAGTAGCTGTGTGATCCTACTAGTCCCATCTGGTCCAATGGTGGCAGGCTGCTGCAGTCTTCTGCAAAACATGTATCTGGAAGTGCCCTTAGGCATCTGGTCAGCCTTAACATTGGGCAATATGAAACAACTTGGTTTTTGAACTTTGAAGATGCATCAAGGATGCTGTGCAGAAAGTGAATGCTAAGATTTAAATAACTGATCTCCCAACTCTGTTGGCATTAGTGTCTGCATGAGCTAAGGAAAAAGCAGGAAGGGGCTTGTGCTGCAGATTAAGTTGCCCAGAAATACGTGTGACCAGTAGTAGTTATTTATTAAATGTATATACTATCCTTCATCAGAGGATCACAGGGCAGTTTACAGTATAGAAACACAAAAATGTGTAACGTAATACCCACTACACACACACACAGTTCTAAAGGCCATAGATTGTTTAATCAGTCAAAGGCCTGCTTGAATGCTTTCGCCTTGTACCTAAAGATATGTAATGAAGGCACCAGGTGAGCTCCCTGGGGAGAGCATTCCACAAGCAGGGAGCCACTGCAGAAAAGGCCAGTTCTCGTGTTGCCACCCTCCGGACCTCTTGTGGAGGGGACACACAAATAAGGGCCTCAGGTGATGGTCAAAGGGTCCAGTCCTGCGATTATATGGAGAGAGGCAGTCCTTGAGGTATTGCGGCCTTGAACCGTTTAAGGCTTTATAGATCAAACCTGCACTTTATAATAATAGTATACTACTAATCTAACTGGACTGGGTTGCCCCAGCCACTATGGGCGGCATCCAACAAAGATACCCAAAAAAAAGTATGCCTCCTTTAGAGCCAAACTTTCTTGCAGAGGTGGAGATTTTCCAACTAAAAAATAAAAGACTGTTTTCCTCCCACTTCCCCCTGCCTTATTCTGTATCTTGCAAATGGAGGAAACTGAACTCGGTTAATTGAGCCAGACCCCTCTCCTTGTGCAGTGAAAAGGCAAGACCAGACTAACGTTCTGCTGGTCACAGACTGGAGGATATGGGTACAGCTCCTGAACTGCCTGCATGCCTTACTATCTGCTCCAATGGCCTGCCCCCTGTTTTCATATCCTCTTCTCCTTCCTTATCAGGGCTTGGGGGCAGGGCGAGCTGGAGCATGGGGCACTGCAGGGTGGCTGAGGGGGAGGCAGCGAATGGACACAAGCCCCACACTGCCTTTTTGGGCAACATGGTGTCTGCAGGTGCCCAAGCCACGGTGTCACTCCCAGGCGAGCTGCAGGCACTGCGGTAAGTGCTGCCCCCACGGTAAGTGGCCACCTAGTGTGACCCCACCCCCACCCCACCCCCTACCTATGCTAGTGTTCCTTATTCTCATTTGTGGTTTTTTTAAAAAAAAGTATTTGAAATCTAGATCTTGGAAGCAAATGTGCTCTGCAAAATAAATGCTGCATTGCACAGTTTTGTTTTGTTTTTTTGCATATTTTGGCACACAGAAATCTCATTGTGCTCTGATTATGGTAACTACCTGTGAATGGACCCTAGTTTTCTGGTGCCTTGCTAGCTAATCCCTGAGATTCAGTTTTTAAAATAGTTTTTTAAAGTGTGTTTCTAGCCTTCGTGTTTACTGCTATGTTTGGCTATGTGCAACAAGCCGTGCCGGATAAAGGTGCTGCATGTGGCTTTTAAAGGGCAGGTGTTAGTGCAGGAGCTTAGGCATTCCTGTCATCTCCACAACACCATTTTACTGGGAGGAGCCTTCCCTGAATATCATCATCTTGCTGGTATCTGTGGGACCCAGGATCATCAGCTTTTCATCTGCATTTGCTAGATTCTCATTCACTTGGTTCCCTGCTCTCTCCCTAGCCTGACTGCTTGTGCCGCGTGGCTGTTTTCTCAACTCTGCCTACACAAGTTGTGTTTGTGAGGGCTTAGCCAGATTACTAAGTAACACTTCCTGGAACTTGCTATAAGCATTCACTTGGCCCCCACACAGTCTTTGGTTTCCTGCTTTGGCTAGCCTGAAACCTATTAGGCGCTTTAACGTGTAGATTCTTCTGTTTAAATAAAAACACAGCAGTTTCTCTCTTTCTCACCTCCCACCCACCTTCTCCAGGTCAGAGTCACAGTCCTGCTTAAGAAAGAAAGAGAGATTAAAGATCTATCTTTTGAGTTATAAAGGTCTAATAAACAGACTGGCTGTGGGGGAAATAATTATCCACAGGTAAGTCATTTTCACAGCCCCAGGCTGGCTGAAAACATGTTAGGATCATTGGGGCCTCTTTGGTTAGCATGTTGGGACTAGGACCTGGCACACCAGGGTTCAAATCCTGACTCATACATAAAGTTCACTGAGTGACCTTGGGTTCCTTGGAGGAAAGGAAAGGTGGGATATTATATATATATATAGCCACGAGAAACACCCTGAAAGCCCTGCACATGTCAGTTTGCAGGCTATTGTCGCAACACTGTTGAATGCAGTATTCAGTGACTCTCAGAAAAATTGCATGTGCTGTAACTTGATAAAAGTGCATGGCAGCCTAGCAGCGTCAGCACCACAAAATGCCACGGAAGAACAGGTGAGTGAAGATCTACATCAGTTCCGGGGGGGGGGGGGATAAAGATTTACATTGGAATCTGCTGCTGTTGTGGATCCTGCCCCCCGAAGCAATTCCCTACCTTGCCTCATGGGTGGGCCAGCCTTGCTGCCTAGACACAACTCAGTGTCCTTGGTTCTGTGTCAGGAAATACACCTTCTTCCTACAACTACCATGAGCTCATCTACACCATACAGTCAAGGCAATGGCTGCTCCCAAAGGACTTGGGGAACTGTGGTTTGTTGAAGGTGCTCATGAGGGGGATATTACTGTTCCTGGGATTCTTTGGGAGAAGCCATGTCCTTTGAAAGAATGATGTGGATCTGACCTTAGTGAAGAGGCGCAGAATATCTTCTAGCTCTTTGAGATGGACAGAGCAACCCACATCTATGAGAGGAGGAAACAGAGTACATAGGTGGATAAGAAACTAATGCATTACAGGCCAGGCTATTTGTCCATGTAGGCTAGGCATCCCCAACCTTCGGCCCTCCAGATGTTTTGGACTACAATTCCCATCATCCCTGACCACTGGTCCTGTTAGCTAGGGATCATGGGAGTTGTAGGCCAAAACATCTGAAGGGCCGCAGGTTGGGGATGCCTGATCTAGGCAAACCCAAGATTGCTTTTCAGGGTCTTGGGCACTTGCTACCTGATTCTTATAACTGGAGATGCCCTGGATTGAACCTTAGCCCTCCTTCAGGCCAAATGCCTGCTCTCTACTCACTGACCTATGGTTCCTCCCCAGTCTTTCTCTGATCACGAAGCTGACTTCATTGCTACTTTTTCTCCTAACTTAGCCTTCTTTCCTCCCTCCCTCCCTCGTTTTGCTTTCCCTTGGATTTTATACTGAGAATTTTTCTTAGCCCCTTTTTATCTTCAGTGAGCTTAGCAAGCATTCCCTAATTAACATAGAGGTTAAACCTAAACTCAAGTTAATTTGGGTTACTGGAAAGCAGCTTGGAATTTTGATGGTGGTGCAGGCATGTGAAAAAGAAGGGAGAAAGATGGGCAAGAAACCTGGGCCTTTCCCTGCAGCCGGTTGCACTGCAGACAGCTCCCTGCAGGTGCCTGTCAGATGTCAGGCAAGAGATCATAAAGGCAGGTGGGGGATGAGACAGGCTGGCAGGTCAGTAGCAGGCAGGCTGTGAGCAGGTTGACCGTAAGCCAGAAACCTGGAGATATGGAACATGATCTGCCTTGCAGTGAGTCAGACCTGTCTAGCTCTGTGTTGCCTACGCGGACTGGCAGCAGCCTCCAGGATTTCCAGCATTGGTCTCTCCCAGCCTTACCTGGAGATGCTGGGGATGGAACCTGGAACCTTTCGCATTTAAACCAGATTCTTTGTCACTTAACTATGGCCCTTAGCCACCTCACTCAAGCCCCTCCCCCTGCCCCCATTATGCAGTGCCCAGACTGATGGAAGACAGGAGGTTTGTGGGCCTTAATAGCACCTGATCAGGTCTCCACAAGCACCTGGCTTTCTATGTCAAGAGGTTCGCAGGCTTCTTAAGGAACGGCCTATAGAATTCTTCCCTCCCCCAGCTAGCAGGCTTGTTGATGTGTGGATTTGGTGTGCTCCTGGTTTATTCTATTATATTTAGCAAGATTTATATACCACTTACTTGAAAAATAAATCACCGGTTTGCATAAGCAATTGATCCACATGGCTTTGTATTCAATTCAGGCCCTGTGGTCATCCCTGGACACTTTTTATACGCACAGTAATGACGAGGCGAACAGCAAGAAATGGTTTGGTGGGATGTAGTATTGCATAACCCAGACCCATAAGATGGGTGAGTACCGTACTTTTCCCTCTATAAGTCGTCCCCATGTATAAGACCCCCCCTATTTTTGTGGACTCAAGTTTTAATTAAATGAGGGGAGATGGCCCAAAGCTGTTGAGCTCCTACCCCCCTGCAACTGCCTAGATTGTTTCCTGCACACAGTGGCATTGGGGGAAGTTGCACTCCCTGGCAGCACGCAGCTTCTCCACCCCACCCCACCCCACGCAGCTGTGGGCAGGGTAACACTCCCTAGATCGTTTCCCGCTCGCTGCAGCATCGGGGGAGTTGCACTCCTGCCAACTGGCTGGCTGGCGGGTGTGCTGCTCCCCCCCCCCATGCCACTACCTGTGTATTGGACAACCCCAGTTTTTTTAAAAATAAAATAAATAAACTGCCCTTTCTTCCCATAATCCCATTCTGGTTCGATTTCCAGGTGAGCATTCTTCCCTTTGCTCATGGTCAGCAGAGCTTCGTCCCAGCCTTGTATCACTTTTCCAATGCTGACTGTGAAGCTCAGTGGTTTTGAGGCTTTCTTTTTCTTTGAACTTGTCTGAATATTACTATCGAAGACTGCTCCATCTTGCAGCTTCCCTGCATACCAACATTGAACGACATCACCCTTTTGGGGAAAGTTGATTTTATCCCCCTTCTTCAGTACTGACTTTGTATATTTGGGGGGGGGGGGGCTCATCCACAGCTTCCTCAGGCTTTGTCTCCTTGGGCTTCTCCTCATCAATCTTGACATTTTTCACTTGCTCTGCTACATGCTCTGGACTCTCAGTACCCTTAAATCTCTTGGTTTCAAAGAGCTCGTTATGATCAGCTGCTCCTTACTGGCTGTCTTGGCCACGTTTTTTATCTGTCCTAGTAGTTTGTGCTCTGACAGGAACTTGTGCACTGCCATGGCATCGCCTCCTTGCAAGCGTCGCCGCTTCACACAAGGGAGGGCTCCCTCATGAAGCCGGCACGCATGACCCCAGTTTTTTTACACAATTTTTTAGTCAAAAAACCTCGTCTAATACACAGAAAAATACGGTAAGTCTGTGGGGAAACAGCTCCCTTAAATCCAGGGAGGTTCTTTGTGGCCTTCCATGAGGACAATGTAATATCGATGAATGAACTACAAAGCCTCAAATCAGCTCACCAGCCTGCATTCTGCCATGGAAAGAGCATCTGGTTTGAGCAAAGCTATTCTAGGCTTTGAAGCTCAGTGGGTGGCCTTGAGCAAGGTGTGTGTGCTTTCAGCCTAACCTACCTTCCAGGCTTGCTGGGAGGATAAATGAGGCAAGAGCTGCAGAGCATTGCACACTCTGAAAAGTGCTAGAGAACTATATCGCATTAGTTGAATTTCCTTCTGGGTTTGAAGGTTGAACATGGCAATACTTTGCATGCTGTATGTCCTTGGGTGCCCCTCTGCTTTTTAAAAAGGTCTTGGGTAGTGGAGCTGGAAAGGACTTAAAAGCCTTTAGAGGGGAGGCCAGACTTCAGACTTGTAGTACCTATTTTGTGTTTGACTTGAACCTCAAGATCTGCCACCTGGGGCCAGGTGTAAAAGACATACACTTAAGATGAAAGAATAGGGTACTTTGAAGTAGCTGCTGAGCACAAGGATTTGTTTTGAGTACCAGCTGAACTTACAGTCCTCCTGCATCAAAATCCATTCCTGGTTAACCCAAGTGTTCTTAATTGGATTTGAAAGAAGGAGCCATTTAGTTGTTGCCATTGCCAAACAATTGGGAGTCAGAATTCTTGTTGATCTACTGCAGATCACAAGGAGAGTTACCAGTAGATCCTGATCTACCTTCTGCCCAGCCCTGGCCTATAGCCATGCCCACCTTAATGCCTTTCCCCTAACATATTGGGGAAACAACAAAAGATCATTCGGCAAGCTGTGCATTTTCTTCTTTGTAGCCATCAATGTGTCATAGTAGCTATAGCAAGATAACTGACATAGTCACCCACCCACCCATTATGGGCTCTTGTAATCAATGGCTGGAAAATGATCTGTAGCGTTGGGTATGAGTTGAAATGTTTCAATTAGTTGAATGGAGGAAGGCCGTATCTCAATGGCAGAGCACCTGTCATGCATGCAACAGGTCTCAGGTTCAATCCCTAGCAGTGCTGTTGTTGTTATTAATTGAATTTATATATCCAGATACGGCTGAGAGAGACTCGCACCTGAAAGCCTGGAGAACTACTCCCTTTCTGTGCAAGCAATGCTGAGCTAGATGGAGAAAAATCTAACTTGCTATAAGGCATCTTACTATGACTCAACTTTCTGAGTTCCAGGAAAAATTGGGTGCAGCTCGGTTTAGGAAGAATGGAGGATCAATTCTAGAGCTCCTTGCAGCCATCCCAGTGTCCTCGGGGAATTTGTGAAGCAACTGGCTTCGTTGCTCTGCTGAGAGGCAGTATTGGGTAATGGGGGATCAACCCTTTTTTTCTGAGACAGCATTAATGTGTTGCTAATGATCTGGGATTTTTAATGGGTGGCCTAGATGAAAGAACTAATCCTACAGTGCTTGACCCTTCCCAGCCTGCGACCCCATACCACCAAAGGAAATAGATGGGGATAGCTGCTCACTCCTTCCCTCTCTGCTTAGAAAGGGTCACAACCTCCCAATGCCCATTTGTGATCTCCCCCCAAAGGTCACGACCCTCAGAATAAATGTGTTGGCCAAAGGAAAGAACACTCCGGATGTTGGCAGGGAGGAGAGGAGATTTTATTCTTTCCCATCTTAATTAGTCTGCTTTGATTGACTAAAATTCTGGGCACCCGAAAGGGCCTTAGTTTTGTAAGAGCCCTCAAGAAGAAATACCTTCTCATCAGGGACATACAGTTCTGCAGCCCAAGCTCTGAGCCCTTTAGTCAAAGCAAGGACTGAGGCATTGTCTAAGATCCATTGAGCAGAAGGGAATATATGACTCAACGTCATTCTCCAACCACTGGGAAAGCTCTGTGGTGATTGGGAATGGAGGGTCTTTTGGGGGGAAGAAATACTGGATGTGACCCCAGGCAGAGGTCGGCTGTGTGTCTGAAAGATTTAGCCCTGGTTGACAGTGTCTAATTGTTTTTCATTAATTGTGACACAGAGTGAATGGCAGGGCCTTATGGTTACGTTGGGGTGCTGCATGAGACTCTGAAGCCCTTTCCTGCCAATCTCTGCTATGACAAATGTTTCTTTTTCTACCTGATGCTCAGTAAGGTGCCCCAAATCAGATATCTTCCCGTGGACAAAGGACAGGCAGTGCAAGGGACTGCAGGCTTTCAAGCTTTACCATACAGGCAGATTGAACATGGTCACGGCTTTCCTTTGACTGCTATTGTTCAGTTATAAGGAGGTGCAATGCATTTTTAATTGGGTGATTGCATAATTGCAAATTTTCTTTTTATAGATATATAAAAAGTATGTCCTGCCCCTGATCACTAGTGATAATGGGATGAGTCACAACAGTTTTCAAATTCAGAAACTAATAAAAGTAAAAATACATTTCAATGTGCCCAAGTCAAAAGTCCTGGCAGTAGAGGAAGGTCTTCAGCTGGTGCTGGAAGATAGACCAAGTAGAAACCACATTATCCTGATGTGGAGTGCTCTTGCCAAGAAGGCCCTTTGTTGAGTTGTAGATCTCCTGATCTCAGCTGAGGAGGACCCCACCAGAAGGGCCTTCCCAACCAGCCTCACTGTCCAGGGAAGAGTATGTGGGAAGAGACGTTCCTTCAGATTTCCAACCATTCCAAATTGGGATTCCTCACCTGCTGCATCCAACCAAAAGCCCCACCTTATTTCCTTTTCTGGGTGGCAGTGAGAGAGGGGCAGCACCATGAAGGCGTCGGGCACCCTGAGGGAGTACAAAGTTGTTGGGAGATGCCTCCCCACTCCTAAGTGCCCAACACCACCTCTCTATCGTATGCGCATCTTTGCTCCTAATCATGTTGTTGCAAAGTCCCGTTTCTGGTACTTTGTCTCTCAGCTGAAGAAGATGAAGAAATCTTCTGGGGAAATTGTGTACTGTGGACAGGTTTTTGAGAAGTCTCTGTTGAAGGTAAAAAATTTCGGTATCTGGCTGCGCTATGATTCTCGTAGTGGAACTCATAACATGTACAGGGAGTTCAGGGATTTGACAACTGCTGGAGCTGTTACACAGTGCTATCACGATATGGGAGCCCATCATAGAGCTCGTGCTCACTCAATTCAGATCATGAAGGTTGAAGAGATTGCTGCTAGCAAGTGCCGCAGACCAGCTGTCAAGCAGTTCCATGATTCCAAAATCAAGTTCCCTCTGCCACATAGAGTTCTGCATCATCAACATAAGCCACGCTTCACCACCAAGAGACCAAACACATTCTTCTAAATGCATTTGCTCTGAGTTTCAATAAAATTCTTTTTGAACTTCTAAAAAAAAAAAAAGCCCCACCTTATCTAGCATTTCACTCAACATTGGCCAACTAGGTGCCTATGAGAAGCCTGCAAGTCATACCATGGTTAAGAGTATATGGCTAGTATTGGAGGTCCAAAGTTCAATTCTTGCCCAGCCTTGAAGCTCACTTATGGGTAGGCTTAACGTATTATTAAAGAACAGAATTGCCAAACATATAGAAGAACAAGTCTTGCTACAAGCAGACAAAAACAGTGGGGTTTCCATAAGAAGAGCCAGCACGGCTACCTATTAGGTTTTGCTGTTGGTATTATGATACAATACGGAAAAGGTTGAACTCTATGTGATGCGTTTTCCAATACCATAGGCTCTACTTCTTACTCAGCAAAGAGTTCTAGGAATCCATTCTAAATCGCATGAAAACTTCTTTATTTTTGCATTTTACTGGGCAGGATCTGCTTATGGGCTACCAATTGCAAGGTCCTCAATACCAGATATGTCATGGGATTTCCAGTGTTGGGGAACTAGCATTTGATATTTGTGTGACCCCCTGGAGCCATCTCTTCTGCTCTTCCATCATTCAACAGGTCTAATATGGTATGAACATCCTCTGATCCTGGTTGTCTAAGACCAAACCAATTCTGTTTTCTCTTCAAGCAGATTCTGGTCCTGTCTCTTTAAAACAGTCAGCATGAGAGCTTAAAACTACCTTTAATGGAAAGCTCAGTGATGGAAAAAATGCCCTGTGGAAACATGGGGCTAAACCTACAACTTATGCAAGGGTTACGTTCCAGGGATCGCACCCTCAAGCCAAGATCACGTAGAAGCAGAACACATTGGGTGCAATGGTGGATAGGATTGTCAAAGTCCCTTTTCCTGGATTCCATCCCCTTTCCATTTAATATATATATATTTTGCCAAACGCGTAAAGCTGAATGTGTGTAAGTTGCAGGCTTACTGTACCAATTATCTGCTTGTGACATATGTTGCACAACTCTGTTGAAAAAGCGGGGGTTTGATTAAAATGGGGCTGCCTCGTAGACGAGTTCTCTGCCTTCATATTCAGCATCTCAGCTTAGATATAGATATATTAATCGGAAATCCTTGGGAGGGAGGTCAGCAAATTGCCATTTCCCATCCCTCCTCTGTTTAAATTAGTTTCAGACCAGTAGCTGCTTCCTGTGGCTACTGGATTCTTAGCACTTGTCTCTCCAACATCTTACCCTGCTGCACCCCACTGACAAGTATTCTCCACTGTAGGAGAGAGAGATACCTAAGATCTGTGGGAAAGCAGTAGATGGCAGCTCCTGTGGTCCCCCTCCCATCTGAATTTCATTAGAAGCACCTTCTGGCTAACCAGTTTCTCATTAATAATGGAATTGTTCAGAGCTGGTGCTCATCTGTGTGTCTGTTGAATCTTTGTTTACTGTTAACTGTTCACTTGCAAGGGATTTAAACACCATTGGCCAGGAGTAATTTACTATCCTGTGGCACTGCAGGATATATTTTTGTCCTTTCAGAGTTGGTACACCAAAGTGTTTACAATTCAGTACGCAACATATATCACTCTGTGGCTCAGCACATAGACATGGGACAGCAGTTTTTCTGGCTGTTGGTCCAAAGGCTTTCTTCACATTCAACACTCTTCAAGCAGACTGTGTTGTTTTGCTTGCAGTTAAACATCCAAGAGTAGTCCGTTGAAACTTGCTGAGAATTCTGCCTTCTCCTCTTTGAAATGCCCTTCCTCCAGTGCTTGGAACCACCAGCAGCTAGAGGCTAATTCTATATAAGTAAAGGTAAAGGCACCCCTGACCAACAGGTCCAGTCGTGACCAACTCTGGGGTTGCGCGCTCATCTTGCTCAAGAGGCCGGGAGCTGGCGCTTGTCCGTGGACAGCTTCCGGGTCACGTGGCCAGTGTGACTAAGCCGCAGCTGGCGAGATAGCACCAGCGCAGCACACGGAAATGCCGTTTACCTTCCCGCTGGAGAGCGGTCCCTATTTATCTACTCGCACTTTGAGGTGCTTTCGAACTGCTAGGTGGGCAGGAGCTGGGACCGAGCAATGGGAGCTCACCCCGTCGCGGGGATTCGAACCGCCGACCTTTCGATCAGCAAGTCCTAGGCTCTGTGGTTTAACCCACAGCGCCACCCGCATCCCTAATTCTGTATAAAGGAAAGCTAATAACCAATACCTCCAGACCAACTATCAAATTGTGATGCTGAAATGTACAATTGCAGCTGTGCATATTCCTATGCCCGCAGTAAGTATATTGATCTACAGCTGAGGATTTTATTCATTTTAGTACCTTTTGGCCTGGTTTCCCCTCCTCCTCTTACATTTTTAGTACCTCACTGCTTGCTTTGAACATTTAAATTGCAAGCAATGCTGGGGTGACCTGGAACACAGCTGGAGCCTCTCCGAAAGCATCAGTTTTGCATATGAAATGCACAATCTCTTTCTCTTCCTCTTTGCTCTGCTGCTTCTGAGGCTGTCTAACATTTTGTCAAGACGGATCAGCCCAAAAGCTATGTTGCTATTTCAGATTCCCCAAACGTCTTTCATAGTAACTGTTGGGTGTCCAGCTTCTTTGTATTGCAGGAGAAGTCTCGCCCACACCTCATAACTCTTCCCCGCTTCCAATGCAGAGTCTAAGAACCCAGCAGCCAGGAACGTCACCTGACCCTTATCAAGAACGGCTTGATGCAAAGACTCAGAGAATGCGAAATCCGCCAGGGCACCTAAGATAGATAGGGGTGCCAGTGTCAGATTTTGAATGGACGTTATCTTTTAAGAGCTACATAAAAAGGAAAGCTATACCTAGTGAAACTTCCCCTGTCACTAGGTTGCAGTGATGGGGGAAGTTGCACATCATAGAATTTCTCCTCCACTTTCTTATATGCAACTCTTAAAAGAACAGGATGTCCTGTGGTGAGGCAAGGCCCAACCTGGGTATAAGACGAGGCAAGGTTAAGGACTGGAGACAGAGTTCTGAAGTTGCTTCTGTGGATAACAAACTGAATCGAGCCCTTCTAGCAGGCATGTTCAAACTGCGGCCCTTCAGATGTTTTGGGACTACAACTCCCATCATCCCAGGCTAACAAGACCAGTGGTCAGGGATGATGGGAATTGTAGTCCCAAAACATCTGGAGGGCCAAGTTTGGCCATGCCTGCCTTATAGAGTAGTAGCAGCAGCAGGTGCAGCTCAATTGTTAGTCCCACCTGAACTACAAGATGCTGGTCTACTGAAGAAGGCTGGATCCCTTTAAGTAATCTACTGCAATGGAGCAAGGAGCTTCAGTCTTGTGCAGTGGAATCCTCTAAATATTTTAATAATGGACATGCACTCTTACCCTTGGGCCAGGACAGTACTAGAGAAGAGCTTGCTGGATCAGGCCCATGGCCCATCTAATCCATCATTCTCTTCTTACACTGGCCAACCAGATGCCCATGAGAGGACCAAAAGCAGGTCCCGAGTACAACAGCACCCTCTCTGCTTGTGGTTCCCAGCTATCCATCACCCGGCAAAGAGGAATCTTGACTGTTGACACAGGAGCTTTCTATGGGGCCTGGGTGATGACCTTTCAATGCGATGGCCAGACAGGCCTCTTCCAGTTTGACTCCTTAAGGCCAGACAGGCCTCTTCCAGTTTGACTCCTTAAGGCTTTAGGAAGAATAAACTTCCTAAACAGCACTGGGGGGGTAGCCAATGAAATGTCCGCCAGATGTTGTTGTATTCCATAGCCAGGAATAACAGGAGTTGTAGCTCATCAATCTCTGGAGGGCACCATATTGGGCTACCCTTGCTAAAGAGGAGATAGGACAGGGGAGCAGGCTGCAATGAAAGTGATGGTAGAACACGAAAACAGTGCCTTGGAGATCATTGCCTTGGAGAGCCCAGGCCCACCATTCCAATCATCCCTGATCTTTCATACTTTGGAAGTATACTGTTTGCAAAATCATACAGCATTGGAGGTGAATGTTCCACCACATCTATTTGGTTTATGAGGCGAAAAAGGTTGTTTCGCCTTGACTTCTAAAAGCACTCTCTAAGCTTCAACTATTTCGAATTCTTGAGAGTGCTGCAGGGTAAGGTGTATTTAAAACAGCACTGGCAGATGTGGAGAGAGAGAAAGTGTGTATAGATCAAGGGAGGGGAACCTGTGGCTCTCCAGGTGTTGCTGAACTACACCTCCCATCATCCTTAATCATTGGCTATGTGGACTGGGGCTGATGGGAGTTGAAGTCCAACAACATCTGAAGGGCCACATTGAACCTTGTTTTTACTCAAGGGAAATTTGCTCTTTAGTGCTGGGTTAAGTGCTTGCATTTTTGGACTTGTATAATGTAAGAGTTAGTTCCCATTCTAGAAAGGGTATTCACTTTTGCCTTGTGCAACTTGGCTGCTGCTACTGATTGTATCTAGTTTTCCTTCTGCTGCTACACACTGTGGATAGGAATGGAGTTTTGATAGAAGAAGGGAGATGATATTCTGCAACCATTTAATTCAAGCCCTTCCTTGGGCAGGCAGCCGTGGAGCTGTCTGGCTACATGCTAGACTGATTCTTTGATAATATGCAGAGTTAGTCTCTTGTAGCAATAAAGTCTTGCAGCACCTTAGAGTTGAAGGCTTAGACGAACAGATTTATTGTAGCATAATAAGCTTTTGTGGGCTACAATCAGGTGCGCAAAGTGTTGTCCTGAGTTGCAGGATGTGTGTGAGGTTGGTTGGGATGGTTGCCTGTCTGTGGGGGAGGGAATGTTCACAGTTGTGTCCTCCCCCCCCAAAAAAAAAACCTATCTATGTGTGTGTGATACACACACAGCTCAGGATTCTGCTTCATTTATAAATAAAGTGGGCTCTGTTCTTATGCCGTAATAAATTGGTTAGTCTTTCAGATGCAGCAAATGTGAATGGTCCCTTCACATATTCTCACTCTAAATAGGATTCATTTGCTTCAGATGCGCATAATTTTGTAATCGCATATAGCATGTGACCCCTGATTGGTTGAGGATCCCTGAGGAGGAATGAAATTGGGGGTGGGGGAAGGAATGACCATTGAAGCAGCAGCAAGGGCAGAGGAGGCTTTGAGTAGTAGTGAACAGCCATGAAAAAAAGGTTGGATTTGGGGCAACTGCAATCTGGGAAACAGTAAAACATTTGGTAAAAAGTTAATGGGGTCTTGCTTATCACCCTATTATATCTAGATCTATCTCCATTTCCTTACTTTACTGTTGCTCATCAAACCTGACCCAGGACTCCTGTTGTTCCACCCCCAATTTATGCCCATCAATTCTTTTTTAGCATGCATGAACCCTGGTCCACCTTTTGCAACGTCTTTTCCTTTTGAGGTTTTCAGCACTGCCAGATCAGTACTGAGACTGACCTTTCTTCTTCTTCAAGTACTTGTAGATTAGATGTTGGACCTGGACCAGGGGATTACTATTTCTGTACATTTTGGAATTTTGTAAGCTGTGCAACTTTGTTGCTCGGTTCATTTGTTTTTTAAAACATGGTCTGCGATATTTTATGCATTGTGACTTTGCTGTTATTTTTATTTGTTATAGTCTAGTAGTGATTTTGTGTAAAGATCATTGTGTGGAGAGATTTTCTGTTTAATTATTTGCTGATTTTAACAGTTGCTTTTATCATGTAATAGATTTCAAGCAGATTATTGAATATTACTTTAATTGATTGACTTGCTTATTTTTGTCGACTTGTCACATTTTTCATTATGATTTATTTGCCTTGGATCTGATGGTTTTAGGGTGTGTGATCTTGGTTGTATATTTTGTTGTTTCTGTGGCTTGTAAACTGCCTTGTGTTCAGCAATGTAGAAAGGTGGTATACAAATTAAGAATAAAATGAAAAGAGTCTTTGTTGTTGTCTATAATATAGTGGTAGGACCTGTGGGCTTGAGCTGCACTGTGGTGCTTAGCACAAGGCTGTGTATAGAAGGGAAGGAGATGAAATCTTTGTTTCCTAAAATGTTCATTTCCGTCATGTATCTGCCAAGGTCTAGTATGGTGATTAATGAGATGAAATAACCAAGAGGCATTTCTGCTTCTTATCGGTGACGGTTCTGCAGTGTGTACTTTTTTAAGAGCCTGTGCCTCCAAATCAAGGATGGGGGAAAAAACTGTGGCCCTTTGGTTGTTGTTTGGCTAAAGCTCCCATCAATCCCACACTAGAATGATAGTGTGATAGGAGTTGCAGTCCAGCAACATCTGGTTCCCCATCCCTGTTCTAAACAGAGAAGCAGCCCAGGGAGATTAAGGTAACCAAGGAAGTGGCTCTGTGCCAGACTGAAAATGGGTGGGCCTCCCTTCCTCAACTCCCTGGTAGTTAGAAAGAACAGAGTGGAGAGTTTAGTTGTGTGCAAGCTAGAAACTAGAATCAGGCCAGGAAGTTAGGGCGTCAGAGCCATGCCTGATTTCTGCTTGAATCCAAGCTATGTGGCTATGGGAGAAACAAGACCCTGTCTCTTGTTCTAAAGGAAACACAAACCCTGGATAAGCACCTGGAACCTCTGGAATTTAGCATTGCTCAGAGATTGGGGTAGCATGCAACGTTACTATCCTACAGAAAGAAGCATCTTCAGAGACAAGCTGTCATTTACTCCTGTTGGATAGTTTGTCAGCGGGGGAATATACAGGTAATATAAATTAAAACAAATGAATGTTTCATACCAGTTATTCTAAAATGTGCTTGTTTGCAACAAGCTGAAAAGTACATTTGAGACAATAATAAGCTCCATTTACCGGTAAATTATGCCCTTTTTGATACATCCCTGCCTGGGTTTGGAAGTACACAGAGGTAAGGATAGATAGCTTTTTATCTTTACATGCCTGCTTTTTTCTTATTCTTTTTGGTAGCAAATCAGGTGGTGGCAATATCCAGGGGTTTGGGTTTTTTTGCTTTGATAACATGAGCATAAGGAATCAATTGTATGCAAATAACTATGGGAGACAAGAGTCCTAAGAGGAGAGGCAGCAAGAGTTGGGTATATCTATTTAGGAGAAGAGATTAGTAAGAGGTTATGTCATAGCTATCTTCAAATATCTGAAGGGCTATGACATAGATTATTTGTTTTCCACTGCTCCTGAGAGGAGGGCCCAAACTAACAGGTTCAAATTACAAGATGGAGAATTTTGATTAACATTAGGAAGAACTTTCCAACAGTAGGGGAACAGGCTGCCTTGGAAGGTGGTGGACTCTCTTGTTCGTTATAAGTTTTTAAAGCACTGGTTGGATGAGCACCTCTCAGGGATGCTACCATCCAGAGGAAGCAGACCCATTGGATGACATTTGTGGCCCCTTCCATCTCTCTTCATTCTGTAATGTCTTTTAATGAGGAGTCATCTAGTCAACTATCATGAGAAATAGCAGGAAGTTTGTATACATGCATAGGGATGGAAACACTTTACTTTCAATATATGTTCCCGCCAACGTCAAATCTGTCTCCAACAATCACAGGCTGTGGGAAAATAATTCAAGGGCCTTGGGGAAATAGTTGGGGGGAGAGAATGGCAACCAGTACATTAAAGAAGCTGAGGTCAGAGTGGAGGTTTTCAGGCTGCTTGCTTAGTGATCAATGCCAGGGCTGGTGCTAGAGGCGAGCAAACAGGGTGACTGCACTCAGTGCCACATCACAGCATGCATCTGTGTGCTGAGATGACTTTGGTGTGTGCTGAACCTCTACAGCACTGATTTATCCTTAAAAGATTCCAAATCCTGAACAATCCTGCTAGATGAGGAAGCCATATGATTTTACTGGGGGCCTTGAAGAGAGAAGACAGATGTGCGATTCTAAACGTGGCAGAAGCAATCTAATACTGTTTCCACTGCTCTAAGGGCTGATCCAGCATGCAGTTTGTTAATAGGCAGATCTTTAATTAAAGCTGCAAAACTGCACTCGCACAACAGATAGTCACTACAGCTTTCCCCCCCCCCTTCACTGCTGGTAACACTTTTTAATGCCTCCCACATCTGACTTAGGGAATTTTCAGTTCCATTGCAGCAACTTGGCAAGTGGCTTTGAACAAATGACCTACCGAGCTGCAGTTAATATGTGAGAACGGTAATACTGAGTTGAAAATGACCTATTGGCAACGTTCCATAGGTGTTTCTATTTTAAATTGTTACATTTTACCATTGCAATCTGTGACCCTCCAGATGTTGCTGGCCTACATAAGGATCAGGCCAAAGGCTTATCTAGTCCAACATCCTGTTCTCACAGTGGCCAACTAGATGTCTGAGAAAATTCAAGCAAGCAGGGCACAAATGCAAGAGCACTCACCTCACTTGTGATTTCCAACAACTGGTATTCAGAGGCATCCTACCTCAGACAGTCAAGGTAGAACATTTCCATCCTGGCATCCATTAATGTGTCTCATCCTAGCAATTTGGTGTTATGAGCAAACATTGCTGCCTCACTGTTAACCCCTAACCCTAGAACATTTATGAACAAGTTTAAAAGTGCAGGTTCCAATATTGATGCTTAGAGGACTCTACTCTTTACATCCCTCCACTTCTTCTTCAGGAAGGTTTAGACCAAATCCTGACAATACTGATCCACAGGAGAAGTTCTCCTCTTATCCCACAACTGCTAAGCTTATTCAGGTGTCTTTGGTGAAGGGCAATATCAAAAGCTTGTGAAAGTCTAAGTACACAGTGTCAACTGGATCACCTCTGCCTATGTGCTTGTTGACACGTTCAAATAACTCTAAGAGAGCCACTGTGGTGTAGTGGTTAGGAGCTGTAGACTCGTAATCTGGGGAACCAGGTTCGCATCTCTGCTCCTCCACATGCAGCTGCTGGGTGACCTTGGGCTAGTCACACTTCTCTGAAGTCTCTCAGCCCCACTCACCTCACAGAGTGTTGTGGGGGAGGAAGGGAAAGGAGAATGTTAGCCGCTTTGAGACTCCTTCGGGTAGTGATAAAGCGGGATATCAAATCCAAACTCTTCTTCTACTTCTTCTAAAAGGTAAGCGAAAGAGGACTTGCCCTTGCAGAAGTCATGCTGGTTCTGCTTCAGCAAAGCTCATTATTCTATATGCCTGGAATTTTTATCATTTATAATGCTTTCCACTAGTTTTCACAGAACAGATGTTAAGGTAACCAGCCAATAATTTCCTGGATCCCCACCCCACCCCGCAAAAAAAACTGGTGTTGGCCACTTTCTCGTCCTCAGGTAAAGATGCAAAAGAGTACCCTCACAAACTTTTTACTCCCTTGTTATCCAGATGACCTCCCTAGGTGGTCTCCAGCTTCTCATGTATCTAAAGATTTGTGGTGGCAGTCTTTGTTTTTAACAGCATGCTCTTCTACTTTTTGAAATATGTATCCTTCATTGTTCACTTGCATTCTTTTGCTAAAGTTTGTGTTTCTTTCCGTTCTCATTTGGACAAGGCTTCCATTTTCTGAAGGTAGTCTTCTTGCCTCTGTGGAAAGCCATCTACTTCATATGTGGAGAACCAGCTTCTATTTACCACCGCTGATTCACCAGGTGGGTGGAGAGGTTCCTATTTTGTTCCCACTCCCACCATTGTACTCACATTTCAAAACCTGCCACTGCTGTGTATCTCTGCTCTGCTGGTTTACCAAAGCCTTAATCCATAGTTGTGGTATTTTAGACATGGTACAAAATCAGCCAGACCCGTTTTATAAGTAAATATGGGTGACCAAGAATTTCTACCCAGCAAGCGAATCAGAAGTTAAATTGTAGAATCCTTTAACTTGGCATAAAAATAACCCAGCTCTTCCAAGATCAGTTTTATGCAACTAAGCAACTGACAGCCACCAAGGGATACTTAACTCTTCACATAACCTCACATACACAAATGAACTCTTATATGTTGAATATAAAACAAATACTGTCCCAGTAAACAAATTTTAAAATATGATTTCTCCATAGCCTCCAACAGCTTTACTGATGTGGCTTGTTAACCGCACTAATGTTTTATTGGCCTCGGTGGTACCTTTCCTGAGCTGCCATGTACAGTCCAACTGATCTTCTGTTACTATCGTTTTGAACAAAATTATTTAAAATTTATTTTAAAGTACTTGAAACTCCAGCTCACTCATCTTGGTTCGGGGGCTTCTGGTATTAGTATTTAAACACTTGCACATGGTACCTCTCTCCAAATGTCTTTGGCACAAGGCATTTTGCTTTATGGCTCTTTTGTCAGAAATCAAGCCTATATCAGGAGTAACTGGCAGCACTCCCAGGCACCCGGCTTGCTTTCCTGTTGACCTCCCTGGCTGCATTCCCCAGCAAGATCCAGGCTAGGTCGCGATAGGCGATTCTTCTCAGCGTGAGAAGAACACACCCCCTCTTTCCTGCCCCGCCGGCAGGGGAAAGAGATAGACAGAAATGTATTTACATGCCTTTATTTCTGTCTTTGCAGCATTACAGAAAACATGACTGCTCTCTTCAAGCTCCAGCTGTCAAGAGACAAACACCTCCTGTACTTCCTGTACAAGAGCAAGAGGAAGAGCTCATATTACACTCTGAGCTAATTCCGGTGCATTGCCCTGTGAACTGACTGTCCCTCTGTTTCCCACGGAACAGTCCCAACATTCCATCATGTGATGTTTTCAAGCTAGCTGTTAGCAGCTGCATTGCATCCATATCGTAACATCTTTAGCTTCTTTTAATCGCTATTGCGTGCAACTGGGCTCTCAGTGTATCATCCTACAGCCTCCCTTATTTGAACCTGGCATCTATAGCCCTAACTATTGGCATCTATATCCCTAGGTAAAGGTAAAGGGACCCCTGACCATTAGGTCCAGTCGTCACCGACTCTGGGGTTGCGGCGCTCATCTCGCGTTATTGGCCAAGGGAGCCGGCGTACAGCTTCCGGGTCATGTGGCCAGCATGACTAAGCCGCTTCTGGCGAACCAGAGCAGCGCACGGAAACACCGTTTACCTTCCCGCCAGAGTGGTACCTATATATCTACTTGCACTTTGACGTGCTTTTGAACTGCAAGGTTGGCAGGAGCAGGGACCGAGCAACGGGAGCTCACCCCGTCGTGGGGATTCGAACTGCCGACTTTCTGATCGGCAAGTCCTAGGCTCTCTGGTTTAACCCACAGCGCCACCCGCATCCTAAAGCTCCTTCTCTTACCAGAAGTGGGGTATCTATATCCCTAACAACATCTAAATCCCTAACTATTGCCCATGCTGTCTGGGGCTGATGGGATTTGCAGTCCAACAATACCTGGAAAGGCACAGGTTATCCCCCTCCCCAAGCACAAAACATAATAGCCATCTTTCTGAACTTCTAATCTTTTTAACGAATGCTTGTGAACCAGTTGCGTTTTTTCCACAAATCGCTTTCAAAGCTGTCATCCAGCAAATATGCTTTGATCTAATGGCACTTGAGCAGCCAACATCAAAGTTAAATTAAAACCTCCATCCCAAGAAACAGCAAAAGTGATACAGTTGAATTGCATAGTTCAGGGCTGTAATTCCTCCCACACCTCTGACCACACATACTGTGGGGCCTCTGTGCACCCAGATGAAAAGTTTGAACCAAATACATGCTGGTTTGCATTGGGTGTGTGAGTGTGAGTGTGTATATCGGAATGGATGCTGGTTAAACTTTATGATGCCATTTATATGAAGCTGATTCTGCGATATTTCAGCAATATTCCATGACTGCAAGTAATTAGCACGCATACTTAAACATGATGGTGCCTACATATGTAATATAGGAATGCTTCTGGACTCACTGACCGCACAGCCCTATACATGTCTTCTCAGAAATAAGTCCCAATTGAGTTTAATGGGGCTTAGGCCCATGTAAGCAGGTATAAAATTGCAATCCGAGTTATCCCAGATACTGGCCATAAAGCCTATTCATATAGTGTGAACTTACCATTTAAAATGTTATAGCCACTGTTTGATTCAACATTTTTTAAAGCAAATTTGTAGCCAAATTTCCACACTAATGGTGGGTTGCTGCAGAATTGAGAAAAGTTCAGTAGCTGTAGTCAGTCCCTTTATGTACCCTCAAATTCCTCTAGCCCAGGGCTTCCCAAACTTTGGTGTCCAGCTGTTTTTTGACTGCAATTCTCATCATCCCTGGTCACTGGTCCTGCTAGCTAGGGATGATGGGAGTTGTAGTCCAAAAAAACTGGAGCCCTAAGTTTGGGAAACCCTGGGCTAGCCAATGAATATCAGAGTTATGATATATATGTGCATGGAGATAGTCTGTTCATGGCATTTTATTTATTTAATACCTACTATTCCAGAATTCTGATCTTTTGGAAGTAGAGGAGATGAGGAGAGGAACTATGAGCCTGTCTGAGCTATAGCAAACCTGGTTATTGTGATGAAACTTTGCCTTCAGCTAATGATTGTTGTCATGGGCAGGACTTTGGCTCAGTGCTATCGTCTCTTGCTGTTCTCTCTCTCCTCTGAACTGAGTTTGCAAACTGTCAGCTCACAGCAGTCAGGGGGAAGTGGCACGGAACAGATGCCTCCCAAGCCACGCCCACCACGATGCTTGTACACATGCCACACAAATGAAAATATTGAGGATCTCTTCCAGATCTTTCACAAAAGTCAGGTGTTTTGCAGGACAAGAAAAAGCAGCTTTTGTGTACATTATTCTTGAATACTACCTGAATAATGACAATGTCATATGACAACATGCAATTTTAAAAACAACAACAACCCCCCAGGAACTCTACCACTATAAATGGTAAGTGGGGAAAGGCCCTCAGCCTTTGGTGTGTGGAGATGGGAGGTATCTATGCAACTACTGCATCAGAGGATGCTCATGTTAAGCACTTTTCAGAGAGATGAAAGAAGTCAAGGCAATGTCCCAGCTGGCACTGTGTTGTGGGGGAAGCCAAGGTCTAATTTCTCTTGCCTGTCTGTACATGCATCTTTCCCTAGGCCCTTCTTCCCAGTGCTCATGGATTGCCTACTGGAAAGCTGTTTCCCTCTGGGGATTCTTTTAAGATGCAGGCTTGATTAGTACCACTGCATCTGCGGCAGCAGAGTAGACTATGTTCATTGGGAACCAAGAAGTAAACACAAGAGCGTGCAACTTCCTGTCTCAGTTGTGTCTGGGAGTTTGCCAATGAACAGGAAGCAATTGTGCCACCCATGCACAGAAAACCTTTAACACCCTGCCTGGGTCACATGTGGCAGACCACACCATGCATGCACTTCTCTGCCTCTAAAGAATTAGAGGGGGATTTCCCCTAGCTGCATGTACCATTGAATTCATGACAATTTAAGGTCTGGCTTTATCAGTTCTGTGGTACACCACAGAACTCTGTGCTTCCATGATCAGCGCACATTCCTGCAATCTGTGCATGAGAGGTACTGTCTTTCTCAGAGAGGCATCCTCGTCATATCTGTAATTAGCTGTTGAGATGGCTTTTGCTTACACACACACACACACACAGAGAGAGAGAGAGAGAGAGAGAGAGAGAGAGAGAGAGAGAGAGTACATACCACTGTCACTAGTCTGGAGCATTCTGCTAAGCACCTAATGTGTCCGCATCACAATCTTATGCATGCCTTTTCAAAAGGAAGCTGCCTAGTAGTTAAATGGCTGCAGTCCCAGGTAAGTATTGCAGCTTTAACAATCTGATTCAACAGATGTATGTATGGGGTGTATGAGTGAAAATGGGAGTGGGGAGTCAGGGGTGCATGGCTGTGAAATGCATGACACAGTGATACTGCTGTAGTACTGGGAGGGTAATGGCTGGCTTTTCTTCTGGCATAAGGAAATGAAATTAAGTACAGTGCCTTCCATTATGTCTGTCTCGGGATGCAATAATTGATTTTGCCTGTTGATGCTGCATCTCCCTATTCCTCATCCTGGATCCACTTGGGGAAAGCAGCCAAGCAAAGATGCCTGTAACCTGAGTTGGAGGATGGTTTGTTTGTGACATAATGAGAGCTACAAGGAACCGCTGTGGGCAAATGCAGGGAGGCACCTGGTGGTACATCACCTAGAGTTTCTTGGAGGAAAGGTAGAATATATAGGCAATAGTCATAAATAAAATTAATCCCTGGCTATTGGCCATGTTGGTTGGCGCTAATGGAATACAAACACACCTGCAGGGACAGAGGTTTTCCATCCCTGACTTAGATTGTATGTAGGACCATGCCACTGGAGCAAGCAGCAAAGCAGAACAAGTATAAGAATTCTATTTCTTATTTTTTTCAACTCAACTGGGCAGATACTGGGTACCACACCAGCCATTCAGACTGAGAGCCATTTCACTCATTAAAAATATATGATGAGTTTACTTTGTCACATAAAGCTGTGTATTTGGGAAGGAATTGTGGTGGTTTGCTTGAAATCCTCCTGAAAAGAGGCACTGTTAATCTCTTGCTTCTGTGCCATAAGGATAACAGTTTATGGCCCCCCTCCCCCTCTCTCTTTCTGTGTCTTTCTATGAAAATAAGATTTTAGAGTTGCAGGAATTGTGTTTGGAGTTCAGACACTAATAAATGCTTCCAAACACCATTAACCACCCAGTGCAATTGATTGGCATACATTCCAAGGTATGGCTATATAATATTCAGTCCTTTTCCAGGGCAAAGTAAAATCCAGGTATATCTGGACAATATCTTTTGGGCAGAAAACATTTTTTGGGCAAAAAATACATGCAGAAAATATTGCTGTCACACGCTTACTGATTTTTGTCAGGATTTGTTCTAAGCCTGTATAGAGACAAGCGCTGTCTGGAGGAACAAGAATGTCTTTACTGCTAATTATGGTGTGCTAGTTCTGATTTTGGAGCAGTAGCTTGATAACTGGACATGCATTTGAAAAGGAAATATGATATTTACTAGTCAATTTTACACTTAAGGAAAGAGTTCTGCTCCTTGTTGTTTTAAAGAACGATATGAGCACCTCTGTTGATGGGTTCCAATCCTTTTTACAAACACTTAAAAAAAAATAAAATCAAGTAAAATTATTCCAAAAGTGATCTGGAAATGGGAGACAGTTGTATTACTAATGGACATTAGCCACTCGACGCCTGCAAATGTCACACCAAAATGAACACACGCCTATTGTTAACAGTGCTGACCACATGCTTTAGAGAGACACAGCCTGTTAACAGAAACTTGCAAATGCCATGGCAGAACACAAAATGTAGAAATGCCATTGCCAGTGGTTTACAACACTGCTAGCAAATAACTGTGTGCAGAGGGGAAAATATTACTGTCTATACTGTACATAGCCCTAGTTAATTTTCCCACATTCCTTAGAACTGGGAATTTTGAGTATGGGTCTCCTGCTTTTGAGACTGTATTTTAAAACAGAAAAAGCACTGCTATAGTTGAGCATGCAGGATCTGTGAATATTAGTTCAGTGTTTAAATTTAGACAGCAAGTTGGTTTTCTCTTTTACTTTGCTGCTTTATTTTTAGACTTAGAAATGTACTTCCAAATCAAATCCACCCATCTTTGCCTCTCAGCTTTGGGCTGCTGTGACACTCCCCAAATGGAGAGGTTGCCTGGAGAGGAAATATGATTTAATAATAAATTGTTCTAGGGTCTGAGGTTGGGATTCCCCGCCCCCACCCCTCTTTCCCCCTGAATGTGTATGTGGCTCTGACGCAGTTTCCTGAAAGTCCTGCCTGGTCCTGCCAGGGACTGAACGAATGTAGATCCCAGCTCACCCAAAGGGGAGTGGAGTGGAGGGGGAGAGAAGACTTTGCCAAACTGGCTTGACCAGAATGTGACACAAGAGCAGGAAATGAGTCACTCCTGGTAGGGCAGCTGCTCTCAGCCATTTGCATAAAGAGAAGCACCAGCAGAGGAGGGGGAAATGACACCAGGCCTCTCGGCCTGTCCTGAATAAAATCTGCTCTGCATTCAACTAGCTTGCAGGCTTCTGGCTTGATACGTTGTCCCCCTCTTCCTCCTCCTTCCCCCCCTCGCTGCCCCCACCCCTGTCCTTCAAACATCTCTCTGCTATATCTCACCCTGCAGAACCCCAAACATTCAGGGTCTGCATCTTTTTAAAGTGCTGCCTGTAAAGTCAACATGAAACCTCTGTTTAAACGAAAGTACAGAGGCATGGCCCAGCCACCCAGCCTCCCTGGCACATTAGGATGGGTCGGGGCAAGGCCATTGGGGGGCCCTGGGTTATTTCCCAGGAGGAGCCCTGCTAAGCTGGCTGCACAAGGACAAAGCTCTGGCAAGGGGGATGATACAGACATAAACTGCTCTAGCATCGCTTCCATTGTCTCAATCGATTCCTGCCTGCAAAGGGATTAATTTTCCTCCTGCACTGAGCTAACCCAAGTAGGTCGGTCGGTGGGGTCCAGGGCAGGCTGGGTGGGAGGCCCTTTTGTGCGTTGGGATTTTGACAGAGAGTGGATTGTTTTGGCAGCCTCTAAGTCCCCTTTTATTAATAATTAGGGATGGGAGCCTGTCCTTTGCAGTGGTGACGCTTGCTCTTAAAAGGGCAAATTCGCAAGCAGGCCCAGCTGCAGGTAGGAGAGAGCTGAAGGGGAAACCGCTGGGGAGAGGGTATTGCAGGCTGGGATCTAGGACCCTCTTGTTTCTCACGGGGTTCCAGCAGTTTGAGGGGCATCGTTGTATGTATGTATGCCACACAGGATTAAAGTTGGACCTTGCATTCTATTATTTTATTAACGGATGTCCCAAACTTGTGGTGTTGGATATTAGACTTTTTTGTGTTCTGTCGTGCTTTTTATCATTTTCATTTGCTGTATTTACTTTAAAAGTCGTTCCAGCGTAGTATACCAGGACCTTGTGGGTGACTTGGAAGCAGGTCATCAGTCTCCTAAAAGTGGGTTTTCAGAGCAATGGTCAGAATTCAGAGAACTGCATCTGCCTAGAGTAACTTTTGACCCGTCCAGAACACTGCCAGCACACAAACCGTTGGCCACACCTAAAGGAGCTCTTTGGACAGAGACCCAAAAAGCTCTCTCTCTTTCTCTGTGTGTGTGTCTGTTAGTGAGTAGCTTTCTCCTTGTTTATATCTCCTTCCTACCATAGCATCCCCTTGTCAGGAAAGAGTGCCCAAGGGTTACAGCTTAAAAGGCACACATTTAGAAATATATAAAGCAATGTCAAATCTTACAGGCAGCTGCGGTGTCCTGCCGGTGCAGAAGTATAATAATTGTGTATTTTGTGTAACTAACATTTGAATAGGCCTGTACTGTTCACGAAGCAATGGCTGCCCTGCTTCGTTTTCTTCTAATGTGGATTATGCTTACCCACATGAATTGGTGTGTTGGCAGTTTATCTTTAGGCCCACATACTCCGTTTTAATCTGATTGGAGGATGGTGCTATTTATACAGGTTTAGTGGGTGGTTTGTTAAAGTGACAGAGCAACCTGATCTTGACCTTCCGGAGCACCCAAAGATGGCCAGAGATATAGAGTAACTCTACTACGACTTCTGCTTTCCCACTCTGCCCTTTATTGAGCAGATTTCAAAGAAGACGTTGTTGTGAGCAGAACCGGCCATGCCATCAGGCAGAGTGAAGCAGCCAGCTACCTCATACAAGACATGTGAAGGGAAATGGCAGCCTAGTGTTGGGGGACACAGCTGTAAGTGTCACACAGTCTGCCCTGCACCCCCTAAGTTAATCTGCTGCTCTCGGCTACAGTAGAAGGTGATTTTCCGCCACCAGCGTTGAAGTAAGTTTCAACTGTCAGTTTGGCTGGCTTCTGTATGTGGGATGCCATTTTGCCCTTTGCCTCAGACAACATAATTTCTTGTGCTGGCCCTGGTCATGCAGCATATGCATTAGTCCTGACCACAGCTATTTGGATCTGGACAGCAACTAGCCCTGGCGTCTCCAGCCACAACCCAATCTATAAATCTTTAAAGTCTTTTGTAAAGCTACATGCAAAAGGAAGCTGCTGGCTCCAATGGCTGCTTCCTTGGGTAAAGAATCAATTTTTTACACTGACAGGGAGGACCAACATTTTATGGACAATGGCAGCTGAGCTCTTTCTTTGGTTTTGCTGGAGGCCTCTGCAGAAGGATTAGGAGCCCCCACTGCAGGATGCAAAAATATGATATATCCAATATGTGCCACAGACCTGTAATGCGTATCCTTTTATAATAAGAGGTGTCTGTGAGCTTAGGCAGGATGGCAGGTACGTAGATGGTGGTGTGTCCCACTGCCAAAACTGAAGTAAGATTCCATTGTTTTAATGGATGGTTTCTTTTACATGGAGTGGGTTGGGGTCATGAATCTTGTCCTATGCCTAATGCAACAAAATGTCCATAGTCAGCCCTGAGTTCACGTAACTGAATGAAACCATTTTTGGTGTGATGTTGGTTTTTATTCAACATTTAAAAAACATTTTTAAAACTGACCAAAGATCTATGCTGCTGCCCTTAAAATATTTCTTTTAGTGCTCTGTTAACCCTGATAGTCCCTGTTTTTCTGAAAAACGTGAAATTATTCTTGATACAGTAACTTCTGTTCTGAAGCAAAATTTCCCAAACTGATGTACTCCACAACTTATGCTGCACAGGAAATGTTGTGGTGTTGGTATGCATGGTTAGAAAAAGATTGGAAGAAATTGCAGCTGGTTGGCTTTCCAACAGCACCACAAACCTAAATGAAAGGAAATGGGTGAGATCAACCCTGTCAATGTAGAAGATGAAAAGGGGTTGTATTGGCAGAATTTGTTACAAGTCATTGAGAGAGTTTTCTGTTGTGATTAGAAGAGGATTCAAGGTTTGAGGGAGGCGGGGGAGATAGATTTCTTTGGAATCTTCTGGGCCATAAAAAGAAGACCAAACAGATTAAATCCTCATAGTTGAATCTGTGAGGGTTTACCTGTTTCTTATTCTCCAATCTTAAATTCAGCTCAAATTTTCTGCATCAGTTTACAGGGGTTTTTTATTTTAAAAAATATCCTCACCAAATGTCATTGGTGTTTTAGTGCACATCTCTCCTAATGTACATATTCTTGTACGTAATTTTGCGTAATATACAGATTTCGATGAGCGATTTCCCCATACGTAATGCATTTTTGTATGCTATTTGCACTTACATATTTTATGAGGCATTTCCCTTAATATATGCATGTTTGTACACATCTGGTTAGAGAACCATATCAGAAAATTCCAAGAAGTGTGAATTTCAAAGTATACCTATATTTCAATTTGTATGTTGTTTCAGGAAGAGGAAGTAGGTTGGTCTGAATTTCTCCTCCATCCCTACATCCAAAGTAAGAGTGGACAGGACTGCAGCCATGCTAGATTAAGGTCGCAATTTAACTGCACATCTGGGAGTTAGTCCCATGGAACTCAGTGAGAATTGCTATCATCCAGTCATATGCAAGATTGTGCTACAAGCAGTTGTAGGGCTTTGATTTCTTTCTTTTTTTAACACTGAAATAATTAATTGGCCTCAGTGGCTTAATTTAATCTGGATAATGGTTAGATCCCATTTATATATCAGAGTCTGCTTTTTATTTGGGTTTGTTCTTATAAATCTGCATGCCTCTGAGTGGATGGCCAAACTGACAATATATTTAATGTTTATTGGCAGATGTCCTTGGTATGACTAGCCTGGAAGTGCTCTCACACACACATGCACTGAACTGCAGCCTCTAAAAGCTATTCTGTCTCTTGCATGCCTCAACCCTCAGACCCAGTTGCAGCTGTTTGAAGCCGGACACTTGTTACTTCACCTGGCTTGAGCATGTGCAGTTGGTGTGAAGCATTCGGATGTTAAACGTATGGAAGGCTCTGTTGCAGCACTGCTTGAACATTCTGACTTATCAATGCAGCTAGAGCTGTTATATACTGCAGGAAAGGCCCTGTACTCAAGGACTTAAGAATCCCGCACCCCAGAACTGCAGACAGTGCAACATGGTGGTTCATTCGCATTAGCACTTTACTGTTGGTCTTGCCCTAATTCCTACTTGGCAGAGCCCTTCCTGTTGTAGGGTTTGGCTGTGATGAATCAGTATTATATTTGCGATAGTAATTAAAGCCCGTGCAGGCATTCCAAGCACTGAACAGAATGAGCGTTGCCTATTGCCTCCCGGGAGTGATCTTACTCATTGCTCTCTGTCATAGTCTCCCTACTTCATGGCAAGAAGCACCCATTTTCATGAGAAAAGTGGGAAGGGAGAAAGCTGTTCTGATGGGGAGTTGAGAGTAACTGCATCCCGTGGAGAGAAAAAAGCAGCAGTGTATATTGTGCAGGACTTGGATATAATAATTCATTGGGGGCGGGGTGGATGATAGTTCAAATGCAACAGATTGTGTTATGCAATCATAGGATGCTGAGCCAAACAGCATAATTTATAGAGCTAGGGCCAAAGAAGATTAGTTCCTTGGTTGTGAAATTTGGAATTTCCAAAAAGGAATGGAGTCATGCTGCTGGGGAAAGCAGCACGGAGGAGAATGCAGGAGGGAAAGTCTGATACTAGCTCAATGGATCTTTGATCTTGATTATTTTTTGTTGCCAAGGTATTGCAAGGAAAACAGAGAACCTTGTATCGCCTTCAAAGACTCACAGTCACGAGTGACAAAAAGCATAACCCAGTGTTCAAATTCTGGGGAAATGTCTTTGATTTGTTTGTTCTTATTATTTGCACTTATATCCCACCTTTCCTCCTGCTCAATGTGGCGCAGACAGTTCTCCCTCTCCCCTGTTTTATCCTCACTACAACCCTGCAATGTAGGTTAGGGTGGGAGACAGTGATTGGCCAAGGAACACGGAGTGAGCTTTGTGGCTGGGTGGGGACTAGAACCCCAGTCTCCCAGGTCTTAATCCAACACTCTAACCACTACACCAAACTGGCTCATATCCTGCTTTTTCAAGAAGTAGCTCAATTTAGAGAACACAGTTCTTATCTAGGCCTTTTTAAAATGCAGATTCAATAAGTGGAGGGAGGATCAGGAGTGAGATGTCGGACTTCACTCCTGACTGCGATGCATGTATTGACTCTGTGTGCACTATAGAGCCCACAGCCTGTGAATATACACAGTTGATCACATGTTGATCAGTGACTTGCTACCATAATACCACCTCCACTCCAATAATGGGTCTATTTATGATCTAAAATGGACTGACTGTTGCCACTTTATTTTGGTACATGAGGACTCTGAAGTACTTGTGCTTCACAACAAGAAAGTGCTTGGAACAAATAAGAGCCCATGCAGATATATCACAAAATCCCTGCTCAATTAAGAGATGAAAGAAATGGAAGTTTTTTCACTGACTTTGCTAGAAAGTGAACTATACTTATATTGGTGCATCTATAACATTGTCCATCAGAGATGTGTAAACCTATTCTTAGCCACAGCGAACTTCTTGGCTACTATCATTGTGTTGGTGGGGGGACTAGCTTAAAATATATATAAATTATTATTGACAATGCCTTTAATTTTTGAAAATGTGCATGTCATAATTGGAGATATCTCAGGATGCACAGAGTCATGCTTGCCATCACTAAAAGCTGGATGGAAATTAAGGCAGTAACTCTATGCATATGTACCTGGGAATAAGTTCCATGGACTTTTCTCCCAGGTAAATATGACTAGGGTTAGGTTGTGCAGGTAAAATTTGGTTGATTAAAAGGAGGAAGAAAGAGACATGCTGGAGGAAGAGAAAAGCAAAGTGAAGAAAGCCCATGAATTAATATAATGATGACACATGGGTGTGCAAGATGAGAAGGGGAAGAGGGATGAGTTAGCTATGTCGAAAAGTATTTCATGAAAGGATTCCACAATGCATCCACATTTCTACAGAACACCACAGGTTTTCTTTATGACAGAGCAAGAGCTTTGTCCACAATCCAAGGAAGAGCCATGCACTTATACCCCTTGAATTATGGGTGTTAATTCTGTGCTTGATTATTGCCATTGCCTATAGACAGTGCTGTCTGCTTCTTCCAGATTTAGCCAATGGCTAGATGACCTGACTAAATCTGTTTCTGATTTTGACACTAAATATTGATAGGTTTTCTTGCCAGACCAATGATAGGTCCAGACTGTGGGCTGGTTTAAGTGATTCATACCTGGAAGTGTCCAATGGAATGTGTAGTAAATACACACATCATATAACAGGCTTCCTCAACCTCGGCCCTCCAAATGTTTTTGGCCTACAACTCCCATTATCCCTAGCTAGCAGGACCAGTGGTCAGGGATGATGGGAATTGTAGTCTCAAAACATCTGGAGGGCCGAGGTTGAGGAAGCCAGTGTGCATGCACACGAAAGCTCATACCAAGAACTAACTTAGTTGGTCTTTAAGGTCTACTGGAAGGAATTTTTTTATTTTGTTTTGACTATGGCAGACCAACACGGCTACCTATCTGTAACTGGAACTTTCCCCAGTTAGTGATCTGCCTGTGGGTTAGAAACTAACCAATAATAATTTTCCAGCATGCCACTTTGTTTATCTCTGAATAAGTTTCTCACTGTCTCCCCCAGCATTGTCACTTTCCCACCATTTCCCCTTCATGATCAGGACATTTTTCATTAAAAAGTATAAGGGCATTTTAGACATGTGCAGTATTCCTTATCACCATAGTCTCCATGCAGATTTATTCTGTTAATTATCTGCTAAGGGGAAGCAGAGTTGTTTCTGACTTTGCAAAGTCCCTGGTACTTTATAATGTCACAGAAAAGTCTCAAGGGCACATACATACGCAAACATGTCCTTTGATTTTTATTTACACATTGCATCACAACTAGTGCATATTTGGTAGAGTATGCATCTGCATTGCACATATATTGCCTTATTTAAGAAGAATGGGATGCCCTTAAGTCTAGCAAATGTGGACAAGTATGGGAAAAATGAAGGACAAACCAAAATGAAATCACATGAACAGCCCAGACAACTACATACTGAGCAACATTTGCATGTTTACCCAAAATTACCCCCATTGCATTCAATGGAGCGTACTCCCAAGTAAATGTGGTTTGGATCACAGGTAGCCTAAGCCTGCAATTCTAAGCACACTGAAAGGCAGAGAGCCCCAATGAACTCAATGAGATTTACTTCTGAGTGGTGCAACAGATACATTTCCTCATAATAATAATTATTTCATAACATTTTCATATGTTGATTTAAATGTGTAGATACAAATCTGGAAATAATTAGCCGGGAAATACAATACAGCTCATTGGGGGAGGGGAGGGGAAGAGAGACTGTGAACAGGTGTGCCTGCTCAGTTTACTGTCCAGGTGCAACTTCAAAGCCCCTGTTCTTCCTTCTTACGGTTCTCTGTCTTTAAACCGGACTTGGAGAGGCCTTCAGATAGAGGACTGTTCTCTGTAAAGTAGTACAGTAGTCTGGACTAGATGGACCAACAGCCTGGCTCAGTCCAAGGCGGATTCCTCCAACTCTTTAGATTTCACAGATCAGGGTCACGTCATCAGAATACACTGTCGGGTTCTGGGCCCAGTGATTGCTGCTGCTTCTCCTTGCGATGCGTTAACCTGCCTGCTGAAGGGGAGTGCAGTCCTTGCGAGGGCAAAGAAACTGCCACGCACCTTCAAGCTGCTGAGTGGTGTGCTGCAAAACCAAAAGTGTGACTGTATGAAAGGTTGCACTTAAGGTGCAAGGGCGGCCAAGAGTGGGACTGGAAGGAAGTGCTCCAAGGTCACATTTGCAAAGAACTTGCAAAAGTGTGAGAAGGCGGGTGAAGATGGGAAATGATAGCCAAAGGGTTCTGTAAGCCAACAAGAAGCAGCTTGCTCTCTCAGTGTGGGAGGGACTAGCCAGGGTGTTTTTGCTGCTCAGCATTTAGATGCTCTGGCGGGGCTCTCGTGAAGGAAGTTCACCAAGGTCATCTGCTTAAGGCTGCCCTCTTAAGTGGTGTTCAGCAGACAAAGGCTTGGCCCTGGGAAATGGGGGTGCAACTCCTCCCTGAGCCAGAAACTCACCAGGATGACTTTGGGCAGCTTGGGGTACATACTTTGGGATGGAAATTAAGTCAACATAATGGCCATCAAGGCTGCTCCCAGAGAAACCTAGGAATTGTATTTGTGTTATCATTTCAAGGATTTTGACGCCAAGAACTAAAATTCCCAAGATTCTTGGAGGTTAAGTGGGGGAGAATGAGAAAGAAAGTATAGTTTGTCGAAATGCACTGTTGCCAAGTTTCATTCCTTCAGCTGGTGACCTACCTCATATGGTTATTCTGAGAATGAGTGAGACATGGAAATATTACAAACTCTGAGGTTTATGGGGAAACTAGAAGTACAAATGTTCAGATGGTGAACCAATGCTAAATATTCACAATCCTCCTCCTGCAATAAACAGCCTCGGCTGACAGGACTAAAATAAAAAGCAGCAAGCTCCATTAAATTGTTCCTAGCCCTAAAAGACTAAGAAAACAGGGCCGTTAAAGCAGGATGGGTGGATAGGCAATGGTTAGAGAACTGGGCCAAATCAGCTGCCTCTCACATGTTTAGAGCAACACCAAAAATCACGAGCTGTTTCATCAGTCTGAAGAGTAGAGGGCCTGGTGAATGGCTACTCTTAGATGGCCAAAGGCATCACAGGTAACTGAAGAGGCCTGTGTCTCTCCCTCTGTCCTTCAGCCTGATGGAATGGACAGAATGGACTGTTTCATCCCAGCTGATCACTGTATGGACTTTGTAATTCTAAGAACTGTGGCCTAAGCTTGCTTTCTCCCCTCTACTTTCCCAATCATGCCATGTCTTCTAGATTGTTTCATTACAGTAAGCTGCTCTGGGAACCTTTTCGGCTAAGTGGGGTGAAAATGCTTTAAATAAATAAAATGTTTGGAAATGATTTTTCCTTTCCTGAAAATATGTATGGCTGATGTATCCTCCCCTCTGCTTAGATCCTGATGAGGTCGAGCCTGGGGGTTCTCTGTGACACAAAAAGAGTGTCTCTTTGTTGTTCAAATGAACTTTTGTTTCTTTCTCCTCCAGCAGCTTGTCTTTATCCTATGAAATCATTCAGAAAGCTTTAGAGGAATTAAAGAAGGCTTTATTCCCAGGAGTCAAAGATGGGGCAACTTGCTCCAGGGTCAGTGTGAGCATCATGTGGATGCAAACTCATTATTGTCCGACTGCAAGGGTAGCCAGTCCTGTGACAATAAAGCAGAAGGCTGAAAAAGTTCTCCACCCATTGCTGGAATGTAGGCATCCTTGCAGTAACTGTTTACCACCACTTTTGTAAGAACAGAGAACAGGAAGCATAGAAAAGATAAGAGGGGTGGGCAGGACAGATTGGCCAGAAGCCGGATCAACATAGTAGAATCAAGAAGTAATTTATTAGGTCAGCAATGCTCATTGCGTCCTTCTCATACACTTGTAAACAAAGTCCCGTAATATAATAACATCTTCAACTTAGAGTTCTGTCCAACTTCTTGAAAATCTCCAAATCCCCTGAGCCCGGCTTCGGCTGGGGAGGGCGGGATATAAATAAAATTTACGGTATTATTTATTATTATTATTTTTGAGCTGCTCTTATAATTAAACACGTCCTTCCCCTGATATTTAATCTAAACCCACAGATTCTTGTCCCATACTTTGAAACTGTCAGCACAGTCTCCAACCTCTCACTTTTTATTTGGGCAAAATACAGTGTGCATAGTTCTCCTCTGAATCACTTTCAACACTTCAACATGTGTTTGCTTGTTTAACATTTATATCCCACTTTTCCTCCATGATGGAACTCAGGGTGGTATTCAGGAAGGTCCCCATAAGGGCTCCCATCCAGATCCAGACCTGCTTAGCCTCAGCAAGGCTGTTGTTAAAAGGTAAATGCAAAGGACCCCTTACAGTTAAGTCCAGTTGCAGACAACTCTGGGGTTGCGGTGCTCATCTTGCTTTACAGGCCGAGGGAGCTGGCGTTTGTCCGCAGACAATTTTTCCTGGTCATGTGGCCAGCATGACTAAGCTGCTTCTAGCAAAACCAGAGCAGTGCATAGAAATGCAGTTTACCTTCCCACCGGAGCGGTACCTATTTATCTACTTGCACTTTGACGTGCTTTTGAACTGCTAGGTTGGCAGGAGCTGGGAGCAAGCAACGGGAGCGCACCCCGTCACGGGGATTCGAACTGCTGACCTTCTGATTGGCAAGCCCAAGAGGCTCAGTGGTTTAGACCACAGCGCCACCCGCGTCACTCCCCACCCCCCTTCTACCAAGACAGTGCCATCATTTTATTTGGAAAAACAGTTGCTCCTGTAGCTGCAGGTGGTAAACAAGGCAAACAGGAACTCGAGTCTTGCCTCTCTCCATCAGAACTATAGCCTCTCTCAGATAGTGTTGCATAGCAAATGGTTTCAAAATCTTATATTTGCTTCTCCTTTCCTTAGTTCATATTTTACAGTTGTCTGTTGAATTTCAGGTTGTTGCTATCTACTGGGTTCCCTTTAACATTTTGGCCCTTTCTCTAGTGTTGCAGTCTTCCCCAGTTTTAGATCACCTGTGAATTTTATAGGTTTCTCATCTTTCCTTTCATCCAAGTCGTTGATGAAAATATTGAACAGTGCCAGACCCAGCATTGAACTCAGCAGAATGCCACTGAATACCCACCTCAACCACTTTTCATTTATTACCTCCTTTTGTGTGCCGCTTTTCAACCAATTGTTGGCTGCCTTTTATTTAATAATGAATTGCACCTGCAAAGCAACCTGAAAGCCAGTGCAGACGTTAGAGATCAGGTTCAGTGTAACCATATTCTGTACCAGCCAAGAGTTTTCAAATAGACCAAACAGCATGCCTCCAGGACAGGACAATAATCTGACACAGAAGCTACCCAAGACAGGGACAACAGTCTTCAACCTACCTCTGAGAAGGAAGGCTGCAATTCTTAAGCAGTCCCAGATTGTAAACCCCCCTCCCCTTTCCTTTTGCTGGAAATCCAGACGATATACAAGATCTCCCCAATGATGACACAATGGAAACAATAGAGCCATTCACTGTCTATTGAGTCCCTTACAGTATAATCCTATGCATGTTTACTGAAAAGTCCTCATTGGCAAAACAAAGATGGGCAGCATTCTCCAAACAATGCATTTATGCTATTAAACTAGATATAGTTCTTATGAATAAAAAATACTCACATGGCTAGAAAGACTTAGGAATACATTTGATATGGTTAGAATTTGAATGGTATTCCTCACCATAAATTTGAATGCATGTGCACACATTGAAAGTTATGGTGCTGTAAATGGTAACCTAATAATCTAAATTGATTGTGTGGGGGGGGGAGCAAATCAGGCAACAATACACAGGGTTCTTTTGCTGGTTGATGTGGCATCTGATTTCTACTTGCAGGCTTATGAACTGGAGGGACTGATTCTTTTGCAGTGTGCGCTGACTCACCACAGCCCAAGTACTATGCCAAATGTTAGTTCCACCTGGTGACTCACTTGAATAGTATGGCTAAAGAACTGGTCGACCCAGGACTCAATGGAATAGTCTGCTCCTTGTCCGGTCTGGCCTTGTGCTTGCTTAAGTGTAAGTAACATAAGCTTACTCTTCCACGTGAAGAGATTTCTATGCTCTGCTTTGTCCAGTTCACAAAATGAGTCCCACTATTAATATCTTCCCCACAGGAATACCATGCACTTACACACACACACACACACACACACACACAATGGGTCTAGGGTTGGTGGCCCACAGTCCACATTAAACTTGCCATACCTCTCCATCCAGTCACATGAGCCTCTTCCCATCCCATTATAACTGGGTGCTGTGGATCCCAGATGAATGGCTCTGGCTGAGGGTTCCTACTTTTCTGTGTTGCTCTTGGCACTTCATTTCTAGTTACCAAGCTTCCTTCTGGGGATACCAAAACGCCTCTCCTCTGCAGTAACACATGAAAATAGGGCCGATGGGCTGGAAGGCAGTACACAAGGACAGTAGATTAGGGCAGTTGTAGGCACATTCCCATCACAGTTGTCAGCCCTATGTGACTGATATAACTTTACCCCTTCATGCCCTATGTCTGGAATTTCCTGGACATAGCCATCAGCAGCAGTGTCCAGGTAGGACTCAAAAACTTTTGTCCGGTCAGTGGAAACTCTGTGTCTGCATACCTGTAGATTCTTGGGTACTTTATGCACAGACACACTAACACTCTTAAGAGGCAGGCAGCCAACCTTTGTTTGTGTGTGTGCATCTGTTTGATTGTGGTTCTCCCTTGGCTCTCCCTTATTCTGAATAATAATTTCTATAGAGTTTTTAGCTGTTAAAATGAGCTAGCAGTTGCCATCACACCAACAACTGAGGTAAGCTCAGGCTGAGAGACAGTAACTTGTCCAAAGAGACCATAATGGCAAAACATACAGTTGAATCAGAGTTCTCTACACTGAAACCCGATGCGCTTGACCACTGTGTGCATCATATTCTGGCCTTTCGTCACTTAACACCAAATCCTTGCTCATGTTTAGCAGGAAGGATGGTCCATCACTTCTAGATGAAAGAATTGGGGTGCAGGGAAACAGGGCTTGTGAGATTTACCTGCCTCAGGTGATCTGCCTTTGCACGTTGACATAAAGGAGAGCACCATTTGCTGCTACACCTCAGGCAACCCTTGCTACTTCCAAGCTTTTCTGAAATTGATACACAAGGATCTAACCCAGCATGTCCATTGGCTGTGCCTCTGGATAGTACCTTGGTTGGGATGCTCACCCTGCTATCGCTTGACATTATGACTTAATTCTTGTCAGATGCACAGGCAACCATTGCACTTAAATGTTTACAACAAACACCCACTTGCCTGCCTTTGCTCATTTGTTCCTTTCCAGCCAGGGCAGGAAACAGCTCAGTCTTTATGGGCTAAAGTCGAAGAGCTACTTGAGCACAGACTCTAGGAAATGCCATTGCTTTGTTAGGTTATTTCCACACTTCCTCCTTTTCATAACCTCCTGTAAAACCTTAGTGTTTGTATAAGAATCCAGGGGAAACACATGGTGGTGATGGTCCCTTGCATGCTAGAAACAAAGAGCTTCTACCAGGCCCTTCTAATTCTTCCTATCTGACAGGCTTGATAAAGGAAGTGGATCCCAGATTTAATGGAGCAATGATCAACTTTATTGTGCTAATTCATAAGACTGGGCTGCAAGTGAACCATCCTTGCTAATGTATGCCTTCGTCCAGTCTTCTTCTTTTTCATTAGTCCACTTTTCTGCTGTTTTCTACTATCCCAGCCCTAACCAACCTAGTGCTCTCCAGGTGTTTTGGATCACAACTCCCACCAGCCTGTGCTGGCTGAGGTTGATGGCATTTGTAGTCCAAAATATGTGGAGGGCACATGTAGTTAAGGCTGCACTAGCCCTTTATTATTATTATTAACCCTCCCAGATTTGTTCTCATTACATTTGTGTAAATATAAATAAAAAATATTTTTAAATATTATTTTATTTCACTTATTGGGCCACTATACCCTGTCACTGCCTTTATTTGTATGGCTAACCAAAATATATTCATTGCAAATCTGTTTAAAATCAAAGTACATTTTTTAAAAATCTCCCTTTAAACTTTCCCCCTTCAAACACACACTTTTTCCTCAGCAAGAAGGAAATGGAGACATGACAAGGGATGGAAAGGAAGATATGCCACATATCTGTAAGATGGAAGTTGTTCAAGCCCATCCTGTGACTGAAGGGTCCCTAGTTTGGAAATAAATTACCGGTATGTCTTTGCTTAGAGGCCAGTTTGAAACAGAGTGACATTAATGCAAACTTTCCTGAGGCTTAACATTGAAGGAACCATTCTTAGGCCTCAATCTTATTTTCTGCTTCCTGGGAGTAAACCCCACTGAACTCACAGTGGCTTACTTTTGAACAGGCATGTGTCGGATTGTGCTACTAGCCTCCTTTCAACTCCTGCATTAAAGCTGCAATCCTACCTACTTGCTTTGTAATAAGCCCTTTGTACTGGGACTTCCAAGTAGATATTCATTAATGGCATACTCCTTATTTACTACATATTCCATCTAACCTTCAAGGAGTTCAAGGTCACATACATTAATACCCTTTACCTTTTACCATAGAGGTGTTGTGAAGGTAAAATGGAATAATGGGGTAGGGAGGGGGGGTCAATAATGAGTTTGCATCCACATGATGCTCACACTGACTCTGGAGCAAGTTGCCCCATCTTTGACTCCTGGGAATTAAGCCTTCTTTAATTCCTCTAAAGGTAAAGGACCCCTGGATGGTTAAGTCCAGTCAAAGGGGGCTATGGGGTGTGGCGCTCATCTTGCTTTTGAGACTGAGGGAGCCGGCGTTTGTTCACAGACAGCTTTCTGGGTTATGTGGCCAACATGACTAAACCACTTCTGGCACATCAGAACAATGTGACAGAAGCCAGAGTGCACAGAAACACTGGTTAACACCCCCCCACACAGTGGTACCTATTTATCTTCTTGCACTGGCGTGCTTTCGAACTGCTAGGTTGGCAGAAGCTGGAACAGAGCAACGGGAGCTCACCCCATTGCAGAGATTTGAACTGCCCACCTTCCATTCGGCTAGCCCAAGAGGCTCAGTGGTTTAGAACACAGCGCCACCTGCATCCTGGGAAGTTTAGTCTGAGAGAGTGTGACTGGCCAAAGGTCACCCAGTGAGAGCTCAGTTGTAAAGTGGAGATTTGAATCTGGGTCTCTCTAGTCCTGGTCTGGTGCTCTAATCACTACCTCACACTGGCTAGGGCTGTGGAATATGCATGGGATGGGGCTGCATATTAGGAATCAAATAGCTGGGCTGGGTGAGATCAGGAAAGTCAGTCTGGCTGTTCCACAGTTGCATCACCCTTGTTGCCTGTCCAGTTTCGAGTGGGAGCCACTTGTAGACTCATTGCAGGCAGTTGGTCATGAGATTCATGCACACCACTTCAGGCTGGTTTGAACAGAGGAGCTTCAGTGAAAGGACCAGCTTGTTTAAGTGATTGTGTCCATAAGGAAAAACAGATGAGTAGTCTCCGAAATAATTGGGACTTTCCCATGGTAATATACACGCATAGATTGCATTCCTCTACAAACTATTTCTGTTTCCAGAGCTCTGCATATCTTGTCAGTGTGTCAAGTTGTGCCATCTTGTCAGCCTTGCTTGGGGTGCTTTGGGGCGTGCTGGTGGGGAAAACATCCAGGTGTGGGCTGTAGCAATAGAGCAGAATTGTTACCTGCAGTCCACCTGATCAGCAAAAGAGCAAACTTCAATGGATAATGTCACAGTTTGTGCATTGCTAACAGACACGTCCCTACATGCATTTATTTGTTTTACCAAGTCTTCTTAGGCAGGCAGGCTTTTGAAAAAGCACAAACCCACACACAGAGGGGATATATTTTCAAGAAATCCCCAACTGGGATAATGACCTAGTTAAGAAATTGTGAATTAGTAACTTGTTTCACGGTAAAAAGAAAGCTAACTCACTTGGTTGCAACTGAAGAAATAATATTACTAATCTCCCCACCACTGCCATTTAGAAAATATATATTGTATCTTTGGAAGTTTCAGCTCTTCAAGGTCATGTTGCTGGATTGTTCTAAGATCCAAACTATTCTTTGTGCTCCTTTGGCATAATGTACCTTTACTCTTCCTGCTCCATGTGATACACTCAACATCATCAACAATTTAGTCTAACCTTCTGCACCTCAAATAGTGTAGTTGAAGTGACTGCTACAACAACTGCTTCAGAAGAATGAGGCCTTCAAATAATGTTCTATATTCTTTGCCTCTAAGCAGGTACAGGTATACATTGTTGTTGTTGTTGTTTAGTCGTTTAGTCGTGTCCGACTCTTCGTGACCCCATGGACCAGAGAACGCCAGGCACTCCTGTCCTCCACTGCCCCCCGCAGCTTGGTCAGACTCATGCTGGTAACCTCGAAAACACTATCCAACCATCTCGTCCTCTGTCGCCCCCTTCTCCTTGTGCCCTCCATCTTTCCCAACATCAGGGTCTTCTCCAGGGAGTCTTCTCTTCTCATGAGGTGGCCAAAGTACTGGAGCCTCAGCTTCACAATCTGTCCTTCCAGTGAGCACTCAGGGCTGATTTCCTTCAGAATGGAGAGGTTTGATCTTCTTGCAGTCCATGGGACTCTCAAGAGTCTCCTCCAGCACCATAATTCAAAAGCATCAATTCTTCGGCGATCAGCCTTCTTTATGGTCCAGCTCTCACTTCCATACATCACTACTGGGAAAACCATAGCTTTAACTATACGGACCTTTGTTGGCAAGGTGATGTCTCTACTTCTCAAGATGCTGTCTAGGCCTGTCATTGCCCTTCTCCCAAGAAGCAGGCGTCTTTTAATTTCGTGGCTGCTGTCACCATCTGCAGTGATCATGGAGCCCAAGAAAGTAAAATCTCTCACTGCCTCCATTTCTTCCCCTTCTATTTGCCAGGAGGTGATGGGACCAGTAGCCATGATCTTCGTTTTTTTGATGTTGAGCTTCAGACCATATTTTGCACTCTCCTCTTTCACCCTCAATAAAAGGTTCTTTAATTCCTCCTCACTTTCTGCCATCAAGGTTGTGTCATCTGCATATCTGAGGTTGTTGATATTTCTTCCGGCAATCTTAATTCCGGCTAGGGATTCATCCAGCCCAGCCTTTCGCATGATGAATTCTGCATATAAGTTAAATAAGCAGGGAGACAAAAAGCAGCCTTGTCGTACTCCTTTCCCAATTTTGAACCAGTCAGTTGTTCCATATCCAGTTCTAACTGTAGCTTCAGGTCCCACATAGAGATTTCTCAGGAGACAGATGAGGTGATCAGGCACTCCCATTTCTTTAAGAACTTGCCATAGTTTGCCATGGTCGACACAGTCAAAGGCTTTTGCATAGTCAATGAAGCAGAAGTAAATGTCTTTCTGGAACTCTCTAGCTTTCTCCATAATCCAGCGCATGTTTGCAATTTGGTCTCTGATTCCTCTGCCTCTTCTAAATCCAGCTTGCACTTCTGGGAGTTCTCGGTACACATACTGCTTGAGCCTTCCTTGTAGAATTTTAAGCATAACCTTGCTAGCGTGAGAAATTAGTGCAATTGTGTGATAGTTGGAGCATTCTTTGGCACTGCCCTTCTTTGGGATTGGGATGTAGACAGTGCTTTCTAAGGCCCATTTGACTTCACTCTCCAGGATGTCTGGCTCAAGGTCAGCAACCACACTACCTGGGGTATATGAGACATCCGTTTCTTTCTGGTATAATTCCTCTGTGTATTCTTGCCACCTCTTCTTGATGTCTTCTGCTTCTGTTAGGTCCTTTCCACTTTTGTCCTTTATTATGGAAATCTTTGTACGAAATGTTCCTTTCATATCTCCAATTTTCTTGAACAGATCTCTGGTTCTTCCCATTCTATTGCTTTCCTCTATTTCTTTGCATTGCTTGTTTAAGAAGGTCTTCTTGTCTCTCCTTGCTATTCTTTGGAAATCTGCATTCAATTTCCTGTATGTTTCACGATCTCCCTTGCATTTTGCTTGCCTTCTCTCCCCCGCTATTTGTAAGGCCTCATTGGACAGCCACTTTGCTTTCTTGCATTTCCTTTTCATTGGGATGGTTTTCGTTGCTGCCTCCTGTATAATGTTACGAGCCTCCATCCATAGTTCTTCAGGCACTCTGTCCACCAAATCTAAATCCTTAAACCTGTTCCTCACTTCCACTGTGTATTCGTAAGGGATTTGACTTAGATTGTATCTTACCGGCCCAGTGGTTTTTCCTACTTTCTTCAGTTTAAGCTTGAATTTTGCTATAAGAAGCTGATGATCTGAGCCACAGTCAGCTCCAGGTCTTGTTTTTGCTGACTGTATAGAGCTTCTCCATCTTTGGCTGCAGAGAATATAATCAATCTGATTTCGATGCTGCCCATCTGGTGATGTCCATGTGTAGAGTCGTCTCTTGTGTTGTTGGAAAAGCGTGTTTGTGATGACCAGCTTGTTCTCTTGACAGAACTCTATTAGGCTTTGCCCTGCTTCGTTTTGATCTCCAAGGCCAAACTTGCCAGTTGTTCCTTTTATCTCTTGACTCCCTACTTTAGCATTCCAATCCCCTATAATGAGAAGAACATCCTTCTTTGGTGTCACTTCTATAAGGTGTTGTAAGTCTTCATAGAATTGGTCAATTTCAGTTTCTTCAGCACCAGTAGTTGGTGCATAAACTTGGATTACTGTGATGTTAAAAGGTCTGCCTTGGATTCGTATCGAGATCATTCTATCATTTTTGAGATTGCATCCCAGTACAGCTTTTGCCACTCTTTTGTTGACTATGAGGGCCACTCCATTTCTTTTACGGGTTTCTTGCCCACAGTAGTAGATATGATGGTCATCCGAACTGAATTCACCCATTCCCGTCCATTTTAGTTCACTGATGCCCAGGATGTCAATATTTATTCTTGCCATCTCATTTTTGACCACCTCCAACTTACCCATGTTCATGGTTCTTACATTCCAGGTTCCTATGCAATATTTTTCTTTACAGCATTGGACTTTCCTTTCGCTTCCAGGCATATCCGCAACTGAGCGTCCTTTCGGCTTTGGCCCAGCCGCTTCATCAGCTCTGGATCTACTTGTACTTGCCCTCCGCTCTTCCCCAGTAGCATGTTGGACGCCTTCCGACCTGAGGGGCTCATCTTCCAGCGTCATAACTTTTATATGCCTGTTGTCTTTGTCCATGGAGTTTTCTTGGCAGGGATACTGGAGTGGCTTGCCGGTTCCTCCTCCAGGTGGATCACGTTTGGTCAAAACTCTCCACTATGACCTGTTCATCTTGGGTGCCCTGCTCGGCATAGTTCATAGCTTCTCTGAGTTCTTCAAGCCCCTTCGCCACGGCAAGGCAGTGATCCATGAAGGGGACAGGTATACATTATTGGACCCCAAACTAGAACATATGGGCACACTGAACCTGAATGACAACATCTATCTCTCTGGCTAGCAGGTGAGTATATAGCCTGACTTCCTCTCAACTTAGAAATTTCACTGTGATTGGTTCAATTGTCTGTGCCACTGCCTGGCAAACAGATGCCGCTGGCATGATTCTTTTTGCTTGTTTCTTGGATAGAGCCTCACAATTCAGAGGATGCCTTTTCCATGGATCCTATATTGATATTGCAGTGTCCCAAGCACAGCGGAATGATGAGGAGTACGTGCCACATACTCTATATTACTTTATTTACACTTCAAAGCTGGTAGATTACAGAAAAACATCTTGCCTCTGCCGGAGCAGAGAAAGCATCCTCTCTCCTCTAAAGCATGGAGAGAACTGTGAAAAACAGGAAACCAGTGTACGTCACATCCAGTCTCCTTTCCCGTGAGAAACCCAACAGCAATGCTGTCTGTGGAATGTAAACACCTGTCTCGTGACAAGCACTTCGCTACACAGTGAAAGAGAGCAGAAACCAACATCCTAGTGGTATGGCTCTTGCCAGAATTTGTTAGTCAAGCAATCCTGGGACAAAGAGTAGATCAGCAGCACAATGTCCAGACTTAGAACTGACCTAACCCATAAAGATAGAGTTAGGAACCTGTGGTCCTCTTGAAGTTATTGGACTCCAACATCAGCCTCAGCCATATGGCCAATGGTCTGGGATGGTGGGAGTTGTAGTCAAACAACATTTGGAGGGCCACATAATCCCCATCTCAGCATAGAAGCAAGGCTAGACTTTGTACCATTTGGGGCTTGTGAGATCTTTGGGGGAGCATGGAAAGGTTGGAAAGTTTTCCTGCCCTTGATGGCCATTATGATCCTAGCTAAGCAGAGTACAGGAAGATTTTAAAGAGGTCCATATATCAATACCAAAAAGGATATGGCGTGTGCTTGATTCTTCAATAAACTCTAGATCTGAGGTGGGAACCTGTGGACCTCCAGATGTTGCAGGATCGCAAATCCCATCATCCTTGACTATTAGCTATATTGGCTGGGACTGATGGGAGTTGGGGGAACCAGTGCTTCCCAACCTCTGATCTAGGTACCAGTTTGAAGTAAAGTAATGGATGCATTGCTAAGAGCTGGAGATCAGCAGCTGCTTCTGAAAATGTCAGCCTTGGTTTCCTCACCTGTAAAACAGGAGTGATGATTACCTGCCTTCAGGGCATTCTAGGGCTTAATTTGCTGACATCAACACAGTGCACTCAACTCCTCAGCTGGAAGATGCTATGGTAATATATAATATCATATGATTATAAATCAAAGGGAATTAGCCCATCTACAGATCAATCCTGCCTATGTGCAATGTGAACCCCTTGGGCAAGGGTTTAACTTTTAATTGGGAGGTTGAGCCCAACATATTTGCTGCATTTCAAATATTTTAATATAAAAATCAAATAAGTCAAGGTGGAGAGAAGCCTAATATATCTCTTGGATCACATACAGCAGAATGTTCATGATAGGGTTGTCACAAATAATCTGCAAAACAACAACTTTTAATCATATGTATATGATTAGTATTAGCTATATTTTAGTATGCAGGTAGATCATTATTATTTTTATTAGCTGCAGATGGAAAGCAAGTGGATGAGAGCTCTATATGTGTCAGAGGTGGGGGACTTATGGCCCTCCTGATGTTATTGGATTTCAACTCCCATTAGCCCCAACCACATGCACTAAGGTCAGAGATGATGGGCACTGTTAGGAAGGCTGCAGTTTGCATGCAAGCCTGCAATTGGAATCATAGAATTGTAGAGTCAGAAGGGACCACGGGGGGTCATCTAGTCCAACCCCATGCAGTGCAGGAATCTTTGCTCAACGTGGGGCTTGAACGCACAACCCTGAGATTAAGACTCATGTTTAACTGACTGAGCCTTTTTTGTGTGTGTGTGGGACAAAATTCTCACTTGTATTCTAACACTCAAGTCTAGGGATCTTTTGATGCTGAGACCTGGACACACTCCAGAATTTGGCACCCCAATAGTTAACACAGACGACAGAGATAAATCAAAAGTAAATTTTATTAGGTCCAAATTAGCTCATTGCCTGAAAAGGGAATTAGCACATTTACTAAAAATATAGAACAAAATCAATAGAAAGCACACTAATGCTAGTCTGAGTTTAGGAGAGTTAAAACTAGTGCAAGAGTTATTTTTAGAAGCATTCCTATGGGAAAGGGGGAATTGGATGAGCCCAGACAAGGCTGGGGTGGGGAGAGATTTGGCTAAAGGGTTGAAAGTGGTGCCAGGAGAGGGAAATGGGTGTTGAGTATTGCTGCTTGTTTTGTAGAGAGAGAATAGGAGGTTGTCAGGGAGGATTTGGTAGTGACTTTGTGGGATTTTGGGGATGGTTTTAGGGCAAGAATAAGAAGAAAGCAATTGGGTTCAAAAACTGGATATATTTAGGAGTGTTTCATAGCAGAAATGTAGTCCAATAACCTTTGGAGTGCCAAAGGTTCCACATCACTGATCTAAAGTCAGGTTTGGGGTACCTTTGGCCCTCCAAATGTTGCTGAACTACAAATTCCATCAGCCCCAGCAAGCATGGTCAATGGGAGTTGTAGTTCAGCAACATCCGAAAGGCCAAAGTTTCCCCACTTCTGGTCTAAGTTAACGCAGTAAGTTTCTTATTAGGCAGGGATTTAAATCAAGGTCCAGCAGATTTTTCATCAGATTAAATTTCTCTCTCGTTCACTGAGCCCACTAAATGTGTTTCAAACATGAAAATTAATGAAGAGAAGTGGAAATGCAATTGGTTAAACTAATGTTGTCATCACACAGTTCAAATTTAGAATGGATTATTTGTTTGTTTTTGGTTTTTTAAGGTGGGTTGGTTAGCTGAGGAAGAACAACAGTGGAGGTGGAAGTTACATTAAATACATCATAACCAAATGCTACTTTAGCTGCAAACAAGGATGATAAAAGAGCAAAGTTAAAACCCAGTGCACACTTATACTAGAAGTAAGTGCTGTTGACCTAAGTTGAACTTCCAAATAAAATCTTGCGCAGCATGTATTTGGGAAAGTTGTCGATCCTGCCTCTTCTTGGTCCAAGATCTGCTATGGGAATCACTTACGTTCATGGCATTTGATCTCCAGGAACTGGATTTCACAGGTTAGATTTCTTATACTTTGGTCTGAATGTTAGACAATATCCTTTGTATTATACTAAATTAAGTAGTTGGTTTAGCACTGACTGGAAAGCACTGGACTAAGACCTGTTGGCAGTCATGGGCTGATAACACAGGTTTTATTTGGCACACTTTTTTAATCCAGTTAATATATAGCTGCATCAATGTTTAATATAACAGACAAAATTAGCAGTGAGAATTTAGATAAAATCTGTAACTCAAAGGGTCCCTCTGTTCCAGGTGTGGAGAACCTCTGGCCTTCCAGATGTTGCCAAACTACAACTCCTATCTGCCCCAGCAAGCATAGCCAATGCCCAGGGATGATGGGTGTTGTAGTTTAGCAATTCTGGAAGGCTAAAGCTTCTCCACACCTGTTATATCCTGAAGGAGGCTTGGCTTACTGAATATACAAACTGTACTTTACTTTCTGGAAGCAACCTGCCATTCAACCTCTATTCTTCTCTTAACTCAATCAGTAGGAGGAGGATCAGTAACCTTGGCGTATCCTGTTCCTTCTAGGTACAGTGTATTAATTAATTCTGCTCAATTAAAACCAGCAGTTTTGCTCATTTGTGCATTTTTCTTCTGGCCAACACATTAGAAAAATATATTACCCCCTGCATATTTTCCAGGATTTGGTCTCATAACCCTCTCCCCCACGTCGTGGGAAAAGTTGCTGCTGATAAGAAGATTGGCAAGAAAATTCTGATAACAGATATACCACTGTGCTCACTTCCAAAGGAGAGGGGGATTGCTCAATCTTCATAAAACAGAAGAAAACAATAGGTGGCATTTATAGTTTCTTTAAGAAAAAATCCTTTTGGGATCATTTTTGAAAAAGCATGTTAAAACAACCTTAAGACGCACCTGTAGTATGTTGGAAATGTGGCCTTTGGCTTTAAGAGGGCTGGATTTAGGACCTAAAAGCTAAGCATTTCAAAACTCATTTTATTGAACCTGTTTCCTAGCTAGAATGGTTGGTGGGAAAGACTAGCCCTCTTGTGAGTGCCCCCTACACTACAAATATAAATTTTTCTGAGACCTGTTTTAAACCATTTTAACTATAATGGCTTCCCTAAAGAACTTGAAGATTGTATTTTTATAAGGCTGCTGAGCTTCGTTTGGTAGACACATTTTCTTCTGCCTTAAAGTTCCTTGGGTTGCACTGGAATTGCATAAAACAAAGGAGGGTAACCTGTCGCTTTCCAGATGTTGTTAGACTCCAACTTTCGTTAACCCCAGCTGGAATGACCAAAGGACTGATATGATGGAAGCTGTAGTTCAGCAACATCAAGAACTGCATTTCACCCACTCTGTTATAAAACATTATCCGTTGCCTACTTTTTTCTTTTTCTTTTTTAAAAAATCTATAATGACCTTATAGGAATTGCAAATCCTAAAGGAAGTGGGTTATGAGTTTGTTTTTAGTGCTCTTAATCTGCTAAGATCGTCAAGTTGTCTAGTTGCCATACCCACATACATCCCACTTTGGCCTGTTTTGGGCCCCCATCCATCTACATTTCAGATAGAACTGATTGCAGGATCAATGCGGGTTGTGTATATATGTATGGTAAGGGTAGGGTTCATAGTATCCATTCGAGTATGACTTAAAAAACAATGACCAATTACGTTATTTGAAGCTTGTCAAAACCATGGTGGCACTGGAATCTACTAGGTATTACACTTCCCACAAGGAAACCATTGCATCATGACTGCAAAAATCAGGACGCAGTGGAGGAAAGTTACTGGAATCTATCTCAAATCTGGACAATCTAGCAGCAGTGCCAAGTACTCCAGGAAAATATGTCTTAAAAGGACAGTGCAGGCTGTTTTGATATTTATAACACTATTCTCCCAAGCAGAAGTAAATGGAAAGGCTACTTCAAAACAAAACAAAACAAAGTATATCCTCCCTTTTTTAAAAGCGTAGGGGGCACCTATGAGATTTTCTTTACATAGATACTTATGGAAAACTGGAGTACTTAATTAACAGCAATTAATGTGACTGTTAATTAATAGGGACGCAGGTGGCGCTGTGGGTTAAAGCCTCAGCGCCTAGGGCTTGCCAATCGAAAGGTCGGCGGTTCGAATCCCTGCGGCGGGGTGCGCTCCCGCTGCTCGGTCCCAGCGCCTGCCAACCTAGCAGTTCGAAAGCACCTCCGGGTGCAAGTAGATAAATAGGGACCGCTTACCAGCGGGAAGGTAAACGGCGTTTCCGTGTGCGGCTCTGGCTCTGGCTCTGGCCAGAGCAGCGATGTCACGCTGGCCACGTGACCCGGAAGTGTCTCCGGACAGCGCTGGCCCCTGGCCTCTTAAGTGAGATGGGCGCACAACCCCAGAGTCTGTCAAGACTGGCCCGTATGGGCAGGGGTACCTTTACCTTTACCTTTAATGTGACTGCAGCTGCTACCAATGCATTAAATTATCAGGATCTTTTTGCATACTACCTAGAAGTGATGACAGAACTGTGAGTCTCTCACACAAAGAAACTTGCATGAGCATCCCCATGCCAAATGCATGTGCTGTGCCCACACTGGGAGCGCATGAATTTGGCTGAGGGGAAAACGCATGCTTCCCTTTTCTTATGAGAACTGGAAATGTGGAGAGTGTGTGTCAGTTGTTTGCCACTGCTGGGAAATAGACAAAATGATCCTTACAGAGCTTCAGTCCTTTAACTAGAAGGGTAAATGCTCCTCCTAATCCTAGAATGTTCCTATCCAACTCATTCTAAATGCGCGCTGAAAGCATTGCAAACTAGAGCTGGAGTCTCCAGCAGGGAACCTCACAGCATGCAACCCGCATGGAAGTTAACTAGTTAGTGAAGGAGCAGCAAGGGATTAGGGCTGGTCTAAATGGACCCAATTAGATTTATTCTGTAGTCTTTGCTGCTTCCTTGGTTTTGTTTCATATTGCCTTTGACACTACGCAGTTAACAATTCTAAATGTATATGAATATATATGTATTAATATATGGGGGGGAAATACCTTCTGATATTTGTTAGATGAAATTATGTCCTGTATCTTCCTCCTTATATGATAAAGTAATTTCTTACTGAAGTCGAGAAGGAAGTTTAAGGTGGTGTGAGAAACATTGTTCCCCAGGATGCACATTTTATTTTTTTATTTTTTTGGGGGGGGGTATCCCATTGTGACATCTGTTCAGAAAGGTTTTGGAAGACTTACAAATATCTACAAAACCTCTAACTAGAGACTTTAGTACAGTGGAATGTGTGTGTGCGCAGCATGGGTGACAATCATCCCAACTTAACTTCTCTAAATAAGTTGTGCTCCCAGACTGAAGCTTCCAAGATGCTTCATTGAATTTTTGGGGGGAAGCTTTCCTTTCAAAATGTTAATTTCCTACCCACCTGGAAAACACCTACAGTCCATTTATTCTCCATCTATGCCAAATCTGTATATATTAATCTCTTGGCACTACATGTCAGCTACTCCAGCTTCTTCGCAGCTCCTGTCAGGTATTCTTTAGCTCAGACAGAGCGTAAATCATCTGGGCATTGGGATCACATCATTAAGACCTGTACAGCACCTGGCACTAGGCTGACACTAAATAATAGGAGCCTCTCATAAAAGATGATATATTCTACAGGCCAAATTAAGCAGGGGCTACGATACGTCTGCGGAATTTAATAAACAATCGATGCACTTAGGGGACCTCCAACTTTCATTGCTACATGCAGAGGATGATTTTCTTGTTGCTTGCAAAGACATAATAATAATAATAATAATAATAATAATAATAATAATAATAATAATATGCTTAGATCCATCCTGCTCCCATCTTGCTGCACCTGTCAGCAGTCCCGTTTCGGATATTGGGGAAGAGTTGCAGTTCCGTGGTAGCGTACGTGCTCTGCGCGCAGAAACCCCTGGTTTGATCCCTGCCATCTCCCGCTAAGCCAAGGAAAGGCCTTGCTGCCTGAAACCTCGGAGGAGGTGCTCCTCCTCCGTGCAAATGCTGGAATGGATGGACCAAGGGCCTGATTCGGCAGCAGCCCGCTTCCCCGTCCCCTCGTGGTGCACAAGGTCTTCTCTTTCACTTCACCGAGCCCCGGTCGCCCACGGCAAGGCAGCTGGTAGGTGTACCCAGTGCGGTACGCCGCCGGTAATATGTTATATACATATGCATGCAGTACGCATTGTGAGAAAGCAGGTCCTGTGCTTACTAGATAGGTACACCTGGCCACGTTTCCTACCCCCCCCCCTTCCCGGCGTGTGTGTAGTGTGACCCACTGTGACTCACCCCCCCCCCGACATCTGGCAAGCGGAGCAGGGGAAGCTCAGCAATGGCTGGCTCCCCTCCGACAGGGCGGAGGCGCTCCTAGTGGCTCCCGGCTCACGAGTAAGTACGACCGCGGGTGGCCCCGAGCGAGCGGCCTGCTTCGGGGGCCCCTCCGCCGCCGTCGCCCCTTTAAGGGAGGCCGGACGCGCTGTGTTTAATGTATCAAATTGTGGCGGGTCACGTGAGGCCCCGGAGAAGGGGTTGAGCAGCGCCGCGGCGGTAGCCGCTGAGAGTCGACCGAGCCGGGCAGCGAGGGGCTGGCGGTGGCTTCGGCGGCTGGGGCTAGGCAGGGCTGGGCTGGGCGCAGACCCGGCGGAGGGGAGCGAGGCGAGGCGCGGGACGGAGGCAGCGGCTCCCTCCGGATTGGACTCCCCATTCTCTCCCTCCTTCCTTCTTTTCCTCCCTCCCCCCCCTTTTTTTGTCCTTGCTTCTCTGGAGGACTTCGCGTTTCGTGATTTATCGGAACCGATCGATCGATCGACTTATTGATCGGTTAAAGGGGCCCTGCTGCTTGGGCGACGCGAAGCCGGGATCGGGTTGAGCCGCTGCTCCTTTAAAGCCGAGCCGGGGAGGGCGGGGGGGGGGGGAGAAGGGGAAATCCTGCGATGCGCCCTTGATCTTTAGTCATCCTTCCGCCCTTGAGTTCCTTCATACCCCCCCACCCCACCCCCACCCCCCTCCCCCCTTTCACACCGACCCTAATGCGCTTTCACCGCCCCTGGGAGAAGAAGAGGAGAGGAAGAGGCGGCGGCGGCGGCGGCAGCGGCATCGCTACCTATTCCTATAGGCAACCCCCCTTCACCTTGATTGCCACCCCGTCGATCTACGCAAAAGACCTCGATTAATTTTTATTGTGCCATCCGCTCTCTTTCTCCCTCTCTTTCTTTCTCTCTCACCCCGGCTCGTTCTCGCATTATTTTGCAAACCTTGAGGGGAGGGGGCTAATAGGTTTTTTTTTAAATGGGCTGTGTATGCTGGGGAAAGAGAGCTCTTCGCTTAGCTCCCCCATCCTGCGCCTTGCATCAGGAAAAGGTTTTTTTTTTAATATAAAAAAAATCTATATAGGGTTTTGTTTTCCCCCCGGTTGGGGGTGTATTGAATCTGAATAATCAGACATATAAACCTATTTTCCACCCCTATCGCCCAGTTTACGTGATCCGGAACGTCTATATTATTCCCTGCTTTCGTTCTGCGTGATAGCGTGGCAATAAGATACCTCTCCTCTGCATCCGACACCCTCCCCCCTTTAATTTTCGTGGGGTCTTTTTCTCTCGGGTTGAAATCGTGGCTCTATTCTATGTTGTTTGTTTCTCTTGCATGTGGCAAAGGTGAAAGATCGTCTGATCCATTGGTCTGCTACTTAATTCTTGTTGTTTGTGACTGAGGGAGCATTAGAAAGAGGTGCGTGCCTGTGTGTATGTGTTTGTGTGTATATATAGATATATACAATATATATATATTTATAAATCACACACACACAAACACGCACACACAGTTTTTAAAATAGAATTTTATTTAAAAGATTGGGGGAGACCCAAGATGGCTGGAGGTGGTTGTGAGGAGTATGTAGGGTTTTTTTTGATCTGATGATAAAAGCTAAAAGGCACAGCAGCTGCGGCTGTATAAACTCAATTTAAAACCCTCCCCTTCCCTCCCTCTTCTCCCCCCCCCATCAGGCGCACACTTTGCAGGGTGGTGCCATCCACCCCTTCAACCCCCCCTCCTGTGTTTTTTTTTAACAGGTTTGTTTCTACTTTCTAAAATAAAATTTAAAAATCTACCAATTAAAAAAAATCATCTCAAAATGGCTGAGGACTGACTGTGTCCTCTTGGAATTGTACATTTCAGCAGTTCCCTTTAAGCTGCTGCTGTCTCTCCTCTCCTCTCCTCTCTCTCCTCCCCCCTCCGGTTTTTTTTTTTTTTTTTTTTTTTTTGCAGGCTGGTTCCAAAAGGAGAAATAGCTTTCATGTCAGAAGGAAAACAGAGAAGCAAAGGGGAAGAGGCGGGGGCTGGGCTCTTCATTAGCAGTTGAGAAATTCCTATTCAGTTTGATCAAGGCATACTTGTTTTCCTTCCAGCAAGAGCAACCCATCACTTTCCAAAAGACCAAGGGTTTTTGGAAGTGGGGGAGGATTGTTTCCATTTCTCTCTTGCTAAAATAAAAACCGAGGCAGATTTTAAGAAGGCAGAAATCCCCACGAGGTATTGTGAGCAGGTTGATTCTCTGGGTTGAATTTGTCTTCAGTGGTTTCCACCCTCCTGGGTTGTCCTCCCCCTCTTCTCTTCATTCCTATTTGTGAAAGGAGCTAAGGATGGGAGGGTCCCTTTGGCTCTGGGCTGGAATTTCATCCGAATGATTGACCCGTCTTCCTACTGAGATTGCACTCTTCCAAAGCCAATGAAGAATATATATATATATATTGCACCATTCAGCTGCGTTAGAAGTTAGCTGGTCTTCCGTCTGGATTGTATCTCCCAACTTTTTTGTGGTTTAATTAAAGACTTGCATTCTGAACTCTTTGATGGGAGGACAAATAATTTGAAAAGCGATTCTTTTGAGTTTGGTCAGGAGAGAGACAAGTTCTTTTAAAATATCAAATCTTGGGCAGAAAGACACAATAATTTGGCAGTGTTTAACTTAGAAGGTTTATATGGCATTTGGACTCCATTCTGGATTTTGTATGGAATTTTTTCAGTTCTCGGTAAGTTCTTTGCTTTTGCTTTTTAGAATCAAAAGTTAAAACTTTGAGTTAAAGATTGTTTGATTTTAAAACTTGCAAGCTTTTGTGGTTAACTTAATTGTACCCATTGGATCGTGCTGCTGGGTTTTCCGGTGTGTGTCTCTGTCTTGTTTTACCTGGAATCTTAGGAGATAATTCTTAATTTTAATTTTTTTTTTTGTTCATTAGCAACTTAGTGGCCTTTCTGTTGCAAAAGTGGAAACTCATCACCATCTGCGTTAGTAGACCAAAAACTGACTTTTTAAAGAGAGATTGCCGAAAATAAAAATCTGTTGGTGTGAGACATGGCTGAAAACTGGAAGAACTGTTTTGAAGAAGAACTTATATGCCCCATTTGCCTGCATGTCTTTGTGGAACCTGTCCAGCTTCCTTGTAAGCACAACTTCTGTAGAGGATGCATAGGAGAGGCATGGGCCAAAGAGACAGGGCTTGTGCGTTGTCCTGAATGTAATCAGGCCTACAACCAAAAGCCCAACCTTGAGAAGAACTTAAAGCTGACCAACATTGTGGAGAAGTTCAACTCTCTCAACCTGGAAAAGACTCCCTCCGTCTTGCACTGTGTCTTCTGCCGGCGTGGGCCACCTTTGCCTGCCCAGAAGATCTGCCTGAGGTGCGAAGCTCCCTGCTGCCAGTCTCATGTTCAGACACACCTGCAGCAGCCCTCCACAGCACGTGGGCACCTCCTGGTGGAGGCGGATGACGTCAGGGCCTGGAGTTGCCCCCAGCACAATGCCTACCGGTTGTACCACTGCGAGGCTGAGCAGGTTGCGGTTTGCCAGTTTTGTTGCTACTACAGTGGGGCACACCAAGGGCATTCGGTGTGTGACGTGGAGATCCGGCGCAATGAGATCAGGGTAAGTGTGGAAAATTGCCTCCATGTTGTTGCTGGTTTTGGTCTGGAAGGTACTAGCAGAGTGTGTGGTGCCGTGCAAGAGAAGCTCAAAAAGTAAATTCTCTGCCGCAGAGGGTATCCAGTTTGTAAAAGACCAACCCCCCACACCCAAACCCATTAGATCTGCCAGGCCTGATCAGAGGCCCAAGAAGGCACTGCTGAGACAAGGTAAATAATAACTGGTGGTGCAATGAAACTGTGTGTCCCCCTCCTCTCCAGTTTTCTCGATTGCATATCAACTGGATCAATATTGGCCCAGCAGCTCTTTTTAACCTCTAGTTCTGCCAGGAACAGTTTTATCCTTAATGAGAAAGGCTGCCTCTTCTGCTTACATGTTGCCTTTTACAATAAGGAGCCATTCTGTCTAAAGGTGACCTTTCTATTTCTGTTTATTTATTATTATTTTTTTGCAAGGCCTACAGAAAATATTTTCCCATCGGTGCCAATAAGGGTTTTCTGTGGGTTGCTGTGTGCAGTCCTGCTCCACCTTTACCAGTGCTTGTGCTGACATCTTAGATGTGCTGAAAACGAGGAAGTAAACAAAAGCTGACATGATCTTTTCAGGCCTCATTAGAAATGCAACAAGGGAAATAGACCCTCACTGAACAGGATGTGATGGGGGAAGGGAAGCGGGTAAAGCGGGCTCTGTGTGTGTGTGTGTGTGTTGCTTTCAATTTGAATGTGGCCATTCAAACAATAGTGGGGGGATGGGGGTGTGGTGGTGGTCTCTGAGGTTGTTTGTCACCCTGTGAAAACAATAGGACCTTCAAATCTTCTAACTGCTCCGCAAACAATTGGGAGAATAGGAGGAAATCTGCTAAAGCTGCAGGTCATTTGTATATAGTTAAGAGATAAGCACAGGCCTATTAGCAGGTATAAAAGGGTTCTCCCTGTAGATAATTCTTCTCAGTAGTCAGCAAGTGCTGCAAATTTTGCTTGGCAACTCCTGCCCCCACATTGCTTTCTCTCCCCCCCCTTTTTTTTGATTAAATAAGCCTCCCTTTGCTCTCTGGCTTGCCCTGGGAACCTTTTCGACAGGCCCAACCCCTCTGCTTCTCTCCCACAAGAATGGAGCAGAGGGGAAATCCAATGGACTGGGCGGCTGAGTGCTCTGAAATCTGGTTTCGGGCAGCTTTTTCTCCCAGGGGTTGGGAGCCAGGCCTTGATTACAATGCAGCTCTCCTATTGTAAGGCTTGTCAATGTCAACTCTCCATCTTCCTCCCTCCCTTCCCTGTCCTTTCTGGGCCAAGCTGCTGAGAAGGGGGAAAATTCCATATGACCTCCGTCCCTCTCTCATCATTGCCTTGGCTTCATGCTCTGGAGGGGAGAGGTGGGAGGCCATTTCTCCTTTCTGAACCATCCAGATGGGAAGGCCTATCCCAGTGACAAGCCATTCTTTAGGGTCAGGAGAAAGGGAGTGTCATTGGCATGGCTGCCTAAATGTCCAGCAGGCTCAGGGTAGCATTATGTCCCATCAGTGGAACAGAGTTTGGGGCAGCGAGGGTGGGGTGTGTGTGTGGAGATATTTGTAATTCAAATATCTGTGGCTTTTGGATATTAAGTTGAAACCTGAGATAATGGCATTATTGGTTGGTGTTGCACATGCAGAAATTGGGGGATTGGGACAGAATATCTCCATAAGGATCCATGAAGGTTGACTGAGGGGTGCATCCTCAGGGTCATTTAATGTAGTTGCAGCAGTGTGGCCTGGCTAATAGTGGAAAAAGGTGATTGAAGACTGTTAAAAGAATAGATTTCACCCATAATGGACACACACACACCACTTCCATTTACACATGCTTATGGTTCTAATCTGCATTGGTGAAGGAGACCTTGGAAAGTAGGGAGGGAGATTTTACAGCAGATTACTTCAGATTTACTTCAAGGATGTGAGCCTGAATATGTGGCATAAGTCAAACAGGCAGGCAGGTGTCTGAGACAGCTTCTTCCCCAAGCCTGGCTGCCTAGGCCTTTCCCCTCCTTGCTCCTCTTCGCTTAGGCCCCTGCCTCTTCTTTCTGACCCGATCCTGTTGCCTTGAAACCTCAAAGCGGCGCAAACAGGCCCTCAGCTTCTCTTCAGGCATCGTTGTGTAGGATAAATATTTAACAACAAATGAACAGTGGTGCCTGTAAAACAGGGACAACTTCCTGTGTATTCTAACAGTGCCAAAATGACTCACAATTTAGCCATTAAAAAGCGGAGTGGAGGGAGAGAGAAAGAAAGAAAGAAAGAAAGAAAGAGAGAGAGGAGTTGTAAATAAAATTTGCTATCTCATTATTTTCCAATTGGACAGCCAGGTCCTTGTGGGGATTTTCGGGGCAGAAAGAGGAGCCTGTGAGCTTGAACAGGAAGGCTGTTTTCTCCCCCCCCCCCCATTTTCTTTTTGGGAAGCCAAAAGATCACGTTGGAGGTGCCAGCGGCTCCACCACGCCCACACAGGAAGAAGGAAGATCTAGCTAGGCTGCTAGGAAGCTCAAAGGGTTGGTTTCTCCCTCCCCCTCCTTTCTTTCTATTAATAGGCACCCATGAGGGAGAAGAGGGAGGACTGCTGGGTTAAGCAGAAAAGATGCCTTTTCCCCCCAGATCTGGGAGAGGCCTGGTGATGACGTGACTGGTGAACTGAGACTGGCAAATCCCAGTGGCAATTCAGTTTAGAGAGAGCTTGTTCTTAATGAGTCAATTTTTAGGAATTTTTTAGCTGGGTCCACACCCATCTTTCTGCTAGAAGTTTCTCTTTGGGGTTTCTTTCTTTTGCTGAAGGCTTTTTAATGTGGAAGCTACGGCCAGTCTCCTTTTTAGTCTCTCCCTGCTTTTAGTAGTTGGGCCGCATTCTGCTCGGGTTGCGCAAAAGTCCTTCTAGAATCTCCGCTGGGAATTTGCCTGAATAAGCGGAGACGGCCTGGACCAGCTACAGCGGCTGAACTCTGTGTCCTTGTTGTGTTGGGATGGGCAGATCTAGGTTCTGTTCTCTCTTCTGCTGGCAAAGAGCTTGCCCATTGTACAGTGTAGCTTGTGTGCTTCTCTTGGCTCTGCCAAACCTACCACCTTTTGGGTGGTAAGCTACTGACCGTAATGCACGAAGGCTCACTTGTCTCCTATAGCTCTTTTAACCACCCCTGAGCTTGTGTTTGCCACTTCTCACTGAAAGTAATGAGGTTTTTAAAGTTGAGGCTTCCCATGCAATAATATCTGAATAGAATATTTGCTTAAGGTCTGAAAGGGCTGAGCTGCTACATCACTCTGCTGCTCCCTGAAAGAGCACTGCTAGCTTAGAGGTATGCCCATCCCAGTTGTCTTTTCACATAATATGCGTCTGAATGGAGCCAAAGTATACGTATTCACTCTTGCACATTCCTTTTCAAGAGTGTCCCTTTCCCCCTGCCCTTCCTTTGTTTTCCTCTACTGTTGAAATTTCAGCTGTAAATGAAGTGGGGGCAGGGACTGGCATCTCTTGCTTAGGCAGTTTCTTCGTAAAGCACCATGTGTGTTGTTGGTGATATAGCTGCCAGTATCTGATGCAGTCTGCACCTCTTCCTGCCTTGAGTGCTGTTACATTCCCAGTTTCCTTGCTTGAAGGTTAGTACTTCATTAAAGAAGCATCAGCCTTGCCACTGTATCTCTCATGGCCACCCTTGACTAGCATGCTGAGATGTTCCTCCTCCTGACTGTTGTTCTACTGCTCTGCAAAAAAGTGCGTGCTCTCTCTCTCCCCCTCTGTGTGTGTGTGTGTCACTCAAACACACACACACACACACACACACACACACCTCCTTTTTGAAAAATAAAAATCCCGTTCCTATATGCTCCTATGTGGCAATTTCCCTGGAAACCTCTTTTATTTTTTTGGGCAGCCATGTGATTTTAGGCTGCACAGATTTCATTGTGCATATTAAGCAATCTCTATTATGCTTTTTTTTTAAAAAAAGAAAAAAAATAGAAAAAAGCATCCTGTCCTATGAGAAGGAGGCATTATTATATTGTATTATATTGTATTATATTGTATTATATTGTATTATATTGTATTATATTAATGTCAGGGGTTCAGGAGCAGAGGCACAGGGAAGAGAGGAGATGGAGAGCGAAGGGGAAGAATCCGAGGGGAGCGTAGGAGAAGAGGACAGTGGACCAAGGGATTCCATGAGCCTCTCCAGCGAATCGGAAGATTCACAGAAGGGGGCGCCAGTGGCCAGGGGTAGGGGGTTCCCAAGGGGAACCCCCCAGGAGCAAGGGGGCAGCGGGGACTCCCAGAGCAGTAGTTGGAAATCAGGACCAGCTTCCCCACCAGAGCAGAGTGGGGGGGAAGAGTCCCAAGGATCGGGGCCAGTGCATTCCCCACCAGGGAGAGAAGATAAGGCAGGGCTGACCACACCTCCATCGGAGAGTCAGACAACGGAGGGGAGGTCAGATCCGGCCAGTATCCCGGAAGAGGGAAGCAGTGACAGAAGTAGTGTAACGGTCAGGAGGAAGGTCACTGGGTTGGCGCGAGAGGCAAGTTCAAATGTACAGGAGCGCGGGACAGCAGAGAATGAGGATTGGGAACCGGGTCCTAAAGCCCGCCGGAGGGAGGGGGAGGAGCTAAGCGACTCAGCGTCGGAAGAGTCCAGAAAGGGCAATGCCCCAGCGGGCAGGAGGACCCAGAGGAGGAGAGAGCAGCGTAAAAGGTGGAGCAGGGCTAGGATCTTAAACTGGTGTCATAGGGGAGGAGACTCAGACGGTACTTCGCCGGTCTAGGGTTAAGACGCAGAGCTGCGCGCTGCGGCTTGGAAATGGAAACTGAACATCAATAAAGACTTTTGTACATAACGACAGCCTGGCGTTGGTCCTCTGTGAGCTGGGACCTAGGGGCAGCTCTGACAATTATATTATATTATTTATATTATAACCCAGTTTTAGTATGAACTTTATTCTGCCCCTTCCACTTTCCTTTCCAGGCCATTTTCCACTTCAGGGGCTCCCCCCATGGACCTAATGTTCAGAAGTGAAATGAGGCACACTGGTACAAGGGCCCCCTAAACTGTGAACTAGCATTAGGAGAGGTATGGGAAGCTGTAGTCCAGCAGCTCCCATAATCTCTGAGCAGCAGCCATTGTGGCTGTGGATGATGGATGTTAGGACACTAGCAATGTTTGGCGGTTGGCAGGTTCTCCCGTCCTGCTTTAGGAAAAGGCAGCTAAGATCTAGACAAGGGTCTAGGGCAAAGATTAATAACGAATGTTTGACCTTTAAACAATGGAATTCATGAGTGGTAAAGTTTAGGGTGCATCTTCTTGGAGTGTTTCTGCCAGTACTGGAGGACTATTTTAATGGCTTAATTTTGGGTAAAGAAGTGGCATGTACAGCAGCAGATGGGAGACAATTAGCTGGTGGTGGGAGGAGAAATGCAAATCCAAACTCCTGGATTGTTGCCAGGTATGTTAAAAGGGCGCATATATATACTGCTGAGCCTTTAGTCAAGCCTTGTGAGCCTGTTTGTCTTTTTTTAAATGAATGAGAACCTAAGGAGAGCCTGCTGGATCAGGTCAAAGGTGCAAGCTAGCCCAGCACTGCGCATTCATGGGGACCAACCAGATTGGGGGGTTGCTGTGTCAAGATGCTTGCAGTACAGTCATACCTCGGTTTACAGACACTTCAGGTTGTGTTTTTTTGGGTTACAGACCTACCAAAACCCGGAAGTTCCGGAACGGGTTACTTCCGGGTTTCGGGGATCACGCATGTGCAGAAGCGCCGAATTGCAACCCATGCATGCACAGACGCGTCACTGTGGGTTGCGAACGCTGCAGGTTGTGAACGTGTAACCTGCACGGATCACGTTCGCAGCCCGAGCGTCCACTGTACTTTACAGTTCTGCAAAAAATAAATGTGGACTGCCCTGTTCCAAACATTTAGGGAGAGCCATAGCATCCACCGGGCGTGCAGATGGTCCTAGTTTCAATCCTTGGCCTCTCTGGGGAGTGTTGAGAATGTCCCCTGTTTGAAACCTTGAAGAGCTGCTCCCTGCTCCATGCCCCCTTCAAGTACTTGCTGGAATGTGTCCTAGAACTCTTGTGATGTGACTTGCTTGGATGGAGAGAGGGGCATGTAGAAACTTTTTGACTTTTGTGCAGCTGGAATGTTGTGAACTGTAGAGACGCGCTGCCTCTGTTGCTCCACCCACTTGGCTTCTGGCCTTGCCCAAAGCTCCCCTGGTGTAGAAGATGCTGAGCCAGTCAGGCCAGGGGTCTGTCTCTGTATTACACAGCTTCCGATGTGCCTGGAAAATTTCGTGTAGCATTTGTGTGTGCTGCATGAAGTGTGTAAGGGAGATGCTGTCAGGGAATGGCAGAACTGTGTGGCAGACATAGGGATGCTCCTTTCTGAGGCTCATCCAGGGGAAGGGGCCAGTGATTTATGGGGTTTTGTGCCCACCCGTGAAGCAGGAGCCAGGGCTGTAGCAAGGGGAAGAGTTTGAGCAGGTGCAGGAAACATAAGAAGCATAGGAAGAGACTTGCTGAGAGGAATAGCACCCACACCCCCTTCCTTGCTGTATCCAAGGACCAGGAGGGGCTTGAAGAGGCTGGCACAGTGGCAACGTCTGTGCAGAATTCACAGGTTGCTAGGCCTGGGTATGCTCAGGGCAGATGTGTTCTCCACGCACACTGGGAGATGGTATTTCACGTGTCTGGAAACCTGCACCTTCCTTTCACACTTTACCACAGCAAGCGGTGGTGTGTAGATGGAAGGGACCACGAGGGTCATCTAGTCCAACCTTCTGCAATGCAAGAATCCTTTTACCCAGTCGGGGGCTCAAACCCACATTCCTGAGATTGAATGTCTCATGCCCTGCCAACTGAGCTATCCCCAATGTGAAACAGTTTTTTTTCTAATTCCCTGCAGTTATTTTCCTTTTTGTTGGTGGCTTCTGGGCATCAAGAGAAATGGTGACAACCAGTAAGTTAGTGCCAGGATCATGATAAAACTGCAGTGGGTTGTCCTCCTAGGAAGTAGCAGAGCTGATAGTGAAATACCAGGAGGTGGTACTTGTGTCAACCCTAAACAAGGTGAAAAACAAGCATGCATATTTTAAGTATGCACCCCCTTGCACACTGTCTGCTTGTAAACAGAACTCTGAGTTTTGTTTGTTTGATACACAGGTATAATTTCAACACATCAAATTCCTGCCTGCCCTTTACGAGAAACTGTGTTGTCTTTGCCTGAGGGAAGGCCTCTTACATACAGACTGGTATGGGCAATTTCCCCAAACAGACACAATAGAAATTTGTGACAAGCAGAAGCCTTTTTAAAAAAAGTTGTGCAATAATTTTGCATACTGTTGACATTGAGCAAAATACATAGGGAATAGCTTGCATCTATAATGTGGATATTGTAGTGGGATTGCAACTTCCTCTCCCATTTTACCCTCTCAAAAAGGTTGTGATCAAATAAATTTGGACTTCATCTTTGCTTTTCAGTTTCCACAATTCTAGTTTATCCTGGAGAGTAGAAATATTCTAAGCAGGGGTACAGGACTCTGAAAAAGAATCTGACTGCTGCCCAGTTCTGTTCTTAGGCCTTCTGGAAAGATCAGACTTCTGGACTATTTCTGGTTGCTGGGAGTTAACTCTTGTAGAAAAGGCCTATAACCTATTTTGGCCTGTTGCTGAAAATGCAAGCAGAGGGGATCTCCATTTCACTGCTAATTTGAATGTTCAGTGTCATCACTGGTGGGTTAAATTGAGGCAAAGGATTTTTATCGGACTACAAAATGTTATTTCACTTATGATGCCAAGATATCCACGTTATCCGTGACTGTTTCTTGTGAATGGTTCGCTACCCCACTAAAGGTAAAGGTAAAGGTACCCCTGCCCGTACGGGCCAGTCTTGACAGACTCGGGGGTTGTGCGCCCATCTCACTTAAGAGGCCAGGGGCCAGTGCTGTCCGGAGACACTTCTGGGTCACGTGGCCAGCGTGACATTGCTGCTCTGGCGAGCCAGAGCCGCACACGGAAACGCCGTTTACCTTCCCGCTGGTAAGCGGTCCCTATTTATCTACTTGCACCTGGAGGTGCTTTCGAACTGCTAGGTTGGCAGGCACTGGGACCGAGCAGCGGGAGCGCACCCCGCCGCAGGGATTCGAACCGCCGACCTTTCGATCAGCAAGTCCTAGGCGCTGAGGCTTTAACCCACAGCGCCACCTGCGTCCCTCATCCCACTACAGGTGTTAATACATTCATCTCAACAATGTCACCAGTCTGCTTTTGTAGAAGATTTGCCTATTTGGCATACATTTAAGCTCTAATTATTACTGCCTATAACTTTGTTTCTCATTGCCGTTCAGTTTTCTCCTTCATATACCTGCCAACTAAGATTTCAACTGATGAAGTGGGATTCAGTCCACAAAAGCTTATGCCATAATACATTTGCTAGTCTTTAACGTGCCACAAGACTTTCTGTTGTTTATGCTGCAGGAGACTAACACTTCTGCTTATTTTTTTTATTTTATTGCATGTTTCCGTTGCTTTTGACTTATTGCTTATTGTGGCTTTTAAGTTCACCATGGATAAATCTGTTAATTAAATTGCATTTGTTGCAGGCACCATCCTAAGGTGCATCATTAGCAAAAACAAAAAAACTTCAGCAGTGTATCAACTGCCATGATTCACAATTAAGATAATTTTTGTGCTGAACCAAACCTCACAAGAGTTCAGCTTTTTTGCCACTAAGAGTTCAACTTGCAGAGGAGCTGAACTCTTGTAAGGGCTTGGTACAGTAGTCTATCTCATTGCAAAACAAATAAATCTTCATTGTGAATATGGCCCTCCAGGAGACACTAATGAAGAAACCAATTTGCTAGAACAATACCTCCACCAAGCATGTCAGAACTATTAAGAATGAATGTTTCTTGCTGCTAAAAGCTACTAACTGCCCTAATCAGGGCTATGGAAAATATTTAAAATTCCAAGGCATCAGAATCAAAAGGTTTCATCAGCAGCACTGGAACTTTACGGTTGTGGAATACACCCAACGTGGGAAGTCTGCAGCCATTTCCATTAGCTTATAGGGTCCAATGCAGGAGCTTCTGACCTTTAGTCTTTATACCTTTTGGGCTAAGCATGGAACCTTTGTATCATGTCCTAAGAGATACTGACTGCTTTTGGGCAGTTGCCTGCTTTGGAAGCTCCCGGTTTGAAGTAATCACAAATCATAGTTTGCCAATTTGGACACAAATTAAGCTTTAGTTTGCAGTTAAAACAGGAAGTAAAGAATGAGGGGTGGGAGGAGCCTTGGCTTGGGGGATCAACACTGAAGTCTGCACAGTTTGCTTGTGGCTTGGCTTCTGTTGTCTTTCAAAAATTTATTCATCTTTGAGCCATTTCCTTCTTGATGCCTTGCATTCGTAGTGTTAAGAGAGCTACATCTTTACTGCGTATTTTGCTTGCTGAAGAATTGTGCTCAGACTGCATGCACACCATGAATTTAAAGCACAGTCCCTGCCCCCAAGAATTCTGGGAGCTGTAGTTTGTTCAGGGTGCTTAGAATTGTAGCTCTGTTACAGGTAAACTACAATTTCCAGAATTCTTCCTTCCTTTCTTTTTAGGGGAGGGGAAGCAAGGTGCTTTAAATGTAGAGTGTGTACACAGCTCAAGGTATGTGTTTCTTTAAAAGTCAGCCCTTGATTGCCTACAATGATTTGCAGCACTGAACTGGTTTAGTTTTCATTTTGCGAATTTGCAGCCATTGAAGTGTTTTGGTTTTTTTAAAGACCTTTCTCAGTGCTTTTAAAAGTGATTTGAAAGACTACAGCATGAAATAAACACATCTTTAAAAATTCCCTGTTCTCTTTATGTGTGCCTATACTTTTACAGCAAATGCAGTAGACTTAATGATATGGCATAGGCACCATTTAAAATGCCATTCTTTAGCCACATGTAAAGGTAAAGGTAAAGGTACCCCTGCCCGTACGGGCCAGTCTTGACAGACTTTAGGGTTGTGCTCCCATCTCACTTAAGAGGCCAGGGGCCAGCGCTGTCCGGAGACACTTCCGGGTCACGTGGCCAGCGTGACATCGCTGCTCTGGCAAGCCAGAGCCGCACACGGAAACGCCGTTTACCTTCCCGCTGGTAAGCGGTCCCTATTTATCTACTTGCACCCGGAGGTGCTTTCGAACTGCTAGGTTGGCAGGCGCTGGGACCGAGCAGCGGGAGCGCACCCCGCCGCAGGGATTCGAACCGCCAACCTTTCGATCGGCAAGCCCTAGGCGCTGAGGCTTTAACCCACAGCGCCACCTGCGTCCCTACTTAGCCACATGTAGTTCCTCTTAAACTTGGTCCTTTAAAAGAGGGGAGGCCAAGGGGAGGCAGAATATTGCCTTAAGGACTCTTTAGACCACACCACTTGCTAGCACTGCTTATTGCCCCTCTCTGTGCTTTTGCCTTGCTTACTCTGAATGTGTCTTTGATAGTGGAAGATAAATAGATAATGTGTGTTCCTGCCTTTTGCATGGCTGGAGTGTAGTCTGCTCTCACATGCATTACTTTGCCCACTCTTGTCTCTGGCTCTCCCTATCACCTGCATGCAGCCCACCCAAAGTTTCACCACAAGGGAATGCAGTCTTTGGCTAGAAAATGGTTCCTCACCCCTGAGTCACAGGGATACACATAACTTTAAAACAGTTATGTGGAACATTTGGCCCTCCCAGATATTGCTAAACTGCAACTCCCATCATCCCTGGTAATTGGTGAATCTTGTAGAGGCTGATGGGAGTTGAAGGTTCATCAACACCAGGGAGAATAGGGGAGGCAAAGGTTTTCTACTCTGCCTCTAAAGCCATAATATTTGTAAGTTGTCTTTTAAAAGTAAAAAAATATTCTGTGCATGAAATCCATTCCCCCTTTCAGGTTTATCACTTGTGTCTGGCATTGCAAGCATTTTGTACACCAAAGCTTTTATGAAAGCTCAGTTTTCGCCTCATAGAAGGGAAATTGTCTTGCTGCATCAGTTCTGCTGTGGGTAACATGCAGGAAAGATGCTTCTGAGAATGAAAGGGATGTGAAATTAGCATGGAGATGGGGGCAATGGGTCTACCAGACAGAAATGCATTTTTGTGAGCAAAACATGTCAAAAGGAGCCATCTTTGGGGAGAGATCTTGAACTGAATACTTCAGCATTGCAAATGAGTAGCAAGGAAGGGAGAGAGAGAGGCAGCCAGAAACCTCAACATGAGCAGGCCTGGCATGTTTTGCCTATTTGGGCAGAGGAGGTGTTAGCAAATTCACTCCAAATGTCCTGTTCTCTCACCTTATATCACTTGGAGCAACTGACCACTGCAAGCCCTACCACCCCTTCTGGTGGCAGGATAATTCAGGTGGGCTTTTGTGCTTGAGTAGTTCTGGCAGGAGTGCATTATCTTGCTGAAAAAGAGTCCTGTTCACTTTTGGTGTTTTAAAAATGCAGAGTTAGTCCAGCTCCACCCAAACTATAGGGCAGCCAAGCAGCGAGAGAGAAAACAGAATCCTTAACCAGAGACTGTCTCTAAGGGGCTCCTGAAGCCCAGCCACTGTACTTGAAGGGTGGTACTTAAAAACCCTTTAAAGCATAGATGGCGGTGTCATGTTCTCCGCATAGGCATAATCTTGATGGGGTGATCTTCCTCTTCCCCAGCCTTCCCTGTCTTTGTTTTTCTTTCCCCCCTCCCTTTTTTGTGAGTTAACATACTTGCACTCATGATTATAATCTTGCATGGGCGGTAGGAGCATAAGTTTCCTCCGGCTGGCCTGTAAACGTGCTGCCATCTGCTTTCCCAGCTCCCTTTGCTGCTATGCCTGTCACTTTAAATGTTAAGCTGCAGGCTTTCTCTTCCCTCTTCCCCAACGCAGCAGCAGAAGCTATTCCAGTCCTGCCTCTCCCTCCCTGAGAGAGGCCCAGCCCTGCTGCTGCTCTCACGTCTCTTGGCCTGCAGCACCCTTGATGTTCCCCTGCTTGCCCTGCCAAAAGGAGTGCTGTTGTCTTCTGAGATTTCTCTCTACTGGGAATGCTGACCAAATGCTTTAAAAAAATTGCAATGACTTATTAGGCCTTGGGTGATCTCTGCAAATCTGCCATCAACCACCAAGCCCTCCTCCTCCTCCTCCCTCCTCTCTTCTCCGCCCCCTCCCTCCCTGACTGATTGGTCTGGACAGCTTCTAAATTCTTTAAGCTGGGTTTTTGTTTTCATGGAAATTTAGGGAGGCAGGAAATTAAATTTATGAGATAGCAGGAAGGACTGCTTCATAGGAATCTGAGAGATTATGGTCTCTTTTTAACTATTGCAGATACTGGTGACATTGCAACCAGGGTCTTAGTATGCTGTAAGGATGTAAGTGCCCTGGGAATTCTGACCTCGTCTAAAAATAGATTTTGCATTTCCCCGGGGTTGCACTGTTTCTTCCCACCTTTTTGGTTGTCATGGCCTTTTTGTATGGTTTCATTTTAGATAACTAGCCTTCGCTTACCCCACCCTCACAGGGTTTTTTTTTTTTGTATTGAGTCACTAAGCAAAATAACCAGGCTTCAGTGCATGCTAGGAAGGGAAGGTTTGTAACTACGGATGCAGGGAGTTTCATGAAACAAATAAGATGCATGGACAGGTCAAGGGTGGTTGCATGTGGCAGGAGTTGGCAGAGGAGGCGGCTTCTGAATTTGGCAGTGCTATACAATATAGATTGTTTATCCATGTAAGTTAGGCCTATGAGGGGTGTGGGTGTGTATGTATATATGTATATCCATATCTATCTGTCTTATCTATCTGTCTATAGCTATCCATCTATATGCACTCTTTTTTAAAACTTATCCCTTCATCATTATACCATCTGTGGGAGAGGGAGAGCATATGGGAGTAAAAGTGAGCACCCTCAAGTGACCTTGTGGGTAGATGGGGAGGATGGGGATTGTAGCTTGTGGCTTTCACTTTGTGTGCCCATTCTCATCAAGCCATGCTTGAATGGAGTGCAAAGCAGAGAGTGGTCGTCTACTGCCATCACTTAACATTTGCGTAGCGCTCAAAGATATGCTAGGCACTATTTGACAAGGTGACAATTTGGCCTTCCCCCTGGAATAACACTGGCTCCCTTTTGCTGTCTAGACCTACAGATCTACACACAGCTCTGGAAGCCTATAGAAAATACCTTTGGCAGTGATAAATTTTGGTGCTGTGTCAGTCTGACCCTGGGTTGATCTATACCATTTAGTGCAACCGTTGGAGGAGCAAAGGCATGGCGAACCATTCTTTCCCCTGTATGAATCCTATTGAAAAGGCCAAAAGCGCCTTAATTTAAAAGTCTAATTTCCTCCTCCTGAACAGAGGAACTCGATGGCAAAGCTTGACATTCTCGCTGACCTCCCACTAATTAAATGGACAGAAGACGCGCTTTTTAGTATAGGCTGCATTGTTTGGAAGGCTCATTCTTGTTTATTCATTCTCTCGCCTTGCGAATTGTGCTTTCGTGTACAGTCCCCATGTGGAAAAATGATTTTTCCTGATTTATCTCCGCTTGTGTTTCTGCGCTTCCCCCCTTCACTGCAATTGCTCTTGATCCGAACCTCTCGCAAAGGCCAGCACACTGCTTTTTCATGCATTGAAACGAGATAGAGGGAGTTAAGGGGCTGCCTGATAGCAAACACAGTTGTGATTGGCTGTGAGCAAGAAGAAAAGGTGGTTGCTTCCCTAGAGCTTCACTGCTCCTGGCTCTTTCATCCTCCCCTTCCCCCATCTTGTGTGTCCTGATAGCTTGATGTCTAGTATAAGTAGGCAGTTGACCCATATGTTATGGGGGGGGGGGGCGGGAAGCAAGGGCCTTTCCCTTGTGAACTGCCTTGCCACTCACTTGCTGATTCTCCCTCTTTAATTTGCAGTGTCCCAATGTATTCTCTGTTTGTAGCATACTTCAGCCATGCAGGAAACCAACAAGATTCGGAGCCACTTTTTTTTTTTGCAGTATTCTGGACTGTACCATTGTATAGTGCAGGGAGAATATTTTTGAGTGCTTCCCCTTCCATCAAGTTTTCTCCATGACTTGCCTGTCAAGAAGACTATCCCGAGCATATCTCTCTGATACGTTAGATTTCCACGTGCAGTGTTGCTGTTGTTTTACTGTGCAGAGTACTAAAATTTTCCCTTTTTTGCCATCCCCCTTCGTTTACAGTCTAACATGGTACAGTCTAGAATTCTGCCCCAGTCTGTCACATCATTCTTTGTAATGTGTAGATCAGATTTTGGGGGTTGTGAAGGTGATGCAGCCAAACAAAACAATCTTGATTTGGGTCTGTTTCAAGGCACGCGTCTAGTCCTCATAGCTGCAGAACATTTGGTTTTTGCTTAGCGGAAAGATGTGTTTGGATGTTGATAGCCTTTTTAAAAATAATTTGAAGGTGATAGCAATTCTCTGCATAGTGGAAACAAACAGAAGTGAGAAGGAGGGAAAACCTTGAAATGTCCTTTCCAAAAACCGTGCAAGGGAGAACGCCGTTGAGGGTTCAGCAGCCTATGAGAAGAGCTAGTCTGGACACTGTTTGTTGAGTAATTTCAGTGCTGCTTAGCCTGCTGTGGGCATTGTGACTGGGGAAAGAATGCTTTGAATGATGAGCCTATCTGTAGCTCTGTCTGGATTAAAAACATGTATTTATGAACAGCTTTTAAAGTCAGCACTTGGGGGCAGGGAGGAGAGAGGAGGAGGATCCAGCTTGGCAGGCATCTGCTTTTGCTGTGGCCTCAGAGATGAATGGGGCCCAGGGTGGTTTAGCTGGTTTCTTTGGCCACTGTGCTCGCTTGGTGCTGCTTCTAGGCTTAAGGAGAGAAGGCTCTGGGCACTCCTAGGGGGACACGGGGCCCAGGAAATGATGCCAACGTGGTGTGTTTGCTGTTAAAGATTAAGTGGTGTCCCCCACGATCAAAGTGCCCAACCCTGAAATGAGCAGGAATTTGCTTCCTGTTGATCTCAGGAAGGTCAAACAGCTGCTTTCTAGGCCTTAGAAGCCACCTGTGTACTCTAATGTAAAATAGTGAGGCTCTTCATTAAACACTGGGGTTTTTTTTTTATTTCATTCTAAAGTGCTGGCTAAGTGAAAGCTTGGTATGAGTTCTGTATGGTATGAACACAGGCCCTCTTCTGTAAATTTTGCTTCTCTTTATTGTACGGGTTCCAAAATGTTCAGCTGGATGCAGCTTCCGTAGTTGAGACTTTTCTAAGTGGCAGAGAAGATCCTTCCCACACGCTTTTGGTCTCTGGTGGTTTGACTTTTTCCTAGGACAATTAACTGAAAGGTAGCACTAAGCACAGCTATGCCTTCTCATAAATAATGTGCTCTCAGTAGCTGAAATCCTATATAATTCCCACTGCTCCTCTTTCCCTTCATGCTTGCAGAAATGGTTTTAGAATAATCCAGTATTTGATTAACCAGTAGGGCTTTATTGACTTGCCAGATTTAGGATTTAGCCTGACCAGTCTCTGCAACCTTTTCTCTTCAGCCATGATTTCCTGAAACATAGCCTTCCTTTTCCCCCTTTTCTCTTTTGAATGTAACTAAAATAAATAAGCCAGCAACCTCTGGGGCATTAAGAAGAATGCTGCAACCTGTCAAAGCTTGCAAGAATCAGACACTCCTCTTGAGCAGTAGACAGAATGCTAGTGGCTACTGGTTAGTGTGTGGGGTTCCTAGGCTCCCATGGCAATCAAAATGGTGAGATGGTGGCAGTGTTCGTGCTGTTTGGGGAGGAGAGCTTTTTTCAGTAACCCAGAGGGAAAGACATCTATCTCAAGGAGTTATAAGGTTCAGAGATTGGTTCCACAGAGCTACTGCAGTGGCTAAGAGATTGAGCGGTGAACCAGGAAATATCAGATTCAAATCTCACCATGAACTCAGTAGATGACTTTAAACAAGCAGCCTTGGCCTGCTACCTTTTCTGCAATAGGAAGATGATTGTAGTGACCTACTCCACAGGGTTGCTGTGAATATTATTGAGAAGGTATAAGAAGTACTTTTATCGCTTTAAAGTACCGTACTGTAAAAATGCATGGTATTCTACTGTAACTATAGAAAGGTGAATGTGTTCCTTTTGAACAAGATAGCAACCTCCACATCTCCACATTGAATCTGAATGTTCTCCATATCTACATGTGGCACGTATCTTTCTCAGCCTGTCTCCTTGTGGTGGTCTTCTGGAATAATTGTTTTAACCTACCTAGGTGAGGTGTGGGGAAAATTTGCCCCTCCCCGTGTTTCAGAACCCAGCATTTCAATCATGGTCAATGGCTAGAGATGATGGGAGTTGTAGTTCAGAAACACCTAGAGGACCAAAGGTTCCCCACACCTGACCTAGCCGATATTCTGCTCTGTTGTGTCTATGAGGTATTTATTTAAAGGCTAATTTGACATAGTACTGTCCAAATTACCATGTCTTGGCAAGTCCTCTGCTGGTAGAGCGTTTAATTTATTTGGAGTGCTACTTTGAGCACTTATTTTTGTTGAGCTATTTTAAATGCAATTTGCCAAAATCTACACTTCTGACATGGGTTGCCATACGTCCGGATTTTCCCAGACATTTCTCTGCCTCAAGATGAGTAATCCAGACTGATGTCTTGACCCCTCCTCAAGGGCAGAAGAGGTTCAAGATGCTTTGAGGAAGAGCTGTAGCTCAGTGGTAGAGCACAATGTTTTGTGCATAGAGGTTCCAGGGTCAATTGCTGGTGTGTCCAGGTAGAGTTGGGAATGTTCCTTGACTGAAACACTCGGGAGCTTCTGCCTGCCAGTGTTGACAATATTGAGCTAGATGGACCTATGGTCTGACTTAGTTTGGTATAAGTAGCTTCCTATGTACCAGTCCAAGATCTCTGGTTTCACTTATTTGTACTATAACTCAACCCATCTTGATGCTCTTATGGTAGCAGAAGGGCTCATGTCAAGATATCTCATTGCCTTGTTACTCTCATCTAGTGGGAGAACAAATGTTAATTGCATGTTTTGAGTAGTCTGCACATAAAATCATACAATTGTAGAGTTGGAAGAGACCCTGAGGATCAATCCCCTGTAATGCAGGAATATGTAAGCTTGGTGTTATCATCACCATACTCTAACCAATTGAGCTATCCAGACTGACTTGAATCCAACATGCATGTTTAACTACTCTAACAAGACTATTTGTAGCAGAGATGACTACCTGGGGGCCTTCTACAGGTTGCACTCCCAGCTTCCATCAGCTTCAACGTCCATAGCCAATGTTCAGGAATGATGGGAGTTGAAGTCCAATAGCATTTGGAAGACCATAGCTATCAGAATTCCTTGGACTCCGTATTGGACTCCCTATTCCTGATTAACAGGAAACCATAATAATTAAGGACTCCTAATACAACATACACTAGAATGATGGAAAGACAATGAATTATGATGTCCTAAAGTAAAAATATCCAGCTACTTGGCAAGTTCGCTGTGAACGCTAAACCCATTGCTCTTGAACTAGAGACTGTACTGGCAAGTGTTTTGTCATATGGACTATTGAATGAAGCCATATATTATGTGCTGCTTCAAGGCAAGGACTGTTCTCGTGCTCCCATGGTCCACTGCTTTCCTTCTAGAAACAGAATGTAAGGACCAGCTTTAAACTAAGCTACCTTTCCCTTGCCTCTTCCTCCAGTAACATGAACTTTTCTCATTGCCTTTATAATGGTTGGGTGAGCATCCTTTGTGGGGCTTGTGCTTTTCAGTCTGATGTGTGTATTATACTTTGTTAAGCTTAGATGTCCTTTAGACTTGCGGTTCAGAGCCTGTGGCATGTGGACCCCTTGGCGGAGGTAGGGGCCAAGCATGGCGTTTTCTCAAAGTGTCCACAAGCAATGTTCCTCCAACCAGCACTTGATTTCTTCCTCCACACTTCATTTTCACAGTGGCATCTCCAGGGGAGCTGCATTAACATTGAGGAGCTTGTGATCATTGGAAATAAGGGGGGCTTTGGCCTGTGCCTTCCTTGTTTTTCTTTGCTGGTGTGGTGTGAGGTGTACTTAGAAGAGCCTGCCTTCCCTGCTTTGCTGCTTTGTCTGCAGAAGTGTGTTGCACCTGTGGTTTTCTGGTCTCTTATATTGCACTACGTGTAGGACTTATTGGTGGAAGGTGGAATACATGGTACAGCAGCTGGAAGGCCCTTAATTTGAGTTTAGGCAGCTCTGTGGATCGTTGGAAGAAATTCTGGCCTCCTAATTACTTATTGCGCTTGAGTTCCTTAGTTTTAGCATTATTGGAGATTATTTCTGGTGCTTTATTAGGATAAATCCTGTGCATGCAGGTTATTGAGGGGTGTTTCTGGCTTTTTTCTGGCTTAGGTCGTTTTGGGGGCAGATCTTTAGGGGCTCTCATTCCATGTTACTTTTGCTGCTCAAGCGTGCAGGCATATGAAAAAGGAAAAAATACTAATAATAAACATAAATAAAATAGAATTAAATTAATTGTCTATATAAATAGCTTTATGTACAGGGATTTCATTGAAGTATACAATTGATAGCCCTGATTCTATGTGTAGGAATACATTACATTAATAACAACGAATGTCTTCATTTTAATTATTTTGGGGATTACTTCAGTCAAGTTCCCTTGGAAATAAATACATTTGTATTTAGTTCAATTGGATTAGTTGGGTTGTTGGTCATTGGGTATACTGGGTATGTAAATGAATGAATTTATAATTATAAATACAGTTATATTTCATGGCTTTTTGAATTGATTAATTGCATCTATCAGTGCATATACTGGGGAAATAAATAAATGAATTTATATTTATGAATACATTTTATATTCAATAACTTTTTGAATTGTTTGCTTTGTTAATTGATAGGTATATTGGAGAAATAAATGAATGAATTTTTGCTACCTTCTTTGACTTCAGCAACTCATTTAAAAGCATTATTGAGTTCATAATAGTTTTTTGTCATTATATGTATTTCCAATTAATGGAGCCTAAAATTACAACAGTTAGTATGTTGGGATCTGTGAATTTTTTTGAGATTGAAAAGAGGTCCTTGTGCTCAAAAATTTGGCAACAGCTCTTTTAGGCCATAGCTGAGCTTTCAAGCCCAAGTGATTACTTTTCACTGGGCAGTTTTGAACTAAGTTTTATTCAGAGTAGACCTATTTAAATTAATGAATTAAAATTATTATTTATTAAATTTGTGTACCGCTTTTCATCCTCCGTAGATCTCGGGGCGGTTCACAACAAAGAAAACAACAACACAAAGTATATTATAAAAACAGGAACAGGAACAAAAAAAAAACCCAATACGCCCCACCCCACCCCGCTCCTACAACCCCTCACTTAGTTTATTGAGAAACAAATGGCTAGCACAGCATTCTTGGTTTGTGTGGCTCCAGGAGGTGGTATGGTGTTTGTGCAGACAGTCTCCAGTTAACTTGTTTACACAGTTAACTTGTTTGCCTCCTGGTGCCCTAGAGGAGCCTTGTTCATCTTGTGCAGTAGCAACAAAGAGAAGCAGGGAAGGGGGAAGTCCTCAGGTGACTACTCAATTGTGTTCTGCATCAATCTAGCTTTATGCCACATTCAACCCCCTATTTCATATAAAGTGCCCATTCACATGTTAATTCCCAGGAAACAGACTTGTTCCAGTAAGAATCTTGAGTCCTTATGCAAGTCCTTTGGCCTGTCTCAGTATGAACAAAAACTGATCTGTGCATAACATTTAATTGAGCACCGTAGTATCTCATTGATCTACCCAATCTCATTCCTTCTAATCTATTTCTGGAAACAACTGTGTGTGGTGCACTGTGGTCGCATGAATCTAGTATATCCTACTCCAGATGCGGGGAACCGTTGACCTTTCAGATTTTGCTGAACTCCAGCTCCCATCAGGCCCAGAAAGCATGGCCAATGGCCAGAAATGACAGCAGCTGTAGTTCAGCAACATCTGGAAGACCATAGTTTCCGCACAGCTGGCCTAGTCCATTCAGACTTTATACTCTGCATGCATTTCTTCTTTCCACATGGGAAGAGCTAGAGGATCCTGCATCTCTTCATTTTGAGTCTCATTTGCAGAGCAAACACAGACTATAGTTTGCTACTTCCAGTGAAATGCTAAGCTAGTTTGCCTGAAATCATGGTAGGAGGAACACATTAGCTGCTTCAGGCACATAATGCCAAACCACCATTTAAATGCAATGATTATGGGCTTCTTGGACTTAGGGGCTAGCAAGTTATTAGATGCTAAGATCCAGGAGATGTCTTGCTTGCCACCATTTTGCAAATGGCTTCTGCCTGAGAGAGGTTGTCTTTCCACTGAAATATTTCTCTTATCTGAACCTTCTTAAATGGTTCCTACAGCAAAATTCTTAGGAACAGGCCCCTCTAAGGATAAATTACTTAATCACCCTGCAGTGCCTTTTTCTTTAGATGTGTTTACCGTAAGATGCAGGAATCTCTCCAGCTGAATTAAAATATAAACAGAGAGTGTTCATAGGTTTTAGTTTAGTTTAGTTTAGTTTAGGTGAAGTCAAAGAAAAGGCAGTTGGTCTAGATATGCTTAAAAAAAGAAACCCTGTGGATCATAGAAGGTTTTCATCATGAGCCCTAAAACTCTCAACACATTGTTGGGGTACTTGACTGACTGACGCTCTTAGTAAAACAAAAACAAGTTGCAAGGGGTGCGGGGAAGACCTCAAGTTCTTTCGTGACCTCACAAACCTCACCTGGCATAGTGGCAGAGAGGCTGAGCTGTTGCTGGTTCATATTCCTCTTTCCCCGTTGACAAAAGGTGGGACCTGCTTTGGGTGAGCTGGCATGGCTCTCAGTCTGCAATATGGGCAGGATACTTGTAAGGATCACTGAGGGGTGTCTGTAGAGTGGTAATATTGCTAGTTTGAAAGGCAGACCCAGCTTGCAGTTTGAAGAAGATTGTGGTATGCTGCTTGAGTTCCTGGCTAAGTTTGAGTGTAACATGGTGCACATTGCAAACACCTCCAAAGAGCAGGAGGCTTAAGTAATCTGGTTCTTGGCTTTGACTCTGTGTGTAATCTTCTACAGCCTGACTCCCTCTGCCCCACCCATCCGCAGAGTGGAGGATGGTGGTGGTTTTTTTACGTGCATCCAGGCTGAGCTGAAAATACATCAGCTGTAGATGGATCCAGATGAAACAGTTGGCAGACAGGGAAGTTCTGGATGACTGTCTCTTCCCTCTCCCTCTCTGAAATATGAGTAAATGTTGGCAAGCCAACCTGCTTGTAGATTCTGCTCCTTTTGGGGAGCCTTGTGGTTTGTAGTCCCCCTCCTCCCAGTTCCAGCAATGTACATTTTTGGAACACCTTTTTCTTACTGTACACGGAGGAGCTGGCAGAGTGAATCAGAGCAAGAAGCTCTGCGCTGTAGATTTGCTTGGGTTGTGCTGCCTCCGTTCAGTATTATTTAGCTTCCCTCTAATTAGCTGGCTTTAAAAGTCTGCCTCTTTCCAGAATGCATTTTTCACTTGTCCTACTTACTTCCTGATAGGTCTTTCTCCCCTCCCCCTTGCTGGTTTTTCCCCCTTTTTCTTTTTTGCTGACACTGCAAACAAGCATGAGGTTAGATGCTCAACCGCACACAAACGAATATTGATCTTTTTTTCCTTCTTTTTCTTTTTTCTTTTTTGTCTGGAGGTTGGGAGGGTTTCTTCTGCCTTTGCAAGGGAAGGGACTGCCTTTGTGCCTGGGAAGGAGAAGCAGCGTTAAGGAGGTTCTGGGAATGTTCAGTTGGGTCTTTAGAGGGGATGGCCCTAATCTGCAGAAACAGCAACCCAAGCTCATTGGAAGCAGGCAAGGGTGGCCTAGCCCAGACAAAGGGACTCTGTGTGAGTGTGTGTGAGTGTGTGTGTGTGTGCCTGCCTGCCTATCCCTTTGTTCTCTTGTACCATACGCTGACACTGAAAGCTGCTTTCCTATGGGCTGGGGATAGGGGGAGGAGACGGGGCAGGGTGTCTGGATTGCAAGCAAAATAAGATGAAAGCCAGAAGATCTCTGGCTCCATTGTGACCCCAGTGGTGGTGGAAAAACCACAGGGATACTTTTGAATCTTCCTTGTCTCTTCCTAATCAGCTTATTAATACACATTGCTTAAAAGAAATTCCCCTCTATCTGAGGGACCTGAAGTTAATCAGCATTCTCCCATGGAAGAAAGGTTTTATCATGGAAAGGCAGGCCTATGTGAAGAGTCTTGTGTTGGTTAGCTAAATCATCATTGGGCTTGTGTTCCCCCCTAAAACAAAAAAACAAAAACAATGTCCAGTTTCTTAGTTGTGTTAATTTGATAATCACCCAGCTCTGGAAATTTAGATGACTGCTTTTGTTGTTGTTTACCAGACTTAAGGTCATGTTCTCCAACAAACAATCCTAGCAGCCCATATGATGGCTACCACATGGCCTTGTATGGTAGCTGGCCTTTTTGCAAGGAAATGTAAATTGACAGACTGATGCTTCTTCTGTGCCCCCTGCTCTCTTACTACTACTTTCATAAGACGCCCTGAATTTCCCATGTCTCCAGAAGAAATTACTTTGAAGCTTCAGACTCCTTGGTGGATAAGTGCATAAGTTTGCATTTGTGCCTTGCTTCCCAAGCTGGACCTAGATGACAATGTCACCTGCATTATACAGAGTTAGTCCTTTGATCCATCTAGCCTGGTGTCTCCAGGACTGTCTGGCAGCAGCTCTCCAGGGCTTGGGGCAGCGTTCTTGGGGCACATTTATTCATACCTTATACCAGTGTTTCTCAAACTTGGGTCTCCAGCTGTTGTTGGGTTACAACTCCCATCCTTCCTGTTCACTGGTTCTGCTATAGCTAGGGATGATGGGAGTTGTAGTCCAATAATAGCTGGAGACCCAAGTTTGAGAAACACTGCCTTATACTCAAATTTAATTTAACAGAGAAAGCAGAGCTAGTAGATTTTATTAAAATATATGAAATCAAATATTTATGTATTTTGCCTTTAGAATATGTTCCAGCTTTGAATACTCTTACTCATCTAGAGCTCATTCTGTTTGACAACTGTCCCTTATTCTTACCAGGCTTGTTAGCTTAATCATCTTCATTATTCAAGCATGTTTAATGCAGGCCACTATCAATTTTATGCTCTTTTGATTTTGGCCACAGTTAGATAAGTTTAATAGCATTTCCACATCAAGCTGCCTAAGACTCTGCTCCAAATAGTGCTTTGTGAGGTTGACCACCTAAAAAGTAGCATAAAGGTGCTTAAAATAAGTACCCAAGAAGTGGTAGCAGAGGATCCATTGAAAAATAAATAATTATTTGGACAGTCTGTCGAATCCTTTTTGATACCACACTGCCATCAGCACAATTTAGGAGGCTATATTTTATATCCTAGGAGTGCTGAGAACCTCAAGGCATTAAATAATTTACTACACAAAAGTAAATAGCTCAGTTCACTAAATTCACTTCAATGAATAGTTCACAAAAGGAAGCTTCCAATTTGTTAGATCTGGTGTATCTACTTTTGTCAGGGGAATCTCAAAGGTGTAATCTGACTAGGTGACAGTCTGTCCCATATTCTTGGAAGACCCTTACAGAAATGTTTACAGAATATATTCATGGATATGGTGTCTGATAAGAGTGTCTGTTCAGCTGGTAGCACGTTTCACATGATCAGAGAACTAATAATAATGATAAAGGTCTGCCCTTGAACCTTGGTTCATGTGGATCGCCTAATGCTGAACTGGCAGCCCCAGTTAATTGGTGGCTAGGGAGTCAGTTCTCTAACATATGAGCCACAAGTGAATTTGAACTACCACCAATTATGTGGTAGAAATTTGCTTCCCCTGCTTTAGTTTGTAACATATCCATAGGATCATCTCTTGAGTAATGCATGTGTGAAAATGTATTGCACACTGTACTGTTTGGTTGCCTTGCACAGTAACAGTTATAGGAGACGGTTTGTATTAGTGCCAAAGGAGTTGGTGGGACATTTGGGTGAGATAGGCAATCTTCATTCCTTTTGTGTCTGTAGAATCAGAGCTGATTCTCATTGGAAATGAGATTCCATGATGCATGAAGGAGATAAGGCTGCAACTGAATAGCTCTAGTTTATGTTAAAATTAATTTTTGAAATAATTAGTAGAACCACTAACATTACACTGTGGCTGCCAACATACATAATTGTTAGTAGATTGCATGAGTTTTGAATTGGAAGAACTTCACATGTGAGGCGGGGGTGACCTTACAGACAAATATTTGTACATTCCAAGATATCCACAGACACAATTCCCAATGTCTTGCCTCTGGGCTGTTTCCCTTCTTAATATCCCATTCTATGCATTAACTCAATAGTTCTGTCTCTGTCCAGTTCTCTTTCACCCTCATCCATCTTCAGTTCCCTGCCTGGTTCGATATGGAATTAGTTATAACCTCATGGAGAAGGTATTAGGCATAGAAAAATTCCTGGGGGTGGGAGTCTGCATGTGTGTTGCCAATGGCAGTATCTCACAAGGCAGCGTGCTTTTTTGATCCATTGCTTCACAATCACAGGGACTGATAGTAATAATAGGAGCCAGCAAAAATGGGGGACGTCTTGTTGGGGTGCTTGCTGTATTATAATGCCAGCTGCTTTCCTAATTTTCTAATTAGAAGCAACCTGACTTTGCCATTCTCAAGATAGGAAGGTCTCTGTGTATGTGTGTGTGTGTGCGTGCGCGCGCGCGCATGTATGTGGTAGTTAAGAAATAGTCTATGTTGAAACCAAAAACCCCTTTCCTACAGCTATAAGTGCTGGGAAATGCAGGAAGTTAAAAGGCCAAGAAACTCGAGGCATAGAAATAGCCCAGCATGGAGCAGCAGCTGGCTGGCTGACATGGGGGCCATGTGACAGAAGGGAAGGAGTGCCGGGTGGGGTGGAGGAGAGAGAAGAAGCCGTTTTCTCATAAGCAAATCAGTGGCATTCGAGAAATCTGGGAATAAAGCAAGTCCAGAGAAAACCTTGCAGCTGACTGGAATTGCCTGTGTAGCTGCAAAAGGAAACATGAGTATGGCGCAGTTAGCCATCGTGGCACAGGATTTCTGTGTGTGTGTGTGTGTGCGCGCGCACACACACACACAAATAGGCAGACAGGCTTCAAACAGAGCATGGTAAAGGTGCAGTTAGGCACCTTGAGATGACTCTTTGGGTTCAGTGCAGTTGTGCTGCTTGAAACAAAGCTGAATTCAGCTTAATGTGAACCCTTACAAGGATGCCACGCATGTTACTCTGAACTCTTTGTAAGACAAGGCACGGTACAAGTGTAATAAAACAAAAGGCAGCATTGGGAAGTGACTCAGCAGACTAGAACTCAAGAAACTGATCTTAAGACTCCACAGAGATCAAAAACTGGGTGGAAATTGCTTCTGGGTGTTGAGATCAATGGTGTCAAAGTTGGTAATAAATCAAAGTAGATTGCATTCTCGACTGTGATTGGTTTTCAGTGTTAAGGAGGAAAATAGTGTAATTAATATTTTGTTTTTCTCATATCACGTAACCCATCACAGCAGTTGCACAAGGTTTGTACAGTTCATAAAGTTTTCTAGATCATCATCACTATAGAATTCTACACGCTGCAGATGGTTCTGATATGGCCACTACCTTTAACATGGTCTCTCTTGCACCATGCAGCAGTGGCTGCTCTGAGAGGCATGAGAGTTGTAAATTTTCAGCAGGCAAAATCCCTGAACAGGGATCTGTGGTATAGTTAAGATAACTTACTCCTTGCTTGCTCACTCACTCTTTTAAAAAGCATAAGGTAAAGCATGCTGATGAATTGGTGTAACAAGGGCACAATCTAAATTGGAAATAAAATGCTTAGTTTTGTGTGATGAGCAGCACAAACCTCTGCATGTTTACTCAGTTCCACTGTTTCAATGGGACTTACTTTCTAATAAGTGTAATTAAGATTGCATCTGTGTGATAACAACAAAAAACTAAGGCTGGAATCCCATACACACTGGGGCACAGTGAGACTTTGCTTCTGAGTAAACCTGTTTAAGATTGAGTTTGGAAATGAGTTTGCTATTCCTTTGCCTTATCACAAAGGTTTTAGTCAAGTTAAGCTAACCTTGTTAAGCTAACCTAGCAACAAACATGGAGTTGGGTGATGGTTCACAGATCTGGCAGTAGTTAATTCTGTGTTAAAAGGTGTATGAGAGCACCCCGAGTTCAAAGTACAGCATCCAGCCATTTGACAATACAGTGGTACCTCGGGTTAAGAACTTAATTCGTAGCAGAGGTCCGTTCTTAACCTGAAGCACCACTTTAGCTAAGGGGGCCTCCCGTTGCCGCAGCGCTGCTGGAGCACAATTTCTGTTCTCATCCTGAAGCAAAGTTCTTAACCCGAGGTACTATTTCTGGGTTAGCGGAGTCTATAACCTGAAGTGTCTGTAACCTGAAGCGTATGTAACCCGAGGTACCACTGTACTGAGTGTATTCTGTCTATAGAAAGTAGGCTATTTTTCCCTTGCCTTGACAAAGGTCAAACAAGTTAGGCTTTCCCCCTTTGCGTTCCCTGTTACCAATGCAAGCCACTGTTCATGGGAGGTGCCCCAGGCTTGCCTGAGGAAAGCCCACCCACCCTGGCTCAACTTGTGGGAAGTAATGCTTTGTGACATCATAATGAAGCTGTGACTTCCAGAGGAAGAGGGTACACCCCCTCTCTCAATTAGAGCCCCAATAAGTGTAGCAACACAGAAGAAGAAAATACTGCACAATAGAAGCCTCCGTTCCATATATGCTATATATGCACGGCAGCTACTGAGCTCTGGTGGAGTAACCCTTCTTAGTGCTTGGAACGAGTCCTTTCCAGTTTGCTGAATTACCTTGGTTCTAGAACCACACTTAGTGTTAGAAACTGATATATGCAAGCTAGGAGCTAAATGGCACCTTAATCCTAGGTTATGGGGGCAACAACGGAATATCTAGGCGTGCTTTTTTAATAACAAGAATAAAAAGCTGAAAATGAATGAACTGTAGCTAAAATATGTTCATTTTTCACACGGTCTAGTCCTTCCTCTGCGCACCCCTCTAATATTCGTAACAGGGTCTCTTCTCCAATCTTCAGAGAGTACCTGAAAGTGGGGAGGCAGAAAAAGGTCCTCCTTTCACTCTTGCAGTTTTAATCTGAAATTTTAGGTACAGTACTGTACCCAGAGCTCAGAAACTGCTCGCGTTAATGAAATTTGCTGTCGCAAAATGCTCCTTGAACAATGGGAGTTCTGACCACACTTTTCCTTTGTTCAGACTGTGGACTGAGTTTACACTGCATTTTTATCCGCATAAAATGTACTCCATTTTAATAACCTCGTTTTGGAGAAGTTGCATGGTATTTTCAGTTCAGGGAAGCATTGGTACTTGGAGTGAGGGGTTGTTTGAGTTTATACAAGAAGGTTTCTGGTAAGAATCCACACCATGTACATACCCTTCTAGACCTGTCAGCTAAAATTATATGGACAATTGGCTGTGTATTCCAATTGCTAACCATGTTGGGTGTGGTTAGACTATGGTCGAATCAGATAGTTGTATGCTTCAGCCTCCTGACTTCTATAAAACAAGAAACAGTATCCCTTAAGGCAAGGGCGGCGAACCTGTTTTGAGAGGGTTGCATTCCCTCTGTCTTCCTTCCAGAGACCACATTTCATTGATGGGTGGGGACAGAGGTAGAAATGGACAGAGCAATGAATGCAACGCTTGCTTTTGTACGGTAAGCTTCAATCCACATCCAGCTTCTGGCCCTGAGGTTCCCCACACTTGGCATTACAAGGTGGCTGGGAGCAAAAAATAAAACAAGAATGTTAAAACCCTGTGTTGTTTTCAGTACTGTACAAATTGCACTATAGTAAAGGTAAAGGGACCCCTGACCATTAGGTCCAGTCATGGCCGACTCTGGGGTTGCGTCGCTCATCTCGCTTTATTGGCTGAGGGAGCCGGCGTACAGCTTCCGGGTCATGTGGCCAGCATGACTAAGCCGCTTCTGGCGAACCAGAGCAGTGCACGGAAACGCCGTTTACCTTCCCGCCAGAGCGATACCTATTTATCTACTTGCACTCTGATGTGCTTTCGAACTGCTAGGTCGGCAGGAGCAGGGACCGAGCAACGGGAGCTCACCCCATCACAGGGATTCAAACCACCAACCTTCTGATCAGCAAGTCCTAGGCTCTGTGGTTTAACCCACAGTGCCACCTGCGTCCCTGCACTATAGTAGCTATGCTTTAAACTGAGTTTAGAATAGCCTTCCTCTGAAAGTGGAATGGCTTCCAGGTTCTGCTGTTAACATTTTCTCTGCTGGGACAGGTAAAGGGTTTGCTTGTGTCAACAAAAATGCTGAGAATTCATTCCTGGCTCCTACTGAAAAGCCTGATCTCCGTAAGGCCTACTCTACTTACTGTAGAGGCCGTGCTACCTACTGAAGGTCTAAGATTGTCTACTTACTAGACAATGGTTAGTAATGGTTTGTTCTTCTTGTGCTGTATGTGATTATAACAAGAAATAGGCACTTGTGCATAGTTATTTGCTGCAAGTAGACTGTGTCCTTTGGTGCATCTTAAGCATTGCCTACTTTTCCAGAACCCACTCCCCAAAGTTGTGTGGTGGTGCTGTAGCTATACTGCTCAGCTTGCCTCTAATGCTTAGAAGTCCTACTTTCTGCCTTTATATACAATATTAGAAGACTTCTGAAGGCAGCCCTGTTTCGGGGTTTTTTTAAATGTTTGATGGTTCTTTATTTTTTACTGTATGCTGTAAGCCGCCCAGAGGGGCTGGGGAAACCCAGCCAGATGGGTGGGGTATAAATAATAAAATTGTTGTTGTTGTTGTTATTTCCCCTTCCAAACTCTTAATAAGGAGAGCAGACTCCTGATTAAGTTTATTTTCTCCCTCAGTTAGCAGGTATCTAGGCTGAACATTTGACCCTCCTGTGCACAATATGCTTAGCAAAACTTCCCTTTGTACTTTTAACCTGTGGATTTTTGACCCTCCTATGCAGGAGAGCCTCTAAAGCAAATGCAACCATTTTACAAACAAAAACTAAACATATCATGGTTGAAAATCCTATTCCTATATTGTGGTTTCCCTGAATTAAAGCATCCATATCAGGCGTAGGCAAACTCGGCCCTCCAGACGTTTTTGAGACCATCATCCCTGACCACTGGTCCTGTAAGCTTGGGAGTTGTAGTCCCAAAACATCTGGAGGGCCGAGTTTGCCTATGCCTGATCCATATAGTTGCTGCTGTGATGGGCAGGTGTGCATGGTGGAGCAAACACCCTCTGCAACTATCATGTTCAGCCCGCTGCAGTTGTGCTGTGTGGAACGTAGCGCACAAATATAACGAGTGTTATTTGGACAGTCCGTGTGACAGCACTAAGTGTTGCACCGCTCTTACTTTCTTAAAATGTAATAATTTTTATCGCCTTATGAGATTCTTGTGTTGCATGCTGGAGGGAGTGCAAATGCTCATATAGTCATGAATTGGCAAATTGACTTTTAACTTGGCAAACATATGCAATTCTGTACCCTTGTTCTGCCGTTTGGTAGATCTCCTGCTTTCAAAAATATTGGGCAGTTTAGTGAGTGTTAGTGTTTTTAAATGCTGTGAGTAGCATCCTCTACTCTTCCTGTATCCACTAGTAGTCAAAAAGGGCAAAGCATTGGAAGATTGTAGTGCAATTTGAAGTAGCTTATCTGGCATGATTTCAGTGAAGAGTAAAACCTGCAGGTGGAATTCCAATTTTGGTTCTCTTCCCCACCTACTAGCCTTTAGCAATGGATTTCCATGGACATATACTTGCCTTCTTGAATTTTGATGGGTTGTGCTGGAGTTCTGCTGTTCCTTCAATGTTGTCAGCTGCTTGTTTCATCTAAGGGCCACAACTGCAAGTGTGCATTCTGTCTTGAGATGTGGTTTGGTACAAAACTGTTCAAAATGCCATGCAGAGAGGTTGAAATGTTTTTGCAAGAATGCAAAGTGTTGGGTTACGGGTGAAGTATTGTGAGAGTGCATGACACTTGCATGAATGGTGAGCAAAGTTAACTAAAGGATCTGATGCTGGCAAGTGATGTGAAAGGGTCAGTGCCTGAGAGAGCTGTTGCCAGTCAGAGTAGACAGCACTGGCCTATACAGATAAAATAGACTTTACATGTCCATTATTGGAGAGTGCAGAGTCATGGGGCTAGAAGGCAGACCAAGCTTGTGTTGTAGAACTCCTGCTGTAGATAGGACTACCTCTGCCTTCTTCTCAGTGAGGCCTTAATCTGCTGTGGTGGGCAAGCATGCGTGCCACAAGGAGTTGTCTACAGAGCAAATAGCCAGATGGTTAAAACAAGCCAAGCCACATAATTGGGTAAAGCCATCTCACTCTCAGAAAAACAGAAACAAAAACCTGCCTATGGGTCATTATCCAGAGAGGGGGTGCACCAACCTGTCCACAAATCTGGAAGCCATTCAGAACCAGAGTGTAAATGTCTTATCTGCTCAGTTTGCCAAATTCACATGCTGCCTTCTAAAGAAATAAAAGAAAATGCCATCTGTTTACTTGACTTAGAAAACATGTTAAGCATGATGATTCTGGTCTATCCAGTTCACTTTACTCAGGCAGTATGAAGGCCCCAATGTTGTTTTGTGCTGCTTTTTCATTTCCCCTGGCTTGTACTGACAGGCCTAGAAAGGAGTTCTGCCCACTCTGGAGAAACTTGGTCTGTTCTCTGCCCTCAGGAAGGGGCCCAGAGAGTTGGCGAAACAAGAGGTGCTTTCCTCCTCAGGGTTCTCTCCACTTCTGCCAATCCCTGTAGATGAGCGGCACTCCTAAGTGCTTCGATCAGTATTAGTTGCGTGCTTGTTTAGAAATATATAGATCTCTATCATTTTGCTTTTTAAAATCAACAGCACAAAAACCCGTGCTGCAAGCTGCAGCCAGCTGCTGGTTGGCAGCTTTGCTGGAACATCTGGTGTTCCTGGGCTGTTCTAACGATAGGATTCATAAAAGATTATAATTCAGGCCTTTAGAATTCTGAACAACCACCCCCTCAAAAAAGTAAAATCCAAGCTGATTTTTTTTAATGGCGTTTTTTAAAAAAGGAGACAGCTGGAGGGTGTGTTAGCAAAATAGTCAGGATGCTTCAGCAACTTTGTAATTAGCACTGCTACAGGGAGGTTGAATGGAAAATCTGTCCTGATGTGGAAATCTCCCTTCTAAAAATTGCTGTGGGCCCTGCCTGTGGGCTGCTCTATCAGAGGTCCAACCCAAAAAATTAAGTGTTCTTGTTTCTGATTTATGGAGGGGAGCAGGCATGTCTTTTAACATAGCATTGGGAGGCAAAGATCAAAGGTTCCCAGTCTACTTCATGGAGGAGTTTTAATGCATACTACATGCAGCAAATCTTTTACTAAAATTATATAAGAGGGCTTCCTTTATATGTGAAGGGGGCACACAAACACTCCCGTTGTGTGGTAGTTGCAGTGTCATGCATGCTAATTGAAACATGACATTCCCAACAAAACAAAACAAAACAAAAACCACACTGCCCTGGTATATCTTGCTTGGTCCTTGCCCAATCCATAGACTCAAAAAAAGATGCCTAGATATCTGGATTCTCCTGCAGCAATTGCTTTATAAATGCAGGGCAGTAACCAGGGTGTGTTTTTTAATGAAAAGAATGAATAGATAGAAGCTTGAAGATGTGGACACAAGCACCATATCTGCACATAGGTTCCTATGTTTAATGCCAGTTTTACACCCTAGGTGGAAAAAATATTTCTAAAAAGCATTCATCCAAGGAGCTAGCATTCAAGTTTTAAGAGGCAGTGTTTAAAATTCCTTGGTACTAACTGCATATTTTGAAGCTGCCTAGGTAGTCAGGTGCCTGGGATTTTTCCAGCCATGCCTATATTCAACACAAATTCCCAAATAAGTTTTCAGGTCAGATGACAGATCATATGCATGTTGCAAGTGCCTCAAAGGTAGTACAAGCCTGTAGGGTTTTTACTATTTAAAACTCAGTCCACAAAGCCCCACCCTCCCCCACTCCGGACATAACAAATGGAATCTCTTTGTTACAGAAAGTGTTGACTGGCTGGGCATTGACACATTGATGCTTAGGGCTACAAATCCACTGCTGAGTGCTTTCTGGATATGTAGCTTCTGACTTGGCTGAAATGTGAGGCCTGGTAATTGGTGGGGCTGGGGTGACATCTAATCAGTGTTCAAAACTCCCATTGTTTTAGGCACATTATGCGACCGGGAATTGCATTAGCACAAGCAGTTTCTGAGCTCTAGGTATAGTACTGTGCCCGAGATTTCAGATTAAAACTGCAGAGTGGAAGGAAAGGAGGACCTTTTCCTGCCTCCCCACTTCCAGCTAGTCTCTGAAGACTGGAGAAGAGACCCTCTTAAGAATATTAGGGGGGGTGGGCAGGGGAAGGACTGGACCATGAGACAAATGAACATAATATTTTAGCAGCAGTTCATTCACTTTCAGATTTTCATTCTTGTTATAAAGAAAGTGTTCCTGGACATTCCGTTGTTGCGCCCATAACCTCGGCTTAAGGTGCCATTTAGCTCCTAGCTTGCATGTCTCAGTTTCTAACACCACATCTAATGCTAAAGCATGATTGCAGCTAAGCAGGTGTGGACCTGATTAGTCCCTTGGGTGGGGGACTACTGAGATACCTAACATGCCATGATAAGATACAAGAGTGTGTGTGTGTGTGTGTGTGTGTGTGTGTGTGTGTGTGTTTGTGTGTTTTTAAAAAGCTCCTATAATCAAGCACCTAGTTTGACCTAGTTTCTTAAGGAAGTAATGGGCACATGCTCGTTCAGAAGTCCTTGTATGTTTTGCTTAGCAGGTGGCTCTTTTTACAAATGGCTTCTCAAATGTTCTCTGTGTGAGATTGTGACAGGGTCTCAAGACCAAAGACTGCTCATTCCAGGCTGTGCCATTCTAGCTGGCACATTTGCTATGCCCTTCACCCATGCTCCTTATCAGCTGATCCAGTGCTTTTCTTTGCCAACCTGTTGATGCAGAGCTTTCAGGTTCTGGCAACGTGAAAAAATAAAATACAGTGGTACCTTGGGTTAAGTACTTAATTCGTTCCGGAGGTCCGTTCTTAACCTGAAACTGTTCTTAACCTGAAGCACCACTTTAGCTAAAGGGGCCTCCTGCTGCCGCCGCACCGCCAGAGCACAATTTCTGTTCTCATCCTGAAGCAAAGTTCTTAACCTGAAGCACTATTTCTGGGTTAGCAGAGTCTATGTATGTAACCTGAAGCGTATGTAACCTGAAGTGTATGTAATCCGAGGTACCACTGTATAGGAAGGAGCTTGCTGTCTGATCCTTAGCCTATTAATGCCATTTCTTTAAGTGGTGTTTAGAATCGGAGTCTCAGTGCACAACCTTCCAAAAACAGTTACGACGAGGTTTGCCTGGTTCTCTTTAAGTATACGTGCTCTGGAAATATGAAACTCAGCTGCTGAGGAAGGGACACAGAGCAGACCTAGGAGGTGTACCCATCCGGTCAACAGATGCAGGAAGTCTGATAGGGGACCGGTCTGCCTCAGGAGCAACATGGCCTCTGACTGCAGCTGCCCTGACCCTGAGGGCTTCAAGAAGAGAATCTGAGGAGCAGAAACAAAAAAGAGGCAGGAAGCTGGACCTCCGTGCATGCGTACTTTCCTTTCCTGAGCTTGGCAGTGCTGCACATCCAGCCTCTAGGTTCAAACACCATGTATTGAATGCTTTAAATATCTATTTTCATTGTATGTAGTTCTTGTTTTATAGATGATGCCAACACTTGTGATTTGATCGCTTTCTTTTCAAAGAAGAAGGCAAGTTGCTGGAAACCACAGGAGGAGAGAGTGGTCTTGTGTTTGGGTCTTGCTTGAGTTTCCCACAGGCATTTGGTTGGCTGCCATGAGAACAGGATGCAGGATTAGATAGACTATGGGCCTGATCCAGCAGGACTCTTCTTGTGTACAGGTTATTGTCTCAAACACAGTGTCCGAAGTACTCTGCCATTTTGAAGCCCAAGTGTTCATAGGCACTGGGCTGAGCCTGGATGCTGATAATTCTATTATTATTATCTTCTACTTCTCTTGTGCGGGGAGTTTTCTGTTGCTGTTGGAAGAGTAGTCAGGCATGCAATCGCCACTTGCATCTTAAAGTGGTATAATCTGGAAAAGTGTGACTTATTGGTTCTTTAAATCCTGTAAATGCCTTTGGTTTCTATGGAACCATAGAACATAATTTGTTGTGCTTATGATTTTGGATTAAGGAGTTTTTTAAACTGTGAATTTAGCTTCCACTGGAATACAGAAAAACAAGTTGCTAGTCATTGAGTGAAGAGCTTGTAAGAAATGAAAATTCCCATACAGTGATCCAAGGAAGAATACCACACTAAATTACCAGCACTTCCTTCGTTTTGATATGAATAAGCATAAACAATACAGGAAGTTTGAACACTACCAGTGTTGATTGATACAAGGTGTGCACTTAGATTGCTCACATTCAGGAGATAAGGAAGATAATTGCATTTTGGGCTTTCAGTGGGTCAGTTAGTCAAGGTTAAAGGGAGACTTCCTCTTCTGCAAGTCACATTTATATACAATATCTGGGCTAGATCTTTGAACTGTTTAAATAACTAGCTCTGTCAGTGTTAATAGAACTGCAGTTGCATCTGCATCCCAGGAATCTGGCTCACTTCTGAAAGTTAGGCAGACTTACAAACAGGCCAAATTATATATGATAACAGAACTTTTACATGGCTAAGCCACGTAGCATATAGTATGTAGTCTACATGTAGATTGTCACAAACACACTAGCCCTTGATTCTCTAGTTGTGTGGCACCAGTTCTGCATTTCAGGGTTACTTTAGGATAACTGAACCTCTGCACAGGCCTTTATTTCCTGGACCCTGAGTGTTTACCCGTTTCTGCCTATGAATTATAAATGGTAGACTGCTTTGAAGTGCAAACTGGTGGACGTTTAGGAGCAAAGCTTTGAAAAGTTCAGGTTAAAACTAGCAGGGCTTAATTAGTGAGAATAAGAGTGCCCAGTTCAATAGTAAGAAAGTAGATTAACTGTTCTTGCAAGGGCCTTTTGTATTGTTCAGTTGTAATAATGGTAACCCTAAGAGGAGAATCTAATTGCTTTCTGCCCTTGGGGAGGGGAGCATTCATATGTGTGTCTTCTTCTTTGTGCAGTTACCACTTCCTTTCCTAGTGTTTTCTTATGAATTATCCCCTCCCTATATATCTATCATTTGCACCAGTGTTCTGGATTTGTGAGTTTAGCTGAAGTCTATATGTACTGTGTGCATGTCCGCACACACACTGCAGAATTTAAATTGGATTTTCTTCCAAGTAAGCTCCGACCTAGGCCTGTTTACTCTATAGTTGAATGGGGCTTACTTCTAGGTGAGTGTGCATAGACTTCCAGTCTAAAATTCTCTAGATTCCCTTTCTTCTTCTTCTTCTTCTCCTCCTCCTCCATATTTGGTTCTCTATGGGTTTCCCTCATTCCCCAACATGCCTTCTGCTTCTCTCTCTGCCTGTGTGTACATGTGTGCTTGCACTCTCTCTCTCCCTCTCCTCCAGCTTTCACACGCACCAGCAAGGAAACCTTTGAACAAGTGCAGGAAAAGATTTTATTCCTTCCCCCCAGAGTTAGAGGGAGTGCCTGTGCATGCCATCCTGCCAGTGGGATATCTTTGCACCGTTTCATGCCCACATCATAACCTCAGCTCCTGATCCAGCAAGTGGGCAAGGAGTGACTGCTTGATTTGTTTTCCTTCTCTGATCTCTCTGAGCTGCTTTTCGGCAGAGCAGATTCTATTCCTTACTTAGCAGAGGGTAATGTGTGCTCTTTTAGCCACTTATCTGCTTACTTGGCCACCAGCCTAATGTTGCTGTGATTGACAAGGGGCCATACCGCTGACCTCATTCCCCTCCCTTCCCCCCGTAGAGCCGATGCACATGGTGGCGCCCTCCTGTTGCCATGGTGACTGGGGCCAGAGCAAGTCCTGTTCCCACATTGCCTTAGGATAGATGTGTTGCAGTTTGATGCAGGCCTTTGCATTAGGGGTTTTTATGGTTGGCAACATTCCACTCTTTTGTTGAGTGAGGGAGTGTAATCTAATTACAATCCAAGAGACAAGGTCCTCAGTGGTCAGTATCATTTTTTCCTGGACTGCCCTGTCTCCCAAAGTGGGGGAGGAAGCAACAGCTATTGTGCAGAACTGCAGTTCATGCTAAGCAGAATTTCACTCATGGACAGGAGCTGAAATGGGCACGGAAATGTTTGTCATTCAAAGTTGTCCTCGTTGGATAAGGGCTGTCCTACCTGTACAGCAAAGTGATGTGATTAGCTAGGACTGTGCCACTTCAGATTTGATGAGTGCATTTTGAAATGGGCCCTCATATTTTGCAAAATATATACATGTACAGTGGTACCTCGGGTTACATACGCTTCAGGTTACAGACTCCACTAACCCAGAAATACTACCTCGGGTTAAGAACTTTGCTTCAGGATCAGAACAGAAATCGTGCTCCGGTGGTGCGGCAGCAGCGGGAGGCCCCATTCGCTAAAGTGGTGCTTCAGGTTAAGAACAGTGTCAGGTTAAGAACAGTTTCAGGTTAAGTACGGACCTCCGAAACGAATTAAGTACTTAACCCGAGGTACCACTGTATAGAGAGAAATCCATTAGCACATAATGGAGGAGAAGAGAGTCCAGCCTGGTTGTCTCCCTTGTACGTTAGTTTTCTGTGTTCAGGGAGTGGGGGGGGGGGGCATTCCAAAACGACAAAAGTGATGTGTGATTTTATTGCATGATTCTAGATTCCTCATAAGAATTGTTGTATGTAAGATTATTATGCAAATTTGTGAGAACGATGGGGATCCAGGAACTGCTTGCAGGTGGTTCTGCCTAACAAAGGATTGACTGTGCATTCTTGGGGGTTTTAATTAGTCAATCCTGAGTTCATGCTTTTCCCATAACAGGTTTGCATAGGAACCTTGCCTGCCACCTCTTCCTGTCCTTCATGAGCCCCACCCATGCAATCATCTAATGTGATCAGGGTCACATCATACCAAAAGCAGAAAGCAAGCCTTGGCAGAGCCTCAAGCAAATGCACTAAGCCACAACAGATTGTTTCCTCAGTTTGGCTAATAAATCTGACATAGGTACTAAGGCCATAGGGTGCGATGGCAAGGTAATTAGCCAAACCCAGGGGAGACTTGGATGTATACAATTCCCTGCCTGTCCACAACTGGACACTGGTTATGTCTCAATGCGCCTGAGTAGACCTGGGAGAAAAAGGAGCCAGGAGGAGGAATTGGGGGCCCCTCCAGTGTTTTTTCTTCCTGAAGACTCAAACATGTTCACCTGTTCCTGCTAAATCTTTTGTCTGTATTAGGAAGCACATCACTTGCTGCAGCACTCACCATTAATATTCAAGGTGTTACTTTTTAAATAATCCTGCTGGTGCAAAAAAAAAGAAGTGTCAATTACAAATAGAAAAACCAACCTGCTGGAAAAGAAATGCAGATCTCTTCCATGGCAACGTACAAAAATATCCAATCTTCCAAGGTCTCAGTGGGCTGAAACCACCTCCCTCTGCATTATTTCAAACTGAGATAAGAAGACAATTGGGCTGCAGCCTCTGCAGATTCACTAATTCCTTTCCTGTGCCTTTGAGAAGGGAAATGAGTAAGGTCACTCAATAAGTTAGTAGCAGAGGTGAGGAATGGCATCCAGGTATCAGAACCCTTTTGATACCCACTATCACTCTTGTTCTATCTACTACCATCATACATTGTAGTGTAGGTTATCTAGTCTGGTAGATTTGCATTTGCAATGCAGCAAGCAACTGTGTACTATTTATAAGCACTCATCCTGAGATTGAAATATTCTGAGAACCTGTGTTGGTCCCTACTGGTCATATAATTGGTTGGAGCTCACCTGAATCTTGATCAGATGTGAGATTCTGCTCATATGATAGAGAGCAAATAATCTTGTTACCCCGTTCGTATGAAACAGATAGCCAATGTGCTGCTCTCCAGATGTTGTTTGACTCCAGTTCCCATCAGCCTAAGCTAGCATGGCCAATGATCAGGGATGATGGGAGTTGTGGTCAAACAATATATTGAGGGTACCATGTTGGCTGCCCCAATGAAAATAACCTCCGCCTTGGGATGCTGTAGCAACGTGATGAAACCCTTGAGCCACTACTCCTGACATTAGTTGTCCTGGAAACCACCAAACACTCAAAACTCCTTGCAATAGAAGAACCACCCTACACACAAGTACCAGGCATAGGCAAACTCGACCCTCCAGATGTTTTGGGACTACGACTCCCATCATCCCTAGATAACAGGACCAGTGGTCAGGGATGATGGGAGTTGTAGTCCCAAAACATCTGGAGGGCCGAGTTTGCCTATGCTTGCAAATACTCACACCCACACAGCGTGATGGGCATTTGGGTGGTTAATAATATGACCCATTTGAATTACTCCATTATCTTTGTAACAGGGTTCATCACATGAGACCTGTTTCTCCCTCACAGCAGGGCTCAGATTTTCATTAGGATGATTAAAACCTGTGAAAAGTTTGATCCACTTTCAAGAATTCATTGGGAATCTTGCATATGTGTTTTCCTATCGAAGTTTATTTTTATTTCTGCGTCACCATCATTGTCTGTTGCAGGAAAGGAAAGGTAGATAGAATAGCTAGGTTACAGGCTTCATCATGCACCCCCTGTTCTACTAACTTCGTAAATACATGCTTTTTATTACACTTTCTCTCTCCCCTCCAAAAAATCTGGTTTATTTCTTTGACTTTATTTTGGATATCGAGAATTTGAGGCAGTCTGAATGAGGATACAACTGCAGGACAAGAGAGAAGAATTGTGGGTCTAAACTTTCTATCTGAGTGTCAGGAGAGTTTCTATGGCAGACTGCAAATTTTACTGCAGTGTGAATGCTTTTCAGTGTGCAGTCTCCATGAGCACCAGCATTCAAGAAGCTAAAAGAGGTGTCTTTGGATTAGCATTTCGTTTTGAAAAATAAGAGGGAAAGATGAATGATCTTTATACAATGACTAGTTCTCCACCATGACTTCTTCCATAGGAATATGAGATGTCCAGACACAACTATTGGGTTTTTTCTTTTGGAACTGGCTAGGATTTTTGAGGAGGAGTCTGCAGTTGACTGGGTGGCACGATGTACAATGAAAGGATCTGGGAAAGCCTTCCTGACCTTGGATTTTTGAAGCATGAAATTTAATTATTGTGATCTTACCATGCATGACTTGAAAGTTATGGCCCATAAAATTATCTCGTCTGCACACTTGACTCCATTACATCTCCATGGTGTCATCTCACTTGGGTTGGCTTTGTGCCACAAGACTAGGAGAAAGGAAGTTCCTAGGCTTGTCCTAGCCAGGTCTAACTCCTGGTCCCTGTTTTTCATATATTATGTCGGGACTCATTTGTTTCATGAGAGCTCCAACAGATGAGCTCCTCCTCAGAAATGAATGAAATCTGTGATTCACTGTAGGAGTGAGCATCTTTGTTGACATTGCATCCTATCAGAGGTATCTAAGGTAGCAAACAATTCTTAAAGGTAAAGGTAAAGGTACCCCTGCCCGTACAGGCCAGTCTTGACAGACTCTGGGGTTGTGCGCCCATCTCACTCAAGAGGCCAGGGGCCAGCGCTGTCCGGAGACACTTCCGGGTCACGTGGCCAGCGTGACAAAGCTGCATCTGGCGAGCCAGCACAGCACACGGAAACGCCGTTTACCTTCCCACCAGTAAGTGGTCCCTATTTATCTACTTGCACCCGGGGGTGCTTTCGAACTGCTAGGTTGGCAGGCGCTGGGACCGAGCAGCGGGAGCGCACCCCGCCGCGGGGATTCGAACCGCCGACCTTTCGATCGGCAAGCCCTAGGCACTGAGGCTTTAACCCACAGCGCCACCCGCGTCCCAGCAAACAATTCTTAGTTACATGTAATTAATGCAGTTTATGTGTCATGTTTTTGAACATGGCAGATGCCAAGCAATAGGTATAGTACATGTTGCATTTATTGCACTGTATGACGCCTTGGTTTGCCCCACCTACAATAAAACATGTTTCTCTCATATCGGTCTCCACAGCCACAGCAGGCGCTGTAACTCTTCAGTGGTTTGACTTTACCTTGAAAGGTGCACTCTCCCATTGTCTCCTGAGACAGATGCCAACAGCAGTTGTGTGGTGGTTATAGCATGTTCAACTGGGGAGACCCATAAAGCTCACTGGGTCACCTTGGCCAATTGCTTATCTCACTGCCTAAGTTATATCACAGGGTTGTTGCAAGGATAAAATAGAGGGGGGTAGCATACTCCCAACGTGCTGGAGGAAAGGCAGGTCAAAAATTGAACTTTTTCAGAGAGGAAGAAATGTCTGGCCATTTCGAACTTCTGGGTAACCAAATCTGCTTATTATACCACAGCGTGTGTTTATGACAGCAAGCAGTTCCCTGTAGAAACATAATTCAGTCTGGCTTTCTTTGCAGCAAATGCTGTTGTAGGTTTGTGGCTGCAAAAGTTGTTTGTCTCAAATGCTGCTCATTAATGGGCAAGTGACCTGATTGGCAGCTGCAACAGTACAAAATGCTTCCCTTATGCCAAATATATCAGATTATTATCTTTGTTTTGGAGGGGGAAGTTTATGCTTCTGTGATCCATTGGCATCCAATTCTGGGAATACACAGCACCCTGCCTATCCCTATTGAAAGTAGGTGGAGCTCTGTTTGTTTTGTTATAATGAGAACATGACTGTAGGTTTGTGCTCCAGTTTTGAATAACAAGGTTTTGTTGAAAGGAAACTTTTAAAAGTAATGCTTTGAACTGCAAAATAATAATAATAGGATTAATTTCTACATTGGTGATACTTTTTATAAGCAGAGCCTGGTTTTGTTTGGCATTTCACTTTTTTATTTGTCACAGTTAGCAAACTTTTCTCCAAGATGAACGCTTTATGCACCCAACTGTTGCTCTCAGTGAGTTCTTGATGAAGAATAAGTTTGTCAGAATGAGTGCCCCCGTGGTGTTCAAAACTATGACCCACTGCCAAAACAATCATGAACTTGTGAAAAATAATTTATGATTATGTATTTTCTTTTTTCTAAAAAAGCAAGGCATCTTTGGAAGTTTTTGTTACTTGTTTTTTATTGATTTTTTAAAGTGTAAATACATCTGCATAGACTTACAAAGTTGGTTTGCGGATGAATATATAACTTACAACAATTAAACTATAAACAGTCAAAATAATATGAGAGAATAAATGCCAGAGTAATTGCAATTATATTATTTTTGTCATTTGTTACATATATCATAATTTAATAGAGAAATTATAGGGTATCTTTGGGAGTTTTAAAGCAGTCCTGTGAATATGTTTTAGCGAAACAAGTATTATGGTAGTGGTAATATGCAGTATTGATTCATCATAAATGAATAGTAGCCTGTACAAAGCAAGTAAACGATCTGTTCTGCCCCATTTTCCAGAAACCATTATGCTGTGCCATTGATTTCAGATTTAGGATTTGTCTAAGTGCAGGAAAGAGGCTTTCAACACTTTATTTCACAACACTTGTGAACTTGTGAGATACAGCTGCGTTACCACCTTGAGCTTGAGGTAAATCCTTGTGTTAGTATGTGAGGATGAGTTTTCCCTTCCTGGCGCAAGGATGGTTCTGTTTTGATCTTCTGTAAGCCTCTATGACTTGAGGGGATGTGGGTTCAAGTCACCACTCATTCTTGAAGCTTATAGGATGATACTGTGCTTGTCACATGGTCTCTCAACCCTACCTCACAGGGGTTTTGTGAGGATAAGGAGGGGGGGAACCATTTGTGCTATGAGTTCTTTGGAAGGGTGGGATAAGATGTGGTTTATATAATAATCTCATAGGCCTGAATCATCCTATTTCCACATCTCTCAAACATTTGTAAAAAGACACTAGCAACATGAATTTAACTTTAGTAAAGCAAGTGTGAAACAATTGTTAATTTCACAAAAACATGAGTTAATTTCAGCCAGATGAGAATAATTAATAGATTTCTTACACTGCTAGGGCTATACTTCCCTTTGTGTCTTTTCTAGAACAAATTTAATTCTGTTCCAGCTTGAATAGTACATATGGTATGTATGCATGCAGTGATGGAGTCAGGTTATTCTGGTGGACAAGATTGTCATGTTGCAAGCGGTAGAATTTGTACAGAAAGGCTACCATTTCAAAAGTCCATGTCAGTTTTGGACTGGAATCTCCAATAGCAAAAGCTTGTCTGAGGAAGTAGAATGCTACTTCCCCTCATTCAAAAAACTATTGTGTTTAGACACTAGAATTGTGTCTGCGGTCTTCCTGTTCACTATTGTATCATTGGTTGCTGGGGAAACCAGCTATGGTAACTTAAGAAGGGAGATTTCACCCAGTGCAGCAACGGGACTGATGCTGACGGGTGTACAATATCATCCTCCCGTTGCATTTAGGAAGCTTGTTTTGTGCAGGGCTGGGGTGGGGCAACCAATAGTGTATATACTGCATGTGAACCCCACCCCAAAAACCCCCCACAGTTTTGTGTTGGCACAGTCCAGAGGTCTCTTATTAACTGCTGGTAATTCCAGCTTTTCCTTCATTAAAGTAAGTATCTGGCTCTCAATTTGGCAAGATAAATTAGAAGATACTACATTTCCAAGGACTAAAGCTGATGTAACGTAGCATTAAGAGTATCTGGTAGAAATCTCAGCCAAGCCTTAGGCAAATCCACTCGTTTCTTAAGCCTCTTCTGAAACACTCCACTTGCATAGACCCTTCCCCAAAGTCTTAGTGTTTGTCTAAGGAACATATAGACTAATAAAAAGAAGTTTCGCTACCATTATTTCCAGACTTAACCTGACTCACAGATCCAAAATAAGTCTGTGGGCAGTGTATGCACCAGCTGTACTTTGTGTTAATTGAATTATATGCAAATTAAGTTACATGCAGGTTGCCCAAGCTGCCCCTCCTCTAGCTTATTTTTCCAGTAGGGTTGGCAGTGCTAGGCCAATTGGCTGGTATAGCAGTAAAGAGGAAATTACCACAATTCTGTGAAGTAAAAAGGCAACACACACACACTGGTAATAACTGATTACCATTGTGTAATAATAATCTGTGGTCTGCTTCTGAGTTTCTGAATGCTAATAAATGTCAATGAAACAAAAAGTAGTAATGCATATTAAATTATATAAATGATAGTATGTGGAAGATCCCTGTGTCTACCCAGGAACAAGTTTCCTTTAAATCGGAGAATTGATTTTCCCCTGCTAAGTTGCAGTTTCCTTGTGCTACATGTTAGACTGTGTCCTTGTTACCTTATAAATGCCAGCATTGCCCGTTCACAGTATATTATTCAAATCTGATGGACTGAAAAATGGGGGGGGGGGGCAAATTATGTAGACCCCATTGTTTTCTTTTTAAATTATTAATCAATATGAGCAAAGGGTTAAAGGTAAAGAACCCCTGGATGGTTAAGTCCATTCAAAGGTGATTATGGGGTGTGGCGCTCATCTCACTTCAGGCCGAGGGAGCTGGTGTTTGTCCACAGACAGCTTTCTGGATCATGTGGTCAGCATGACTAAACTGCTTCTGGTGCAACGGAACACCATGACGGAAACCAGAGTACATGGAAACGCCGTTTACCTTCCTGCCACAGTCAATATGAGCACTTGACTATTGGTACATGAAAACAGTGCATCATAAAGTAAGCAAACTCCTGACTCTTCAGGTGACATTTGAGGAGGGAGTGGGAATAAGCAAAAAGGAAAAGGAATAAATTGGAAGCCGCATTGCACAAGCAGAAGTTCTTGCGCAGGGCTTCCGCCGGCAGGGGCCCCTTAGGTGAATCCGGCCCCTAGGTTCCCATCTGCCTCTTGGGCTACTTTTTAAAGTTCCCACTCACAAGAGGGTTTAACAGAATGAATGGGACAGAGAGTTGTGCAGCATTTGATGCTGGAATAAAGCTATATAAATTAAATGGCAATTAAGGAGAAGACAATTACCATAGTTGTCCCAAGGCCCTGGAATTACCCTCCTATGGAAAGTATGAAGCTGCTTCTTTATTTCTTTCCAGAATAATAATAAAAGCAAACACAAAACTTTCTTATTCCAGAGAGCATTTGTCTATTGAGTTGTGCTGGGCTGTTGCTATTACATTTTTCCAGTTCTGATGTTAGCTGTTGTAATGAATTTTCTGTTTTAATGTGATTGTTGGATGTTACGTATATGTGTTAATGTCTTGAGCTGAGGATATTTGGGATAGAAATATGTATTTTAAATTGAGTAAATAGAAGTGGAATACTGGCTCCGAAATACCAAGATTGGACTATTGAGAACAGTCAGCTAAAACTATTCATTACACACATACTGTGAGAGTAGAAGCTGTCCTGAGAAAATGAAGCATCTCTTATTTGTGTCATTATACCCTTTATGTGGAAGCGTGATCTATTTTTACCTGAGGTAAAAGAGTAAAAAGGGACTTGAAGGTGTGAGAGGAGTTTCTGACATAACACTGTTCGTGTAGTTCCTCCACCCCATAATAATTTGTATGTTCAAATGCACATTCACATTAACAGATCTTTTAAAAACAACTCATGCAGAAGTACTCTCAAAGCCTTTCAGCACAGTGAAGCCACATCTGCACCATATATTTAAGGCACTATTATACTACCTTAACAGTCATGGCTTCATAGTTTGTTCAGGGTGTTGTTCGGAGACCCCTATTTCCCTCACAATCCTCCTTCACAGCGAAGTGGGAATTGTAGCTCTGTGAGGGGAATAGGGGTTTCCTAACGATTCACAGCACCCTTAACAAACTACAGTTCCCAGGATTCCTTATGAGACACCATGGCTGTTAAAATGTTAAAATAGTAATTTCAATGCATGCTGCAGGGGTGGCCTATGTGTATTTTTATCGCCCAAGTTCATGTATCTTCCTTGGAGGTTGTGCTTCATTTGCAACAACAGTATTTTCCCCAAGCTGTCAAAACACTTTGGGTGGTATTCAACAAAGTTTTACTGAGAGTAGACCTGCTGAAATTAATGTGTGGGGTCCATTCATCTCAGTGGGTGCTTGCTAAGTGAAGCTTAGTTGAATACCACCTATTAATGTACCTGAGGAAAATGTGATGCACCCCTCAAATAGCACCTCCCTTGTTGTTATGCTTGCCATGTGGGAATGTCATTGGTAATACAATGTTTCTTGTGAAATTAGTGATCAGCAATGCAGCTTCTCCTTCCCATGCCCTGCTTACCCTATTCTGTTAACTTACTTCTTTATCATATTTAATTATTTTCTTTAATGGAAGCTATCTGATTTCAGGCTGTGTAATTTCTCCTCTGCAATGCTTTCCCAGTAATACTGATTAAAATAGAAAAGCACAGCAAGGCTTTTCTCCCCTTTCCTATCTCCCTTTTCCCATCAAAGGTGAGCCTTTTTTATTATTTAAAGTATTTGGTACAGGCTGGATCCTGGCTTGGTTCCTGAGTCATTTCTCCATCTCTCCACTCCTCTTCATCTGCAGTTCCCCACCCTATTCCCAAGGGTCTCTCACCCCAGAAGCAGATTTTCAGTATATACAAGGAAAGTGAAAGTGGGGGGGGGGGAGGCAAACTTCATTTCATTCACGAAAAGAAAATTGGGTCTCAGACCACTTGCAGCTTTTTTCTCATATGCAAGTGTGCATTTCTAGGAAGGCTGTGGAAGGGATTGGGCAAAACAGTCGCACAACTATTGTCCTTGCAGCAAAACCTCCTCCCTTGGCATCACGTGCGGATGCAATATTATCACTGGAATAAGGGACCTCCAAAATGCAGAGGGCCTTTTGTTCCCTGGTAAATGAGATATTACATTGCAAAACACTCTCCCTCTTCTATCTGTGGCCTCCAACATTAGGGGCAGGGATGCCTGAAGAGTGATGCCTGGAATAGACTCCCCAAGTGCTGCAGACTTGTACCTCTCACATTTGCTTTTTCTATTTTAAAGCTTCTCTCGTTTTCTATTTTAAAGCTGCTTCTCTCCTGAGTGTCACAAATGCTGCAAGTACTTACACAAAGCATCAGTCTCTTAAAACTGAGAGAGAACCAGAGCCAAACATGGGATGTCCCTCTAATAAGGAACAGTTGAGGTGGATGCGAAAGTATCACCTCTCGACCCTGTGCTTGACAGGAAAGCGAATGAAGCGTGGCCAGGGATTTTTTTTAGCATTGGCCTTTCTCAGCTCACATTTCCAGAAAGATGTTAAAAATTCAAATGTGCTCAAAAATGTTAAAAGTGAAGGTATGCGCCTGTTCCAAGTCGCCACCATATTTTATAGCCAGGCAGCGTCCATCTAATCCCTTTGTTTCTTCATTTATGTAACATTTTTGCTCCGTTTGGGGGTGGTTACGAGTCTTAACTGATTCATAGCTCAGCTTTTGCAGAGCTTATCTTAATTAACTAGCCGAGTAGCTGAGCTCTTGAAAACAGCTGTGGTTGCACGGAGCAACTTTGCTCAGGCAGAATGCATCTCTCATTTCTAACTAGCCAATGATATTGCCTGAGAATCCCTTGGTGCACAAATGCAGCAGCACTTTAGATAAAACATTCCAGAAGAAAATAGGGTGGGGGAAGCAGCAACCTAAAAAGCACTGGAGTAGGCAAATCTCCTTCCTTCCTTAAGAAATAGAGTCTGTGAGTGTGCCTATTGTAGGGCAATGAAACAATCAAGAGCCCACCCAACTCCCATAGAGCTTTCTGCAACCTCCCAGCCATTTCCTGCTCCCAGGAGACCTGAGGTGCCTAGACCTTGAGGTAAAAGCAGAGGAAACGGGAGGGCCAACACCAAATTCTTTCTCACTGCCTAGAGAGAAGATGGTGGCCTTCCTCTGCAGTGCAATTAATCCCCCTCCCACCTCCCCCTGCCTAGACCCAGAATTAATTACTTGATTATAAACCCCAAGTGGTAGTTAATAATAATCCCCTCAAAATTGGTCTTTGCTGTCATTTCCCCCCTCCCGCAAACTCTCTTTCCTGCTCCTAACCAGTTAACATTTCCTCCTGCTCTGTCCTTCCCGTTTTCATTAAAGGTTTGAAACTAGGCAGATTTTTTTCTCCTGAGGGGGATTAGGTGCACTGAGAGAATTAAGGGCAAACGTCTGTGGATTTTCTCTCTCTCACTGTGAGCGTGCCCTTGATGCAGCGTCTGGAGGTGCCCAGTACCGATCCTGTACTAGCAGCTTTTGGCTGGAGACCAGCTTCTCCAAGCCAAGCTGTTGAGCACATGATTCAAACTGAGTAGCCATTTTGGGATTGGTCAATTAGGTCCAGCTTTCCGCTCTTCTCTCTTTTACAGGAACTCAGTATTTGAGGGCAGAGTAGGTTTTCCCCATCTGATAATGGTTTTTAATGCACACACAACAACACACAAATTCAAATGCCCTTCCCCAAAAGCCTGGGCAGAAAGATCTTTGCATGCCAACAAATCAGCATCAGTTCTACTGTCATTTGCATAGAGTAAGGCTTGCTACCACAGAGAAGAGAAAGTGAGCATTTGGAGGGGTTGGTTCTAAAATGCTTTGTCGCCTTCTGTATCTCTAGGTCTATGTATGCTCAGGTCTGTATAAATACTCTGCTACAGCCTCTGAAATGGTTTGGGTGGGCAGTGTTTCTGTCGGTGTCCTTCATTCGTTCCCCAACCCTAAAAATATAATAAATATTTATCAGATCTGGCAGAAGTTATCTAATTAGGGAAGATGTGTTCTGCATGAAAATAAATCCAAATTCCTAGCCTAAATAATCTAAACTGCACATTGAAAATTGGGCTGCAACACATTGGAGTAATCCTATTCCCATTGGGGAGCAGCAAGGGGTGCTTCTCCAACAAAAACTATGCAGTGTCCTGCCTCCTCAACCATTGATATGGGAGGTGCTCTGTTGGCTAATCATTAGATTAACCATTAGATGATTAGGCAGGTAGATTTAAAATAATAATAATAATAATAATAATAATAATAATAATAATAATACCTAATTAATTTAAAGATTAGTACCCAAAAAAAAGTCATATGTGGTGGATGCCATCTTAGGAGAGGTATTTCCCCATCTTTCTCCCTGTGGAGGGAATGTTTCTTCCCTCCACCTTGCACATATTGAGTGTTGCCTAAAAAGCAAGAAACGTGTTCTTCTTTTGCAACTGTTGTTGTTTTCACTTATGGAATTTATGTAGAGTGGATTGATTTAAAACTCATACAATTAAGGAGTTAACTTCTTTAGTCAGATGATGGCTATTAAAAATAAAAATAAGAATCCTGTGCCCTGAAGAAATCAAGCAGATCTTATCACCCACCATCATGTTTTATAAAGCACCCCAAATTCTTCTGTGTGCTGTTCAATGAAAATCTTAAGAGGATGATTCTCTGCCTTTAGGTTCACACTCTAAATTTGGCCAATACAATGTGATGGCTAAAAGGGTGGGTAGATGGACAGAAGGGGAGGGAAGGAAACAAAATATATAGATGTTTGTTTATTTTGGGGGGGGGGGAATGATTCTTGATTGGTTCAGAGTCATCTGAAAGCACATGATACAGCTCCACCACTGAAAGTTCGTCGAAGGCTTGGCTCTGCCTGGATAAGAGCTCTCTTGAGAAGTAGGTGTAAGATGCTGCGACTTATGTGGAGGTGGAATGGGCTGCAAGTTTAATAAATAGATTGTTCTTTCCCCCTGTTTTATGGGAGACAGAGTCTCCTACCTGCCTTAAAGGTAAAGGTAAAGGTACCCCTGCCCGTACGGGCCAGTCTTGACAGACTCTGGGGTTGTGCGCCCATCTCACTTAAGAGGCCAAGGGCCAGCGCTGTCCGGAGACACTTCCGGGTCACGTGGCCAGCGTGACATCGCTGCTCTGGCGAGCCAGAGCTGCACACGGAAACGCCGTTTACCTTCCCGCTGGTAAGCGGTCCCTATTTATCTACTTGCACCCGGAGGTGCTTTCGAACTGCTAGGTTGGCAGGCGCTGGGACCGAGCAGCGGGAGCGCACCCCGCCGCAGGGATTCGAACCGCCGACCTTTCGATCGGCAAGTCCTAGGCGCTGAGGCTTTAACCCACAGCGCCACCTGCGTCCCTACCTGCCTTATGTATATTCAAATGCCCACATGTTTCCAGGATTCCATGTTCTGTGTGTTCAGTGATCACAACACATGGAAAAAATCCAGCCTTGCTTTTACTATACATGCTGCCTGTAGAACAGCTGTCAGGTGTGGTTGTTTTTTTCCTCATCAGTGGATAGGAGCTGATCCATATAGCCATGTTAATCAACATTATCTCCTTGTATACAGCCAGTGTGGCACATAGGATAAAGTGTCAGATCTCTTTAATCTTGCCCTGCTTTCTCTTTGTCTTTGGAATTGGGAAGAGATTTTTCATAAGGCAGGCTGAGTTGTACGGCGTGGCTTGCTTATTTAAGCCACGTGGGATCTGTGCCACAAATCTTATTTATTCCCTGTGATGTGCCTTGATCTTTCATTGTTGCCTAGTTAACCTAGTGAGTCATCATACTATGATTATGGGAGCCGCTGTGATGTAATGGATAGAATGTTTGGCTTGAACCAGGGAGACCTAGATTCAGATCCCTGCTCTGACAAGAATCTCCTTGAGTGGCCTTGGGCACGTTGCTGTCTTTTAAGTCTGGCCTGCCCCAGAGGGCAGTTGCAAGGATAAAATGTCCTTGGCTTTTTGGAAGAAGGGCAGGTGCAGATTAAACAAACATGTAAACTGCAATTATCCACATGATAGTTGATCAGCAAGAGCCACAGCAATTGGATAGAGCTTAATCATCATGTGAAATAATTGTTGATCAGTACCATAGCTGGACAATGTTATCTGGGACAAAGGTTTGCATTTTACTGTTAAGATTATACACCAAACACATTTGTTGATGCAGAAGATAAAGACTCTGCAGGACTAGTTTATCTGGATCTTTTATTATCACAAAAAGCTCATTTGCCAGAAATGAGATCAACTTCCCCAGCTGCATGAAGTCAACCAGGAAGCTTTCTCATCCGAAAAGGTGTTTGCCTAAAGCCCTTTCATCTCTCTTACGTCTTCCAAACCAGTGAAGATCCATTATAAATAATGTCCTTCCCCCACTCTTCAGAAAGGACTGAAAATTCCAACGTCTGGATTAATTTCTGCCCCATTCATTCATTGTGCCATTGTCAAAAGTGCCATTTTATTCCTCCCACCCTGGTCATTTCTCCAGATATGATATCTGGGCTGGATGAGGGCCCGGAAAAGCCAGCCTGGTGAAGGCAGTTAACTAAAAATTGGGCACAATATGGAAGTTCATACCTTCAGTTGATATTACACTAAAGCAGGCTTGCACAACTTGTGACCTACCAAGCATGTATACTGATTCATGTTTGTGTCTGTAGAAGAGATGTTGAGTACCTGGTAAGCTAAATGGGTCACAAGTTGTAGAGGCCTGCACTGGGGGATATAAGCATTCCAATATTATTGGTCTCTTTGGTTGCTGTACTATCAGTAGTATATATTGCTTCCACCACTTACTGTATTTTTTGCCCTATAGGACGCACTTTCCCCCCTCCAAAAATTAAGGGGAAATGTGTGTGCATCCTATGGAGTGAATGCAGGCTCCTTGGCTTCAGTGATAGCAACACAAAGCCTCCGCAGCGCAGAGCAGAGGGAGTGCTCCCTCCATGCTCTGGAGGGTTCGCGTTGCTTTCACTGAAGCCTGGAGAGCGAGAGGCGTCAGTGCACACCGACCCCTCTCACTCTTCAGGCTTCAGGGATAGCCCCCTGAAGCCTTCGGAGCGCAGCGCGAGTTCCCGCTGCGTTCTGGAGGCTTCAGGTTCCTTTCGCTGAAGCCAGGAGAGTCTTCAGGGGGCTTCTTAAAGAGGATGCCAAAATAGCAAGCGGGATCCATCCCGCTCGCTGTCTTGGCTTGGGCCATGGTTGCGCGCAACCCCTCCGGTAGGGAGAAGTTGCGTGCAGGCTATACGCTGCTCTTTGGGGCTGGGGGGAAATAATATTTTTTTTCTTGATTTCCCCCTCTAAAAACTAGGTGCGCCCTATGGTGTGAAAAATACGGTAATCTTCCATGTTCCTTCATAATGTGCTCCTTCCTTCCTTTTCGCCAGATCGATCTAAAATGTATTACTTGGCATTTCCTAAATCGTGCTGTTGATAACCAAAGTCAAACTCTTCTATTATTTACAATGTCTATCTTCTTAGGTGTGTCAGTAGTACATTTTTTTAAAAGTACTTTAAAAATGGCAAGCAGCTACATGGTTTATTGATATAAGAATCACGACAATAATAAAAAATCTCAAAAATTAAATACGAAGTAAAACTGAGGAAAAAATTACATAAACCTCAAACAGGACTGAGTCAAGCAAAATGAAAGCCGAACTCTTGTATATGTTACAGTGTTGCCCATTGTGTTAATAATAACCTTGAAATAATTAACTGTGAGAGCATGAGACTGTTTTTTAAAAAAATGTTTTAGATATGTGTTTTGTTTTTAAGTGTATTGGCTTCTGTTCAACGTAGTGCTAAGATTATGGTTTCCTTAGTGCAAGGGTTTTCCTTATACCACAATAATTTATTTCCATCTCCTCCACCAATGCCCTCCACAATCTGTTTTAGGGGTTCTTCCAACCTTCTAGAGCAGACTCGGAGGACTGGGATATTCCCATTGGATTAGTGGGAATTCTTGTAAGGGCTTCTGCCACTGCAACTATTTAGTTGTTTAAGGCCCATTATTTTGCTAATTTGTTGCTGTTTGCTGCCCTTGACTCCTGGGGGGGAGGGGTCAGATAGAAATTAAATAATTAAAATATTTCTAAATATATTAAGAAAAGCATGAGTGAGATACCGCTCAGGTTTTTTCACACCGAGATTCATGCTTTTCAATTTTTGATTGACAAACCCATGACATTAACACACAACGATTAACACATCTCCAGCATGGAATAGAATTGCCAGTCTACAAGCATGCTTGGGAAAGGTGAGGTTGGTGGGTAGAAACTTTTGCTGTTACTCTCTGAATATGATAAACTAAGCTTGTTCATGGCTTTGGGGATGAAGTTAAAAACACATTTATTCAGGGATTTATTAGACCTTGTTAAGGATGCAGTTGATAATCGCAGAGGTATCCCAGGAGCTATAGGATATTGTGAATCTCCCTCCACAGGCAAAGGGGGAACTGCATTGCTAGAGCTCCTTTCTGGATGACTTCAGAAATTTCTGAGATTGTAGCTGTGATGGGGCTGAAAACAGGGTAGCTTGTGTGGATGTCTGCTCAACAGGATCCTTGTCTCCCTCATAGCACCAAACAGAACCAGAAACCACTGGCATGAGAACATACCTAGTTAATTCCCTTGCTTAAGAGGCAGTTGAAGGGAACAAAAAAAGGACAGAAGCAGGGGCTTAGGAGATGGAGTGTACCTCTGTTGTTGATCTCCCACAACTGCCACCAGAAGGGTTGCTCTGCCTGTGGTCTTGAGCCAGTTACCCTGGCTTCAAGGGATCAGAGATGCCTTTTTAAGGGAACGGGCTAATGGTTAGAAGATGCCTTCAGTCTGATCCAGCATAGTATCCAATACCAAAAGGGAGATCTCCCAAGTGAGGAGTGCAGGCCCTCCATCTTCTCCAAACTGGCTACACCATTGGCCATTATTGTTTTCCCTAGGTTATTTTTGTGGCTAACAAGAAATTTGTTGCTAACAAGAAAACAAGTTTTTGAGGGGATGGGGACTTCGGGATCAAGAAATCTCGGAGTTCTCCTCATGACATTGTAGCTCTCTGGGTATGTTTTTGAAAGCTCATGTAGGGAACTAGCCAGGAAACGATTGACGCTGCATATTTATAACACTGGATGGCCCTGAAAAGGCAGCTCATGTGTCTTCTAGAAACTTTATTCTTTTTTTGGAGCTTGGGGAGGGAGACTGCTTTCCTTGTTCTTGTAATGTCACAGTGGCTGTGTGTGGGCATCACGATGCACCATAGTTTATGTTTTAGCGTGGACATGCAGGTGTCAGGAACCAGAGTCAGATGTAGGTCAGCGATAAAAGAATACAGTGTTTGAGATGTTAACTCTTTAACGAAGAAACCAAAACAGCACAGGCTTAGTGATCCCAGTAGGTCTTGACACCCAATGAGGCAGTTGCAAGCACAGAAGGTTCGCACCTTCCCACAGCTGCCTAAGTCCCCTCCTCTCCAGGGTTTTTTTTCCAAGCAATTGGGGACAGTGTCTTCACACAACAATCTCTCCTCTCCTCTTTTCATTTCTATGTGTGTTCTGAGAGACCGGGGGGGGGGGGGGGAGAGAGCTAGCTGCAGCAGGAAGGGGAGACTCCCTGGATTCTTCAGCAGCCGGCCTCATCTCTGTCTCCTGGCCCTCCTCCTCTCCAGCCTCTGAATCAGGACTGCTCTCTGCCTCAGACTCTTCCTGATCACGAAACCCTGTTGCCTTTGGACATCTCCTTCCTTCATATGCCTCCCTTTCCCCCCTCTGACCACTCATGGTCATCCCACCACCAGTCTCCTGGCTCTGAGCCTTCTTCCCCTGCGGGTTCCCTTGGGGGTTTCCCTGCTGGTTCCTCCCACTACTCTGCCTCCAGCCAGTCCCTGACAGTGAATGACTCTCGTTTCACTGTTTCACCCAGCAGGAGAATCAAACAACAAAGCCAGACTTCACACTCCGTTCAAAGTGGTTTATTTTGCTGCAAGCAAGTCATGATGTGAAGCCAAGCTTTTGCTCTTCGCTCCCCTTTCCTAGTTTGTTTGAGGGTTTCCTGGCATGGACATTAACGCTAAACCTGGGCAACATTGTTTGTTGCTCCCACTTGCACAAGGAAAGGAACAAAGCAGTAGTGATAGTCAATGGGTTTCTGTGAAGAGTGAGAGCTAAGAGTTCTAGAAGACATTTTGACTTATGGCTCTCACTGTAGGTGTGAGATGCAAACTCCATTTGATACATTACATCAAAAGCAGTAATGCATAAGTCATTTTAAAATTATCCTGCTTCCAGGTAACTTGTAAACCAGTTCTGGAACACACTTTTTCTGACTCTTGATTTTCCTCTGTTTGTCCCTTTTCTTGCAGAAGATGCTAGTGAAGCAGCAGGACCGCCTGGAGGAACGCGAACAAGACATTGAGGAGCAGCTCTACAAGTTGGAGTCTGACAAGCGGCTGGTTGAAGTAACTTGGATTTCTCTCTTCTTCCCTCCCCTCCCTGGTATTAGATGCAAGAAGGATGCTGGGCTGCAATTACCCACCAGTCAAGGAAATATCTTGATAGAGGAACTGGGAAGGGAGAAAGTTTCAGCCAGCATAGCAATAATGGAATCCTAGATTATAAGACCTTATTCTGCCAGAATGACCTTATAAAGGGCCTGCCTGCTGTAGCTCCTAAGCAAACCCAGTAGCCAAAAGTTAAAGGACACAAGGGTGTGAAGTCTTTGGCATAGAGAGCAAAAATGGCCGACTCTTCAAGCATCTCTCCGTACAGCTGTAAATCCAAGAACTTGCTTTGTTCAGCAGGGACGGACCTCTCAAGGTTTGGTTCCCATCATCCTATCCCTCCTGGTGCCTTACTTAAGTAACCCTACTTTCTTCTTCTGTGATGAGGAACAAAGACCAAGAGTCCTCACTCACAGCCTCCTTCTAGTTAATATATACCCCATTCTCTTCCTGGTTGCCTGGTGTTCCCTCTGCAATGGCTACTAGTTTAGTTTCCCCCAAACTGGATAGCCACTTTATCCTGTTCCTTTACTGAACAAGTCTGTATTCATGTGGCTCCCTCCTAGTCTGATCAAAGCAAAGTCAGTAACCTATGCTTTTTTGTTCTTCAGAAAAAAATTGAGAGCCTGCGTAGGTGCCCTAGGCATAGCTACTGCATAAAGGAACACCAGTCATTTAGTTTCAGAGTGCATCCTCCCCACCCAGCCTCAGTCACAAAAGATAAAGCAAGTAGGGATGAAGGGAGGCTAACGAGGCATTTTTCTTCCCCCTTCTATACCACCAGGAGAAGGTGAACCAGCTGAAGGACGAGGTGCGCCTGCAGTATGAGAAGATGCACCAGATCCTTGAGGAGGATCTGCGCAAGACGATGGAGATCCTAGACAAGGCCCAGGCAAAATTCTGCAACGAGAATGCTGCCCAGGTGCTGCACCTCAGCGAGCGGATGCAGGAGGCCAAGAAGCTGCTCAGCTCCGTTCAGGTCATGTATGACAAGACCGAGGACATCAACTTCATGAAGGTGAAGTGGGGGGTGTTTGGGGAAGGGGAGGGTCTGGTGGAGCACTTGGCAGCAGGAATAAGGGAAGGACTTGGAGCTTATGCGACAACCCCGACCCCAAAATGGCCGCTTTAAGCTGCCATATGCCTCAGCTTGACACAGCTTCACTTTCATCCACAGAAATGGAAGCTTCTGCTTTTCCCTCCTACCTTCCATGAATTAATTAACTGTTTGGCACAACTGGGAGTCCCACTCATTCCCTACACTGGGCTACGTACCTGCCTAAAGAGCGTCATGAATGTTGTCTCTTGTGTGGCTAAATTGAGCCCGTAAGGATGACCAAGCTTCAGAGGGAAGAGCTCAACCCAGGGTAGTTTCATCTTCCGAAAGATCTCAGAGATGCGGAGTAATGTTTATTTGTCCGGGTTACTTCTTGTTTTCTACTTGTGTGTAGATACTCAAGAACATCATGCAAAATGTGTGTGCCTTGTGACATTGTCATACTGAAATTGTGGAAGAACTGATTGGAAAAGGATTGGGTACCCCTTTCTTTATGTGTTACTAAGAGCAGAGGGGTGTTGGACATATAGCAGGGAGACTCAGGTTCAAATCCCCCCCTTGGCCTTGAGCCGTTCACCATCTCTGAGTCTAACCCACTTCACAGAGTTGTTCTGAAGAGAAGACAGGAAAACGCTGTGTAGGCTACCCTGAGCTCTTTGAAGGAAGTGGTGGCAAGTAGCACATTATCAGAAATGTGGAGCTGGCGGAGCTCTCAGGGCATAGCCTTGAATGCACATTATGCAGCATTCAGGCTGAAGCTAAGGCAGCCTGGCCAGGCAGTGCCTGGAGCCCTAAGCCTAATCTACCTCACAGGAATGTTATTTAGAATAAGGAGCATCTGGCAACCCAAAGTTAAGGATTAATCTAGGAAGGTGTGCTAGCTGCCATAAGAAACACCAAGCATTTAAGGCTGGGGGAGGGGGGTGATATATATATGGGTGGTTACTACTTTGGAGTAAAGTTCCACCAGGGAAAAGCTCAACATTTCTTAGGTTCAGGAAGATGGGATTTGCAATTTTAGGTGCTGCTTTGTATAACATGTCATACTAGGATATTTACGTTGCACCTGGTGGGGCACCGACATGTCCCCAACAGATTTCCCTTTCTGGATTCCTAAACTGAATCTTGTCATGTCATGCAGCAGGCTAATGAATACAAGGGGCATCTCAACTTGTGCTCTGGTGTAAGATATTGCTGAGCAACCCCCTCTCGGGTTAATCTCCCCATCACATAGACCAGATGGCCCACTCCTCATTTTAGAAAGACGATATGCCCTTGACCCCTTGAACAGTGCTGTCTGTCAAAAAGAGGCTTTCCAAGTAAATCTCAGCAGCTGATTGGCAGGGTATTTACACCCTACTGGAGTATATCCCTTTAGCTGAGCTGATCCACCAATGTTGGCCTAATTGTGCTTCAATAAATATCCAGAACCTGGAGTGGTAGCCTGTAGCAAATGGATTTTTTTAATTTATTTTTTTGCTAGGGTGCAATATAGCTATATAAAATGGCCTTTGAGCTGGAGGATAGAGTTTTTTGTTGGCATTGTTCTGACAGTAGGGAGATGACATGAGGCTAGAGTGGTGGAGGGAAATGAAAGCAATAACCTCTGTAATCTTGTGCCTCGGAGTTAGTGGTTTGTTCTGGACTGTAGCTAAAGTGACAAGTTAAAAGTCTAAAATCAAGATGCTGATTTAACTATGTTGTTTGTGTGGGGAGCTGAAGTTCCCATAATCATCATCATCATCATCATCATCATCATCTGAATTAAAGATTTACAAGGCAGTTTCTGCCTGGCACACCTGGTTGCTTTAGAGAGCATACTCACAAGACAAATGAAAACGGCCCTTCTAGTTCCACCTTTGTTATCCTGAAGGAATGGAGCCAAGCCATAAATTACTCAGAAGAATTCTTCAAAGTGGCAGCATTTATTTTGCTTTTGTTAAGGTGTTGTGCACTGCTAAGGACTGAGCTTGAAATCTGGTGGCAGATGCTTCCATTCAACAGAGGGATGCAAAGGTGTTGTTTGAGTCTCAAATAATAGACTTTTGGTATAGTAACGGCAGCTTAGCATTACGTAGTACTTCAAAGTGGATTACATATATTATCATTACAACGTTTTTACAACAGCCCTGTAAAACAGCTCAGCTTTATCTACCTTTAGTTCATTATAAGGAGCTGCATAATTCCGAGGCTAGTGACCTACCTGGCTCAGTACTGCAGCCCTGACTGGCATTGGACTTCAGGGCCTTGGCTTTGTCAGCCTTAGCCTTGTTACCTAAGATCCTTCTGCTGCAGATGCAGGGACTGAATCTGGGATCTCTACCTATGTGCTTTGCTCTGAGTTGTGGCCTCTCTCAGATAGTGCTGCTGTATCTGGAAAGTACAGTGTGTGGCTGTTTGTGAGGATGGGTGGTTGAGTAAGAGGAATGTCCTTTATATGAAATCAATGAGGGTGCGAGGGAGACAAAAGAGAAATATACAGAAATGGGAAAAGGTGCTGTGCTGTGCCACAAGAGGTCTGCATGACTTACAGCTTCTGATTCCATTTTCTCTATTGCCTCCTAGAATACCAAGTCGGTGAAAATCTTGATGGATAGGTAAGAAATCAATTTCCTGGCAGTCTGGGTTTGGGTGAAGGAGGTTGCATGTCTATGATACACCTAATCTAGAGGATCTTCTTTGGGGAGAGCAATAGGTAGCAAAAGGAGTGTTTTGTAGACATCTGAAGCTACTGTTCCTCCCACGGCATTGGGGAAACCTTGCGATAAGAGTTCCATCAGACTGTGGTCTACTTCATTCATGTGGTCCCTGGCATGTCTAAAAAAACAGCAGGTAAAGGCTGTGGTACATAGGTGGTCTGTGGACAAATGCCAGCTCCCTCGGCCTGAAGTGAGATGAGCACCACACCCTATAGTTGCCTTTGACTGGACTTAACCATCCTTAAAAATCATACAGCGTCTAGCATTACAATTGCTGCAACAGACAGAAAAGTCATCAAGTGGGGGAGGAGTTTGGGAACTGCTGCTTTATCGGGGAGTTACAGTCTTGCTAGAAGTAGGGATGAGGTGCTATTGCTGAATTCTAGTGTTTATATCTTGAGCTCAGCAGAGTGCTAAGAAGAGAAGAAGCCTTATTTACTGTGAAAGAATTAGGATGCATGATCTGTTCAGCTTTCCTGAAAGAAAGCTGAGAGAAAAATGGATTATAATGCCTATCCACTTCCACAGGTAGAAAATACTTGGTACTAAAGGTATTTTTTCATGAATTGGAGGGAGATGAGATGAGAACTGATTGACGAGTTGTGCAAAATCCAGTTAAAAATCAGCACAGCGTTTTCAGGGGCAATTCTAACCTGCAAGACAGGTTGTTCACACTTTCTAAGAATCTTGTTGATCAAATCCCACCTCTAAAAGAGTGTATCTTCTTGAACTGCACTCAAGTCATGCCTCTGTCTTATCTGTTGGTCCTGTGTTACTTAGCTGTAGGCAATGTGTGTGTGCAGTAGTGGCACGCAGGGGGGGCGCTCTTACAGCATTGGGTTCTGCTCTGTAGCTCCACCATCAATGCAAAATAAAAATAAAATTAAACTGTGTTAGTGAAACTAGGTAATTTTGATCAGTATTAATGACAGGAAAACGTTGAAAGAGAATATGGTAGTGAATGGAATCAAAGCGAGTAATGTGGCGCGACACAAAGTCAAGGAAAGAACCAGCTGGCCCAACTCAGAAGGGAATTACAATCTGCTTTCCAGCAGATAGTAGAAGGAGGAAAGTCAGTACAGTACTTCAGTCTGTAATGTCGTATAATGCCCCCCCTTTTTTTAAAGGACCCAGAACTGCACAGGAGGCAGCCTGCCCCCTCCCAAGATTGGCCACCTCAATTCCAAGCTCTTCCTGAATGAGATTGCCAAGAAGGAAAAACAGTTGCGGAAGCTTCTGGAAGGTGAGTGATGTCTCTCTTGACCCTTCCATCTCCTAGGCACACCTGAACCCAGGAGGCAATGCTCTAACCTGTCTTTGTATACGATACACAGCCTTGGTGTTGCTGGTCAGAGTGGTGCTTTGAACTAGTAATCCAAATATCATTGAAAGGGTGAGGGTGGGAAAGGTAGGGAGCGGATGTTCCATGTAATGGTTTTCTCAGGGGCCAAATTTATTTTTGCTGTATGTTATTGTTTGAGATCAGACTCTTGGATTTGATCATTACTTGTCACCAGCTAGCTACCCTGAGATTAAGGCAAATGATAAAAGCCCCAGAAAATTCTGCAGTCACATGTAATTTCTTCTATATATATAAAAGTGAAGTAGGAAGTAGCAGTGCTGGAATAACTCAGACTGTCTTGAGCCTCCCCAGCCCCTAGGCTTTCGAAGCAGAGGAGAGTGATCTTAAAAGGGAATGGGCAGTTTGTTAATGGTAGTTCTTATTCCTGCAGTGCGGTTGATCCCAGAGTAATCTTGGGGCAATTTATGATCTCTGATTAGGAAGGAAGCCTTTTCTTTGTCTTTGTCTTGTTTTTGGTACCTGTCTTTCAAATCAGGAACAGTTGGATGTTACACTTGGAAATACTTGGATGATGTGTTTTTATGACTTAGAGAAACATGATGTCCAGGTTTGCAACCTTTAACTCTGATATTTCAGGCTAGTTGTCTCTTCTTCTCTTCCTCCTGCCCCAATGGACAGTGTTGCATCTGACTTCTCATTGTCCCTTGCAGCCCCGCTCTACTTGGAAGTACTGTCCACTAAATCTTTGGGAAGGACTTACTTCCAATTAACAAATTGTATAGGGTCTACCACCTTTTAGTCTGATTCCTAAGCATATTTGCGTGTGGCATTTTCAGGGGCTCACTCGTATGTAACATGGCATAAGTTTTCAGCCATAGCCTTCCTCTTTTGGTCTCTGTATTTCTTTCTGTGTGTCCAAATACAATCCCAGTGCCTTTCAGGAAAGCTCTTATTACTCTCTGTAAGAAACCTTAAATGTACATGCTGTTTTCAGCATGACTATGACTCAGCAAAGATAGTACTCCTGTCAACCCCCTCTTAAAAACACTTTCACTTTTGGGTTGCAGTAACAAAAACATCACAGGCAACACATGGGAGGGGAAACATTGCTCTATAAGTTGGCTGTAGTTTGGCTTCAGCTGGAGTGCTTTTCCATTTTTGAAAGGGATTCAGTGTGTGTGTGTGAGAGAGACAGAGACAGAGACAGAGAGACAGAGACTGTGGGTTAAGCATGCAAAGAAAAGATAACGCAGCTGAGCTTGACACAAAGAAGGCTTTGGATATGGTATTAGATTTGGCACCCAAAATAGTGGCTGTTGTGAAGAAGTAGGTGAATGGGCTGTATGCCAGGATCATAATGCTCAGCCACATTTTCTTTTAGTGTTTCTGCTTAGGTAGAGTATATTCTTGAAGTGCAAAAATGCCTCTTGCTGGCCCGGAGGGAGAGAGGTGTGGCTGGACATATAAAGTGTTTTATTTGCAGAGAAAGCTCTGGCTTTTGTGTGGCTGAAATGTAGACAGTCACACCCATTGCTCTGCCCACTTTTGCCTTTGGTTCCGCCTACCCCTGGCATGCTGTGCCCCTCCCCACTGAAAGAATGCCCAAGGAGGAATGCAGCAGCAGCCCTCTGGCTGTACACAGTTCCATGGAGGTAAGTCCCACTGAGTTCAAAGGGACTTACTTCTGAGTAGGCGTGTATAGGATTGCAGTGTGAGGCTAGGATAAGAAGCAGGGGGTTCAAATTGCAGCCTTCCAAATCTAGGATAAATATTGAAAGGGGTGGGGGAGAACCCTCCTGAATTCTAAAAGCAGTTTGGCAGTAAATCTATTTCCCTTCAGCAGAGATAGAGCTTCCTTCCCTGGGAATTTTGAAGAATAAGCTGAATGGAAATCTGTCAAAGGTGGTTTAAATCTAGGGATATCAGGGAATTGGAGTCAGCTCCCTGATTCTCTGAGTCTGCAAAGAGAATAGCCTATATGCTGAAAATCTCTTATATTCCAAGCTGATGATCAAGAAGCCTTTGAGAAGCTACTAAATATGAGCATTGATCTGCAACTAGTTTTGCCAAAGGGTGAAAAAGTGCAGGGCAAGCACCAGGCTGGATAGCAGAACAACCAAGAATACATTGGTAATTATTGCAGGAGATTCAAAAAAAGAGAAAAAAATGACTATTGTGGAACAAGAAGTTACAATGGTTTAATGAAGCTTTCTCCAACCCAAAGCACTCCAGGTGTTTGGGAGTGCAGTGACATTAGCCCTAGACATCACAGCAGCTGTAATCAAAAATATTTTGAGGACACAAGGTTGAGGAGAAATTGCTTGATGGGTCAAAAAGGGAATGATCTTCCAGGCAGAGGGAGCAAGCGACATCTCACAAGGTTTGAATATGAGATTGGGAAAACAAATGTCAGGGCTCATAGAACTCTATTTGGCTCTAGAGGTATCTTGGTGTTTGCTTGCATGACATCACCACCAGAGTACCTTAAAATCCTGGTCTGGATTTTCAGCCATATGTGGACTTGAAAAATTGAATTGCACATTAAGCTTCACTTGCCAAAGAAACTGCAGTGAGAATCCAGCTCAGCTTTGTCTTCTCCAGGTGTTGTAGTTCTCTCCACCCCCTTATCCCTTGGTTTCTTAGCCCCTGGACTCTGCTAAATTACTCCACTAATAATACAGAGCATCCCAAGTCTGGACTTGCCTAGCAAGCAGGGTGTGAGGTAATTCTTGGCTGGCAGAGGACACTTAATGCAACCAGACATTCACCTTGTACCTGTGGCTGGAATAGGCCAGGGGGTGGGAAATTAGGGACATGGTTAAAGGGTTGTGGCTATAAAGCTTAACCTTTGAGCTCCTGGGATAGGTCCCCAAAAGCCAGGTTCTGCATCAAAGACACCTCCAACTCAATTATGCAAATACAAGAAGCAATGCATATTAGCACCATCTTCAGATTTTTGGCACTAGACTGTGGATATGCCATTTTGTGAAACTTGTATTTTCTGTTCATTTGTTTAGTGTAAGAACTGAAGGCTGGCAGGCAGTTCTGAGTTCTAAAACAGGAAGGGCCTGGGATGTTGCCTTTTCCTGTAGTGTTTGGCACTATGCAGGTCTTCTCTGCCAGATTATAGAGGACATTATGTGGTCACAGATTTTCTGGTTCCACATGCCTCTGAAGGATCATTCTCTGACATTTAGTACTTGGTGAGTTTATCCTAAAACAAAACCCCTTAACTTACTTCCATGCCGGGTTTGTTTACATAGTGGAAGAACTAAGAGAACAGTGAGCAAAATGCCAGGAAAATCTGTAAATGATTGGCGACTCTTTCCCCCAGCTTGTGTTATTGTGCTTTTTAATATGTGGTTGTGAGGTCAGACCTTATACTTTGACATTCTCTGCTGAGGCCTATATTGCTGTGTGGAAAACTGGGCAATTGGATCTCTGCTGGAGGAGGGGAGGGGTTTGCTTCTAGTTGGCTCACGGAACTTGAAAAAGAGGGCTGCCTTCTTGCTCAAGGTGACAGCACGTTGTCTTCTCTGTTTCCTTCAGGTCCCTTCAGCACCTCGGTGCCGTTCCTGCAGAGCATCCCTATGTACCCTTGCAGCGTCAGTAATTCAGGAGCCGAGAAGCGCAAGCACTCCACAGCTTTCCCGGAAGCCAGCTTCTTGGAGCCCTCCTCGGGACCTGTGGCCAGCCAGTATGTGAGCCAGGGGGCTTCGGCTGCTGAAGGCCAGTCTGCACAACCCATGGTGCCTTGTAGCTCCACCCAGCACATAGTAGGACTTCCCAGTGGCCCCCAACCAGTTCACTCTGGCTCGATGTTCAACCCGTCTCACTACCCCAACAGCACATCATCTCAGCAGTCTGTGCTGTCTCAGTATGGTGGGCGCAAAATCCTTGTCTGCTCCGTGGACAACTGTTACTGTTCCTCAGTATCCAATCACAGCGGGCATCAACCGTACCCACGGTCAGGCCACTTTCCATGGACAGTGTCGTCGCAGGAATATTCCCACCCCCTCCCACCTGCTCCCTCCGTACCTCAGTCGCTTCCGGGATTGGCAGTGAGAGAATGGATTGATGCATCTCAGCAACATGGACGCCAGGATTTCTATAGAGTTTATGGTCAGCCTTCCACCAAACACTATGTCACCAGTTAACCATCTGGTTTGGATAGAATCTTTACTGATTTTTGAAAGTTTTTTTTTTTAATCTAGCTTTTGTTGTCGTTGTCGTTTTTAAATCAAACCCATTTCCATTATTCCCTACCACTTGCCAGAATCTGAGAGGGGCATTGCTGTCATCTCTGTCTTTAATTTAATTTTTTTTTTTAAATCTTCCTTTGTATCAGGATGGGCGGCAGGGTGGGGGAAGCTGTGGAAAAAAAATTAACAAGGATATCAATCAAGCATCTATTTCTGGATCATGTGACATTGCTACTTTCCGGTTTGGAAAACTTTTAAAGGGACAGATGATCCTTTTCTATTTCAAAGTCTCTGGGCTCTTTTGGTTTTGCTTTTTAAAATTCTTTTTCACCTCCCATTTTTTTAAGAGGAGAAAATTTCTATCATTGATTCATTAAGAAATGACATTTGTAGATTTTTTTTTAAAAGGCTGATTTTTTTGTGTTAAAAGACCACGTATCGTGCATATTGGCATTTTTTTTCCTTCTTTCAGAGATTTGTAAATACACAATGGCAGGAAATGAAATGCACAAAAAAAGGGAAAAGAAACTTTTAAAAAAAGAAATAAAAAAAATCTGTTTTAGTTTCCAGGAGGGAAGTGTGTGTGTCAAGATGCACACATTCCTTCCTGTGTTTCGTTGATGCAACTTCCTCTAACAAGCACTTTGTATTAAAAAAAAGTGGACTTCCTGTTATAAGGTGCAGGTATTTATTCTGTAACCAATTTTAGAACACACACAAAAAATATTCAAATAAATGTGATCACTTAGTGCACATGCTTTGTTCTGCTTTGCCTCCGCGGGCACTATTACAACCAACGCCTCGTCTGGGAACAGGAAAACGTTACTCAAACAGAAAACTGACAGCATTTAAAAATAGTTCACACTCTGCTTTATATGCTCCCTTTGGAATTATCTCAACCAGAAATGCAAGTACCAGGTAACTGTTGAAGAAGGCTAGTCAAATATGCTGCACAATATCCTGCACCTTCTGGAGTAAATCAGGAATATAGTTCAGATATTATCATCGAATTGAACATGAATTGGTGTAGTACTGCAGAATAAAAGGTATATGTAACTTACGGGTATTTAGAAATAAGACGCACAGCATGTGACAGATGGGTTCTTATACTCCTCACCTGCTAGGTAAAGGTAAAGGTAAAGGTACCCCTGCCCATACGGGCCAGTCTTGACAGACTCTGGGGTTGTGCGCCCATCTCACTTAAGAGGCCAGGGGCCAGCGCTGTCCGGAGACACTTCCGGGTCACGTGGCCAGCGTGACATCGCTGCTCTGGCCAGAGCCAGAGCCAGAGCCGCACACGGAAACGCCGTTTACCTTCCCGCTGGTAAGCGGTCCCTATTTATCTACTTGCACCCGGAGGTGCTTTCGAACTGCTAGGTTGGCAGGCGCTGGGACCGAGCAGCGGGAGCGCACCCCGCCGCAGGGATTCGAACCGCCGACCTTTCGATCGGCAAGCCCTAGGCGCTGAGGCTTTAACCCACAGCGCCACCTGCGTCGTTAAAAATGTGAGACTCGGTTAAATTAAGAAAGATGTAGCTCTTCATATAGGATATTTTGGCCAGTGCATTGCAGTGCAGACTATGTCACACTCTTTGGTTTCCCAAACATTTCTTCTTTCATTTAAAACACCATTTTCTAATTAATTTGGTAGCATTGTTGGCTATACTAGAGATGCAGTTTTTAAACCATTAATGAACATTAATGTATAGCTCTGTTGTACGATATGTAGGATACAGTCTCATGTACCCTGTCATCAAACGCAGTGAGTCTTACCTCTGGGTGTATTTGCACTGGATTGCACTATTGGTCAATCTTATTTTTTTTACCTGGAGTTTAAATTCACCATCCCTTTGAACTCCAAGTACAAAACAACTCCTTTTAACCCCTGCTTTTGCTTCTGCAACATTTGTTTTTTTGTCAAAGACAAATGATTGGGGCTGAGAGAGAAGTGATTTACCCAAGGTCATAAATAGTAAGCATGGGAAAGTAAATAAGTATTGGTGGGGACTGGACCCTAAACATCAAGTGCTATAATCATCCACATCACCCTCGCAAACCCAATTCCCCTTCCAAAACTGCATCCTCACTTTCGTTTTCCCCCTCTGCTTTCTCTACACGAAAGAAAGAAAATCACCCCTTTTTTCTCTCTCATGCAGGTCCATTTCCCCATCAGCAGCCAGATCCTATGCATTAACGCCTGGGCCTCTGTTATCTTCCTTCCATCTGCAGTGTAAAAGAGTAGGAAAATAAAGACAATAAAAATTCAAAATATGTGCAGCCAATGAATTTGCAGTCACACCAGTGCCAGAATCAACCAGCCTGTCTGCCTGACTCAACAATGGAAGCACCATGTGGCACTCATGGTCTGTAAAAAGAGGCAGAGAGAGTGAACCAATTTTATGCACTGAGTTTCAAGCATCTTGTTTTTATTTAGGTTTTGTGCATGCACATTGACTTTTAATGGTTTGATTCATCCTAAAGAACAGGGCCAAATTACAGCATCATTTTTTGTTTGTTTTTTGCCCTCAAGATGGCACTTAAGTATGCCACTTTTGAATCAAATTGCCTCATCATAGTGTGATACATTATTATTATTATTATTATTACACTTATGCTGTTTGACTGTGTTAAAATCTAAGCGGGTTATAAGAAATATTAAACGGCTATAAATAAAAACAGTTAAACAAAATTTTTAAGATAATTAAAATGAACAGTAAGACGTATTAAAATGTGGCTAGATCTGCCTAAACTAAAATTTTCTATTCAAGGGATGAAAAGAGCACAGTGAAGGTGCCTGACTGGTGTCAATAGGCAGGGATTTGAAGTTGTTTCTATATTCTCATCCATCTGGTATGTCTGGAAAAGTTTGAAGAGGCAATGATTAGTCTATCAATTTCCAGCTTTCTGTGGTTTAGCTTTCTTTGGTCATGATTCCTAATCCCCTGAAGTTCATCCCATTAATATCTTAAGAGACTTGTGGATAGTGGCTTTTCATCAGTAATGGAATATCCCGCTCCTGCCCTTCTCCACAGCCATTTATATGCACATGGCCGGACTAACCATCTCAAGATCTGTTCTAGACAAGCGGTTCTATTTGATTCATTACTTTTTGTCAACTTTGATCAAATTTGGCTTTCCAAATTGCTAGGGTGGTGATGGTGCTGAGTAGTGGCTTGCAGTTACAGAGCTTCCATCCTTCAGTTGATGCAGTGCAATTAGTCGGAATAAGGAATGTGACCAGTCAGGTATATGGGATGAGTTTGGGCTGTGGCCTCTTACATAAGTTTCTATCTTTCTTGATCCAGCAGGAAAAAAGGCAGCCACGATTACTCCCAAGTGGCACAGCTAGAGTCCTGCTTTCTTTGGCATATGTGGGAGAGAAGGGGGATGAAAAGACCAGATAATTAACACCTTCCTTATCTCCTGCACCTTCCTTATCTCCTGATCCACTGGGAAATTTAAAGGTACATGGGACAAGTGAAAATCAGAGGGGCAAAACTAGATAAAACAGCAGGTTGTCTCTCTTGTTTCAAATGCAAGTCTGCACCACATACACAAAGTTTCCCTCCTCCAACACCATTTTCCCCTCAGCTGGACCTGGCTGGAGAAAAGGCCTCTGAGAGCACAGTGATGGGAATAATTGGCAGGCAAAAGGACTTTTTGTGTAGATTTATTTCATTTTTTTTAATCTAAATGCATGTACAGCAGAAATATTGCAAGATCAACACATAAGAAGTACACACATTCATTCTCTCTCTTTTTCTCTCTCTCAAATTGCAGTAGGCATGGCTGGGATCTACCTTTGGGAAGGCAAAACTTGTCTCAGGTGTGGTAAACCTTTGTACCTCCAGATGTTGCTGAACTTCGCCCATCATCCCTGCTTGCTAGAGTTGTAGTTCAGCAACATCTGGAGGGCCAAAAGTTCACCACACCTAGCCCCTCCAAATAAAAACATTTTCAGTAAGTGTGACACCATCAGAAGAGCCTGCCTACCCTGATGACAGCGGTGATTGACCCAGGGTATGGGGAATGAGGCAATCTCTCAAGTATCCTAATCCCAAGTTATTAATCACTTTAAATGCTAGCACCAAAATCCTAAATGTGGCCTTGTAGCACATTGCCAGCCTGTGCAGGTGTGTCAACAAAAGTGTTGCCTTGCTGACCTTCGGCCATGCCAATTTGCTGCAGCTTCTGGATCAACCTTAAGGGCAGTCCCACATAGAGCTCATCCCAGTAACTTGAGTCTTAAGGTTGCCATTTTAGAAGGAAGTCTGCTGCTGTTGCACCTCCTGCTTTCAAAGTGCAATTGTATACATGGAGTTCAATGGAGCTCATTCCTAAGGAAGCGTATAGGATTGCTTCTGCTTCTGAGATGATGATGTCAGGGCCTTCACATGTTACATCACATAATGCAGTCTAGAGTAAGGTTATCAGATTTTTTTCAATGAATCCAGGGATACTTTTCAAGTTCAGTCGGAATGATAGTGGAAATGGTAGGGGACTGATTTGTAAATCCGGGGACTGTTCCCAGGAAACGGGGACATCTGGTAACCTTAGTCTAGAGAGAGGTGTATAAGATCCTGTTGCTGTATTGTAATGGGATAGTTGGGAGCAGATTTGTGCATCACAAGCATAGAAATTGAACACAAGGTTCTGCTTTGACCACGTTACTGTGTATAATAATGGCAATGTATGTGTCCAAAGCACAACAATAAAAACAGCCATTTGTTTTTTAATACTGACCTTTCTAAGGAAGAAAAGTAGTGTAAGCCACTTCTAAACACTGAACAGAGGGAACAGCTTAGTCACGATGGCTACGTTCTAATTCCCTCGTCAGAGGAAATATGCCACTGAAGTCTAGTTGATGGAATCACAAGTGATGGGACAAGCAGGAGATTCTGTAAGCATGTATTTAAGCATGTAATGCCATTTCAAAAGGAACAGGAGTTACTCCCTTTTCCAAAACTTAATGGAAAAGGCCCGACCTCCAGCTCTCTATTAATCCAAGGGCTGGTTTGAATCTGACCCAAGCGCTAGTTTCTTTCCAGATTATGTGCTTTATTGCTGCCTCTGCTGTGGTGCAGTGGTTAGAAAACCACATAACAGTACTCTGAATTTTCCAAGCTCTCCCTGATCAAGAAATCAGGGAATGAATGGATCTTGGTATGATTCCAAAATCATAGGCCCCATATAGTGTTGCCAACTCCCCTTTGTCTTGGACAACTGCCAGGTTGTGACAAATTCCAAAGCAGCTTCCTTCCCTCTTCACCGCTACCTCCCTTTGAGAAAAATGAGACTTCTCACTAAAGTGTCTGTTAAAGGCAGGTGAGAGTCTCTTGAGTGGCTATTGTAGAAGCTAGACATGACAAACCACAGGACTGCGTGTCTCTGTGTAGTTTCAGTTGTTAACAGATAGGGTTGCCAGCTGCAGACCTAGAGCATTCTGGCACCTTTTAAGGAGTATATAATTCTGTATGGTGCCACATTTCTTCATTCACAATTCACCTTTGCACTTAAGTCTTTGCACAACTTTCTAGTGCCCATTCCGTGCTTGTAACTCATCCCGTAACTAAGGCTGTGTACACAAAATACGTTTAAAGTGGATCTGAAGTGCATTATTTCCCTCAAAGAATTCTGGCCACTGTGTCACAATTCCCTTAAACCCTTCACAAACTACAGTGTGCATAATTCTTTGAGGGAAGTAATGTGCTTCAAATCCACTTTAAATGTATTTTGTGTACACAGCCTAAGCTCCTGTAACTCAAAACAGTTGCATTTTCTTCCCCTTCCTATTTACATCTTCGGTTGTCAAATTTTAGATATTAAGCTCTTTGGAGCAGGGACCTCTGCTCTTGTAAGGCAGCTTGTGCACTGATAGTGCTGTAATCATTTGTAAACAAATAATAAACACAGAAAACAGAATTTTCCCAGGTGCAACTCTGTTAACCAGACCTGTGAATATGAAAGAAGCTGCACCTGGTACAGTTTAGCCTGCTATGCACCTGTTAAAGGTACAGGAACCTTCTCAAGGTCTAGACCCAGAAACTCAAGTTGAAAACAGTTCTGAGGAAGTTTATTCAATTGCTGGAATTGGGAAGGGTGTCTGATTCTGTTAACTGATTGCAATGTCAAATAGGAGAGGCTTCACAGAGACCTCAGCTGAAAAGGGCCTGTTTTTTAGGGATGGACTAAGTAGCCAGGAAGAGAAAAAGTGAATATGATCTTAACAGAAACATTAAAGGGTTAAGGGAGTATGAGAAAGGAAGTAGGAAGTCCTTTCTACAACCAGTAGCTAATAACCTCCCTAAAACTAGGATATTTTCCAGCAAGATCCTGAGGCTCCTGACTGGTGAGTGATACGGTTTTATTTCTAAGTCAGCATTCAAAACTCCCATTGTTCTAAGCGCATTTTGCAACAGGGAATTTTATTAGTGTAAGCAGTTTCTGAGTTCTGGGTGCAGTACTAAGATTTCAGATTAAAACTGCAGAGTGGAAGGAAAGGAGGACCTTTTTCTGCCTCCCCACTTCCAACTACACTGAAGACTGGAGAAGAGACCCGCTTAAAAATATTAGGGGGGTTGGCAGGGGAAGGACTAGACCATGTGAAAAATGAACATAATATTTTAACTGCAATTTATTCATTTTCAGCTTTGTATTCTTGTTATTAAAAAAGCGTGCCTGGATGTTCCATTGTTGCACCCATAACCTCGGCTTAAGGTGCATTTAGCACCTAGCTTTCATATCTCAGTTTCTAACACGGTTCTAAGTTGATAGTTTTCTACATGGCACAACAGGGGGTGTGTGCAGGGGCAAAGTGTTGGACATCTTTTAAGTATTATTCTCTGTTTGACTTTCAGAAGCAGTTTGATAGCTTGTTTTAGATTTAGAGGCAGTGCAGTGCTACAACCATCTAAACCAGGGTGCAAGTGGTCTTATAGCTCTAATTTAGCAGTACAGTACATGACAAAAAAGGCTGAGCTAGCTGAACCTAGAGCTCTTCATACATGAGTTGTTGTTCTCAACCAAAGCTGATACTCTTCTCTCCCAAATCCACAGCAGAGGTACTGGGCAAGTGTTACCGACATGCTTATTTATTTAAAAGTTTTCTATCCTGCTCTTTTGCTAATGGTGTAAGCAATTACAAAACCAACATATTAAAAACTTATACTATATTAATGCAGGGTTTCCCAAACCTGGGTCTCCAGTTGTTGTTGGACTACAACTCTCATCATCCCTAGCTAGCAAGACCAGGGGTCAGGGATGATGGGAACAGCTTGAGACCCAAGTTTGGGATATCCTGCTCCAGTGCAACAATCAATAGGAAATTCATATAGAAACAGCAACAGAATTGTGCACTGAACACTTGAATAATAATAATAATAATTTATTATTTCTACCCCGCTCATCTGGCTGGGTTTCCCCAGCCACTTTGGCGGCTTTCAACAGAACATTAAAAACAGAATAAAACTTCAAACATTAAAAACTTAAGCAGGGCTGCCCTCAGATGTCTTCTAAAAGTCAGATAGTTTATTTCCTTGACATCTGATGAGAGGGCGTTCCATAGGGCGGGCGCCACAGAGAAGGCCCTCTGCCTGATTCCCTGTAACCTCATTTTTCGCAGTGAGGGAACCACCAGAAGGCCCTCGGTGTCTGGGCTGAACAAAATGAAAGAATGCTCTTCTGTTGGTCATCCATACAGGCCCTCATCGCAAGAGTAAGGACTCTTCATCCATTTCTTCTGTATCTGAAGTAAAGCATGTGAAGTGTGTGGGGAGTGGGGGAAAGTACAGGATTATCTGAATAAAGAAATAGGATGGGGTTTGGCTACTAGAAGGCATTTGTTTACTGTGCCTCAAGCAACTGGCTCTTCCTGGATTTGTGGTTTAGAGCACCCAGTGATTTCTTTCTCACATAAATATGTCTGAAGAATTGAAGTTGTGTAGAGTTTCCAGATATGGTCCTGGCTGAACAAATGTCTTTTTTCAGTGAACTTGCCATGTTTGTAATTTTATGTAACCTGTTGTAATTTACCCAAAGCTTAACATACACACAGGCAAGAAACAAACGAACAACCTTAGAGGCAGCTGGTATCTCTTGCCCCTACTGAAATGGAAAAGAGAAAGTTGATGGTGTTTGTAACTGATAGGAGCTCTTCTCATTCAGCCTTAATGGTTTTAAAGATTACGTTCCAAGGACTTGAAATTGGACCAGTAGTAGGAAATCCATATCCCAAACTTTCAGCAACAATTTCTTACTTTCGGCTAGATGAGTTTCTTTACCAGGTCCAGCTGGTATAGAGATGGAAGCAAAAGCTTTGGGGAAAGAGATTAAGTTTTGTCTTTGCTAGAGTCTACCTTATTAAAGAGTACAACATGTGAACCGTTCTTTTCTTTCTGTCGTCATATGAACTTAATGTCAAATTTAAAACATCCTGTTTTGAGCTGGGGAAGAAGTGAACCTGGAATCTCCTGGGGATATTGATCCATCAAGAGAGGCCCACTCTGCCAGATTTAGAAGCACTAACTTTGGCAATATATTGGCAGTGCCTAGTTTGACCAACAAGGCTCAGGCAAGATGGTGGAAGAAGGTGCCAAGGGTGGTTCTCTTCCAAGTAATGGGAAAAGGACACCAAATGAGTGAAATGGCCAACTTGCATACCCACATTAGGAAATGAGGTTGTGTGATGCTGAAATAAAAAGTCAACATAAACTAGAAATAAAATTAAGGTATGTAAGTTGAGAACTCAGGGGAAGTGGCAGTTGAAGAGTCTGTCTTTTAAATAGTCTCAAGGCTTCAGATCAGGGAATGGAATCTGCATTATTTAAGCCACTATAGATCTGACGAAAAGCGATAAACACAGCTCTTGTGTACACCTGACAGAAAGAAGCAACCCTTTATTCAAAAAGTAATGGAAAACCCTGGCTCATGATTCCACTGTGTTATTCATCACTGTCAGAACATTCAGAAAGTATAAGGAGGGAGGAGAGTAGCCATGTGATGACCATGGAACTATTGAGCATTAAAGCTGTGATGAATATTTGCAAGCGTTTTTGGCATGGAAAGAAGAGTTGGGGATGTTTTTTTACACACACAAGCGCGCACACACACAATCACCTTGTTTGTGTGTCTTCAATTTGACAGCAGGCCTAATAGGCAGTTTCCTTGCTCCCATTTTTTAAAATGAATGGAACAGTGATGGTGCCACCAAACCTTAATTGACTGCTTAGAATTGCTGGATATTAAGCAACATATAAATATATGAAATAAATAAATCTGAATGAGTTGGTTCTGCTTGCTTTCAGGCTCACTGCGTGACCTTTGCTTGCTTTCAGTAATGTCATAAATAGCTAAATCTGATTGGGTAGTTGTTGGCATCAAAGACCAATTGGGGATTTAAATTATAAGGTAGGAAATGTGGGTGTGGGTGTATGTATTGATGGGGAGAAAGCATGGTGCTGAAGCAGCTGCTGACAGGGCTCAGAAGAGCTCACAGTGGAGTACCTTGGCCTGCATGTCAACAGTACAGATAAGGAGAGCCCTTGAGGGGTGGTGGGGTTGCATGTGACCCCCACAGATGCACTGTGTACTCTCCCCTGAACATTGCAGCCTTAGGGAATAAAAATGCCTGCAAAATTTGAAACCCATTTCATTTCAGCTGGGATAGCTCATTTGGTAAAACATGAGATTCTTAATCTTTGGGTCATGGGTTCGACGACCACCTTGGGCAAAAAAAAGATTCATTCCAGCTCTATGATTCTGTGAGTCTATGAGCCCTATTTTCTCCTGACTATAATGGGGCGGCAGGGGGAATGTGAATTGAGGGGGAGGGGTGTTTCAATTTATTTTAAAGGGCTTTGAGAGGGTGCCATACTTGGTGGACAGTTCCCTCATAAGGCCCTTCTGAAGGACTTTAGGACACCTTGCAATCTTTGCCTAATTCACCCTCATGACTACTCTATGGTTTGATTATTGATTTAACTATACAGCCAGGAACTCAAAATTGCAGTACTGCCTGCAGAAATTCACCCTCTTGCAGAAATTTGACTGTTTGACATGATACACGCCACGTGTATGTGTGTGCACATGCGCAAGTAATCAAAAGAATTGGTGCATACATGCTCACACGTGTACGGAAGAATTTAAATAAATTAATGAGCATGACTGCACTTTTGTTTGTTTGAAAATACTCTGCCCTACCTTTTAGTGTTGCTGATCCCAGGATGAGTTACAAAACATAATAATAATAATAATAATAATAATAATAATAATAATAATAATTTATTATTTGTACCCCACCCATCTGGCTGGGTTTCCCCAGCCACTCTGGGCGGCTTCCAACAGAGATGAAAAATACACTAAAATGTCACATATTAAAAACTTCCTTGAACAGGGCTGCCTTCAGATGTCTTCTGAATGTCAGGTAGTTGTTTATCGCTTTGACATCTGATGGGAGGGCGTTCCACAGGGCGGGCGCCACTACTGAGAAGGCCCTCTGCCTAGTTCCCTGTAACTTGGCCTCTCGCAGTGAGGGAACCACCAGAAGGCCCTCTGAGCTGGACCTCAGTGTCCGGGCAGAACGATGGGGGAGGAGACGCTCCTTCAGATATACTGGACCGAGGCCATTTAGGGCTTTAAAGGTCAGCACCAACACTTTGAATTGTGCTCGGAAACGTACTGAGAGCCAATGTAGGTCTTTCAAGACCGGTGTTATATGGTCTCGGCGGCCGCTCCCAGTCACCAGTCTAGCTGCTGCGTTCTGGATTAGTTGTAGTTTCCGGGTCACCTTCAAAGGTAGCCCCACGTTGAGCGCATTGCAGTAGTCCAAGCGGGAGATAACCAGAGCATGCACCACTCTGGCGAGACAGTCCGCAGGCAGATAGGGTCTCAGCCTACGTACCAGATGGAGCTGGTAGACAGCTGCCCTGGATACAGATTTGACCTGTGCCTCCATGGACAGCTGTGAGTCCAAAATGACTCCCAGGCTGCGCACCTGGTCCTTCAGGGGCACAGTTACCCATTCAGGACCAGGGAATCCTCCACACTTCCCCGCCTCCTGTCCCCTAAAACAGTACTTCTGTCTTGTCAGGATTCAACCTCAATCTATTAGCCGCCATCCATCCTCCAACCGCCTCCAGACACTCACACAGGACCTTCACCGCCTTCACTGGTTCTGATTTAAAAGAGAGGTAGAGCTGGGTATCATCCGCATACTGATGAACACCCAGCCCAAACCTCCTCATGATCTCTCCCAGTGGCTGCATGTAAATGTTGAAAAGCATGGGGGAGAGGACAGAACCCTGAGGCACCCCACAAGTGAGAGCCCAGGGGTCTGAACACTCATCCCCCCCACCACTTTCTGAACACGGCCCAGGAGGAAGGAGCGGAACCACTGTATGACAGTGCCCCCAGCTCCCAGCCCCTCAAGACGGTCCAGAAGGATGTTATGGTCGATGGTATCAAACGCTGCTGAGAGATCCAGCAGAACTAGGAAACAGTTCTGATCATAATGCAATGAAACAGCAACATATAAGAACATACCAGGTAAGACAGCAATTATAAGATTCATACTCCATCGTACACAAAGCAGATCATTCCGATAAAACTTATATCACATCAATGCCTGGGAAAACAGGTGCATTTTAAGTTGGCACTGAAAAGCAAAGGCAGCAGGTGCCAAGCATATTTCAGAGGAGAAGGCATTCCATAAGCCAGGCACCAATCTCGAGGAGGCCCAATTTTCTGTTGTTTCTAAGCACTGCACACTCATTGTGCATGTGTACAGTTATGTAAACTGTTAACGATTTGGCAACTTGATATACATCTATGCAATTGTTCTCTAAACCACTGAGCTAGCAATGTAGAATGATGCAATTTGTCTACTACCTTATATTGTTGTTGTTGTTGTTGTTGTTTAGTTGTTTAGTCGTGTCTGACTCTTCGTGACCCCATGGACCAGAGCACGCCAGGCACTTCTGTCTTCCACTGCCTCCCGCAGTTTGGTCAAACTCATGCTGGTAGCTTCGAGAACACTATCCAACCATCTCGTCCTCTGTTGTCCCCTTCTCCTTGTGCCCTCCATCTTTCCCAACATCAGGGTCTTTTCCAGGGAGTCTTTTCTTCTCATGAGGTAGCCAAAGTATTGGAGCCTCAGCTTCAGGATCTCTCCTTCCAGTGAACACTCAGGGTGGTTTCCTTATATATGTTGTTGACTACCTTATATATGTTGTTGAATTTGTGTTTTGTAGTATTTCTTCCATGGCTATTTCTTGTCTCCTCCCTACAGTGATACTGTCAAGATCTTGCTTACAATCTTCTTTCTTCTTTGGCGATCACTTGTAGCCGAGTAAGATTGTCTTCCATGAACACGATTTTAACATTGAGTCCATAAGTGACTGTGGAGGCCAATTCTGGGTCCACACGTCCTTCCACAGTGGGGACATTGGTTTCCGGGTGGGAGGTGATCACGGTGTGGATTTGTCAAGCATGCCTTTCTCTTAGCATGTTTCTTCTTTGCGTCCTGAGTTTGAGTGTCTTCAAAGCCCATGACACCTTTGGTAAAGGCTGTTCGCCAATCAGAGCATTTGCAGGCAAGCGTTTCCCAGTTGTTGGTGTTTATACTACATTTTTAAAATTTTGCCTTGAGATAGTCTTAACCTCTTTTGTTGACCACCAGCATTACGCTTTCCATTTTTAAGTTTGGAATAGAGTAGTTGCTTTGGAAGACGTTAATCAGGCATCCGCACAACATGACTAGTCCAACGAAGCTGATGTTGGAGAATCATTGCTTCAACACTGGTGATCTTTGCTTCTTCCAGTACACTGGTATTAGTTCGCCTGTCTTCCCAAGTGATGTGTAAAAATTTTCGGAGACATCGTTGATCTTTCGAGGAGTTGGAAAGGAAATGGCGTTTATAAGTGGTCCATGTTTCACAAGCATACAGTAAGGTTGGTAGTACAATAGCTTTGTAAACAAGCATTTTGATTTCCCTACGAAGGTCCCGGTCCTCAAATACTCTGCACTTCAATTATTAGAAAGCTGTACTGTATACAAATGTACACATTGTATGTGCATGGTTAATGTACACTGAACATGGCTAATATTTTAATGCTGAAGTCCTGTGCCTACTGCTTTGTGCTGTGAGTAAGACCCATGGAACACTGTGGGGCAAACTTCCCAGCAAACATAAGAGGATTGTGCTCCAAGTCATTAGCAAAGGCTGAGCTGGCCCTTAAGGCCACTGGCGTCTGAAAACCTGGAGCAAGCACAGAGGTCAGAGAGGAAAACAAATATGAAGTGAGAGTTCCAGGCGTACATTCCTGTGTTGAGGAGGTAAAATGACAAAAGGGGGGACTGCAGGGGGATGTTTGACAGCACCTTTATTAGTCTGTCTTAAAATATTAGTTTTCAATTGATGGGCTAGAGACTGCGCTAGATAAATTGATTCTCTTTCCCCCCTCTGGCAATCAATTCTTCCTTTTGAGTAGGGAATTGGACATGGTTTTTATTGTTGTAAGCAAGCAGCTCCTCCCTCATATGAAGAACAAGCAGGAATTGGTTTTCCCTGATCTAGCACTAGGTCCATGAGTATCAGCCATGTAGTGAAGGGAAAAGAGGGCCGTTCCCTCCTTGGGTTGGGTGTCCATGGGAAGAGGTTGCTGGAACAGATCCTGGTTTCAACAGTATTGTAATTGAATGACATGCCCCTGGAGTAACAAAAAGGATGGAAATTGCTATATTATGTGGGAGAAAAGTCTCTGTTCTCAGTGGGAACATTTTAAGTATGTCAGGCCAGGTAGTGAGCGGCCCAGGGAATGCAGCGCCCTAGAATGACTCCATGCAAGAAACAGTTAAGGCCCCGAAGTAGCTTGAAGCCGAGTGTGCCTCCCTAGAGAAGGGTGCGTGGGATGCTGCTTGTTTTTCTCAGGAGGTGCAGATGTGCCAAAACATACAGCTGTGCACATTGAGGATGCAGAGCTGAGAATGAGAGGCTTTGTGCTTCATCAGTATTTTCTTGCTGTCTTTGTGAGGCAGCATGCTTCCAGCTTCTTCCTTCTCCTCCCCCAGCACCAGTCCCAGCCAAAATAACACACTATCAGCGGCCAAAGACTCTCTGCAGCATGCAGTATTTCCTGCTGTTTTAGAAATGGGGGCCACAGGAGGGGCAGAATCAAAACCGATGTGTTGTCCATGCTGTTTCAGAAAAATTAAGAGTGTGTGTGTGCGCGTGCGCATGCGCGTAGATACACAGTTACCTTAAAAAAAAACTAGCTTAAAATCATGGGTGCTAAAACATTGGATTTTAAATCTTCATTTGCATTTCAGAATCTACACACCTTTTTTAATTTTTGCATTCAGACACTATCCTACCATTGTGGGCTAATAACGACTTATTTTGACATGTGTAGGGTTTTTTTTAAAGAAACAATAAGGCTACAGCGTATTGTTACTGAGAAGATAAATAGTGCTGTGGCAATTTGCAAAATAAATTGTTTTATTAATCCCTCAACTTTCTGGTGAGGTAAACTTTTGTTTATAAAATAACCCTTCTAAGGCACAGATACACTACAAATTTAGATAAATACGAGAGGGAGGGCAAAGAGAATTTTGTGAAATAAAGGTCCTGTTTTATCGTAGAATGAAAATTCCCAGAGGGTCCTTGGGAAAAGGCCAGTAACATTATAAACTGATTTCAAACTCCATTACAGTTAAGAGCACAGGCCATTGCTATGGTGTTTTTCTGTCCCTTGCTCTAGGCTCATCTTTTAGAATTTGGCTCAGTTTGTTATGTTAATCTGTCTCTGTCCCCATCAACGCCCTTCCAACTGTGATCAGCTCAGTCAAGATGGCAGGTGGGGGCTAAAGTGGATCGTGTGAATCAAGTGGCTTAACATTTATATAAGAACTAAACTCAACAGGGTAAGGCCACCTCCATACCACAGATGCTTGAGTGTGCCAAGTGAAGCCAGGAGGCAAAGTACCATCTGCCAGAGGAACCCATGAAATCATAGAATTGTAGAGTTGGAAGGGAATTGAAGGGTCATCTAGTTCAACCCCTTGCAATGCAGGAATCTCAGCTAAAGCATCCATGGCAGATGGCCATTCAACCTCTGCTTAAATACCTCAAAGGAAAGAGGGTCCACAACCTCCTGAGGGAGACGGTTCTAATGTTGAACAGCTCTTACTGTTAGAATGTTCTTCCTGATGTTTATTTGGAATCTTCTTTATTGTAACTTGAAGCCATTGCTTCAATTCCTAACCCCCAGAGCAGGAGAAAACAGGCTTGTTCCTTCTTCCATGAGACAGCCCTTGAGATATTTGAAGATAGCTATATATCTCCTCTCAGTCTCCTCTTTTCCAAGCTAAACATACCCAGTTCCTTCGATTGTTCCTCATAAGGCTTGGTTTCCAAACCTTTGATCAACTTGGTTACCCTTCTCTGCCTATGTTCTAGCTTGTCAACCTGCTTCTTCAATTGTGGTGTCCAGAATTGGACACAGTATTCCAGGTGTGATCTGACCAAGGCAGAATAGAGTGGTACTTTTACTTCCTTTGATCTGAAGACTATACTTCTGTTGATGCAGCCTAGAATAACATTAGCTTTTGATTGGGGAAACAACAGAACAGAAGCCACCAAGTACTGCTCCTACAGTTGACTTGGATGTTGGCTTTAGTCACGAGATACTTCTGATCATGATCGGGTGCACTTTTTCACCAGCCATGTGTTCACACCTACATTCATCATCAGAAAGGCTCCATACTATTCTCCAGGCCATCTTAGTGAAGACTGAACTATTGCCACTTGAAAAGGAAAGTTCTCTGTCACTTACCCATATCTGGCTCATGACCCTTTTACCTCAACAGTAGCCTATAACAGCCATAGAGGTGGGGAGTAAAGGTAAAGGACTCCTGGATGGTTAAGTCCAGTCAAAAGTGACTATGTAGTTGCGGCGCTCATCTTGCTTTCAGGCTGAGGGAGCCGGCGTTTGTCCACAGACAGCTTTCCAGGTCATGTGGTCAGCATGACTAATCCGCTTCTGGTGCTACGGAACACTTTGACGGAAACCAGAGCGCATGGAAACGCCATTTACCTTCTGGTACCTATTTATCTACTTGCACTGGTGTGGTTTTGAACTGCTAGCACGGCAGGAGCTGGGACAGAGCAATGGGAACTCAGCCTGTTGTGCGGATTGGAAGCGCCAACCTTCTGATCGGCAAGCCCAAGAGGCTCAGTGGTTTAGACCACAGCGTCACCCGCATCCAAAGTGGGGAGTGTGTTTGAGCTTCTACGTGCAGAATATATCAACTGATGCTGCAGAAGATGTTAATCAAAGGACAGAAGAGCTGGTTTTGATTTTGCTCCATATCTGCCAGCCACCTAGACATTAAGCCCCATCCCCGTAACAGCTGCCAAACATCTGCAAGGCTCATAATAGCCCCATAAAATGTGCCCATAAAACACCTCCCAACATGCCTGATCCTAGCTCAGATATACACAAGTGCTTATAACAGGAGCTCTTAGTTCCTCAGGGGACAATATACTTCAGCCATCTCCTACTTGACTCTAGCAGTATAACTGCCACCCAGGAAACAGAGCAGGAGAGAGGATTCCCCAATTTGTTCTGATCCTATATCTGACAAAAAAAAGGGAGGGGGAAGAGAGAGAAGGACATGCCATAGCATCCAAGAACAGGTTGGTTGTGTTGAGGAGTGGGATGCAAGCAGCAAAGGACTGCCAAAGGATATAGGCCAGCTTGTGTGGGAAAACTGAAGTGCCAAGCTGATGATAAAAGACAGAGTAGCCATTTCAGATTTCACTGAGGATGTGAGTCACATTCAACAAGCATCGAGGTCCACTTAACTTTTTTAAGCACCAATAGCTACTGAGCATGTAGAACCAAGTGTTCCTAAGGAATCATATTGGGAGAGCTTTGCTCAATAAGGCACCATATTAATTTTTTAAGAGAAACTGAATATATCCTGAAATACTGATGTTGGGGAGGCAGTGCAGTCACTGCAGTTAAAGCGGGTAACAACGGCAAGCAAAAGACTCTACTTTGAAAGAGAACAGTTTGGGAGAGAAGAGAGGCACACCATGCTCATTTGATTCCTTGAAATGTGGTAAAAAGAAGAACTATCAATGAACAGGAGGGAAAGCAGGCTGAGCTAAGAAGCAAATGAAGTGACCAGTTTGGAAGCAGCAGCAGTGGCAGTATCAGGAGGGACCATATGAAAGGGCTTTGGTATTTGTGAGAGAGAGCAAAGGAGAGGCTCCAGGATACTTTGACAGAGAGGGATTTTTGGTTAAGAACACTTGTGGTAGTAGTTGTGACAGGAGCCACATCTGCACATAGGATTTTATGCCAGATAAGCGCCTTCATTTCTGACTATAATGAGGTATATAAGTGCCTACAACAAATGCTCTGAAAATGCTTTTGTTGTTGTTGTTTCAAATCAAACCTCAATATAGGTGAAATTACGGTAGGTTTTAAATCGTTCTGTGAAACTAGTAGAATCTCTTTGACCCAAAATGCCCCCTCCTTTGGCTTTGTGATTTATCATTGTGGCCTGTGAGCAGAGATGGCATAAGAACAGGGTGGGGGAACGTGTGGTCTGTCTGTTGGCCATGCTGGCAGGGGCTGCTGGGAGTTGGAATCCAACAAAGTCTGGAAGGCCACAGGTTCCCCACCCCTGCACTGAAACCCTCATCTAACCCCAACCTCTCTCCTGTCATCATCTCCTCACTGGCCTTCTCCCCTCTGTTCCCATCCTCCTGCCTGCCTTTTGAAATCCCAGGTGAAAAGTATGTCAATTAGATAATCTCTGTAACTTGCTCATACGCACATCTACTTGTGAACAAATGCTGATTCTCTGCCAGCTTTCCCTTTCTCTCTGTTACTAAGGGAAGGGGCAGGGAAGCCTTGTGCATTCCTCCAGGGAGTTTGTTTAGGCCAAACCTTGGGATGTCTAAGCCTCTCCCTTGAAGAATTCCTTGTGGGCAAAAGCAGGGACCTAATGTCTTCTCCATTAGATGATAGCTCTCAAAGATTTTGACATATGCCGTAACGATTGACGTACTATGTCAGGATTAGGGAAGGCTTAAGTATTTGGAACTCTCTAAGGAATAAGAAATGTTTGTACAATATTCTTGGGAAAAAGGCATTAGGCTAGAACATACATGACTGAACAAGGAGTTACTAGGTGGCAAGGTGAATATTTTCTCTCCCTCCCTTCCTCTCTCCTTCTCCCCCTCTCCTTTTTTAAAACAAGAATATACCATACATTTCAATAAAGTTTGTGACATAACAGCACTGAAAACAAGAATAAAGTATGCTGGGTAGGAGAGGGCAGCTCTTTGCTTGGTTAGTTGCTCCATCAGACAGTTGGCGTTTTCCAGGCTGGCCTTGGTCTGAGCACCTACAGATATAGAGGCTTCACTCCAGTGTTGACCTTCAAAACACAGCAGCTGTGTTTAATAGGATGGGCAGGAATAGCCCTTCCTCTTTAGCAAGCCTAAGGTTCACCTACAGTAACCAGCAAGTTTAGGACTGATTTATCCAGCACCAAGTGTATATTGTGAGGAACATGTTTGTGTAGCCCACAACCACTAGCTTGTCCTACCTGAAGCATCACTGTGCTTCTCTTCCAAATCTGTTACATCCATATCTCAAAACGGTACTAAGTATACAATGATGGCCTCCAAACTTGTTGATTTGGTGAAACATTTTTGCAAACTCCTTTATTCTGGCCTTTGTCGTGCCCGTGCTCTTGTGCCATTTCTGGTCCCTTCCCCCTTATAAATCTGATACATTTATAGAACATATATTCATATCCACAACATCAAAGAACAGTAGATTGCAATACCTTATGGGCTCTAATTCTTAGGCAACACAATGTAATCTGTCATCCTCCCATGCTGTTGGGTAGGGAACAGTCTCTGGCCTACAGGGCTTTCTTATGGTTGCCTCATGCAGTTATGAGTGGATGGACAGGCACTTGCATGTGTTAAGCATGGCTATGCAGTCTGGGAAGGATAAAGCACAAATACAAATTGGTAAGAAGTCACAGTCCACAGATTCACTTCAAGGGACTCACCTCCATGTGTTTTGTTTAGGAATGACTGTGGGAAGGAACCTCCAGACAAAGTATATTAGCAATATATTATCTGGCAGCACTCCTGCCTAAAAAATATACCAATGATAGCTGCACTGCGCAAGAGCTTTCCCAATTACTTTGCCTATAATATTGGGTCCTCTGTGCCCCAGGGTGACTTGTGAGTAACTCATGGTTTCTTTCCCTTCTTCTTTTTTTCTTTTTAAATATTTGTATATCGCCCTTCATCTGAAGACCCCAGGGTGGCTCACAACAGAAAAACTCACGGTGACATTTCTCTTGTGGAAACATCTCAGCTAAGGAAAGTGATATTCCCAGCACCTTGGAAGGATCAAGCTCCTTGCAGTTTCTCAGGTTTGGCATCTAAAAGAAGAGGTGCATAAATTAGAGAACACTGAAGTCATGCCTGAACTTTCCATTGCCACTGACACAGAAAGAGAGACTCGGGATGCTCTTGCCTCTAAAATCAGAACAGTGCAATGCTAGATGTCCAGTACTAATGCCACTTGGGGCTCAACACAGATGCCAACACCATGTTCACAACAGTGGATGCCACGAAATCCCTTGGCTTGGGTGTGTGCTGACTTGTAACCAATCAATCAACCCATGGCATAGCAGGCTATAGGAAAATCAGGTTTTGCATCAGTACACAGTCAGTGTTAGGCAGGCCCATGGGTTTGTGCATCTGTTCAGAGTCAAAGTTTGACTCCCTTACTGTGTCCTTGCCATGTGCAAGAAAGAGTATATTTTATTTTCGCTAAACATTTTCTTGCTCTTCCTTCTCTGCTGATTAGGGTGTCCTAAACATAGAACAGTACAGTGGTATCTTGGTTCTCAAATTTAATCCATTCTGGAAGTCCGTTCCCAAATCAAAGTGTTCCAGAACCAAGGCATGCTTTCCCATAGAAAGTAATGCAAAATGGATTAATCCGTTCCAGACTTTTAAAAACAACCATTAAAACAGCACTTTAACATGAATTTTACTATCTAATGAGACCATTGATCCATAAAATGAAAGCAATAAACAATGTGCTGCAGCCACACAATCAATCAGTCAGTAGCTGAACTGGGTTCCACACAGTCATAAAAACAAAACAAAAAGAGCCACAAAAACAAAAATGCAAAATAAATAGCAAAAAAAAGACAGACCTCAGTGTAACACTCAAAACAGAAGTGTGGCACTCAAAATGGAGCATGTTGAGCTTCCAAAAAACGTTCACACTTACTTCCAGGTTTGCAGTGTTTGGGTTCCAATTTGTTTGAGTACCATTGGCATTTGAGAACCAAGGTACCACTGTACCCAATTTGAAGGGTTGTCAGACAGCAGTCCTCTATTTGAAGAGCAGATTCTGTTGAAAGGTGATGAAGAGAAGCCTTGAAACTGCGCATCAAGAGTTAGCACCTGGTCAGGTTACCTGGTCAGTCTTCCTCATGATGATGCAATGGATTGCAGTTCTAGTTACATTCTAGCAAGCGTTTCCAAATCTGCACCAACACAGATAAGTGCAAATGTAAAGCAAACCTGTGCCTTCTTTGGTCTTTTTTTCCCTGAGTGAGGCATTACTTATTTTTTTAGGCAGTCCAAAAGTGGCCACCCTAAATTGACCAGAGCTAAGATGAAACTTGAGCTGGAATTTATGATAGTGAATCTGTGCAATTTTATTTGCCTGCTGAGCACTTTGAGGTGCTTTTGATATGACAACTTCACTCCTTGTTCCGCAATAGCTAACTGGGGCATGTCTAGCAGCCAATGCAGAAAGACAGCAGAGAGCCTTACTTGATTTATGTGGCCCAAAGGCGCCAACTCCTAGGCCCTCCCAATAAAATATTCAAGGGGGCTGCCCCACCCGCAAAGTTGATGGGCATTGCCATTCAAATGGTGTGCTTGCACTGTCTTGTGATCAATTATGTGGGGTGGTGTTTCCCTGCCCCCCCAATAGTTTATTCAAGGTGACACCCCTGATCTGGCCCTTCTCAGGATAGCCACCCTGACTATCATCATAATCGCCTCCACCACCACCACCACATTTGTACAGTGCTCACTGAGCAAAATGTTGAATGCACTTTATCTCAGTACAGTGGAACCTCAGTTGTCGAAAGTAATCTATTCCGGAAGACTGTTTGACTTCTGAAACGTTCGACAACCGATGCACATTAGGCGGTTGGCAATTTCAATGGAGAAAATTGAGAAATGTGCCTTGGAAGCTGTTCAACTTCCTAGGTGTGTTCAAAAACTGGAGCATTCACTTCCGGGTTTTCGGCGTTTGGGTTCTGAATCATTCAGCTTCCAAGATGCTTGAAAACCGAGGTTCCACTGTAACTTCTACAATGGCCTTGTACTATGAATCAGCATTATTGCTTCTGCATTTGCAGAAGGCTTCCCACACACAGAAAACTCCTGTTTTATGAGGTGATTACGTTCAAAGACACTGTGCCTTTAAGTGAAATTGTGTATACTTGAAAGGCCATTCCTGGCTCATAGTGCATACTCTTAGTCCTTGCACTGCACACAGCATCTTTAATAGACCTTTTCTCTCCTCCCCACCCCCCAAATTTAGCTGCAAACATGCCAAATTGCAAAGCACTTGAACTGCATTTGCACTAAAACATTGCTGTCGAAAAGCTCATGGTTGACTTTAAAATCACAAGATTTAAAAATACTGTAGTGACAACTTTTCATTTGCCTTCTGGTTCATTGTGAGCGGGCAGAACTGCACAATTCAGTACATCACATGAACAGATGTGACACTTTCCCCTGGGAACAGAATCGGCTTCATAGCAGGAAAAGGCAGCTGTCCTGTGGCAGCACTGGAGGCAGCGGACCATCAGCCCTGTCAAGGATGAGAGGCGGGTTAGTCAAGCCAACTTGCTTCCTTCACTAATGCCAAGTCCTGAGGTGATACTCTTAGGTCACAAGACAGGAATCAGCTCTCCAACATTTCAACACTGACATATAAACATGGTGCTTTTTTGACACCACACAATTTGCAAGTTTTCAACCCAGGTAAGTAACTATAGCAGAAGCCAAATGAGGAGTACTTAGATCTTGGATACAGTTAATATTCTTTGCTTGATCTATTGGCACTTTCCAACCTTATTGACATTTATGGACCACAAGCCAGTGACAAAAAATATATATTAGTTTTAGGTCAGAATAATGGTCAGGGGTACCTTTACCTTTACATACTGAAACATGGTGGCACTGTGGGTTAAACCACAGAGCCTAGGATTTGCCAATCAGAAGGTCAGCGGTTCGAATCCCCGCGACAGGGTGAGCTCCTGTTGCTCGGTCCCTGCTCCTGCCAACCTATCAGTTCAAAAGCACCTCAAAGTGCAAGTAGATAAATAGGTACCGCTCTGGTGGGAAGGTAAACGGCGTTTCCGTGAACTGCTCTGGTTTGCCAGAAGCGGCTTAGTCATGCTGGCCACATGACCCGGAAGCTGTACGCCGGCTCCCTTGGCCAATAAAGCGAGATGAGCGTCGCAACCCCAGAGTCAATCACGACTGGACCTAATGGTCTCAGGGGTCCCTTTACCTTTATACTGAAACCCCAAAGCAAAACTCAGTAATTTTCTCAGAGGAAAGCTTCTGGTTTTTGGTAAATCAAGTAAGCTCTGACATATAAGAAAATATACACAAAAGTGCATGCTGATTAACATTGCCCTACTTCCGATGGCAACAAGCTACAGAACAGGGCAAAAGCCTTGCAGTTGTATTACCAGAGCATTTACTGCCTGTGATGTAGATCCCTCTATCTCTGAGAGAAGCAAAGCAAATATGTTAGCAAATACGTTAGCATGGACACATGCTGAATTTCCCACAGCTTGGAACCAGAGTAAATTGGTTGCACTTAGTTCCCATTGAAAACAGTGGGACTTCATGCCTAACTTGTTTTCATTCCCAGAAAGTGAAATCTGCTTTGATAAATAATTCTGAAATAGGGCCTGGAGGGCTGGAACAGAAATGGATAGAAGCCTGCCCTGTCTAAAAATAAAGCCATGCTGTTGTATTATTATTATTATTATTATTATTATTATTATTATTATTATTAAACTGCATGGTTACATATAGTGAATAACAAATTAAATAGTGGGAAGGCACTCATATCTTACTATTTGCTTCACAACCTGTGGCCAGTACTTTGCTTTGAAAAGATGTCATTCTTATGGCATGATAGTTAATCATTGTTACTAAGTGCATTTTTTCATGAGAAGTTAATTATCTTTCAAAGCCCAGCCTTGCCTTATATTGGACTCTGGTCTTGCACAGATGATAAGTGAAAATTCATATTTCTGGCACACTTGAGTGGCCTGTGGATCGGTAGGGTCATTCTGCACTGTAATTTTGTAGGCCCAAACTGCATTCTAGCACTTATGTACTGCACCTGCAAGCCCCTTTCAACAGCAGGATCCCCCCCCCCCCACATAACTGAGGGGAGAAGAGACTTGCTGGGAATGGGGTATGAGATACAGTAAGTGCATTGCTGCCTTTTGAACCTTTTTAAAATAATATAAAATCTGGTAACATGGGCCTTCCAGCCCTGCAGTGGGAGAAGAGCACGGCTTCAAATTAGTTGAAACTGAATGTTAACGAAGGATGCTGAGGATAAATTTGTTGGTGTTACCCCCTTTTAAAGAGGAAGGGTAAGAGCTGCTGTGCTAAAAGAACTTCATGGCTTCTAAAGGATGGTTTTTAAAAGAAAACAAAACAAAAGGAGTGACCATAGAAGGATAAATATGTTTCCAGCTGAGTGGTGACTAACTTGCGGCTCTTCAGATGCTGTTCAGTTACAGCTCTCATCATCCCTCCCCATTGGTCATACTGGTCTGGGGCTGAAAGGAGTTGGAGTTCAACAACACCTAGAGGGCCACAGTTTCCCCACACCTCCTTCTGCCATTCTACCAACTCCAGTGCAAATGTTGGAGGCACAGGCTGATGGAAGAATTACGCTGAGCACAAAATAGGTTTCCTATGTAACCATGACACAGGCCAGCATAGCTTAAAAAGAGTCAAATCTCTCAAGGCGCTGCACTATTTCTGCCTGGACTTGATACATTTGTTCTGCTTCTCCCCAACCCCATGAGGGAACCTAGCCACTTTTGTCCTCACAATGCAATAGATAGGTGTAATGTTGATTTAGCCATTAGCCCCCTCCCCAGCTGTTTTTAGGCAGGCTGTCATTTTGCTGTTTGTTTGTTTGTTTGTTTGTTTGTTTGTTTGTTTGTTTGTTTTTCTTAAAGTGCCACTTTATAGTTAAAGTTCATAGTTGAAAGCTCGTTCCAGAGATGGACATGAATTTGTGATTCAGAGGCCATAGCCAGATGTTAAAAGGATGCACATGAGAATAAAAAGAGGAGGTAGCATGTTCACTGGCCACGGCCCCCAATGTCCGCATCTGGACCAGCTTTACCCCCTCCCCCTCCTCATGTTGACATTAAAAGTCTGAAGCTGAGTTCTTAGTGCATTTGGGTGAAAGTGCTAAGAATCTTTGCAATCAGGGCTCCTGGAAGTTGGGAGAGGGCCTCCTCCTCACTTCATTCCCAAAACATTCTTTGAATTCTTCAACAGGGCTACTGTCACCAGCCAATCAGAACTATGCACCGTTGACATCAGTTGCTAGCTAGCAGAACTCAGTTCAACCTTGGGGGTGAATTAATTGTTTGTTTAAACAGACCCTGGTCAGCGCACTTCCAGAGTGAAGATCTGCAGCGTGTTGCATAATCGGTAAATCGCTAGAAAGGATTCATTGGATACCAAAATTACAACGATGTCTCAAAGAAAAACATGCAAGGTTTGAGCTACTCAAAACTTACTTTTGGCAAGAATGGAAAGATCACTAAATCAAGATCAGAGCTTAAAAATCCAAGTTACTACAGGTAGATGATTGCCTATGGTAAAATTTTGCACATCAAACAAGATATATTATCATCGCCTTTATCACATTCCAGGATCACACCAAGAAATAGAACCCAGGGCAGGAATATGCATGTGAGAGGGCTGAGGCAGCAGCTGGTTCAGTTTTAAAAGGCTTCCTATTGGGTTCCATGGGACAAAGTAAATAGGTTACATTCAGGCAGGAAGCCTTTCCCAGCCCCATCTAGATATGCTGAGGATTGACCTTGAGAGCCACTGCCACTGAGCTACAGCCTTTCCTGTATGTCTGCCCTCCAGGAGCACCACTATTGCTACCCACATGACCTCCCCCCCCCCCACCATTATCCCACTCACTCTGTGATGGTCTAACAAAGATGGCACATCATTCTATGCTAACACAGCCAGTTGCAGTTACCAAATACCCAGCTGTATGTTAAATTTATTGTTTTTCATTGAGCTCACTTTTCCTTTTTTAGATTATTTTAAATAATCTTATGCCCTTTCCTCCTGTGTTTTAGAACCATGTATTTTTGTAACCTGAAAGGGGCAGAGAAGACTTAAGAGGCTGTTTCTATAACTCCAGGTCAGCTACAGGAAACGACACAGGGCAAAAGAGCAGACCCACTGAAATTCCTGGACTTAAAAGTCCATTGATTTCAGTGGGCCTACTCAGAATGTGATTGATGTTGGCTATCCCTCAGTGTATTTATACGATGACAGCCAAACAAGCATTGTATCCTATACTTAGTAAGGTGAGGGATAGGATGGGATCTTAGGAATGGCATGAGAAGTAGCTGTGCCCTTTTACCAGAACAGAGACCATAATCCTATGTGAAACTTGGGGGAAGTTATGTATGAAAACTTGTCTGTAAAACACTTAGTAACATAGAATTGTAGAGCTGGGATTTGTTTTGTTTGTGTTCCATAAAGGACAGATTGTGGTAAAGAAAAGAAAACTCAGCTCTTTAAAAAAATTAAAAACAGTAGCCCCTAAAATATGACTTAAATAGAATAAGCTTAGCGCCTACATCATTCTGCTTGATGAGGTCTAGTTGTGGCCCAAATAGTCTCATCTTCCCAAGCAACAATTCTAGTGGAACATTACCCCACTCCCCATCCAAACAGTTCCTTCTATGGTATCTGTAGCTGTTTTTCATGCCTCGAAGTTGGCATGAGACCAGACACCAAACCAAACGCCTTTGGTTTCCTGATTCTTCCTCTGGGGCCTCTTTTATAGCTAAATCTTTAAAAGAAACTGCAAGAGAGACAGCTTTGTCCCCAGGAGGCTGCATTTTTATGACAGCAATATTGCCACTTGGAAAGCCCACAAAAGGGATATCTTCTTTCTCATGTCAGAAATGATAAAAGCAGGTTAATCAGGCAGAGACCATGCCTCACAAAAAGTGTTTCCCCTCGCCAGGGTGGTCTTGCCTTGGGCTCACCTGCCAGTCAAAAGCGTGGCGTGGGGTGCTTTGCACATTTCTGCAGCGTCTGATGCAGACCACCACTAGAGGCAGGATACTGGGTGGAAGAGGCTGTTGCATAGATCCCAAAATGGAGCAGTAATGTAAACCAGCAGAAAGTTTGTTAAAAAGGAAGAAGTCTCGATAATCGCCAAAGTGAATGAAAGGATTTTGACCCTTTGGCAGTTTCTGATCTCTTTTGCCTGTCTTAAGTTTGGTTAACTATTTATAGAGTGAAAGAATGTCTCCAACTCATAAACAGCGGTTTCCATAACTACTTCCCACATCCAGCACAAGCTGCAGCAGAGCAGATTCATACAAACATCCTGCTTCATCTGGATTTGGGGTGGGTGGGGGTCATGGTGGGTTGTTTATTAGTATTTCAGTTTTCACAATCAGCAGTTTCAGGGAGGGTGATGAAAGGCAGCTGAAAGTTTAACATGAGAATGCTGACGAAGCTGATGGGAAGGGATGATGGGTGTAAGTATGTGAGAGGCAGAAGAGATTAATGAACAAAATCTAAAAGGGCAGCTAGCCAAACTGGAGGTGACTCAAAACTGGACATGAAAGCAATTCATGTAAATGTCTTCTATTATGTAAACAGCAGCCTTGGGAATCCTGACCAGCCCTGGGACCACAGGCAGCAGGTCTCGATAAAAATACCCACCGCCAGCATTGGCATTAACAGAAGATTCTCTCTCACTGCAAAGAGCAGCTTGCTCATGAGCAATTTTAATGGGGACCACAGTAGCACAGGATGGGTGGGATTCTAACCTAAAGTATCATCTTCTCTTGTGCATATCCAGCCAATCCCTGCACTCTGCCGGAGAGAGCATCCTACAGATAACATCTTATCAGGAGGTCCTTCGGCATAATGCCGGTACTGGGTTTTTAGGCTAGTGAGATGTACGCTTTTGGAACAGCTTGCCATGGTATAACGGACAGGTGCTGTCTCTATTCTATTCTATTCTATTCTATCCATCTTTTAAAGGTGCTGTCTCCATTCTATTGTTCCTGTTAAAGACTTTCTTCTTTCCATAAGCCACTTAAGTGGAGATGTATCTTTTGGATTTGAAATTGACTTTTATATATGTATTTTTTAATTGTATTTTATTATATGCAATTGTTTTAACAGTTTTTATAGATATGAATATATATACATATAGTTCAGCTCTAACTGAGCCAGAATGTTGATGTGCATCTTGCTGAAGGAGATGCATAATGTATGGGCAACATTTTCACTCTAACTGAAATCTGAAAGTGCCTCTGCTCTCTGTCTGGGTTCCTGATCTAGAGAAGACCTGCATGTCCAAGCCCTGCTGCCGGAGGCAGATCATTTTATTTGGGCTGGTGTGCAGGATTCAGTTTCAGGAAAGAGAGAAACAAACAAGAGCCAAGACTCTTGTCTAGAGGAACTGTGATGGATGAGGAGAAAAATGAAGGCAGCATCATTTGCCTTTCCACACAATTCTGCTTTCGTGCAGTACATGTAGTTATTATATTTGTGGTGTGGTATTCAGATGCCTCTTTCCAAAGGGGTGCTTCTATTGCAGATGACTTGGTTTTCCCCTGCACTCAGTTCCTGCTTTCACACCACTGCTCACCTGTTTGGAAGGGAGAGGTGGCTCAAATCCAGCCCTCCTTTTCTCCCTCCAATCTCCACCTTTCCCCCATTGTAACAAGCCAAGCTTTTTTTTTCTGGGGGTACGCGGGGGTACGCATACCCCTAAACATTTTGTGAATCTAAGCTTGGCCTCATTGAGGGGAAGTATTTCAATATGAATAGGAAAATGAGAGTACCCGTAAACATTTTTTTCTAGGAAAAAAAGCACTGGTAACAAATACATTTGCAGCACTGAGGGATTGTTGCTGAGATTAATCACCTGGAACTATGTGCTCAGCAGCCCCACCCTTGAACTTGTATATCTCTGTTTAAGAGAGGGGGGGTCTAACAGGGACTGTATTTATGATACCTGAGGATTGCTTCATAAGCAGATAACTTGATTTCTATCTACTTGATTGCACTTGACGATTGGCTGTTTAATGCATAATGCTTAATGCATAAAGTGGCACCGCTGAAAAACATTTTGCTTGAGGCACTGTGTGATGCAATATTAAAGGTACCCCTATAGCAATGGATTGGCAGTGTTTCCTTCACAGATAGAAGTTGCCACTTCACCTCATACGTGTGTGTTGCAGCCCAAGTTTTCCACACTATATAGTTTCCCTGTACAGCTTGTTCTAACAGGTCTCTGGGAAAGCTAGTACACTGGGTGGATCATTTACTGTACTACATTACCAGATTTTTTGTTGTTGTTTAGTCGTTTAGTCGTGTCCGACTCTTCGTGACCCCATGGACCAGAGCACTCCAGGCACTCCTGTCTTCCACTGCCTCCCACAGTTTGGTCAGACTCATGTTGTAGCTTCGAGAACACTGTCCCACCATCTCGTCCTCTGTCGTCCCCTTCTCCTTGTGCCCTCCATCTTTCCCAACATCAGGGTCTTTTCCAGGGAGTCTTCTCTTCTCATGAGGTGGCCAAAGTATTGGAGCCTCAGCTTCACAATCTGTCCTTCCAGTGAGCACTCAGGGCTGATTTCCTTCAGAATGGATAGGTATAGTACACTGTATATAATGCATATATCATATTGTTGGTGTCCGCCAATCTCGAGAGATAGTGGAATGCACCTTCAGGGGTGAAGACAAATGGCTGTATTAGCAGCACCGATGTGACCTCCCTGGGGCACAAACCTGGACCGTGAGTATGGAGGTCCTGGGCTGCCCAGATGACAAGACCCCCCTCCTGGCCTCACTGATGTGCTCCAAAGATATGCAGAGTGATATGTTTGGCTTTAGCTTGGCTGCAGGTGTTGCTGGAAGGAGGTACAAAGTACCATTTAACCCTCTTAAGGACTCCACTCCAAATTGGTATAGGGTTTATTCATTAGCCTTTTCCTTTCCTGAAGATGTCCCACAAGGCAGTGGAGGTTGAGGATTAGAGTTTTCCTTTTCCTAGAATCCTAGATGGACTACCATCCCAGGTTGACAAGCCCCACCTGCTCCTCACTTCCCTCTACAGCATGTGCAGAAACTGCCTTCTTGACCATTGGACCTACAATTGATCTTGTCTCCTAAATCCACTGTTGCCTGTCCTCAGGGGAAGTCCTTAATTCACTGTGGGTTTAAAACCCATCAGTTGCCCTCACTTGGTTTAGCTGGCCAGTTGAATCCGTTCCCTGGGGTGTAGCCTCTGTCACTGCTGACAGCTTCTAGGAGCCACAGATGAGAGCTGAATGCAGGGTAAGGACCAAAGGTGGACAAACTACCCCAGAAAGACCATGACGTGTCTCCCATGAGAGGTGCTACCCCTCCCCTAACACCCCATACACTCCATATATCATATGCACACACACAAGTAAACAGAAAGTTGTCATCAAGGACAGGTAAGACCTGAGTGTCAACACTACAAGAAAATGTACAATTGAGCAATCTCTCAAGTAGCTAGCAGTGATGCTATTACTACTACAATGTAAGAGAAAGGGTGGGAAACCTCAGGCCCCTAGGCCGAATCATCCCACCTTTATTTGGCCCTTGAGACTCTCACCAGGCCACGCCTGAGTGTTTTTGGCTGGTGGGAATGTCTCTTTGAACTCAGATAATGACTCTGGCTTGTCTGGGGGGAGGTTAGAGAAGAGTGCCCAGGTGCGCTGAAACGAGCCTACTGTACAAATGTGGCCCCCAGAGGGTTCCAAAAGGAAATGTGGCCCTCAGGCTGGAAAAAAAAAATCCCCAACCCTCCTGTAGAGAATGGAAACACCAGTACAACTTTATTTACCTCCAAATATGTGGTCACCATGAAGAAGAGAGAGGTTTAGAATCACACAGCATGTAATTGCAGGACATGGCACATGAATGTAGACTAAATAGTTCCAGAATAATGGGTGGGCAATGGCTACAAAAGGTCTCAGGAATAATGGTGCTGAGATAGTTCTACAACATCCTCAGAGCAGGCCTTGTTCACTGCCATTTTGTACTGTGCTTTGTCTCCTTCAGACTGTTCCTTCTTGTGCTACTTACTACTGCAAGTTTAGGACAAGGGAATGTTGTGTTCCCATTAAGTGCAGGCATGTTGCCTTCCAGTTCGAAGGTCATCTTGCAGAGAATTTAAGAATGAGATTCAGCAGGCCCCATTTCTCATTTTCTTTAACTATCTAATCCCCAGTGCATTCATTGAAATTAATCGGCATGTGAAGTGTGGCTGATGGTGTCAACAACATTTGGAGGGCCACAGGTTTCCCATCCCGCCGAACTGTTCATTCATTTAACACGATATTTAAGGATCACAAACAAATTGATCAGTTTTCTTGTGGAATTTATATATTCTGGATCCTTGCTGTATTCCGATTTCCACCTCCCTCTCACTGTTCCCAATGATGGGAAAGTTTTACCATCTGAGATCTGCCGAGTTATTAAATGTGCTGTATTTAAGCACTTGTTTAGAAACCCCTTGCCTGCCATGCTCTCAAATCTATTCTTTTTTACTTTACTTTCTTTTATTTTTTACTTTCTTTCATTATTATTATTAATATTATTTATTATAATTATAACAGCACACATAATTATAGCACAAAATAAATGAGAACATAAGAAGTAACCTAATGACATAAAAAGAGCCTGCTGGATCAGGCCAATGGCCCATTCAGTCCAGCATCCTGTTCTCACAGTGGCCAACCAGATGCCCATGGGAAACCGGCAAGCAGGCCCTGAGCCCAAGAGCCCTCTCCCCTTCTGTGGCTTCCTCAACGACTTGGATGATGGACTCAAGGGCATCCTGATCAAATTTGCAGATGACACCAAACTGGGAGGGGTGGCCAACACCCCAGAGGACAGGATCACACTTCAAAATAACCTTGACAGATTAGAGAACTGGGCCAAAACAAACAAGATGAATTTTAACAGGGAGAAATGTAAAGTATTGCACTTGGGCAAAAAAAATGAGAGGCACAAATACAAGATGGGTGACACCTGGCTTGAGAGCAGTACATGTGAAAAGGATCTAGGAGTCTTGGTTGACCACAAACTTGACATGAGCCAACAGTGTGATGCGGCAGCTAAAAAAGCCAATGCAATTCTGGGCTGCATCAATAGGAGTATAGCATCTAGATCAAGGGAAGTAATAGTGCCACTGTATTCTGCTGTGGTCAGACCTCACCTGGAGTACTGTGTCCAATTCTGGGCACCACAGTTCAAGAAGGACACTGACAAACTGGAACGTGTCCAGAGGAGGGCAAGCAAAATGGTCAAAGGCCTGGAAACGATGCCTTATGAGGAATGGCTAAGGGAGCTGGGCATGTTTAGCCTGGAAAAGAGGAGGTTAAGGGGTGATATGATAGCCATGTTCAAATATATAAAAGGATGTCACATAGAGGAGGGAGAAAAGTTGTTTTCTGCTGCTCCAGAGAAGTGGACACGGAGCAATGGATCCAAACTACAAGAAAGAAGATTCCACCTAAACATTAGGAAGAACTTCCTGACAGTAAGAGCTGTTCGACAGTGGAATTTGCTGCCAAGGAGTGTGGTGGAGTCTCCTTCTTTGGAGGTCTTTAAGCAGAGGCTTGACAACCATATGTCAGGAGTGCTCTGATGGTGTTTCCTGCTTGGCAGGGGGTTGGACTCGATGGCCCTTGTGGTCTCTTCCAACTCTATGATTCTATGATTCCTGCACCTGGTATTCAGAAGCATAACTGCCTCCAACTGTGGAGGCCGAGCATAAGCATCACAGCTAGTAGCTGGTAATAGATGTATTGTCCATGAATTTGTCCAATCTTCTTTCAAAGCCATTCAAGACTGGTGTTAATCACAACTGAATCATAGCTGTTAACGTTTCCCTTTTTAAAAAGGGAAATTCCCTTATTCTGAATAGGATTCCTCGCAAGAAAAGGAAAAGTTGACAGCTATGAACTGAATAAACAACAAAACCATCATTTCCCCAAAAAGTCAGTTTTACTTGCAAGTTCACCCTCACGGATACACAAAATAGTTAGGTGGCTTAACCAGGGCTTTTTTCAGCTGGAACTCACCGGAACTCAGTTCCAGCACCTCTCAGGTGGGTATCATTAGTTCTGGCACCTCTTTTTCTAGAAAAATAGCACTGGGCTTAACCATTCTTGCCTCATAGTAGAATTCCTGCAGTTTTTGACAAGTGCCAGCTAGATTGCTGAACCTTCTTTTGGCTTCTGCCACAGTTCACATGGAATGAGCAAAATATCTGTAAGCATATTTGCACTTAATTGAAAATTTATGTATGAAGTAGACATTTAATCACACAAATCCTACCCAAAGCAATGGCTCATACTATGCCTAATATCCCTGTTTGTTATGATCTTTGTCCATCCCACTTGCCTATGTGTAAGGAACTCTGGGACTTCTAGTTCTTGACAGAGCATGTCCCATGCGGAAGCAGAAATCTCTCTGGCACAAGCACACTCTTTCTCTGCTAGAAAAGGGCTTGGACCAGCAACCTGCTGTTCAGAATGTCCTGCTAATTCTGCTTCTGAATGGCTCCAGCAAATCTCACAAGATCTTGGCAGAGAAATAAGTTGCCATAACCTACAATTCCGCTTCAGTTTCTCCCCTCATGGTAATGGTCTTCCCTTGATCTCAGTAAAGTGTACCCCTCCCCACCCACTTGGGTCTGCACCCAATTCCACCTTTTCAGTGTGAGGATCTTATTAAAACCAAACAAACCTGGCAACCCAGTTATTCACAATTGCCCTTTGCCCATGTGTTCCTCAACTACTGTGTAATGATTTCTCAACATGTTGGCAGAGGGGAAGGAGGACTTGGAGGGTATGATGGAAGGCTGACATTTCATGCTTTATTGATGGAGTACTTTTTCCTGATGGGTGAGGGCTAGTGGGGTTGGGGGTGGGGCCGGGGGAAGGAGAAGGCTTGAAGGAAAGCATTAATATACAGCTCAAGTAAATGGTAGGAGATGGATTAGGAGCTGGTTGAAAATGTGTCAGAATGCAAGAAGAAAAATGAACAGCTGCCTGAAGAAAAATGGGCATCTGATGAAGGACATAAGGCCTGGTGGAAGAGAGATACACAAAGCTGGTGACACTGTTTGGGAAAGCCTGATAAAGAACAGCTGGGTCTGGGCAGAGAGTAGCTCTGGAAAGGGGGAATAAGGTGGGAGGAAGGATGTGAGGGGCTCAGAGACTGATTCCTTCTTTATTTTTATTTGTCTCTGACCCTCTCACAAATTAAAACTGGAAAATGTAATCCAGTCTCTTTCTCTAATGTTCTTCTTACCTCTGAGGGTTACCACCTTTCTAAATTCTGGTGGGTATTGCATACCAATGGCAGGAGTGAGTTTCCCAGCTCCTAATATAATTAAGCATTGATGTTCAGCTCCCTGGCTTGCACACCCTGGTTGGGTGGGGAAGAAAAAACACTTATCAACTGGCTACTATGGGTGAACACTTTCTGTGTTCATTTATTATTTTAACTGATTAATTTTTGTGTGTTTGTCTTTTTTATTTTAAGCTTTTAAGTCACACAGTGACTCTTTTGATGTAACAAGCAATGAATAAATGAGCAAAAATAATGAAATAATAACAATAATTTAATATGAATAAATCTTAAGGGTTGCCGCAATCACCTCTCTGAACTTCTTAACAGTGTAATTGGTGCTTGGCATCTGTGGTATAAGTATTAGAACAGTTAATAATAACAATAACAATAACAATAACAATAACAATAATAAACAGTTTAAAATAATAAAAAGTTTAAAATAATAAAAAGTTTAATAATAATCAGGCTATTATCCCAGATCGAAGCCCTTTCTTTGAATCATGTAAATTCCCTTTCATTCCTCATACATACACCTCATATACTTACACCTTTGGGCTACCTTTGAATGCTATTGTTCAGTTCCCGGGCCAGCCCTACCAGTAGGCAGAATGAGGCAGCCACCTCTCCCGTTCCTGAGAGTGAGATATGGCAGTGGCACACTGATGGCCACATTGTGCCTTGCGGTGTGTCCTACACTCTTAAAGCCAGGCTGCTGGCCTCAGGTGTGGTCAATGCAGGCTGGTCCAATAGGGCAGATGGGGCAGTGGGCACCATCCTCAATCTTCATTCCTCCAAGCTCTCCTGCCTGCTTAACCAAAGGGGTAGCCCTTGCAGATTGCTTTCTCCTCCTTAGTCTCAGTTTTGCTCATGTATTAGGGAGGAAGACGGGGACAAAATCAGAATTACTTGGTTCTGTCTGTCCTTGGCTTTGGCTACTTCTACTGTTGGCCTTCTTGCTTTTTGCCTCACTGATCCCAGCATGCACCAGGCACCATTGGGTGGGGTGGAGGAGTCTATCCGGTTGCCAGGGTCGATGTAAGATTCAACTGCCAGTCCAGTCAGTTTCTATACATGGACAGTTATGGCAGAAGGCAGGGTGCCATCTTGTCCTTCATTTCAGACAACAAAATGTATTGGGCCGTCCCTATTGTTTGCTGTGACAGAACTGATAAACTCTCTTAAGGTGAAAGAAGGCTGAATTCTCCCCACTCATTTAATAGGGTGGGAATAAAGAATGTATCCCAGATTTATTTTCCTCCCTAGACAGGAACTTGGTGCAGCTACTGCCCCCAGCCACATGTTTGCCACTGCATGTACAGTGCCCAACCCAATGCCAGAAACTTCTCATCCTTCATTCCCACTACTGTATGCTGAGATTCGGTGCTGGGAACTGCGAATCTTTTTCCACTGGCCACCTTCTGTATTTGCATTACCTTCACTGGATCAGAGTGTTTCTCTGTCTTCTTCCTTCTGCTCATTCTAAGCACACATCATGCTTTCCCAACAGCTGCAGCCTGGGCAATGCTTGTCCTCCTAAAATGTGAAACGAGTTGAGTTCCACAAAAGTTCCCCGATTCCAGCAGGCTATATTGGTTCACCTCTCCTTAAAGCTCTTGGGATATGTATATATTACAGGGAAACGTGGTTTGTTGGGAAATTAAGCACAGAGCTTTAATTACAAGAAGTATATTTAGATGCCATCAACTCAGATACTTGCAAGCTTATAAATATGGAACACTGTTTCAGGGAGCTTTTCAAGATACCTCATCAGCTCTTGGAAAAAATACACAGGAATATTAATTAGCACCTATCTGGCAATGAATGTTCTTTGCTTCATTTGCTTTTTTTAGAACACGGTTTCTGATGGTGTTATCCTAGGATATGCTAGACTGAGTCTGCAATTCACTGCAAGGCTTCTATGCCTCTGTTGGAAACTAGGAAGGCAGCACAAACTCATGACACTGAACATGCTTTAAGAAACATGTTCTATTGATTTCAATCGGACTTACTCCCTGGTAAGTGTGCATGGAACAGCACAAGCCTATGCATATAAGTTTCACTGTGTTTAATTACGCTTCCAATGTAAGTGTGCATATGATTACAGTCTCAGAGTCAAACAAGACTTGACATTAAATGCATGAACATAATTAACATGGGGGTTTTTTTGTGCCTTTTGTTGCAGGGGTGGGGGCCCAGTGCTGCAAATGAGACCATCTTGAAATTTTAGTCACAAATTGGGAGGGGTCATTTTGTCATAAGGGACGTGGGTGGCGCTGTGGGTAAAACCTCAGTGCCTAGGACTTGCCGATCGTATGGTCGGCGGTTCGAATCCCCGCGGCGGGGTGAGCTCCCGTCTTTCGGTCCCAGCTCCTGCCCACCTAGCAGTTCGAAAGCACCCCTAAGTGCAAGTAGATAAATAGGTACCGCTTTATAGTGGGAAGGTAAACGGCGTTTCCGTGTGCTGCGCTGGTGCTGGCTCGCCAGCTGCAGCTTCGTCACGCTGGCCACGTGACCTGGAAGTGTCTCCGGACGGCGCCGGCTCACGGCCTCTAGAGTGAGATGAGCACGCAACCCTAGAGTCTGACATGACTGGCCCGTACGGGCAGGGGTACCTTTACCTTTACCTTATTTTGTCATAGGAAACTGCCTTATACTGAGTTGGCCCATTGGCCCATGTATTGTCTACACTGACTGACTGCAGTTCTGCAGGGCTTCAGGTAGGGAACATTCCTAGCCCCAACTGGCAATACTGGGAATTGAACCAGAGACCATCTGCCCTCAAAGCACATGGTCTCCACTGAGCTGTGGCCTTTCCCTGTAAGGACTGTGGCAGGCAGAGAAAGAGTTAAGCTTCCCCTCCACACCCACCCACAGGGTCTGGAGCCTTCCCAGGCCTCCCTGCAGCTGCTATGTATATCAAAGCGCACCTTAATGACATTCATGCAATTAACATCATGGCTAGTTTGACTCTTCTTGTTGTAAACTAGGAGATTATCTAGTCTAAGCAGGCTTCCAGGCATTGAACTGGAATTTAGAAACTATAGTAAATTCAACACACCAGTTTGCCTCACCTATTGCTTAAATGCATAAAGACACGTTAAACAGAATCAGCCAGAATAATAGAATCATAGCATTGTAGAGTTGGAAGGGATCACGAGGGTCATCTAATCCAACCCCCTTGCAATGCAGGAATCTTTTTGCCCAGTGTGGGACTCGAAACCGCAACCCTGAGATTAAGAGACTCATGTTCTACAGATGGAGCTATACGGAAGTGGATTCCAGAGGAGTATTTATCCTGATTTGTTTGCATAAAGTTTGTGGGGTGGTTATAGGCTATCAGCTGCTTACAGAACATTCGTTTTGATTTGTTTGCAGTGAGGTTATACGCAGTAGCAGACAACATGGTGGGGCTGTGCCACTCACCTGACCTCCCTAAGGCTGAATCGCTGCAAATACTGGCACAAACTTGATGCTCCTGAAAGCATGTTTGCATCTTTTTTTTTTAATTTAAATTTTTATTAAGTACAAATTAGAAAACATACATATTTACAACAAAAGAAAATACAAAAGAACAAGAAAATACATGTTTGCATCTTACCACCACCTCACCCCTCCCCATCCCAGGATACAATAGCAACCCAGTCGGAAGGAGGTCAGGTGAGTGGTATAGCCCCACCACGCCATTACACTGGGTCAAGCAATTGCTATCCAGTACAATTGCTTTTGGAAGCCCGTTTGATACGCAAGTGTACCAAATCCACCTTAGATGTTCAACCTGAATTTGTCTTCGAACTGTGATAATGCCTCTTACTTGCTTGCATGGAGGATGAAGAGATAAGTGTGTCTTGGTAGAAACCTCTGACTTGTGCATGACTGGAATGTAGCCTACAGCACAAAGGTAGGAGTCACAGCTCTTACCCCACGCACTTTTGCCTCTGGCCCTGCCCAGCTAGCCAAGGGCAGGACTGTAGGTCAGTGGTAAAGCATCTGCTTTGTATGCAGAAGGTTCTGGGTTCAATCTCTAGCCTCTCTAGGGCTGAATCTACACAGATATTTAAAAAACACTATGAAAATGGTTTTTAAAAAGTTGTAAAATATATATGGAATTTGCCATTACCTCATCAGCACCATCTAGTGTCACATTTGTATCATGCACATAAAGCACACTTAAGACATTATATTTGCAGCTGTATATCTGAGTCCTAAGTAGATCCCCCTGTCTGAAATCCTGGAGAATCGCTGCCAGTCTGTGTAGACAAGACCAGTGGAGACTGATCTACTAGGGCAAATGGGACATTGCCTCACCACCTTGATTATTTCAAGCCTACCAGCCTTCATAATTACAATTAGTCCAAAAGAATGCCCTTGTTGTCTGCTTCCTTCTCCTTAGGCTCAGTGTTGGCCTAGTAGAAATCAGCTGCAGGGAGGAGGAGGGGGAAAGTAGAATTCCACCGGTCATTGGCTTTGCCTCCACCTAGTGTTGGCCTCCCTGCCTTCAATTCTATCAGCCCCAGTGGGCACCAGCCAGTCCTGGACCAGACTGAGCTAGATGGAGCAATGGACACAGCATAAGGCAGCAAAAGGTTTACCGCCCTTGTACTTGCCTTCTTACATGCATAGGACCTGGAGGTCCTGCTGGACTACTTAACATGACCATCTGTTGGAGGGACAAAGGAGCATGGGTTTAAAAAAGAAAGAAAAGAAAGCAGGAGGCAATCCTACACAGGAGCAGTTGCTTTCCCACTGCTGCTGGTCTTTTAGGCCTCACATGACATTGGGGTGGGGAATAACCCACCTCTGCACATTCTGAATGGCTGTGGGAAGACAAAGTGAAATGCTGGGGTGTTAAGGAGTCGTGATGACTCGTGGTTCCTGTGGTTGCTTTGCTGCTCACTCCAAGTTTGCTGGTGAGCACTTGAGAGGGTGTCAAGTGCTCTTTTGGTCTGCACCCCTCAGCCTAGCTTCCTGGTCCCCCCAATTGGTTGACATTTATTTATTTCTATACCACCCTTCATCAAAAGATCTCAGGGCAGTTCACAAGCTAGAAATGCAAGACAAAAGCACAAATGAGTAGTTAAAACAGAGGCACCAAAACAATAACCACCCCCTCCCACAAACACATTTGAAAGGTTATAGAATATTAATCAGCCCAAGGCCTGCTTGAAAAGGGACATTTTTGCCTAGCACCTAAAATATATATAAGGAAGGCACCAGGCACGCCTCCTTGGGGAGAGTGAGGAGCCACTGCAGAAAAGGCCCATTCTCATGTTGACACCTTCTGGATGTTGTGTGGAGGAGGCACATGAAGATGGGCCTCAGATGATGAATGCAGAGTCCAGGGCGGTTTATATGGGGAAAGGTGGTCCTTGCGATTCTGAGCCATTTAAGGGCCACGCCTGATGTGTACAATTAGAGATCCAGCTTTAAGCTTAGGTCATGGAATAATTCCAGTAATATTTGCCCATCCTATGTAGGGAGTGGCACTCTGCTTCTCCCCTGAAGTCCTCCCCAAAGCTCAATCCCTTTTTGCTCATGTCAAGTGGCAGTTTCCTACCAGCACAAAAGTAACAGTACTGTATAACATTTTGCTTTACCAGAGCAATTGGATTTAGTTGTGGCCCTGTCCCAGCCCAGAATGTGCAAGTCAAGTGTAGGATTGCTCTGCTGGTGAATTCGTGGTGTTGGTGAGATTTGAACCAGAGACTGACTGGCTCCGGTATGCTATACCAACTCTTAGACTTAGAACAAAAAAAAAAGAGTATCTCCAGAGATTATGCAAGTGTTGATGTGGCTGCCTCTGGAGCAAGCCAGAGCTGTTTCTAACAGTGTTCCATACTCCACAACAATGCTATCTAACATCTGTAAACCACATGTAAGATCATGACACGAACTGGAATGGCCAAGGCCCAGAGAAACCATCTTTGGCTGTAATGTGCTGCTGCTTACCATGTGCAGAGACCAGAATCCTTCAGTGTGCGCTGCAGGCAGGCCTGTGTTATGTCTCGCATGCCTGAGAAAGGCTGGACTACCTGAATCCAAAATCTACTGCGTGCTAGAGCACTGGCTTTATTTGAACAGCAGGAATGGCACGGAGAATGTCCCTAACACTCATCATTCAGTTAGAAACTTTGGAAGTGTTTTGGCGAAAGCAAGAAACCAAAGGGAACACAGTTCAAAGATCCTGGGTGTTTGGAATCAAGGTGTTCATATGCAGATAGTTTGTTCTTCCTCCCCATGGTCCCTCCTCCTTATCCTCTACTCTTAGTTATGGATCCGTTCTTAGCTACTGAGAACATTGTGCCTCTCCTACTTTTCTTGATCTCTTGTCAGCCTAAACATTTTCACAGTAATTTATTCAGAATTCAGCAGATAAAAAAAAAGTGTGCCAGTGCCTTGTGTAACTAACTATTCAGCCAGTGAGGCTGATTTTTCCTGGTTCCCATTCACATCGCATCCTGCTCTCCTTTTCCTCGCCGATGCGCATGTGGCTCTAGTTTGGCACAGTGACTGGCTGGCTCTTTGCAATGAACATGTGTGGAACTTCCTTCCTAAGGTCTGGGTGGAGATGATTATTAAAGGGACAGCCTCGCCTTTTGAGATAACTGACAAAGCCAGTGGATCTCTGCCGAACAAAGGCCTGTTTGTTCCATGTCAGGCACGCATGCACACACACACATATCCAAAAGGCAAGTTTGGATAAGTCCATTTTGGGTGCAAATGTGAAGCAAAGGCAAGCTGGAGGAAGTTGGTTTGAGATTCTTCAACGAATTTAACTAAGTGGGGAGGGAGATTTTGAGTGTGAAGAGAGATTTCTTAAAACCCATCGGAGTCCTCTTATGACAATTTAACCCACAGCTCTCCCCCCCCCCCCAAACACACTATTCAGCTGGAGGCTGGCTGAACAGTTTCTCTCTCTGCCATTCCCCCTCCCCTGCTCTCCGGCTGCATCCTTTGCTACATCCGGGCCAGGAGGTGAACTTCCTGGTTGCCCTAGAAACAGAGATGAAGGCCAGATTCAGACAAAGCCAACCAAAAAGTGCCTCTTTGTTGGTGGCTGAGCAAGCTCCACCATCCAAGTAATTCCCTCCCGCCTTTTGGCGGATTAGCTGTGTGTGTGTGTGTGTGTGTGTGTGTGAAGAGTCAGATGGAATCTTCATGAAAGAGGCTGACAGTTGGTAGCAAGCAGTTGCAGGGGGTGCCTCAGGGAAATGTAGCTAGGTAATATTTCTATTAGCTGTGTAGGTTATGAAGAAGCAACAACACACTATACACTGCTTTTTAAAGAGTTAAAAATGCAACATTTTTATGTTTTGTTCCCCACCCCCTTTTTTTCTTCCTCTCTTTTTAAAGATCACAGATTTCAATCACAATGTGTGGGATCATTAAGGCATAATCATAGGGGGGAAGTGGGGAAAGAGAAGGGTACTTTTATGCAAACATTTCATCAGCTGTGAGCCGTTTCTCTGCATCCCTTCCTTTAGACCACCTTGTCTCTATTTTGATGTGACATGCGCTCCTGCATGCACCCATGCGCATTGCCTGGTGCTGGTAAAATGGCAGCAGAAATCAGCAGCACCTGTATTTGCCAGTGATGCGCCATTGACTCCTATCCGTATGTATTGTGATTGCATGCAAATGTACATGCCTATTTGCAATCTAATAACTTTGTGTGTCCATTGGTTTCTTCTCAGTTCTTTTGCCCAGAAGTTCATGGCCAGGGATAGAAACTCTTAGCAGCTGATCCACCAGCTAATGCTGATGGTGTCCTATGATTTGTTGACGATTCAGTAGGATTTTTTGTTATCCTCCATTGTGGCCACGGCAAGAGAGCAGGGGAGCTGTCTGTAGCCCTGCATTGTTTTCAATGGGCATAATTCATTTAGCCTCCTGTTTGGCAGCCATGGCTTTATTCTGGAACTCAATTTCAAACCGACCTGAACAAGCATAGGATTTCCACTAAGCTCTGTTCTTCCCCTGCCATGCCCCAAACACCGTTCTTTTTTCTGTTTGACTAGTGGTGTGGTGCCAGCAGAGTGCATATGCCAGTGTAATGAAACAGTGACACAACGGTATTTCAGTGCCAGAGAAAACCCACTATGCCAAGGTAGCTTTCTGATCTACTGAGGAAAAAGGATTTTAGTAGAGATGCTCTTCTCATATAGACCTAAGGATAGTGCTAAGTGCTTGTGATTTACAGTGCCCCATATGGGCAGAAGTGACATCACTTTGAATCAAATAATTCTGTTCCTAGGAAAGGAATAGGGTTTTCTAACAGTTCTGAGTTGTTTTTTTGCTGTCTTAGCTGATCAAGGTTCCTGAGTGAGATCTTCAAAATAAATGCTGCAAGCAGAGTGAGATATTCAAAACAGATGCTCCAAGCAAGGCTTTTTGTAACTTTTACATCTTTAGACTGTGTCCTACAGCAGTGAAAACCTAAAGTAGTTGACTAGTGCGGTATAAGGGATGTTAGCAGAGGGGTAGTACCCCTGGTGGGAACGTGTTGTGCTCCTTCTGGGTATTTTGTCCAACTTTGGTTCTCCTGTGGAGACAGAAGAATGCCAACAACAAAGCTGATTAGTTAAGTGATTGTTTTTTAATGCTTGCATTCCCCCCTCCATATAAATGAAACTTTCATTTAACAATTTCTTTGTTTACCTCTGGGATGGGACACGGGTGGAGCTGTGGTCTAAACCACTGAGGCTCTTGGGCTTGCCGATCAGAAGGTCAACGGTTCAAATTTATGCAACAGGGTGAGCTCCCGTTGCTCTGTTTCAGCTCCTGCCAACCTAGCAGTTCGAAAGCATGCCAGTGCAAGTAGATAAATAGGTACCACTGTGGCGGGGAGGTAAACAGTGTTTCTGTGCACTCTGGCTTCTGTCATGGTGTCCTGTTGTGCCAGAAACGGTTTAGTCATGCTGGCCAGAAGACCCGGAAAGCTGTCTGTGGACAAACGCTGGCTCCCTTGGCCTGAAAAGCGAGATTAGCACCGCACCCCATAGTCACCTATGACTGGTCTTAACCATCCAGGGGTCCTTTACCTCTGGGGTAATTGTAGCTCAGTGACTGAGCATCTGCTTTGCATACAGAAGGGGCCTGGCTTTAATCTCTGGCATAGCTTTCTTTCTTTTCTTTCTGTCTCCAAACCTTTATTAGGCATTACAGATATAGACCATCTAAAAACATCCATATACAAATTTTTTAAAATATATACAAAGAAGCAGCCATATAAGATATATAGTAACAGAAATTTTCACTGGAATGTTTTCCTGCTAAACCATGCCATTCACCACTCTAAGAGATACTATTGACAGAACCTCAGCCACCCTTGCAGTTACCTCTGGGGTAATATCAGACAGGTAGAATCTGATATTTTCATTGTGCCATGATGTTAAACTACCCAAAATGGGGGATAAAACGCATTTACGTAGCTGGTTATACAGTGGACAGTAGAAAAGAATATGTTCTACATGTCCAGCACATTCAAATAACGTCCGCAATGTCTATCATTTCTAGGGATGTTTAAATATCTGTCGTTAACAAAAGCTGAGGGGAAAACATTCAGTTGGGCTAACATCAATGCCCTGCATTGGGCTGGAATTATAACTTTGAGATATACGTGATTGTCAGGGACTCAGCGGGAGCGCAGGGAGGAGAGGAGATGGAAAGCGAGGGGGAGCAATCCGAGGGCAGCGTAGGAGAATATGACAGCAGCCCGATAGATTCCATGAGCCTCTCCAGCGAATCGGAAGATTCACAGAAGGGGGCGCCGACGGGCAGGGCAAGGGGCGACCCAAGGGGGACACCCCAGAAGCAAGGGGCCAGCGGGGACTCCCAGAGCAGCAGTTGCAAATCAGGACCAGCTTCCCCACCAGAGCGTAGTGGGGGGGAGGAGTCCCAGGTGTCAGAGCCCACATATGCACCACCAGCGAGAGAAGATGAGTCAGGGTGGACCACGCCTCCATCGGAGAGCGAGTTAACGGTTAAGAGGAAAGTTGCAGGCTGGGCGCGCACGCCAAGTTCAAAGGTACAGGCGAGCGGCACAGAAGGTAGCCCGGATAGGGAACCAGGTCCTAAAGCCCGCCGGAAGGAGGGGCAAGAATCGTCAGGGTCAGCGTCAGAGGAGTCCAGGAAGGATGAGACCCTAGCGGGCAGGAGGACCCAGAGGAGAAAGGAATTTAGGAAGAGGTGGAGCAAAGCGAGAGTCTTAAACTGGTGTGGAGGGGGAGGAGACTCAGACAGGACTTCGCCGGTCTAAGGTCGAGACGTAGAGCTGCACGCTGCGGCTTTAAAATGGAGACTGAATCTCAATAAAGACTTTTGTACATAACTACAGCCTAGCGTTGGTCCTCTGTGAGCTGGGACCTGGAGGCAGCTCTGACAGTGATACTGTTATCAGTTGTATTTAAACCATAGAACTTGGGGGAGCAGATTTAATTTACAGCTGACTCAATGTTTTGTTTTTCAATATCCCTTAATCTAATTTGGATATTGCGATAAATATATTGCTCACTAGAATTATACAATAATTCCAAGCCAATACTAATAGATCTAATTTTGGTGTGTATAAGTTAGAGCCATCTGGATTTATAGGAGTCCTTAAGTACGGTAAATCGGAAAACAGACTTGAAGGTTGGGAACGGAAATGGCAACGCTGCCAGTGTTTTATAGTGCTAGTCCATGCCCAGCATTCCATCATGTGTCTACCTAATTCTGGCATAGCTCAGTTGATAGAGCATGAGACTCCATAATCTCAGGGTCGTGGATTCAAGGGCCACGTTGGGCAAAAGATTCCTGCATTGCAGGGGTGGACTAGATGACCCTTGTGGTCCCTTCCAACCCTACAATTCTATGATTCTTTGATTCTAGCTGCATGTAGGGAAGACAAACATCCCTGTCAGAAACTAAAGAGCCCCAGCTCCTTCCAGACAACACAGTAGTGTGGGGATGATTAGGGAGGCAGGAGAGGATATATTATTTAATCATATCCTTCCTAACTTGTGCTAGCAAGTTCCATATTCTAGCAGAGTTCCAAACACACACACCCCTTTTAAATTACGCAGCAATCAGCTTGTTGCTGACTCATCTGAGTCTTACTATTAAAGATTGCTTCCCGGTAAAATCCCTTCTAATCCCTCTTAAAAATAATAAACACAAAAATCTGATTAACGTTAATATAAAAGTAGTTTACTCACAGATTCATTCAGGTTCACAGACATATCCCTTAAGGCAGGCTTAGGTTACATAACAACTAGAACTATTCCATAAAGAAGTTTGTCCCAAGTGACTGCAACTATGCAGTCACTTCTCCAAACACACAGCAACATACAAAATGGAAAACACACACTGATGAGAACATGGAGGCCATGTGCTCCTCCATGCTAGTACAACAGACCACACACTCTTCAAGACACATGTAGTGGAAGTCTGTCCCAACTCAGGAGGAAACAGGAAATCTTCTCCTGAGTGGTAAAAAACATCCCCTAACATGTCCACTGTAGGAATGTTGTACAGTGGTGCCTCGCAAGACGAAATTAATCCGTTCCGCGAGTCTCTTCATCTAGCGGTTTTTTCATCTTGCGAAGCAAGCCCATTGACGGCTTAGCGGATTAGCGCTATTAGCGGCTTTTAGTGGCTTAGCGGCTTAGCGGCTTAGAAAAAGGGGGGGGGGGGAAACCCGCAGGAACTCGCAAGACATTTTCGTCTTGCGAAGCAAGCCCATAGGAAATTCGTTTTGCGAAGCACCTCCAAAACGGAAAACCCTTTCGTCTAGCGGGTTTTCCGTCTTGCGAGGCGGTCGTCTTGCAGGGCACCACTGCAGGGCACCACTTGACTGCAGTTTTACAATCCACAAGTAGACAATGCTGAGCTAGATTGACCAATGGTCCAACTAGCTACAAAGCAATTCTTCTATTCAGTAGCTTTTGCACCCACAGGGCTTCAAATACTTTTGTGTTGATATGTCAATAGAGACAAAGAGCTAAAAGCCACTGGAAGGTGAAGCTAGATGTAATTCTGTATAGGCAATTAACATGTTTTTGTATTGTAAAAGTGGGGGGAAGAAGAACCCAAGCAGTTTCTGAGCCATGCAAGTGGGGAGGAGATATTTAACTCACTCCCTCTTTTTCTCCCTGCCAAGATCCCAGTAGAAACCTCTCAGAAGCTGCTATTTGCATTTCAAGGGAAGCACTAATTTTGGGGCCTGTGTAGGAGGTGGAAAGTATGTGCAGGGGTGGGGGTGGAGAAACCATGCGTCTTTAAAGAGATAGCTGTCTATTTATTTATTACATGCATACTCTTTTTGCCTACAGTCTGTAACAGCCTATCCCTTGCCCAGAGGTACCAGATTTGGGTGAGCTAGTCTAAAAGACCTTGAAAGCAGCTTGCATATTGAAAACACTCCAGACACAGTAAAGAGAATGATTGAACACTAGCAACACCAAAAGCAGCATAAAACACAATGAGAAATCAAGGTCTAAAAATCAGGAGATCTAAAATGCCTGATGCCAAAAGGACATGGGTCTCTCTGGAAGTGCTACCTGGAGGATGTATGTTTGATTCCCCTTCTGGCTCTTTCAAAATGGGCCTTAACACCTTCACTTTTGGCCCTGAAAGGTAGTATAAATCCTCCCCAAATAATGTAGAACTGAGGTGCCACAACAGAGGAGGAGAAGGAGAAGGAGAAGGAGAAGGAGAAGGAGAAGGAGAAGGAGAAGGAGAAGGAGATATTTATACTCCACCCATCTGGCTGGGTTTCCCTAGCCACTCTGGGTGGCTCCCAATAGAATATTAAAAACACAATAAATACATAAAATATTAAAAACTTCCCTAAACAGGGCTGCCTTCAGTTATCTTCTAAAAGGTAGTTGTTTATTTCCTTGGCATCTGATGGAAGGGCGTTCCACAGGGCAGGCGCCACTACAGAGAAGGCCCTCTGCCTGGTTCCCTGTAACTTCACTTCTCACAGTGAGGGAACCTCCAGAAGGCCCTCAGAGCTGGATCTCAGTGTCTGGGCTGAACAATGGGCATGGAGATGCTCCTTCAGGTATACTGGACCGAGGCTGTTTAGGGCTTTAAAGGACAGCACCAACACTTTGATTTGTGCTCGGAAACATACTGGGAGCCAATGTAGGTCTTTCAAGACTGGTGTTATATGGTCTCGGTGGCCACTTCTAGTCACCAGTCTAGCTGCCGCATTCTGGATTAGTTGTAGTTTCCGGGTCACCTTCAAAGGTAGCCCCATGTAGAGCGCATTGCAGTAGTCCAAGCAGGAAATAACCAGAGGTTTGACTTGGTCATCACGCACCTCACTTCAGAAGCGGTGGGGGACTTGGAGAAAGGCCTGCAAATAATATATTAATACTTGGGCAGGGGAGAAGGCAGTCCTTCATTGACCCAGATCCTAAATTGTTTAGGTAAGTGCCAACACTTTGATCTGTTCTCAGAAATGGAGTTGCAGCTGGGGCAATTGTTTCAGAACTAGGAAGATTTGACTAGTCCCAGACAGTAATCTGACTGTTAGATTTTATGCTGTCAGAAATTTCCAAGCATGTTTCAAAGGCAGCTCTAATAACATGACATTAGGGTAATCTAAGCAAGATATTTCCAGAACATGGATAACTATGGCCATGTACTTACAGTATATATGTTTCAAATACAAACTGATGAATGTGTGCTATTTCACTGACAATGTGTTTTACATAGTTTAAAGTATACACTGTGGACTAGGGCAGCAATAGCTGATTTGATAGTTATTTCTTTCCAAAATGCATACTGTCCAGATGTGTGGCTCACAAGCACAGTGCCTATTAGTAGTCCATAAAATACAAGATTTTGTAACCTTCCACCCATTTTGTATGGATGGTGCCCCTTATCACCTTTGAAACTGCACTCTTAGGATAATGGGTGAAATGTGTTGTCAGAGCTGCCTCTAGGTCCCAGCTCACAGAGGACCAACGCTAGGCTGTCGTTATGTACAAAAGTCTTTATTGAGGTTCAGTTTCCATTTTAAAGCCGCAGCGCGCAGCTCTACGTCTCAACCCTAGACCGGCGAAGTCCCGTCTGAGTCTCCGCCCCTTCCACACCAGTTTAAGACTCTCGCTTTGCTCCACCTCTTCCTAAGTTCCTTTCTCCTCTGGACCCTCCTGCCCGCTAGGGTTTCATCCTTTCTGGACTCCTCTGACGCTGACCCTGATGATTCTTCCCCCTCCTTCCGGCGGGCTTTAGGACCTGGTTCCCTATCCGGGCTACCTTCTGTGCCGCTCGCCTATACATTTGAACTTGGCGCGCGCGCCCAGCCTGCAACTTTCCTCTTGACCGTTCCCTCGCTCTCCGATGGAGGCGTGGCCACCCCTGACTCATCTTCTCTCGCTGGTGGTGAATATGTGGGCTCTGATACCTGGGACTCCTCCCCCCCACTACGCTCTGGTGGGGAAGCTGGTCCTGATTTCCAACTGCTGCTCTGGGAGTCCCCGCTGGCCCCTTGTTTCTGGGGTGTCCCCCTTGGGTCCCCCCTTGCCCTGCCCATCGGCGCCCCCTTCTGTGAATCTTCCGATTCGCTGGAGAGGCTCACGGAATCTATCGGGCTGCTGTCATCTTCTCCTACGCTGCCCTCGGATTGCTCCCCCTCGCTCTCCATCTCCTCTCCTCCCTGCACTCCCGCTGAGTCCCTGACATGTGTGTTTACTGATTTTCTGCCATTGGCCTTGGCCAAGTTACTTGTTCTCAGCCTTAGCTCCCCATTTCATAGAATTGTAGAATGGTATTGTTGGAAGCAACCATGAGATATCGCAATATAACAATACAATAACATTACACTTAGATATCAAATGTGTCTTTGAGAGGGAATGTGCTGAAAACCTGAGATTGCCGTTTAGATTCTCTGATCAGTTCTAAGGCCCAGTCTTCAATGGAAGCTTTGCATACTGTTTGGGAAGGGCTTAGGTTAGTCCTTTCTGTGGACTCACAAGTTTCTGAGACTGTGAATAAGCGCATGGATGCTATTGGCTTTCTGTCATTGTTCTGGATATGTATGAGTACAGTCAGAGAAGCATGACTTTTATATTTGATACTTTTATATTTATTTACAATGCATTTTTTTTGAAATAGCGATGGTAGAGGAAACCTGAGGCCAGGACAGGCAGATGTGTTCAGTTAGGGCTGGAGCAGATGCATGGAGCCCGTGACTGGAGTACCACTAGCACATGAGCCACGTGATCTATAGTCCAGGCACAGGCAAACCCTGGCCCTCCAGATGTTTGGGACTACAATTCCCATCATCCCTGACCACTGATCCTGTTAGCTAGGGATGATGGGTATTGTAGTCCCAAACATCTGGAGGGCCAGAGTTTGCCTATGCCTGATCTATACCAAGTGATAGTGATTATTATATTTCCGCTATGTAATATCAAAACCCCGGCTATGCAGAACCCATCCATTATAAAATAAATATGATTAAAAAAGAAACAGAGTGGGCTATTGTTGTTTTTTAAAATACACTCATACACCAAGTAAGCTAACTTTAAATGAAACACGGTTATTTTAATTACAGACAAAATCCATACTATGATAACATCTGGCACCCAGGGCTAAAGAGCCTCCATTAAGTCCATGCCTCCTGAACTAATTTCTATCGGAAGATCAAAGGTACCTCTTGGCTGGGTTTTCTGCAGCAAGATTATTTTGTTTTAAAGTTATGGCAACTGACGGTCCTTAAGCATAATGGGAATCAAGTGCTGTGAGGGGCCCAGATGTGATGCATCTGCTGGATAGCCTAGAAGACCAGTTCTGTGAATCACTGCAAGTGGGCACACAGCATCTCCAAGCTACAAAGAGGAAGCCCTTCCCATTCTAGCCACATTCACAACATACATGTAAATCACTATGATACCACTTTAAACAGTCATGACTTGTCTCAGAGAGTCATGAAAGCTGTAGCTTGTTAAGAGTACTGAGAGTGGGTAGGAGTCCCCTATTCCCACCACAGACCTACAGTTCCCCAGGTTCCTATGAAAAGGGACTGACTGTCTAACTACTCTGGAAATTGTAGCTCTGGGAGGAGAATTGTCTCCCCTGAAAGTATGACTTGCTTCTTTTTTGTTCCCCTATGGATAATGCTAGCAGGTGCCTGCATATGAAATATAGCCTCTGAGAAAATAGGGATGGACAAGTCTATTCATTTTGGTTTTTCTCAGTTTTGAAATTTTTTTGCATGGTTTTTGTTTTTGTTTCCCCACCTCAAGCTTACCTTCTTTCTCTGAAATCTGACTAGTAGGTCTCCATTTATCTCTGCTACTACAGTCGTACCTCTGGTTACATACACTTCAGGTTACAGACTCTGCTAACCCAGAAATAGTACCTTGGGTTAAGAACTTTGCTTCAAGATGAGAACAGAAATTGTGCTCTGGCGGCGCGGCGGCAGCAGGAGGCCCCATTAGATAAAGTGGTGCTTCAGGTTAAGAACAGTTTCAGGTTAAGAACGGACCTTCGGAACAAATTAAGTACTTAACCCGAGGTACCACTGTATTTTGTTTGCTTTAATAACCTCATCCCAAATCTTTGTTGATTCTCCGTTTGTGTGTGTGAAGCATTGTGTGTGAAGCAGTCCTCACAGCTATATAAACGGTGCACGAGTCCACATGCATCCAAACGCCGAGGCTGCTTGCCTTGCAGCCTTGTGCAGTATGGACATGCAAGGCCTGGGCTGAGCTTTCCCAGATGCCTCTTCATTTAGGAATGTAGCCCCTGCAAATGACAGGAGGGGCCTGTTCCAGCTCCCCAAGGGAAAGGGACTTGTTACACAGATACCGAGGATGCCGCATGACTCGTTCAGCAGATACTGACGATGTGGCAATATTGGAGCCATTCTGTCCAGAAAAGATAAAAGACCAGAGTTTTGTCTGATGAGACACCAGCCAGCACATGATTCCCTCTTGATCTAGATTTGTTAAAGGGCAGCGCTCTGCTGACAAGCAGCTTGAAACCCTCTTGAGCCTCTGAATCTTTCCATCTCGTTTGCTCCCGCAAGGCCTTCCTCTCGCTTTTGTTTGACAGCTGGGGAAATTGTTTACCCCCATTTTAAAAAATGAAAGCTGAGATTCCAACTAATTGTGGAAAGGGAGAGGTCTGGCCATCCCCCTCAGCTGCCCCCTTGCACTCCCAGACTGTGTAATTTAGACCTTAATGGTGAATGTACCATTTTTTAAAATTATGGGGGAGTTTGCTTTGCGTGTCTGTGTGGGGTGAAATGTAGGGGCGTGCTGAACATTCATTTCTTTGTCTTTTGGTTCCAACTTGGGTTCCTGTGTTGCATCTGTGAAGCCAGCTCAGTGTTTGTCCCCCTCGGCAGCATCCTGATTCCTCAGTTCCATGACGGCGACTGCAGTCCGCCTGAACAAACATTCCCTTCAGTGAGTTTTCAATGCTCCCTCGAGGTAGACAAATTGGGTGGGACCCCCTTGTTTCCAGGACAGGAGAGAAGATTTAACCCTAGAAATCCACAGCCTGCAGGTTTTGCTATTGATGGCATGGTTGTGTTTCTCCCCTGCTTTCAAAAATTTGTTTGGATTTCATGGATTTCATGGGAAATGCGTTCTCTCCATGACCCTAAATACAGGCGTGCGCCCTGCCCTAAAGCTGCTGGTAGGGAACCAGACTCCCAGCAGAAAAGATTTGAGCCTGTTTGCTTGCCACTGAAAACTCTGGTAATGGAAGCAGATGGATGTCATTCCCCCCGCCCCCGCCATGTTTCCTCCTCCTTTGTTTGTTTGCACCTTGTGCTTATGCCTGCAGTATATAGTGAGCCTTTGGGAAACGACAATATCCTGGGCTGATTCTTACATTACCAGAGAAGTGAGGGGGAGCTCCTCCCCATGGCTACAACCTCTTGCTTTGCACACATTGAAATGTGGGTGGTGGACCATGGGGGAAGTTCCCATGCCAGTTCTAAAATCATAGAGTTGGGTGGGACCTTTGATGTCACCTGGTCCAGGGATAGGGAACTTGTGGGACTCCAACTCCCACCAGCCCCAGCCTGTGTGGCCCGTGGTCAGGGACAATGGGATTTGTGGTCCACCAACATCTGGAAAGCAAGTGGTTCCCCACCTCTGGCTCTCCATCCTAAGTAATAGTTACGGTGTCTCCTGAGGGTCCGTGGCCAGTGTGACTGAACCGGTCGCTCTCCCCTAAATCCGCCTCTGCGCTGTTGAATGGCTCTTACCCTCAGTAAGTTCTTTTAATATTTAGTCGGAATCTCCTTTCTTCTCGTCATTTGACTCCATTGGTTTGGGTCCTTCCCTTTGGAGCAGCAGAAAACAAGCTTCCATGTGGCAGTCCTTAAGATATCTGAAGGTGTCTGTCACATCACATACTTCAAATAACTTTTTTGTTACATCACTTGAAAAACTGCTGATACTTGTTCTGGGACTGCTTACTGGTGCACCCTAACTCAAATTGGGAAGGATGCCCCATCATACATTGAAAGCAGGGGGGATGCATAATAAGGGCACTCACCTCACACTTCTTTTAAAAAACATTATATTGCACAACTGCACAATAAATAAGGTTTCTTCATCTCACAACTCATTTGCATGTATGGAGCTTATTGGTTGGACTGCTTACTGGAGCTCCATTTTAAAAGGAATGCAAGCCTCCTTCCACCCCCACGATAGAACAGATGGTATCAGACGGGGGCCCTCTGGTGGTTGCTTTGGTACCTGCAAACTCCCTTGGCTAATGCCACAGACTGGGTTCACATTTCGGTGGCATTGCTTATCCTCCAATCGCACCATTTGAGCCGATGTACTACTAATGTTTAGAACACTGTAGTGCATTTCTAACAACTGCCAGGTTTCTCAATACATCCAATCTGTGCTCAGCATTTGGAAAATTGATGCAAAGTAGAAGAAAAAAATCCTGCTCTGGTTGGACAGAACTTATGAAAACCGAATTTATTTGTTCTTTCATTCATTCAAAGCACTTTTTTAGCCTGCTTTCCAGCCAAAAAGACTCTTAAAGCAACTTACCCTAAGATCCACAAAGCAAGGTAATGGCTGCCCACAGGCTTACAATCTGAAACACAGCTGAAAAGGAAAATGGGATAGAGGGGTGGGGGTGGGGACTAACTCAAACGCTACTAGTTAAAGTTTTAAGAACAACCAGCCGGCATGGAAACAGACAGGAGAAGCCAAAAGGAGCTGGTCTCTCAGCAGAGCCAATGGAGTGGCCTGCTTCTCTCTCTCTCTCTCATCCCGCCCCACCCCCCAAATCCTAAATATACAATCCAAGCTGATGGTTGGGGCTTTGACTCTACAGGGCTTTCTCTTCAAGAGCTGACCATCAGCTGAAAGCCAGGGCTTCAAATTGCCTTGCAATCCTCTTTCTTCTGCCCAAGTGTAGTGCAAATGGGTTTGACTTGGCCAAAATGGCCTGGTGGGCCTGATTTGACCCACGGATCAGATTTTCCCCACCACCCTGCACCCAGGTTGAAGCTTTGGAGACCTACTTGCCTTTGAGATTTACCATCAAGGGAGATTATAAACACACATCTCCAGGTCTTAAATTTTTAGGAAAAGAGATAGCAGAGATTAAAAACCTATATGGAAACACCTCAGTCTGATCTGAAATTTATTTGACCCAATTCCTGGTGTGTGGGGACTTCTGATAGGTATTTAGCACTTAGAAAGAAATGGACTCTGCGCCTACTTTGTCTCACTTTCAACTTTGCTTTCTTAATGTGTTCTTGTGTTAAGCCCTGGCATTAAAAATTGGAGCTGGGGCTGAGCAAGCTTTAGCACCCATTAAGCTCTATTGCTGCCTGCTCAATCTCCCTGGTAATAATTAAGATCCATATGAATGCACATAGAGATGTCGGATCTGTTTCAAAATTAATGGGTTGCTTCACATTGCGGTGATGCTCTCAGTGACATGAGAGAAGGAATGTGGTGCAGAGCTGTGATGTTGTTAAACAAGAGACAAGGTGCTTATATAAGGGACATCCTTTTAAAAACAAGGGTGTAGAAGGGCTTACTTTCCGCCAGGGCTTAATCGCAGAAGGTCATGTGGGTTGAGCTCAGGAAATCGCCTTCCTTGTTAGTCATGCCTCAGTCCCTTCAGACATTCACTTAAAATACACAAAAAAAGTTACAAAGATTGCTCTTTGGAAAAGAAAGCAAAAGTTAGTCATCGGGAGAGGCAGTCTGTGTTTTCCATGGGTCTCGCCATCCAGGTGTTTACAATGTTAGCCTAAAGGCTCAGGTATGGAGTATATGGAGCAAGAGTAAACACAAGATGGGCACAATGTCCTCCTAGAATATTATATGGCTGGGATGGGAAACTTTTGACCTTCCAGATGTTGCTGGATATCTTCCAGCATCCCTATCCATTCACAGTGCAGGCTGGGACTAATGGGACTTGGAGGCAAATAACATCTGGATTCCTCAACCGTGTTCAGTGGTAGAGCACCTGTTTTGCATCCGGAAAGTCCCAGCTTCAGTCCCTGACATCTCCAGGTAGGGCTAGGAAAGACTCCTGTCTGAATATTGGAGAGCCACTGCCAGTGACTGTAGAAAATGGATGGTCAACCTGGTCCTTCCAGATGTTCTGGACTCCCATCAAGCTCAGCCACCAAGGGCTAGGCATGAGCAGAGTTGCAGCCCAGAGCACCTGGATGGTACCAGGATGGCTCCTACTGGTGTAGAGAGTATGGAGATAGATCAGTGTTTCCCAAACTTGGGTCTCCAGCTGTTTTTGAACTACAACTCCCATCATCCCTAGCTAGCAAGACCAGTGGTCATGGATAATTGTAGTCCAAAAACAAATGGAGACCCAAAGTTTGGGAAATAATGAAGATGGACCAATGGTCTGGCTGACTCAGTATAGGGTGTATACCAAAGAGTACCCATAGTCAGCTCCCACACACCTAGGATTATGGAGAAAGTTTCGGGGTCAGCATGTGTCTCTTTAGAGCAGTGAACCAGTGGTAGGACATTATTTTGCAAAGCTCATCTACCTTCACTTACCACTTCCTCTACTCATGCACATTCCATCATCTCAGTTCATTTTCTGCCCTGTCAGCAAAGCCACCAAGCTCAAGGAGTTGCCATTGTTCAATCAAGGTGATTCAGCCTAAATCAAAAGCACCAACTGGGTGAACTCATCATTGCACAAACAACTTGCTCCTCCAAACTAGGTCAAGTAACCCTCCAAAGAGAGAGGGGAGCACATGCCTGAGCCACGCTGGCAGTGGAAGAATTGCAGCAGCTGCATTCTCCATATATATATATATATATATATATATATATATATATATATATATATATATATTTGTGGGTATAATATAGATGCATGCATATGTATAGCCGTTTGCAGCTGTCAGGCCTTCTGCTGATTAGGGCCAACTGTTTGGGAGCCAGAGGGAATGGTAGAGATGAACACAGGAGAGTTTGTTGGCATATTCAGAGACAAAAGTGCCACCAGCAACTGCAGCCCTCTCCCCTCCTTCCACCCGCAGCAGCTGTGGTGCTGTTGATTGCTCTTGATTCAGCAGCTTCTGCCTGCCTCCAAGTCATTCCAGCTGACGACCTCATCCTTGGAGTTGTCCTTGTCACTGCCACACACACACACCCTCTGCTACAAGATGGTCTTTCTTTTAGTGTTGTCTTTCCCTGTTGAGATGTCATCAAGGCTGTCTTCACAGAAGCTTGTGAGCAACTCAAGCTATTTCTGTGAGGCTAATCTAAGTTGATACACCTTACTTAGATGTTGTTCACAACCTTTCGAGAACAGGGATACCTAAATCTGTGTTTTCATCAAGTGGGGTTGTGATCAATAAAATAATGTTGGGCTTCTTCTTGGTTCTGTTTTCTATAGGGCAACTATCCAATGAAGTTCTACTCAGAATAGAGCCACAGAAATTGATTGACCCAAGTTAAGCATTTTCATTAATTTTATACTCTGTGTATGACTAATGCTGGTGTGGACAAAGATGACCTGGGCCCCTACTCATTAAATAAGGCAAAACTGGCAAATTAACTGGAACTGTATAAACTCACTTGGTAAATGAGAGTGCAATCCTAAGAATATTGATTTAGAAAGTCATGTTGTATTTAATGGGGCTTATTTCCAAGCAATTAGGATTTCAGCCTTAATCAACAAAACCAGCCATTAGTAAGGGCAAATTTTAATGGTTTGGACTAAGTGTCAATGAAAGGCACACATATTTCTTTTAACAGAATAGTGGCTTTTGGTTTTGCGAGTTATCTCACATTTTCTTCAGTACTGCAAAATATAGCTATATTGAACTTGCAGTACAAGAGGATTAAAGTTTAATGAATTGGCTGAAAAGTGATAAATAATTATTTAATCTGTGGACAGCCCAGCTTTTTCCAACCAAATGTTGCAGGAATGAGGTTCTGATTCTTGTGCTCATGTTTGCCCACTTCTGTAGCAATCTATCTGAGCTGCAAATAGTCAAGTTTGTGCTTTGCGGTACCAGAGCTGACTGATCAGCACCTGAGAATCATATCCATGCTGGGGGAGAACACCTGGGACTTTGACCTTCATTGTGTGCCTGTTCCCAACAGCCTAGCTGCTTTCGTAACGGGGAGTTCTGAGCATCATGCCAGGCCTTGTCCAACAAATGAAATTGCAACTCGGAACGGACGCCAATAAAATGGATGATAAAAAACCGTTAGCCCCCACCATTCCCCTTCACACAGGCATCAAGGGCAATTAGCATCACAAATGAGCCACTTGGCTGACTGTGCCAGGAAAGTTGTGTTCTGCTTGTGGTGGAGACAAGGGACTCGTGGACCTACCCTTGGAAATGGCCTGGTGCCATTACAGTGTCCTTCAAAGCCTGCACTAGTTTGTGCAGCTTATGATACAAAACTTGAACATGGTGACCTTGAAGAAAGACTCTGCAGTGTCACTGGTGGCTGTGATGTGATGTGTGAGAAGAGCTGGATGTAAACAAGGGCATAGCTTCTCTGGAGATGTCAGAAATTAGCGGTGATGATGATATGAGGAATGGTTGAGGGAGTTGGATATGTTTAGGTTGGAAAAGAGGAGACTGAGAGGAGATATGAGAACCATCTCCAACTATCTGAAGGGTTGTCACATGGAAGATGGAGCAAGCTAGTTTTCACCTGCTCTGGAGGGTAGGACCTGAATCATTGGATTCAATTTGCAATAAAGGAGATTCTGACTAAACATCAGGAAGAATTTTCTGTCAGTAAGAGCTGTTTGACAGTGGAACAGGCTCTATCGGAAGATGATGGACTCTCCTTCACTGGAGGTTTTTAAGCAGAGGTTGGATGGCTATAGATGGCCATCTGTCATAGATTGTTTAGCTGAGATTCCTGCATTTCAGGGGGCTGGACTAGATGATCCCTGGGAACCCTTCTAACTTTGCAGTTCTATAATTCTATGATATTCAAGTCTGATCTTCCCACCACACTCCTGCAGCAGGACTGATCATGAGAGGATTATTGTCTCTCTCATAAGACATCTAAATTTAGCAGAAATTAATTTTCTCCCAAAAATTCTCCTCAAAAATTATTCCTTGAAAATTTGAGTTGAATATTTTGTAAATAGTATTTAAGAATCTGCAACTTATATTCTAAAGTAACATTTTAAACATCTTCTTAGTTTAAGTCTGCCAAAACCAAAATAATCAAGTAGATGCCTACAAGTCCAAAGCATTAGATTTTTTTGTTGTTAAAAAATTCAGTCAAAATGTGAATATGAATTTTGCTTTGAGATTTCTCCTTCAAAAATGTATATGGCAAAATTGGAAACAGTAGTGATTTTAGATATTTGTAAATAATTTATTTCAGCTCCATATCCATCTTTGAATTCAAGTTTGTGTTTCTTTCCTGATGACCAATTTTACTCCTCCCTTCTGAGACCCTGTAGCCATGGGCAATTTCTGGCTTCTGTTCAGTCAATCTACGTCTCACCATGTGATAAATTTTTTGGGGGAAGCCGTCACGTGAGAATATCATTGAGTGTGTGCGCGTTCGTTGGTTGCTGAAGAGAATTGTGTTCCAATGAACTATGGCACTTGTCTGGGCATGGTTCAAGTCTTTCTTTAGGCCTAAACCAGTTTGGTGCATTTGGGAAAACATCACTGAAGTCCTTCATCATGTCCCCCTCCACAAAATTCCAGGAGGGTGGCAACATGATAATGGGCCTTTTCTGCAGTGACTCCTCATTTGTGGAATGCTGTCCCCAGGAGAGCCCATTTGGTGCCTTCATTACATATCTTTAGGCATCAGACAAAAATGTTTCTCTATAGCTTGGCCTTTGGCTGATTGAACATTCTATTTGCTTGTAGGAGCAGGGTTATTGATTTGTTTTCGTTCTTGTTTTATTAAGTATTTTGTGTTCTCATTTTGTATTTTTATGTTCTGAACCGCCCTGTGATCTTTGGATGAAGAGTGGTATGCAAATTTAATAAATAATAACAACATAATAAATAATAATAATCAGCTGTGGTCAAAGGCCTGGAAATGATGCCTTATGAGGAACGGCTAAGGGAGCTGGGCATGTTTAGCCTGGAGAAGAGGAGGTTAAGGGGTGATATGATAGCCATGTTCAAATATATAAAAGGATGTCACATAGAGGAGGGGAGAAAGGTTGTTTTCTGCTGCTCCAGAGAAGCAGACACGGAACAATGGTTCCAAACTACAAGAAAAAAGATTCCACCTAAACATTAGGAAGAACTTCCTGACAGTAAGAGCTGTTCGACAGTGGAATTTGCTGCCAAGGTGTGTGGTGGAGTCTCCTTCTTTGGAGGTCTTTAAGCAGAGGCTTGACAACCATATGTCAGGAGTGCTCTGATGGTGTTTCCTGCTTGGCAGGGGGTTGGACTCGATGGCCCTTGTGGTTCTCTTCCAACTCTATGAATCTATGATTCTATGATTTGGTTGGATTTGGAAAAAGAGAGAGAGAAATTGCAAAGCACTTTAAGGCTCCATAGGCACATGATAAGCAGGTTGTCATTTCTTTTGCAGCTGTAGGAGTAGATCTACTGAACTCACTCAATTTCTCTAGCATAAGGGTTGGTGTGTCTTTGGCATGAGGAGTGAGTTTTTCTTTGCATTTTCTAGAGCCCAATATGTTTCAGAACAGGGATTCTAAAGGTCCTTACATCTCACCATGCAACTGTCCCGAGTACATCTTTCAGCTTACAGAGAAAACACCTGCAATCAAGACTGTGGAGAAACATGTCCCAGGAAGATGCAAACTAGCAACTTACAGGGTCCTGTTTCTAGTTCCTTGTCTGAGATGTGGTGATTTGTAATCTGACCACGAATGTGCTTTGCCAAAACTATTCTATCATTTTAGTATTGGAGGGGGAAACTACATAGGGAGGGGTATGTTCTTTGTGTGTAGGAGGGTGATTTGGGTTTGATCTCTGGTGTCTCCAGGATGAAGTATCAAACAGCAGGTGATGGGAAAGGCTTTTTCGTGCCTTTGATCCCAGAGAGCTGCTGTCGTACTGTGATACACCCACACCATACATCTAAAGCACCATACACTTAAAAAAAAAAGTTTCTATTGAAAGATGTTCATGGATTACAAAGGTACTTACAGCATCTCTGTTTTCAGTTCATAGAGTCCTATCTACAGGTCAGTTACATTTGGTGTGAGACATTGCTATCATAGGCATTGTGAAGTTGGAGAGGGGAGAAAGATGTGGGGAAAGGGGGGTAATGATTTTTCCTTCTTCTGCATAGTTATGTTAGTGTCATGTGGATAGGTTCTTCATCTATTCATTTATTAGTTTTCTTTGGCAGTGAGAGAGATTGGGGAGCCCAGGGTGAGATTGATTGCAGGGTGTGTGTGTTGTTGGCTCAAATTAGCCATAGCAAATCGTAGGCTGTCGGTGTGTGTGTGTTATGTGGTTGTCTTGTTGGGCTGTGTATGCAATAAAGGGGAGCCACACCGAGGTGAAGGCATCCTCTTTTGTTTCTCCCCCAAAGTACCATATAGTGGTACCTCGGGTTACATACGCTTCAGGTTACAGACTCCGCTAACCCAGAAATAGTACCTCGAGTTAAGAACTTTGCTTCAGCTAAAGTGGTGCTTCAGGTTAAGAACAGTTTCAGGTTAAGAACGGACCTCTGGAACGAATTAAGTACGTAACCAGAGGTACCACTGTACATTTAAAGGATTCCTTGAAAGAATCCTAGGAGCTGTAGTTGTTTAAAGATGCTGGGAATTGTAGCTCTGTGAGGGGTAGACTACAGTTCCCAAGATTCTTTGGGGGAAGTCACATGCTTTAAATGTGTGTTAAATGTATGGCGTGGGTGTGCCTTTTGTGGTCTCAAAAATGGTTTGGTAAATCAGCCTGTAATTTAATGCCAAGAGAGGAGGCACAGTCCATCATCCACAAAGGAAGAACAGGAACAAACCTTTAAAATACTTTCCCAAATCTGTGGTAGAAAAAGCATTTTTTTGAGGGGAGGGGGTTGTTTCTAAAGTGAGCTAGATGCATGGTGAGTTTTAATCTGATGCCTAAGTAATGACCACTTGAAGCCAGGAATTTGAGGTGAGGTATTGGGTAGGGCGGACATGTTAAACAGCTAAGAAAATGTTGGCAGAGGCTCAGCCAACAGGTTTTGCTTTTATGCTTAGGAAAGGTTCATATTACTGTATTTGGGATTGGAGAGAAATTCCCCCCAGATCAGATTGGTGGGGGCCTCTTTTCTTCTTCTCCTCCTATGAAATTTGGGACTGCTCCCTTCTTGAGGAATCTTATTTTATTAAACTTGTCCTGCAAGTACTGTAATTCTGGCACCTAGCTGTGGCCTGCTCTCTGCCTTCGTATTGTGTGGGCTAATTTATTGAAAATATTGCATGTGGAGGATCCTAGCCTCTTTCAGATTATTCAGCATCCACCCTCATTTGTTTAGACAAGGTTTGCAGGGAGATTATAAAACACCATTTATTAAGCATCATTCAGATTTGATCGGGGAGGGGTTATATGACATCACATCAAGCAATTACCTCACACTTTCCAGTGCATCTTCCCATCACGTTCCTTTCTGCCAAAAGGCCAATTTAATTTTTGAAGGTGGGTTTGTTGCACAAGAGACCAAATCCCATTTGAATTGTGCAGCAACCTGCATTTCCCAGTATGCAATCAAATTGCACACACAAATCAGTGACAGTCCAGAAGTGGCCCCAATTTACAGTGGCAGGAGGCTCAGCTAGAATATCTTCATGACACTTCTAATTAGAAATTGCTGTCTTCATCACCATTGTCTTTATTTGAGTAACGCATCAAGGCAAGAAAAAATCAAGATGCACCCTAGCACTTAATTATTTGAAATCCTAAGAGGAGAAGAAACCAGTGCTTGTATTTGGCCTACAGTCTGTCAACTGAAGTTCATGCCTATAACTTTTAATTCAAATTCTGTTCTCTCCCTTGTCCCTTTTCCTCTGTTACTGTGCTGCAAAAGCAAAGTGCTGCTTGCTACAACAGGCTAGAGAGGAGAATGAACAAAGGGACCACTGGAGCAGGTGGGGAAAGAGCCACTGCCTCCTTTCTCATTACTTTCCAGACCTTCTCTTTTTTTTTAAAAAAAAAAGATAGGAATGGCTTCTGGGGTGCACAGCTGACAGCTCAAGCTGGTACTGTCCCACAGCTTTGCTTAAAAAGCATTTAAACTAATATTATCCTGCCTGTAGCAATTTTTGCTTCAAAACAGATCAAAGGAACACCAGCCCTTCCTTCCTTCTGCTCCCCACACCACCACTTATAAAAGTATTCAGTATTTCCCCCTCACTTGCTTTCTGGCTAATCCCCCTCCATCTTGCAGCACTTTAAGTTATCACTCAGCTGTCTTCTGCTTCACAGATGGTGGGTGTGACTTTCTGAAATTTACAGTTGGGAGTATAAAACAAAACAGCTGCTGTGGGGCTAGACAGCTTTGGCCCTGTTTGCCCAGCTGCGGAGATGCTCACTCTGCTGGGCATAACTTAAATTCCCCATAGCCTGCACCTGTTTGGAGGCAGCCATATCAGAGGGCAAGAGGAGGGAGGAACATACCCACGTTCGGTGCTTCCTTGTCCTTCAACACTCCTGCTGCATCTTGAAAGGAGTTGTGAAGAGATGGCAGTTGCTGACCACTACTGTTGTTGAGCTATCTTCCAGCATGTTCAGAGGTTTGGTCCAGTTCTAGTATGCAGTTGCCTCCCCATATAATGCTCCTCTGCTGATCCAATCAACATCAGTGCGCACACCATGCCATATCCTTGCCAAGGCACTAACATTCACTGGATTCCAATCAATGGTCGATTTTGCTCAATGGCAACCCAGTGGCTTTTTTATCCATGAGAACTAAGCTGTTTGCCACAGATAAAGGTTGCCAGTACATTCCTGAGCTGCCGTGCCTTTTAACATGTGCACAACACACAAAACATTCAATCGGTAAAACTTTATCCAGCTCTGCATCTACTAGAAGAGTTCAGCATTTGTGAGTCACGTAGCTATTAAACGGGCACAATAACTTTGGCAGGGTTTATTATTATTATTATTATTGGCATTGGAAATGACAATCATTTGGGCTTTAGAAAAAGTGAGCATTTTGAACTAGACAATGCGTCCATTTAGCAACCTCAGGGCTGGAAAGGATGAATGCTAAGGTGATACCGTGATGAGGCTCTGGGTCATGTTGACTGAGTGTAGCTACACTTTCTCTTGGCCATTATTGTGCAACATGGTCAATCCATTGTTCAACAGCAAAAAAGGGAAGGGAATGCAGTGTGAAGAGGAAGTATGTATGCAGGTTCGAGAAGTGCAAAGTGGCCTTTGGCTTATTAACATTCAAAGGCCTCTTCAGTGTGCTTGTGGGAGGGGGTTATTGGTTTGTTTTTGTTTTATTATGTATTCATCGTTTTCATTTTGTGTTTTTATGTTATGAACCACCCTGTGATCTTTGGATGAAGGGCGATTTACAAATTTAATAACAAACAAAACATGAGCACATCATTTACAGGTCAGAACTCAAAATTGTGTGTTACTCTTTATATTTTGTAAGCCTAAGATAAAATAATACTGAGAAGCACTTTGCATTTTAAAAATTGTAGAGAGATCATCTCCACCTAGTACAAACATGTACACTAGGGCTCATGGTTGAAAGGGACGCCAGTTTGCAACTTTGAGAACATGTAACTTTCAATTCCTTAATGAACAAGAGAAGCGGCAGCCATGGCTTCTTGGCACTCCCCCCCCCAAGTCCTATTGTCCATTACCACCAGCTGCTTGCTACACAGCGTACCTGGAGTCCTAGGAGATCATTGCAGCAAGTAGGGCAGTGGAGCACCCAACAGCATACGGTGTGCGGGGGAGATGCTTTTTCTCCTGTTGCTTCATAGACATTATCTGTGTGTTCTCTGGTTTGCACCTTGGGAACCCTATACTAAACTGTAGCATATATGGTATATCTACAACAGTTTGATTTCCTGATAGTGCTGGAAACCGCTTAACGGCTTCATATTCTCTCACTCCCCACCCCCACCCCCAAAGTCCAGTCATTGAGTGATTTTACTACAAGCCAAATCAAGTCTTAAATGCAAATGTTTCCACTCTGGAAGGCAGAGGGTGGAGGAATCATTACTCAGCAGCATTCACTTGGTTGGTTCAATAACTTAGCCGTCAAGGAGGCTTGGCCATTGCAAGAGAATGTCCCTGGCTATGTAGCTTGCAGTAAGCAGCTATGTGGGAAACGAGACTGCAGAAATCACTACCTAACAGCTAGGAGGTGGATTTGCAAGGGTGGAAACTGACAGTAATGCAGTCTTATGTTGTATTGAAGGGCTTAGTCAAGGGTACAAGAATTTTTCAGTCCAAACAATAGAGATGCATCAGCAACCACAGCAATAAAACATGCCTTCGGTTCTTCCTCAATCCTGAGTTTGAACATACAGGGCCAGACCAAATCCTTGTCATTTTAAGAGCACCCAATTTATCATGTAAATGTAAAAGCTTCTGGGTGTAATTCTCCCTACCTGACACACAAACAAGGTCACACAGCAAACCCCTCGTAAATTACACAGCATTCTACGGGAAAAAGCAACAGGAAAAGAAAATGCAGAAACCTGGAAGCAAACAATAAATAACACCGAGACAAGTTAAACTACTCCCAGGGCATTTGTTTGCCAAAGGGTCATTTTCCATATCCGATCCATTAGGAAAATTAGAAGTGAAAGAATGTGCTAGTTTGACTTAAAAACGTTGAAGAAATACCACCCCGCTCCCCCCAAAAATTAAGTAGAGCCATCTAATATTTTCCCCAGTGACATCATTTGACATTATGCCAGATGTTGCATGTGTGAAGGAGATGGTCCTGATATATTTTTATAGCTCAGTTCACTTCTTGCCCTGCTTTTCCTGTAAAATAATGCAAATTCTTGTACCTTCCTGATAAAAGCCCATGCTAAATAGGGTTTATGGGAATTTGTGAAACTTGTGTTTTTCCCTGAGTGGTTATAATAAAAAACATTTTAAACAACTGAGAAAAATAGGAGGAAAGCTTAGTGATACTTGACATTTATATTAAATTTTGAAGTGTTTGAAGTGCTTCACATACTTTACCTCAGTCAATACTATTGTCCCCCACACTGAGAAAGCAGCAGTGAGGCACCTGGTGGAAACCAAGCCATTTATGACTGAGGTGAGATTTGAAGAAGACATCCTTAGATGCAGTTTGCCAACTCTGCAACTTGTGACATACCTGTTCTCCAGTCTAATTAGGGAGAGCTTGGTTGTACAAGAAAGCTGTCGTGTGTATCACATGCTGGAAAAAGCACTACATGTGTACATGTGTACACACATCCAAATATGCATGTAAGCGTGAGGATCATCTGTTCACAGTGCAACGTGTCATATGTGGGGCTGCCTCTGAAGATGGTGCGGAAGCTCCAGCTGCTGCAGAATTCAGAGGCCAGGTTGCCCACTGGGACAAGAGAGTTGGACCGTATAACACTGATCCTGGCCTGACAGCACCGGCTGCCAGTTAGCTTTCAGGCCCAATTCCAAAGTGCTGGCTTTGATCTATAAAGGCTTAAATGGCTCAGGACTGCAAGACTTCAAGGACCGCCTCTCTCCATATAAACTGTCCTGGACTCTGTTCATCATCTGAGGCCCATCTTTACGTGCCTCCTCCACTTGAGGTCCAGAGGGTGGCAACAAGAGAACAGGCCTTTTCTGTAGTGGCTCCCCATTTGTGCAATGCTCTCCCTAGGGAGGTTTGCTTGGTGCCTTCATTATATATTTTTAGGCACCAGGCGAAAACGTTCCTCTTCAACCAGGCCTTTGACCAATTAATATTCTACAGCCTTTTAAATGCGTCTGTGGGAAGGGAGGATTATTGCTTTGTTGCAATTATTTACTTGCGTTTTTATCTTGTATTTTATTCTGTGAACCGCCCTGAGATATTATGATGAAGGGCAGTATATAAATTTAATAAATAATAATGATAAATTCAGTGCGGGGGGGGGGGAGAGATATAGACCTTCAAATGTGCATCACTATCCACATTGTGGCACAAGTAGTCATTCACAAAACACCATTTTTAAATGGTGGATCATAACAGAAGAGATGCAAATTTCCTATAGCATAATGTTGTTGTTTAGTCGTGTCCGACTCTTTGTGACCCCATGGACCAGAGCATGCCAGGCACTCCTGTCTTCCACTTGGTCAAACTCATGTTAGTAGCTTCGAGAGCACTGTCCAACCATCTCGTCCTCTGTCGTCCCCTTCTCCTTGTGCCCTCAATCTTTCCCAACATCAGGGTCTTTTCCAGGGAGTCTTCTCTTCTCATGAGGAGTATTGGAGCCTCAGCTTCAGGATCTGTCCTTCCATATAATAAAGTAAAGGGACCCCTGACCATTAGGTCCAGTTGTGACCGACTCTGGGGTTGCGGCGCTCATCTCGTTTTATTGGCCGAGGGAGCCAGTGTACAGCTTCTGGGTCATGTGACTAAGCTGCTTTTGGTGAACCAGAGCAGCACACGGAAACACTGTTTACCTTCCCGCCGGAGCGGTACCTATTTATCTCCTTTTACGTGCTTTCAAACTGCTAGGTTGGCAGGAGCAGGGACAGAGCAACAGGAGCTCACCCCATCGTGGGGATTCGAACCGCCAACCTTCTGATCGGCAAGCCCTAGGCTCTGTGGCTTAACCCACAGCGCCAGCATAGCATATATGTCATCAGTGGCCCAATCTGAAACCCAGCCATGGTTTTAAAAATTCATGTCTTTTTGCATGTAGTTCTTGTACAGCAAACCATAGCTCAGTGGTAGAGCACTGGCTTTGTATGCAGAAAGTCCCAGATTCAATCCCTGGCATCACCAGGTAGAACTGGGAATGTTTCTTGCCTCAAACCATAGAGCAGCTGCCAGTCAGCATAGACAACACTGAGCTAGATTTGCCTCTGTATAAGGCCTCTCTCTGTGTTCCCTGGCCTCCCATGTACAACGCTATATCAGATTGTCAAAAGATGAGGTTCTAAGAAATCAACACAGTGACAAGTGAAAGAGGGGCACAATCGCCTCCTGGAGATTGGGCTCCCCCAGTAGCGCACACTAAACATTTATCCTGAAAAACAAGTATATCTGATTTAGTGGGATTTACTTCTTACCTACACTTTGCATTATATGATACCTGATACCTGAAGAACAGGAGAAACTAATTTGGTACTCTCCATATGTTCTTGGACTACAACTCCCATCAGCCCCAGCTATCATGGCTATTGGTTAGGGATCATGGGAGTTATAGTACAATAAAATCTAGAGGGCACTGCATTGTCTATCCCTGCTACAGGTAAAAATCTTGTGACTCTCAGTACCTAGGGATCCATGGGAAGCAAGTTTCCAGAGATCACATATATTCAATAGGAGAGCCATTAGGTTATAAAATCATAAGCATACAGAAACAACAAACAGTGTTAAATGTTCAAATGAACTGTATATAGACAGAACATCGCAGCATCCTGGAGGAATTATATGCACAGCCGTTTCAAACAGACTATTCAAATGGAGTTCCTTAAAAGAAAATCAAGACTTCATTCTGAAATAAAACAAAATCGTAAAGGCGTCATTTCTACTAAGTTTTATTCAAGTTTGCCAAGCATCTAAACATATACACCAAGGCTTAGCATTACCAATTTATCATCACACACACCCTTTTCATGAACGTCAAAAAGAGAGAATAAAACTAAGAACTAAAAAAAAAAATCAAAAAAATCAGATGTACCCTATTGAGAGAACGGAAAAGGTGTAATGGATAACATTTGCAGCTATGGCTTTTTATAGCAACTGAACATCATCTGGTATGTAAAAAAGAGAGCAAACCCTGCTATATTTAATCAAAGAAACAAGTAATTAAACCACATCTGAAACATGCCTTCTTCATTCTAGTATGTTACATGAACAATACTACTCTGGTCTCTCAAGGCTATACTTCATCCATTCTGGCTTACCTGTAAATGTAGCACAGTATTCAGATAGGAAACATGTACCATATATATAGTGAAACAACTTTTCAAAGAGTCAGTGTGGCTGTTGTACTTAAATGAAAGAAAAACCCTTTCACGCACTACATTCAGTGCAGAACTAACTGAACCGGGGATATTGTGAAAGCCAATAGCAGAGCTGGAATAAAATTGTTTTTAAAAAAGGATTAGAAAACCATAAAGCTTGGTTTTAAGAACTGTGAACTAAACAGTTAGAAGTTGCGAATTTGCCTGCTCAGGGCAGTCTTTTCTATTTGTTAGAAATAGAGGAGGGAGATTGTTCTGTAACTGTCCTATGTTTTGCAACTTATTTGCGAAGCATCCATCTGGCAGAGGTCATATTCAGAGCCAGGATATTGGCCTCTGGGGTCACTGGGTCAGCCCTGTCTTCTAGTTCTTAGAAGATCTAGTTAGGTCAAAATGATTCAAACTTGATGCTGGTATGATAGCTGCTTGTTGAAGTCGATGGACCATGGTAGTTCCTTTTGGCTCAGTGAGCTGCACCAGTACCAGTGAGATCTCATTCTCAAGAAAAAAATATGCTTAGCAAGAGATGAGAAACAGAAACAGGACAGCCCTTGGGCAATCTGCATTCATTGTCTGAGATAACAGAGAGCTGTATTTTGTGCTCAAAGATAGAAGCAGAGAAGGCAGCATGGTCAGTTTGCTTCACAGTTTGTCAACTGGGTAGGAAGTATTGGGGGTGCTTTGTTAGCTTGCTGCACACTGAAGGAAATGTACTTCTTCCTGAACTGAACAGGCTGACTTAGGTTTGTTGAATTTTAAGGGAGATGCTTCCAGACATTATGGCATGAGCAGACAGGCCTCTCTCTAACATTTGGACTGAATAGTTGCAGACATAATTTCATTTCTTTTAAAATTGGGCTACAAGTGCAAAAAAAAAAAAAAAAAAAAAAAGATGAGATTTCTGCTGCCACTTTTGCACACTGGACCTCTAGAGAGTGAAAGCCTTTTCTAAAACGCAAATCTGTCTTTGCAGCATGTCACCAGCTTCCGCATAGAAAGCAAGCAATAGGAAGTATCTGCTCTTAGTGATGTTTTAGCAGTTTGTGCAAATATGTATTTTAGCTGTCACGCCTGGGGGTTCTCAATGGATTGATTTGGATTGTTTTCTGTACCTTATTTTATTCTTGCTCATTGTTGTAATGTTTGCTTATGGATTTATTACCCTTACAAATCCGTTGAAGTAGGTGGGATATAGACTTAATTTCTCTAATCTAGAATTTATGTCTGTTGCAAACCACAAATTAAGAGCAAGACAAAATCCAAGTTGAGGTGGACTAGAAATTATTGCCATTACTCTCTTTAGATTAATAACGAATAAGCAAAAAAAGACAATATAGTGACAGTGGATTATATGGTCAAGAAATGTCTGAAAGCAGCTATTGTGCTCTGGCTCTCCACAATGTATACACATTGCCCAAGGTTTAGCAAGCAAGTTTACTCCCTCCCACTAGGAATGAGAAAGGGCATTATAGTTGCCATGGCATTTTCTGCCCTATACTCTGGTTATAATCTGCATGCTGCGTGCTAAATTCATTGCATGCAAGACTGCCCTCGCCAAATTACTTTGAACTTGGACAAATCTAGCAGATGACCCAGAGGCGAGAAGCAGCCTCCTATGTCATTTCCTGGTGTTGTAGCGATATGCTGAGATTTCGCAATCATACTATATGACTATTCCCTCAAAGGGGAGAGTGCATCCTTCATGCATTTTCCTAACGAATATTCTGTATTTAAGAAGTTATACACTCTGGGCTTTTCTTCTAAGGCTGATAGAGGAATGCTTCTCTTGCCAGAAATTTATCTATACCTTTAACTCTAAACTGCAACTTAAATTGGTTGGGTATTTCCTGAAGTGAGGGACATCTCTTTTTGAACACATCCAGACTGTTACTTCCTGCACAGATAGTTCTGAAATGTAGTTCTAAACTAACAGTGCAGGAAGCAGGGCAGACTCACAAAAAAGCAATCCCAGACTATACACCCACAACAACTCATTTGGATAGAGTCACGACATTGAACCTGTTAATCTCAGTCTATTACTGTCTGGACTACTTGGGAGAAGCACATTTGCTACATGGCAGGTGCAGCCTATCAAAAGCTCTTCTCAAAACAACACCCCCTAAATTAACCAGTTCACTGCAGTTAAGACTTAAGAGCACTAAACTGACTACCACTATATGCTGTTAAACTCCACCCTCATGGAGGGATTTTTACAGTGCAACGAGACTGAATGTCAAAGAGCTCTTGGTCTGTTTACACCAACCAAAAAGGCAACACTGCACTGCAGTCTGACACTGTTTTATTTGATAATGACAGCATCTCTAGCACTCTGATGCTTCTAACATTCAGACTGATAAGAACTTGAGTTACAACGCAGGTCTCTGTGAAAGGAAGGGCAGACACCTGGATATCTCACTATAATAAAGGCTCTTCATGAGGCCATAGGAGTGTCTTGCCAGCATTCTACAAAGTAATGTATTGTTTTAAAACTGAAGCACAGATGCTAATAAAGCATCAGCTCATTTGCTGATGAGAAAAGCTTTGAGTGGCACCAGGTGAGCATCCTGAGTGACTTCAGAACTGAAGCAGGCTCCCGTACACGTTGCTATGATCATCCTACACTCTGCGGAACTCATTGGAAGTCTTTATGGCAGACTTCAATCTGCTCCTGTTTTCAGATCTTATTCTTTAGTCAGATGAATGTGGAGACTCTCAATACTATTTATGCCAAAAAGGGTAGGGGTGGGGGGAAGAAATGCATATATGGAGGGAAATGATACTAGAGAGAAGGTAAAGTTCGAATTTGGGCAGTAGGCTTAGCTGCTGTTCCCATTTCTAACAGCTATAGCTGCACACAGATGGAAAAATATTTGGTCAGATGCTAGCAGCCAGCTAGCGTGTTTGGCTCCTGCAGCCCCTCCAATTCCATGCAACGCAGTTCATTTACTTCTTCTTTGCAATGACATTTCTGCAGACCCAGTTCATGCCATCCTTCAAAAACAAGACAACAAAGAAATGGAACATTAGATGAGAGGAAAGGGTCAGCTTTTGCCCAGCTCACAATAAGCTCTCCCTTATCCCATTTTGCAAACGCACATTCAAGTTTCGCTTTTCCCTATCCTATATAATAGCGTATGTGAAGTGCTCTGTCTTGTTAGTGCAACTATGGTTAGGAAACCTGATCTACAAATGGCCCTTCTTAATCTTACATCCCTTGTCTTGTTGGTAAACTTATGGGACTAGGAATTACTGCCTTTTTATCAGGCTTTTCTGTCAACATGACCCTCTTTGGCTTTAATTGTGACATGGATCCACCCACTTTCAACTGTGTGGTTGTTATTATCCTGATTTATTTTGAAGAGGATGGACTGTAAATCTAAATTTGAAGGAATATCAAGGATCCTTTGCTAACTCAGCAGTATACAATTTTAGGATGTAATCACACAGAAACCTTTGTCATGTTCAATTTAACTTTTGCACCATACATGTGTGCTTCCTAGTCCTGGGACTGCAGCTTTGAGATTTTCATCGTCTCCTCCCATTTATGAAATGCTAAATTTGCTCAGCTGCATCCATACACACCCTGATAAAATATTCTGCAGTTGCCAAAAAGGGAGCAAAGATAGAGAGATACCCGAAGATGAGATCATGAAATAGCTTCCAATAAATAATTTTTTATAGATGAAATTAACAAGGTTGGGGAAACCCAGCCAGATGGGCAGGGTATAAATAATAAAATTATTATTATTATTATTATTATTATTATTATTATTATTGCAGTGTAGGTGGCAAAATGCACAGCTGCAAAGGTATAAAGTATTAGCAAAAGGAACTGCACTTAGAAATGCACTAATAATGAAGGAGGCAGGGATGTAGAACTACCAAGAGCATATAGCGACTCAGACAGCTGGCCCATCTATTAGTGGTCCTCCCAAGTCTCAGGCTGAGGTCCTTCTAGCCTTGCTGACATCCTTTCATTGGAGAGCTTAGAGATTGGCCCATCTAGTCCAATTACAAATCTCTCCAATGACGTACAAGATTTTGAATAAAGGAGAAAGCCTAGGAAATGACATACAAAAAATGTTGGTTTTCATGCACCTTTACCCAAGTCCCTGGCCCTCTTTGATTTAATCTTAATAGCCCACAGTTTTGTGTCAGCAAGAATGAATGGTCGGAGCTGAGCATGTTGCTGTATATACGGTAAAGTCTTCAACATAACTGGAAGGCCTGCAGATTTCAGCTTCCTTTTTTAAAAAAATAAAAGCACATGTGGATTAATTTGTTAAAGGACATGCATACACAGCAAGTTCCAGTACAGTTGACTCATGTTCATTGCAGAAAATACCCCAGAAAAAAGGTTTGGGTGGGGTTCCCAAAAGTAATGGTAGAATGTTTCAGAACTCAACAAGTTGCCTGCTCCTCCCTACAGCTGCTTGCTTGCCCTTACAGCACCAAGGACACATGCTCCCTTGCTACCCAAGACCTTGTGAAGAAATTCTAAATGCTGAAAGAGCCTTACATACATCAGTCAAAATGCTGGAAGTAAATGTTTTGTAAAACTAAGGGAGTTCTACAGCAATTAGGAAACATACATGCCAACTTCCTTTATTGCACCTTTTAGAAATCTGGTTGCATAGAGCAATTTCTTTAAAAAATAACAGAGCTTTCTGCAACAGTTTTTGCTGCTCCTGTTGCCTCTAAAGCAGTAATCGTGTTTGCACACATCATGGAATACAAGGCAAGCAGCACTCCTCATTCATTTTGAATGTAGGAGAGCTGAGACAGCTTAAAGTCATAAATATCTGCTGACACTCCTTTGATATTCAGCACAACAATCCCATAAACAATACATCCCTGCAAAACAACCACCAGGCACCCCATCTCCCAGGTAGAAGCAGACTAGAACCTACCCATACAGAGGGACTCTAACACTGCCCAATGCCACAAGGGAGCTCAGCCAAAGGGAAACTCAGCTACCTGAACACTGCACAGCAGAGGCTCATAAAGAGGAGTTTATGATGGGATTTACTGTGGCTGCGAGCCTGACTGTATAACAAGGGCAAAAGAATGACAAGGCACTATGCAGGAGGAAAGGTGAACTCCAAATGGCTTTTCAATTCATATCTGGGTCACTTTACTTTGAAGGCAGGAACTCATCCAAAAATCACTTTCATAGCAAGAGCTGGTTCAAAGAGAATTCTGACTGTCCCTAATTGGTTTGTGGGGAATGAGTGTGTGAAATTAACACAGAGACTACAAGGGGAAAAGGATCAATTTCCCTGGATCAAAGAGGATAAAACACACACATATTTTTTTAATCTGCAGGTAAACCGTTTCCCATACTCCACACAAATAATTGTCAGTATCAAGTTCAATGATGGGAAATAAATGTTCTCATCAGATAGCTAAAATGCAGAGATCAGCTTAATGGGATCAAATTCTGGTAAAGAATTGGTGGCTATTTGCCAGCAGGGAAAGAAACAGGAAGCTAGTAATTAGAGAAGCAGAAATTTGAAAATAAAATCAGTAAGGCTGTTGTTACATCTGCATTAGAATTTTATTTTATTTAACAGTAAGACAAGCTCAGCTAGATAAGACTAAAACCCTTCTAGACCAACATCTTATTTCCAACAATGGAGAACCAGATGCGTTCAGAAAGCCCACAAACAGGGCATGAAAGACAACTACACTTCCCTTGCTGTAAGTCTCCAGCACCAGATATTCACAAGTGTACTGCCTCTGCATGTGATGGTTCCATTTAGCTCCCTATCCTCCCTGAATTTGTCTGGTCCCTTTTGAAGCCATCTAAACCAATGGCTGTCGCCACCCCTTGTAGAGGTTCATAATGTATTATGTGGAATAGTATTTCCTTTTGTTTCTTCTTTTTTTGCATAATTTTTAATTGCAACTTTTCACCATACAATATAATGAAAAACAAACTAATCTAAGTAAAAATAAAGAAGAAAGCAAAGAAGAGAGGCCCTCTCCTTGTCTCACACAAAAGAGGGTGGACCCCTCCCTGAATGCTTCCCTTTCTTCTCCCAGCCTCCCACCTTGGGAGTTCTTCTCTTCCCTGCCTCTCACACAGGGTGTTTCACCAGTCATCCATCACCTTCCTGTGTGTACCCTCAGAGTAGAGGAAATCAACAAACAAAATAAAACATAAGCAAAAACAAAGTAGATGAAGGAAGAAAAAGAAAAAAGACAGGAAGAAAAAGATAATAAAAAAAGAAAAAGAGGAGAGGAGAGGATAGAAATAAAACGACTTCAGATTCTCCATCTGTCAATTAGATCTATAAAGATTATTCAAAATATCCAAAGTGTTCACTCCAGGATGGTATCCAGCTGTATTCTAGGAAAATATCCAGCTGTTTCTCGATCTGCTAGACAATGTTTTTCCAATCTTCAGCCACGCATATCTTAAGTTCATTCCTTTTCCTTTTCACACAAAAAGTCTAAAAGGGGCTCTCCAATTGTTACTATCACTAAATGTTAATAATGGTTTTCCTCCAGTATGGTATGACAACTTTATTTCCATAAAATTCCAACTTCCATTATTAGAATAATAATCCATAGTATATTCATTGATTCATACCCACTTCCATATATTCCAATCTTGTTTCCTGTTGGCTGTGATTTTCCATCCTAATTTAATAAAAAAATAATAAGGGGGGGGACTCCTTCTATTTCCATTTCTTCCATTCTTTTTCCAAGTGTATCACCAGAAGTTTGGTAGATGTTTCCTTTAAATCCACTCCAAATTGTACACAGAATACTTTCTCTGTCAGCCCTATCTCTGCCATCTCAAGAGGTTTCTTAATGTCTTGGTCAGTGCTTTTGTTCCACTCCTCCAGCATCACACCTCCATCGTTTGTCCATTCTACACCTCAGGCATTTATGTGGCGGTCCTCTCCATTTCATCATTTACTGCCTCCAACTTTACCATCCCACTCTCATGTTCTGGAATTATTCCGCCCCCCCGCCCCAGGCTCTGTCTGATCTTTCTCTGTTCCATTTTCATTCAACATTTTATGCATCTCAGCTCTGAGCTCTTTTAATTCCTCACCCAATAATTGACTCATGACACTATAAGTCAGTGGTGTGTTCAACAGTACTTTTACCTAGTCTCTGCCTTGAAAACTTGTGTCTGTCTCTTTACCAAAGAAGCACATTCCTTTCCCACAGTTAAGGGATTAAGTTCACTTTTGCAGTCAACACTCCACGAAAGGTACAGAGAGTTAAAGGTAATATAAATGAAAAATTTTAACAACCACAGCTCCCTTATCTGTTTATAATCTTTCTTAGTCGCAAACAGTTAAAATATTTGGTTTTTTTAATCTTTTTGTTTTTTCCCCAGCCTGTTAATTAATGCCTCTTCTTATGCCAGCAGTCAGTTCACATTCCACGTGAAAGTTTAATTGGCAGATAGATCACCCCAGTCGTAATTCATCATAGTCTCAGAGGTAATTGAAAGAAGGGAGGTTTAATTGACCTAATGCCCTGAGGGGTAACCTTCAGGGCTACTATGTGGTGTCTGGGCATGGTGGCAGTACCTCACTTCAAGTTATTCACTGCATCTGAAAACCTCCTGATCTCTGGAGGGAAGAGCAGCTTTCTTCAGAGCATTAGAGGTTAATGCTTTTGATCCCCCTATTTTCAAAGAGAGAATGTGATAACCAAGATTTACGTCTTGGCTATCATTAATCACCATGTAATTATCTCTGTTGATGGCGTATTGGCAGTAGATGACTAGTCAGCCATCTTTTCTCCCAGAAGTCTCACAAATGCCCCTTTTGTTTCTTCTCAATCTACCACCAATCAACGACATTTAGGTAACCCTAAGTGGTAGTGTTATGAGACATAGAGTGTCCACACTTTCCACAACATACATACTTTGTGAACCTGCATTATGTCCTTCCAGGGATACTGTTTAAAAAAAACAAACTAAAAATCCCCAAATGTTTTAACCTTCCTAACAGGGAAGCTGCTCCCACTGCTTGGTCATTTGGGTTGCTTTTTTCTACCCTTTCCTTCTTTACCTTACTCTTTTTGAGATGACTTGGTCATAATTGTATACAGTATACCAAATGTGACCACACTAGTTAATATAAAGTTATTATGGCAGCAGTTTATTTTTATTCTCTTTTAAAAAAATCAATCTGAAATTTGAGGTTGTCATTGCTGATGTACACCAAGCTGTTGTTCTCACAGAACTATTCATAAAGATACCAAGAACAATGCTGGATAGTCACAGCCAGTATATGTATGGTTAGGGTGTTTGTTTTTTTGTTCTTGTTCTTGCGTGTGCGCTGTGTGTGTGTGTGTGTGTGTGTGTGTGTTTTGCTCCATTGTAACTATATAAATAGATAATTTCAAATTATGTTTATACTATAGCATTTATATTTTTGTGCCTATACTCTATATGCCACAATGTCAGCATACGTGTCTTTTATACGTGGCTAAACACAACATCACAAGTGCAGTTACAAACTGACAGAAAGTATGAAACCAGAAGTAAGGGAATAGGGTTGGCTATGTTTTAAGTACAGCCCCTATTTCAATCATCTGATTAACCTTATTTAACTTAAATAGCAAGAGGCAGTTGTCTCCCAATAATGATAGTGCATAAAGATCAAATGACTCCAGGTATCAGTGTGTGTGTTTCTCAATGGCTGGAATCTGCCATTACCAACTAAGCTAGATGAGTTAAAAATAGTTAGAAAATCCAGCCATTTCCTTTTGTGCCTCTTTGTACGATCACAATCCTGTCTTGCACACCTGATGGCATGGACATCTCTCCGCTATGATACTGGCCTTTCTCTGTCTCTGTTAATATCTAAAACCCACTAATTCCTTACCTGCTTGCACATTCCTTTGTCTCCTGGAATCGAGCAATCAAGCAGTCTCCCATGATAACAGACTCTTCAAGGCCTTTATACGATATTTGCAAATGTGTCAAGACAAGTGAACAGACTTCCCAATAACTTATTTAAAAAAACAATGAGTACACACAAAGTAGTGGGAAAAGGAAGGACAATGGCTAGGGGATAAAAAGAGGTGAAAAAGTATTTCCTGCCCCCAACTATCATTGGCTGTAATAAAAGGTCACTGCAGTAAGAGTGAGAGTAAGAGTAAGAGTAGGAGAAAATACAGAATATTATTTTTTACAGTAAAACCTCCAAACCAGGATATCTGCACCAGTAATCAGCTGGTGATGTGGAAGACTTCTTTTTAGAAAATGACCTGACGCCGTTCAAGCTTTACCACTTTTGTAAGATTATAATACAAAAATATAAACCTATACATTAAGGTGACATAACTGCTCCCATTGCCATTTAGTTTGATTTAGTACATGAATGAAAACAATGAAATGAATGTTGAAATGAAAACACATTGGTAGTAAATTAATAAATAATAAAATATATTGTGGCGTCCTTTTCTAAAAAAGAAAAAGGGCAGTCTTTTACAGCAACTCTATTTCCCTCTTATTTCTGTTTAAATAAAACACCAGAGCCAAATATACTTCAAATTCTATCCTAATTATGAAGGACTTAGATTTAAAAGATATTGGCATTTATTCAGCTGAGTACTGTCAGCTCCAGTTGCTTGTGGCCCTCATTGCTTGGAGGAAAACTATAGTAGCTTCACTCTGAAGACTGGCTTCTGTTCTGGGCTTTCCCATCATGTGCCTGCAAACACATTTTCTATAGGATGGTGTCTGGTATTTTCACAAGTGCTCACATGTGTGTGGGTGTCTGTGTGCTAAATGAACATGTGGATGCGGGGGTGGAGAAGCATAAATGCCACAAGTCTCTTTTGTGGCAATTCACATGTCAGCTTATAAACCTGAGTTGTGTACTGGCAAACAGAAGCGCTGAGCTGACTGATCCCTTATTCTGTAGTATGAGGGATATTTCTAGCCAGCCTGCTCCTGTCTCTCTTTAGCTTGTTAAATGAGAAGAACAAAAGGCCTGGTACAAATCTGGGTATGGTAAAAAATTATCTTCTCTGAACAATGGCAGGAAGCCTGACTGGTGCATTGAAGGAGAGTGAGAGTCAATTATAAACAATGGGGCTGCTCTACATTACTGCTCATGGAAATAAACCGGGGGCACTCTTTACATTCAAAGCCTCTTGATCAGAACCTTTCACTGGTATCAAATAGATACAGGGCAAGCTCGCAGCGGATTCCTTTCTTAATTAACATTTTTATTTAAAGAGACCCATTTCAAATAATAGTTAAATTCTCTAAATGTATATAATTTATTAACCATAATGTAATCTCATTAACCTTGAAATCCCCAGCCTTAACTACTGAGTTCTGCAGACTATAGCTTAATCTACAAAACTAATTAAAATGACCTTCAAACCATTTCTCCTTCGTTTGCTGTCATTATTTATTCTTTTTTTTTTATACTCTGCCCTGGGGCTGTCACAAACCGTTCCCTATTAACTCATTCTCTGTATGTTTCTGTTCCACAGAAAGTCCTATTTTCTTTTCAAATCCACTGTTGCCAACTTGCACTCTTGTTATTCATGCAACAGCCTCCTGGGTACCTTCCCTCCTCCCAGCTGGCATATTTGCTTTCTCTTTATAGCCTTCTAAATAAATATCTGATAACACTTCCATGTTCTGTCACCAGCCTCTAGGGTGGTTCTTTAATGCTGTGAACTAGGACTGAAACACTACATCTCCTTTTTCCTGAAGAGCTGAAGCAACAATTCTTCTATATTTACCTCAGCTTCAATGCACAAATTAACTATTCTTTAAACTTCACATTTAGGGTACACTGGAATCTTTTGATTGCCAGGCCACTGGGCAAAGATGTGCCAATGATTACTGGCTAAAGCCGTGTCAGAACATTCAACTCACTGCTAATAGTGGCAATACTTAAAAAGTGTACGGAGGCATCAAGAAAGCCTTTGGACCCATAGTCAGGAAAACTGCACCACTAAAAATCTTATCTGGAGAGATTATCACAGACCACAGCAAGCAGATGAAGCAATGGGCAGAGCACTACAAAAACTGTACTGGCAAGAAAACGTGGTTGCTAGCACAGCAGTTGACAGCATCCAGACTCCGAGTGTCTTGGAAGAGCTGGATGTCCCTCCTTCCTTTGACAAGCTGAAGAACACCATCAACTCTCAGGCATGTGATAAAGCCCCAGGACAGGACAGAATCCCAGCAGAAGTGCTGAGTGCTGGCCTCAACTCCTCCCTCGTGATGCACCTCCATAGCCTTCTCTTGCTGTGTTGGGAAACAGGATCTGCACCACAAGACACACACTACTCCAGCACTATGACTCTCGACAAGAACAAAGGTGACTGCCATGATTGTAACAACTACCAAGGAATCTTCCTGCTGATTACTGGGAGGAAAGCCTTCGCCCAGATAGTTCTCAACAGATTAAAGTCACTCACTGACAGGGTCTATCCCAAGTCGCAATGCAGCTTTAGAGCTCAGAGGTCAAGACTCAACATGATTTTTTCATTGCATTAGCTGCTGAGAGCAGAGGTGTCCCTTTTGTGTCACCTTCATAGACCTGTCAAAGGCCTTTGACCACATCAGCCAAAAACGACTCTTTACACTGCTCAGTAAAATAGGACACCCACCTAAGCTCCACAAGATGATCATGTCCTTTCTTTCATGAGAACATGTGCAGCACTGTCCAGTATGATGGCTCATCCTCGGACATCTCCCCTATAAAGAATGGTGTAAAACAGGGTTGTGTTCTTGCCCCAACTTCTTCTCCCTGTTGCTCTCATATGCCTTCAGCTTGACTAAAGACAGTGTGTAATCCATTCAAGGAGCAACGGGGGTCTGTTCAACCTGGCAAATCTCCATGCCAAGACAAAAGTGCAGCTGGTCTTTATCCAAGAGATGTTGTTTACAGATGATGCAGCCTTGACAGAGCACTCTGAGGAAGCTCTACAGAGTCTCATCAACTGTTTTGCCTAAGCTTGCATGGAGTGCAGTCGTTAGCCTGACAAAGAACAACATCCTGAGTCAGGATGTGTCACCTTCTCCATGCACCTTCTCCAGGTGTCGCCAACACTCCATGCATCAGCATTGGTGAGCGCATGCTTGAGGTGGTAGATGATTTTGTCTACCTGGGGTCCACCATAACAAGCTACTTCTCCTGTGAGCAGGTCAAGCTTATTGGCAAGGCAGCTACGTCAATGGCTTACCACTCCACAAGAGTATGGGAGAATGTGATGCTAATGACCAGTACCAAGATGAAGGTCTATCAGATTTGCGTGTTGAGCCACACTGCTTTATGGAAGTGAGTCTTGGGCAACTTACAACCGCCAGGAGCAATGATGTCTCAATGCCTTCTACATGGACCGCATCAGGAAGATTTTGGGCATTACATGGCAGGACAGCTTGTGCTCTCCCAAGCCCTCATTCCCAACGTGTTCACATTCCTGTCTCAATGATGTCTACACTGGATTCGTCCTGTCCACAGAATGGAAGATGGCAGGATCCATTAGGCTGGAAACATTAACCATGATGCATGGGAATCCCTTGCAGATTATTGCTGTGCCTGTGGACAATCAGGTCATGTATCCACAGCAGTGAACAGAGGAGGAATGACCGCTGGAAGGAGCACATAAAGAAGAAATGCCATGGTACACCTGTATCAGTACAACAAGATGCCTCCATCTAACCCAACTGCAACAAAACACGTCTCTCCTGTATCATTCTCTACAGCCACGGCAGGCGCTTTAACTCTCCAATGGTTTGACTTAACATCCGAAGGAGCACTTTTCCATTGTCTTCCTAGACAGATGGATGCCAACCAACAGTTGTAACTCAGCTCCAACGAAAGCTCAAAGAGAGGCCCCAGATATCTGAGTGGACAGATGTGTACCAATCCAGCAAGGGATATTTTGTGTGCAGAAATAACCTTCCACATGCATGACAGATGCTCACTGGTCTCCCCATCCACACTGTGGTGCTCATCCAGGCCTCAATGATCTGTCACAATCTGTGTACAGATCTGTATGCAGTTGTGCATCCTCATCCTTACAAAGCCACCGGAGTTTATAGTTAATTGCCTATGAATCAACCTGGATAGGGGCCATAGTGTTTATGTGTCGTATCTGCAGCATAGGCAATGTTTCATCTGTGGGCAGTTTGTATGACTGGCTCACTGTCGGTGTCCAGTTTTCAAAGAAATGAAAAGCTGTCACATTCAAAAACAGAGACCAATTAAAATAGCTTATAGGATACTGCTCTCCATTGCTACCACCACAAGATACACAAAGCTAGCAAAATCCAATTTACTAATCTAATATGAGATCATAGTGGCCACTTTCTTATTCTGTATCTAGTGATGTATGTGCATGTGTGTATGTAATTTATGTTGAGTAGCTAATGCTCAACTATTTTTATTTTGATATTTTCTTTACACACTGCACTGAGGGCTTTGCACACTGCAAATTTATCAATTTATATACTGCTTAGATACAATTGTCTCCAAGTGATGTAGATGAACTACATTGCAAAGGAAAGGTAAAATTCAGTTAAAACTCTAAAATCAGACTACAACCAAAATGCCTGTTGGAACAAAAAAAAAAAAAGTCTTCAGTGGGTGCCAGAAGCTCCACAGTGAGGGGGCCTGTCTAACCTCAACTGGAAGAATGTTCCATTGGACCCATGATACATTTAATATTAATATAATGCAAGGTATTTTGCCAAACATTTTTTTTTATAGAAGAGTTTCCCAAAATGAAGTATTTGTCTCCTCCCTTAAAGTGTGTGTGTGTGTGTGTGTGTGTGTGTGTGAGAGAGAGAGAGAGAGAGAGAGAGAGAGAGAGAGAGAGAGGGAATGAGAGACAGAATGCTGCCTGGTGGGAAGTGGTCACTGGAAATAGAAAATTCACTGAAAGTTGTAGTTGACAAGTCAGCCTGACTATGGGTGGTAGTCAACTACCGTACGTTTTACTCAGAGAAGACCCATTGAAGTAAATAAAAATGGCCAAGTTAAAACTATTAATTTTGATTTACTCTAAATAAAACTCAGTTGAATACCACCCTACAGTATATGTATATAGATCAGGCAAGCAATGTTGAAACAGCATCATGAGACCCTAATGATGTAATGGAGACTCTAAGTTTAAGGAGGAGGGAGAATCTCATGAGAGAGCCTGAGTCTGTGTTAGAAGTCTTTACCTCCCTCCACACACCAAGCTATACATTTTTTGCTTTGTTTTCTTGAGTTTCCAGTTTTGCAATAAATACATCATACATTATGATCCAGAATGGGTGTGTGTGTGTGTGTGTGTGTGTGTGTGTGTGTGTGTGCATTTCTCATTCAGACCAGTGGAAAGGCTATTCTGCCAGAATAAACACTGCCTCCTCACCGACACACCCTCTCCTGTGAGGGCCGAACAAGACTGAATCTGCCAGACTCTGTCACGGATCGTGTGCAAGTTCAGACCCTCTACAATCTCTGCAGCAGGGGCTGCCGTCAGCAAATCTTGTTTGTTCGCAAAGATGAGCACAGGAACACCACTTAGCTTCTCTTCATCTAAGAGTTCCGCTAGCTCCTGTAAGAATCATAAAGATGCAGCCAGTATTTTTAAAAAGCCTTTGGCAATGGGAGGCTGATTGTTGTATCTAAGTAGTTGTACATGTTTTAGTAACATATAGGACAAATAGTAAATGCTAATGTTTCAGCGAAGCACAGATGTTATAGTAAAACAAGTAACTGGTACATACAATTACTGAGACAAAGATTTAAAAGCAAATCCCTCTGTTTATGGAACGGAGAAAGTTTTAGCTCAGTCCAATATTACCAGTTGTTTTCAAGGCACTGTCAATCCCAACCCTCTAGAGATCAGCACTGATGACACAGCAAAAATACATGCTGGCACAGTTATAACTTGACTTGCTAGTAGAATTGAGCAGCCCTTGAAAACAGGTGGTTTTATCCTACATATGCTTCAAATTCTGCAGGAATGCTAACAGCAAGCTTTGAACTTTGTTCCAGTTTAATCAACTGTAATTCATGCATAGGACATCACTGATAAAATCTCTATCCAGAAACAAGCTCATCTTCATAAAAGGCAGCTGTTCTGGCTACTAAAAGGGATGCAAAGCGCTCATACAGACATCATTTGTTGATAATATCAATGAATGCGTTAGGGATTAGATAGTTAAAGAAAATGGGAAATGGAGCCTGCTAAATCTCATTCTAAACTTGTTGTAAGATGGCCTTAGAACTGTAAGGAAACAGGCCTATAATAATGGGCAGGTGCCCAGGAATGTTAAACCTTCCAGTCCTAAACTTGAAAGGTACCAGAAGGAACAATACTGGAAGAGGTAGAACAGAATTCATAGATGGGTGGTTAGCAAGTCCTTTACAGATGTTGTTGAAGATTATCAATGCACGATTATTTCTGATGCACTTTGTAGTCCACCACCACTAGCACATTATTATAGAAGCACATCCATGCTGTGTATTCTGTAATTGAGCACTATGTCCCTGTATGCTATACAAATCTCTGTAGTCTTAATTATGGTAGCCAGATAGCTAGAAATGGCTATAGCTGTACCAGTCTTAACTGTCCCAGCAGAACAATCCTATTTCTTTGGGTTTTACTTGAGGAAAACAGAAAAGAGCTTTAAAACTCAGAAGAGTAGCCTAAATGTTCATTAATTCATTTGGCAGAAAACAATAATTTAAACTTAACAAGGCTTAGCTTGCTTTTAAAACGGCAAACTGTACATCAGTCCCTTTTCAAATGTCTGACAGTGTTCTATTTACTTATACATTATATATACATTATAGAAAAAGGCATACAGAGATTTCCTGAAGTTGTGCATTACTTACCTGACCCGTTTCTTCAAATCTCTTTCTATCTGCACTATCAATGACATAAATCTAAAAAAAAAGGCAAAATAGTTAAGAATGCAACATAATCAATGTGAAATAATAATCAATGTGAAAAAACAAGTCTTCCCACTAGCCCATTTCCAATCACGTTGACTTGGCATTACTTCCTTTTTAAGGAACCTGCAGTCAGGAAAACTTTTATTCACCTATATATCATGTCTGAAAATTCCCATTATTCTGACAGTGGATGGTTGTACCTTGGCAAGATTCAGCACAGATATTTATTTTGGCGTGTGTGAATACATACAAACATCCATTTACCAAGTGATAAGTTACTAAAATGTGTCTATAATTACATAATCAGTGTGGGTGGGTGGGTGGGGGACTTAATGCACTTCCACACCTCAGCAGAAGAGGAAGCAGGGGGTCTTGAAAAATTGTTCATCACATAGATCTTTATATCCCATCAGCATCTTCTTACTCCCCATAATGTCATCTTCCTTTTTGTGGGTTGGATGGAAAATTTTCTTACCCCTGGCTATTGTTAGCCATTTACAACTTACAGCCAGCAAGAAGAGATTCCAGAAAATCAATGCATTCAGCCCAAATTTTAGCTTATATTATCCAACTGAAAATAAGATAGACAGTGGCCACATTTGGATGATCATATCTTAACAAGCTGAAAGAAGAACAAGCCATGTCGAAACAGGCTGTCATTTACCTTCTCCCTTCATGTGAGTTGCAATTAAAGCAGGAAGTCTGTAATTCAAATAAAAATAAAAAAAATAAAAATTGTCCAGTAGCACCTTATAGACCAACGAAATTTGTTCTGGTGTAAGCTTTTGTGTGCATGTATATTTCTTCAGATGAAAGCTTATACCAGAACACACTTAGGTGGTCTATAAGGTGCTATTGGACAATTTTTAATTTTTTTATTTTTATTTCGAATGCGTCAGACCAACACGGCTACCGACCTGAATCTTTAATTCAAGGGTAGGCGATGTGGTACCCTCCAGACATTGTGGGGCTACAGCTCCCATCTGTCTCAGGCAGCTAAATGTCAGGAATGATGGAAGCTGCAGTCCAACAACATCGAGAAGACTCCCCTTTTCTAATTAATTGTGTCGTCTTATTTTGTCCAGACTGAGAAATTATGGTTACCATCTTTGTAACAAGCCAGGAATGTAGACCACATTTTGAAGTTGGTTTAGAATTCTGGGTTTTTCCAAAGATAGTAACCATAATTTCCAGGTTTGGGAAAAAACAGGAAACTATGGGAAATTGTGTCAAAATGGTAGGGAGGAAAGGGGCCATGACCTTAGGCAAAAGGCTCACTCACATCTCAGCTTTATTAACATAAGATATGCTCATCAAAACTGGGTCACTGTAATACTTGGGCATATGGGTGGCAACCAGCCTCAACAACTTTGAGTCTTAGGTTAGTTAGTAGTTACAGAACCAGCCATGGGGCAAAATGGTATATTACCCCAAAGAAGACAATGTTTATAGTAATGGGGCACTTTTGTTGTGAGGGTGAAACACTGGTTTAGTCCTCAGACACGAAGGCTGCACTTACAGAAGCATCCCTATAGCATCTGGCTGTTCCCCAAGGACCTCTTATCTAAGCGTAACTTGTGAAAAGCATCTCATTCACAACTCGAGACTGCAGACCTTATGGCAATGCCACAGTGAACAGCACTGCACCAACCAAGGTAGATACACGTCAAGTGCCTACTTCCCATAACTAGAAGGCTCGATGCCAAATAGCTGCAGGTGTGTGTCTGAATATGCAATCATTCAAATATACACACCTTTATTTGACTGTGCATAGCTTCCAAATAGCACAGGTGTGGGTAGCTGGAGTATCTCCCATTCAAGAACACCTGCATGTTTATGAATGTGCAATCACTTCATGTGTTAAAAATATTCTTGGAGGGGCCTCTCACTTGTGTAATACTCTTCAGTTTAGAGCAGAGACAGGCATCTTAGTTAGCAAGCTGTCTTGTTTCCAAGGCACACGGGGCTAGTTTGGGTTCTGTGTTCCAGCATTTCCTTCAAAACATTTTTGTAAATGATAGATCAGAAAGGGGGAATGCCCCTGCTCATGGATTTAGGTTTGTTTTTTAAAAAAGAAAGAATGCCCATAGGCAATCAAAGTGAATCGGATATAAAGGAAATCTGGGCAAATGATGGCATAAATCATAAAATGGATTGAAGTGATAAAATTGATTTTTCATTTGTCTACTCTTGTGTTTGCAAACGTCAAGGTTTTCTTGTTGAGATTCCTAGACTGGAGATGATGGGGGTTCCTAAGTATCCATTTGGTCTTAGTTTAAACATACACTTACTTCTTCCTTTCTTGGGCAGTGGGGCTTTATGGGGATTGTTATATATATTTTTAGAAACTGAAAAATAAAGAAGTTAAAAAAGCACTTTCCATCTTTGTCTCTATCCAAGAACTGCATAGATATTTGAGTTGAATAGTTGATTAACTGTTTGAAATCTTCATGACTTAGCTAAACCTGCCAAGATACAGGATTTACAGACATTCGTTAGCATATGCTACCTCCCCTCAGTAGAAGAGGAGGCAGGGGGACTGGTAAAATGATCTTAATCACTTAGCAGCTAAGTTCCCCATCCCACAATCCTTTATCCTAGCTATAACAGATACCCTGCTTTTTGAATGGATGTGCCTGCAGTACTGCACTTGGAACATGTTCAGTTAATTGCTGCTATCAAAAAAGGGTGCAGAGTCCTGAAGCCTGCAGTTAACTTCCATAGAACCTCCCCGGTAATGTCAGTGATACACGTCTTTACCAGACTGGAGTATGTTTTTAAGATCTACTTTGGAAGTTCTCCTCAAGATTCCCTTGCTGGAAGATGTTAAGACAGGTGCCAACAAGAGAGTGCACCTTTTCAGTGATGATGCCCTGCAGGAGCAGCCAATCCAATGCTCCCACTGCCACACCCTACGCTGGGCCAAGCTTCCCACACCTTGCCCCTCCCCTCTCAATAAGCACCAGTGACCTGCTGTGATGGGAAGCCGAGAGAGCAATGGTGCCCCACCCATGTCGCTCCACCACTTGTTTCTGGTGCCCTACCTGTTAATCCCCTTCCCCAGGCAGGTTTGTGAGGCACCAACACTGGTGTCCTTCGGGTGTCCAAATCTTTTATTTTCTCCAGGCTTTTAACTGAGCAATCTATATACTTCCTGCTTTTCTTTGATTTATTTCATTGTTGCTGTCACAACTGCCCTTCGGCTTTTTATCTGTACATTTTTATTGTTTCACCTGGACAATTTGGCTTTGCAAGATGCTTTTGATATAGTTATATAGAAAATAAATATATAAATCAATATATAGGATTTTTCAGGCTCTGCATGTGTAAAAGACTCCTCACGCTACAGAGTGCCTTCTGTCCTCTTACTACAGTTGTGCCCCGCAAGACGAACGGCTCGCAAGACGGAAAACCCGCTAGACGAAAGGGTTTTCCGTTTTGGAGGCGCTTCGCAAAACGAATTTCCCTATGGGCTTGCTTTGCAAGACGAAAATGTCTTGCGAGTTCCTGCGGGGGGTTTTCCCTCCCCCCCCTTTTCCTAAGCCCTAAGCCGCTTATCAGCTGATCCGCTGATAAGCCGCTTATCAGCTGATCCGCTAAAAGCCGCTAAACCGCTAATAGCGCTAATCCGCTAAGCTGTCAATGGGCTTGCTTCGCAAGACGAAAAAACCGCTATACGAAGAGCCTCACAGAACGGATTAATTTCGTCTTGCGAGGCACCACTGTATATAACAGAGCTTTCCATGGGGTGCTAGGCTTACACAAAGTCTGGATACAACCCATAGATATTGGTTCATGGCTGTCTTCCAGAGAAAGCCAAGTATTCAGTCTGCCCTTTGTAGTTCTGACTTTTGTCCATCACCAGTCCTTTCTGCATCCAACAATGAACTACTGCCTCACTGATGAAGTCATGATAGCAATAATGGCAAGGCCAAGCAGACCTTGCCAACGAGCAAAATGTCATCAAGGGACTTGTCTTCCTTTATCCTCTGGTTAGCAGGCCTTCTAAATGCTTCTTCAACTGTGCTTCAAAAGCCAACTGAATGAGCTGGTATAGGATAACACCTCAGGGAAGAGGCTATGTGTTCTCAGTTCAAATTTCACCCAATGGAAAGGCTGTGATTACTACTATCCCAAATTCCAATAGGGCAGGGGAAATACACCAGCAATAAGCCCCAATGTGAGCAGGATTACTGCCAGTAGAATCTTTATGTTGATAGAACACTGCTACTATGTGGAACAAACCTGGGGCAGGGCAGCACAATGCCACTCGTCTGCTTCTGTGGCTGTTTAGACAGGGAACTATACTGCTCCCTTTTCTGAATCGCCCTAGTAAGACTTATTCTCTGGAGTGTTTTGATGAGTTCCTGTGCAGAAGCACTGTACTCATAATAGTTTTTACCTATTATGGAGGGAGCATGGGCTCTTCTCCACTGAGGTATGGAGCTGGCATGATGTTATAACTGACACTCCTTTTTCTGTGTGTAGCCCTTGAAAAAATTTGCTTGTTTGTAGAACCTTATCATTAGAGGGTCATTAATGAATTTCCAGGGATACTATGGGCTATCTGTACATGTTGGTGTACTGCTGTTTGTTTCTCCACCTACTGTTATAGCATTGCCTCTGCTGCTGAGAGCAGCATTGCAGCTATGTCACATTGGTGACAGATCTGGCATAGCAGGATAGTTGGATTGGCCAGTTAGGCAGCAGTAATCTCTTAGCATCAGTTCACCACTTGCAACATGGAGATAATACTGATTTATCTTACATGACTGTTGTCATAAATATTACTAAGATAATGAATGTGAAGACTTTTGAACATTCAAAAAGGAAAAGGCATCTGGGAGTCATATAAGTGTCCTTCAAAAGATGTCATGGAAGGAAGAGCTCCATAAAATGTTGTTTTAATTGTGCAATGTGGTTGTACTTTGGTGGCACCCTTACTGTGTGTTTTGTAGAGTATTAAAGAAGAAGAAAAGCACTTGAGAATTGCACCTAGTAATTTGGTTCATATTTTTCAGCCTGGAACACAGAGCTACTTCAAAGGGAAGGCAAAACCAAATGGAACTGTCACATAGCACACTGTTGAGAGACCAGTTAAAAATAAATGTTTCTGCAGATTTCATAATTCACGTGCACACACTGGCTCTGCAAGAATGTTCAGACTGGCTGACTGCTGCAAAACAAATGACTTTGATTGCAGTATTTCTTAGCTGTTAAAGTCACTATGATATTTAATGTAGCATTCAGCAGTGGCCAATGCTTACCAGGATATCGGTGTTCTCAAAATAATTCCTCCAGTATGGCCTGATCTTCCTCTGTCCACCAATGTCCCACACATTCAGCTTGAAACCTTGTGCTTGCACGCTTTTGATGTTAAAACCCTGTGACAAGCAGAGATAAAGTATAACTGGTGTTAACGTGATGCTTGGCTTCAGATTCACAGGCACACATCAGTCACAGTTTATATATCACAACTCTGGAAACCCTAACAAAATAAACCCTGTGCTGCTATTCAGATGGATTGGCTGTGGGCAAGGTGAAGGCTATAGCAGCCTTGCATGGATCAGGGTCTGTTTCTGTCAAAGCTATAAAGATGTATGTTGCAGCTCATAACAAGAAAGGAAGGTGCAGTGGGAGGTGAGAGAACAATGCAGATAAGAAGTAATCACATAGCCTTGCAAGGAGTAAGCCTCAGCTACTGAAAGCTGAGGCCAATGTGCAGGCTAACGAGAAGCAGAAGTCTGTATGTGAGTTGATATGAGAAAACTAGAAGCAACAGCTGCACTTTTGAAGGGCCCATTTCATCAATTAAAGCTCTAACTGAAAGGGGAGTGCAACCGGAAAAACAGGATGTGGTGCAGGCTGGCAGTGAGCTGCCACACAATACAGGGGATTGGCTTTAAGCTTGGAATCTGAGGGTGGGCTTTTTCTCTAAGGCGTGGGAGCATCTCATAGGCAATGTGCTCCATCTTGAGGACTGGGGGAAGGAGATCCAACCTTGTACAATCTCTAGCACCATCCATTGGCCAACATTGGGATGGTGTCAGTTGAGCAACTAATGAAAGATACTTTAGCCCTTAAAAAAAGCTCTGGAGAGTTGGTGCATGTAGAGAGGACAGAGGGACACTGTGTGTGTTGCAGTTTTGAAGTATACATGTGAAATATCTGCACCGTGTATGTGCTGAACTGCAACACTGAAGGACGTAACAACATGCAGCTTGGTTTAATCTTCTGATTCTCTAGTGCGTGTTCATAGTCTGAGAAGTTTTAAAGCAAGAAATGCATGCACTCTACAACTGTTCCATTGGGCACATGCACACCTCTTCAATCTGCACATCACTATATTAACATGTGAGGAAAAGAGTCATAGCTCACTTAGAAAGCACATGCTCTGTATGCTAAAGGTCCCAGGTTGAATCCCTGTGACCTCTAGGTAAGGCTGGGAAAGGGTCCTGTCTGAAACCCCTAGAGAGCCGCTGCCAGTAAGTCTGGACTACAATGTGCGAGATGGAGCAATGGTCCAACTCAGTATACGTGGGGCTACCTTTGAAGGTGACCCGGAAACTACAACTAATCCAGAATCCAGCAGCTAGGCTGGTGACTGGGAGCGGCCACCAAGACCATATAACACCAGTCCTGAAAGACCTACATTGGCTCCCAGTATGTTTCCGAGCACAATTCAAAGTGTTGGTGCTGACCTTTAAAGCCCTAAACAGCCTCGGCCCAGTATACCTGAATGAACATCTCCACCCACATCGTTTTGCCCGGACACTGATGTCCAGCTCCGAGGGCCTTCTGGTGGTTCCCTCCCTGCGAGAAGTGAGGTTACAGAGAACCAGGCAGAGGGCCTTCTCAGTGGTGACACTCGCCCTGTGGAATGCCCTCCCATCAGATGTCAAGGAAATAAACAACTATTTGACTTTTAGAAGACACCTGAAGGCAGCCCTGTTTAGGGAAGTTTTTAATGTTTGATGTTTTATCGCTTTTAAAAAAATTATTATTAATATTCTGTTGGGAGCTGCCCAGAGTGGCTGGAGAAACCCAGCCAGATGGGCAGGGTAAAAATAATAAATTATTATTAGTAGTAGTAGTACAACGCAGCTTTCTACGGACTTAGGAAGTGGCTGCATGAGGTAAAAGCTATATGAGTCCCAGAACTGTGGGTATACTACTATTGGAATAAAGGAAAATGAAGGAAAAAAAGTACATAGGGGTTGTGGCATCTGTAGCAGCTTTTTTTTTTTTTTTTTAATAAAAAGATTATATTTTACTTTTGGTTGCAAGATAGATTCTGTTTGTAGCCACCCTTCCCTCTCCATCCTCCAAACTTCAAGATTTAGCAGAGCACCAAAAGCCTCGTTCCTTACCTGTGTGGGAGTAATGTGGGTGATGTCTTCAGATGCGAGTTGTTTCAAAAGTGTGGTCTTGCCTGCATTATCCAATCCCAGGAGGAGGATTCTTACCTCCTGGTCTGGTGCACTCTTCAATTTGCGCAGAATTGACAGCAAACCCTGTTAGTGAGAAAGGGCAGGAGATGTTACTTGCTAGATGTTATTTTTATCACCGTTGCCAAAAATCAATGAGAAACAGAAAGAAAGGAGATCCTGAATAGCCTTATAACACATGAACAAAATGTACAAGTTGCTGCCTGTAGGTTGATGATCTGTGATACATGAGACAAAAAGAAAGGGGATTTGAAAGAGGGATTTTCCACTTAATGAGTGAGATTAAAAGGAAGCAGGAGAGTAAACACAGAACTATTTGGTAATTAACAAGCACTAAAATAATTATTTTAAATAGTAACATCAAGAAAGAAATGCAAAAGAGAATATAGAAGTTTTAATAATTTCCTAAAATAGGATAATGAGGGGGTCAAGTGACTAGATAAAGGAAAAGAGTTCCTTACATTTGGGAGAATGGAAACATCAAAATAAGAAAGAGCACAGGGAGATGGAAGTTTAATAATATTTTTTTTGATGAATGAAGGGGCTGCAGAGGAGACTAGAGTAAAGGGAGAAAGCAAGAAAGGCAGATTACAAGTGGCAAGGCCACAAGTGGCTATTAGCACTGAAAGGTAGCAAAAAACAAAAAAAAGAGGAAAATGAAAATGAAAATGAAAATAAAGAGATGATAGCATGATCAGAACAATGAAAGAAGAATACAAGCAGCAGAAGGGAGAATAAGATAAAGATGTTGAAAAATAAGAAAGAGAAATAATCAAAGTGGGTGGATCTATGCAATAACTTTGCAACAGACCCACTATATAGAAGGGTCTGGTGACTTCTGTTTCAGTGTATCTGAAGAAGTGTGCATGCACACGAAAGCTCATACCAAGAACTAACTTAGTTGGTCTTTAAGGTGCTACTGGAAGGAATTTTTTTATTTTGTTTTGCAACAGAAGTAATGTATAAATAAAAATATAGGTCAGAATCTGATAACACACCAGCACTATGAAAAGAAGCAGCAGCAAAATATATCTTTTTAAATACAGTGGTGCCTCGCAAGACAAAAAGAATCCGTTCCGCGATTCTCTTTGTCTAGCGGTTTTTTCGTCTTTCGAAGCAAGCCCATTGACAGCTTAGCGTATTAGCGGTCTAGCGGCTTTTAGCAATCAGCTGTTAAGCGGCTTATCAGCGGAACAGCTGATAAGCGGCTTAGCGGCTTAGGAAAGGGGGGGGAGCAAAAAAAACCCCGCGGGAACTCGCAAGATTTTTTCGCCTTGCGAAGCAACCCCATAGAGAAATTCGTTTGTTGGGAAAGGATTATTAAGTAACCAGAATCCCCCTAGGGGAAACTTTGAAACATTACAATGGCTACAGATGGAAAACTACAGGCAGAGATAGAAAGAATGTTTTTTCTCGTGGGAATATTGCAAGAGCAGAGTATGGCTATGAACAAACAACTTATAACCTTGAACTCCAAAACAAGCAACCCTGCCGAATGCATAAAGGATTTGACTGAAACAAAATCTGCAGCTGAACCAGAAGAGGCATTTTTGGAACTGGAGGAGAGGGAAGAAGGAGCTAAGAAAGTACAGGAGAGTACCAATCTGAAGCTTACATTGTTAGAACATAAAGAAGAAGATTTTGGGACTACCAATCTGTGAAAGATGCGAAAGAGGAAAGAGGAAGCCCCTGGAACACCTGGAATACTGGAACTTAAAAGAAATAAGAAATATGATTGGGGCTTCCTCTTTGAGTATGGGAGATTAGTAGACCTTTTGCAGCAGTTGTTACCAAGTATTTTGGATGGAAGAAAATTTAATGAGACTGTGTCAGAGCTCCTTCGAGACCCGAGGACCAACAAAGAGGGCTACCAACAAAACCGGCAGAGAGAGACTGACAGAGATCTGAAGGCCTCTGATGTGAGGAATCCAGGCTAAGAACTGTTCTGTGGACATTTAGTTGGGAAGGGACAGAAACCGGGGTAGGGAGGGAGGGGAGAACAGAACTTCAAAACTTTTATGTTTTTTTTGTGTTTGGCTATTATGACCTATATTTAATATAAGAAGGGGGAAATTCGTGGAAGGGAATTTGGGTCGACCTTAGAAAAGGATTTAATATTTATAAGAAAATTGGATAAGTAAAATTTGGCCAATTAATAAGAATTATTTTTTTAAAAAAATAACAATAATAGGTTAAAGATGAGAGATAAGAATTTGCTGAGCTAATTGTTGGAATTGGGATGTATGAAGGGGGGGTGGGGGGAAGTCAGGGAGGGGGGTTAAGAAAGTAAGGTTATGAAATTATACATGTTTTGTTTTGGATTTCTTTTGTGTGTGTGTGTGTTTAAAATGTGAAAACCCAATAAAAATTATTAAAAAAAAAAAAAGAGAAATTCGTTTAGCGAAGCGCCTCCAAAACGGAAAACCCTTTCGTCTAGCGGGTTTTCCGTCTTGCGAGGCGTTCGTCTTGCGGGGCACCACTGTAAACCACAATAAAATTATGTTGTAGAATCCCGAATGAGATTGCAGCTAGATAGTACATAACAAGTAAGAAGTAGAAAATATTTCCAGAAGGGTATCAGTGTTAGTTTGTTGCAACAACTATCCTGTGGCACACCTTAAAGACTAACAAATTTGTGATGGCATAAACTCTCATAGACTAGAGTTCATCTCATCAGATACCTAAGAACGAAAGATAGCACTGAGGCAGAAAAATAAATGTGAATGCTATGAGCATAAATAGGGCAATTCAAACCAAATAAATGAATTAAATGTCCAAGTAGGAGGCTGTACAAGGAAAAAAGTAACAAGTCCTAAAACCATGTTGCATGGGACAACAGACAATGGAAATAGAAATATATATGTCTGTAACATGAATAAAGCACAATTGAAGAAAAATTAAGAGAACAGAGAAAATAGGCTTAAGCTGAGAGACAAGAGATTGTCAAGCAAAACATGACAACAACCCATGCAGAATAGAATGAGTGTCTGAAATGAGGATTTTACTAGAATCAGGGTGGATTTTAAGAGATATATTACACAGAAAGAAATCTTAACTAGAACAGTAATACAAGTTGAGAAAGAAGAATGCCCAAGCTCTTAACTTCATTTTCCATGCATGGACCTAACCCTTATTTTGGTGTGTCCATGAACCTATAGCAACAAATGATAGCATCTGCTCAGAGGGGGGTCCTAAGATTTATCACCTCCTTCTCATTCTTCCCATTTGAAGGCCATTTTGCCCCCCTCATGCAGCTCCCACTAGTGTTAAGAACTGCCATTAATATTAGATCGTATCAGCACATCTGAAAAAGCACAGCACTAAATCATTCATATCAGGGTGTTAGGTCTCAAGATTTAGGGCAGTAAAGAATTTCAGTCAAGCTGCTGAATTAGTTTTATTACTTTTGCCACCAGCCAATCCTCAGTTATACAAAATCCCATAATCCAAATCCTCCCTCTACATTCCGACTAGCCATGCCATGAATTCTTACCTACTAATGATTCAGATTATCCACAGCCCCTTGTATTTATTCTCTGAACCATTCTAGGCAAATGATACATTCACATGTCAGCGTTTTCATGATGTATCTATTACAAACCTCTCAATTGCCTGCATTGTGTAGCTAAGAAAGTTCAGCAAATTTCAAGTGATAGATCCTTGAGCTGAGAGTAGCTTTCAGGGTTTGGGAACAGAAGATCCCTGTGAGTTCATTTGCATTGCAAAAATGCTAGAAATAATTGTGCGCATTGGTGGTGCCAGCACTCAAACACCTGTACTACTTTAAAAGAAGTGTCAGCTGGAAGGGCATGTTGGGCACTGATATGTAAATGTATCTGGGCTGCTTTCTTACATCTATATAAAATGCAGGTCAGCCAGATTGGCCACTGGGTGACAAAAATATTATTAAAGCCAAAAGATCTGCTTTCTAGTTCTAGCTTTGCTAGCAACCTGCCACAAGTCACCTGTGACATCTGCTGTTATTGCTTGTATTTTCCCTGTGCTGGTTTCTCCTCCAGTTTCATATGACTGGCTGCAACATTCTTAAAGCCAACAGCATATCTTAGTAAATTATAAGAAGTGCTCTTGGTCACATCACAGCCAACTATCAACTCTAAACTCTGGTTTTTGTTCTTTGTTTTAGGTACATAATACATTTTTCTAATAAATAATACTTGAGCTTCGTCTCATTGCTAATCCCCTCCATAGCATTTAGAAAAAGTTATTCTGTGGCTCACCATGACTTATTTAAAAACCCTAGCATATGTTCCTTCAGTCTAGGTGGAGAGCAGTATACACGTGTAAGCGAGGGTACACAATAACAACTCAATTATTTTATCAGTTGTGGAAAGATGTTCTTTTCTATCAAGGATGCATATATTAATAATAAGTTCCATGGGGTCATTGTTGGTTTTAATTTTAAATAATTAAACATTTTGAGTGTGGGCAAAAACCAAACGTATCTTACATTCCAAACATACAATAACTGAACATCTTTACTGGCATTTTGTCAGGAAAAACTATGCTGAAGCAAAAGGAATTTTTTAAGCTGAAAACACACCGCTGGTGTAAGTTATTTTGTTCTGAGCACACACTTGATAAGCAACAGTTATTTCACAAAGGCCATAGAGGGAACCACTAACATATTAATCTTGGACATGATCCAGCCATACATTTTTTATATTGAGACACTGAGATCTGGCAGCGACAGAGGTGTTGCATTTATACAGGCCATCCAACCATGGAATTCCCTTCCTCTCCAAATAATATTTGCAGCAACCATTGAGTTTTTACCAGTAGTTAAGAACTCATATTTTTTTGCCCAGGACTTTGGTTGATTCCCCCCCCCCCTCCTCTGCATTTGTATTTTTATTTGTACTAGGTGCTCTTTATTTTAACTGTGCAGAATGATTTAAATTTGTTCATAATGCTTTAATTGTCGTTGGAAATCACTCTGGTAGGCATATTGCCTGAAAATTAGTCTATAAACCTAATTAACAACAACAACGAGAACACTTTGAAGACATGCACTTATAAACATGCATTTAGTTATCCTGTTGAAATCAGTATTACTTGAAAATATTTATTTTGGGATGGGTTTTGTCCCCTTTCTGTATCATTTTTAAAGCTGCAAAATACCTCATAGTAAATATTTATTTCAAAGCAACAACCCTATTATGACTAATACACAAACTAGGGTAGAGAGCAATTAAGCTGCCCAAGATCAGCAAACAAGTTAAATAAGGCCTTGAACTCAGGTTGTCATGATCTAAGTATGTCATGAGCCATGTCTATCCACTACTAGAGCACTCTGTCCCTTGAGCTCCACAAAATACTCTCCATATCCAAATATAAAGTATACAGAGGGAGTACCAGATTGTCGGTTTATTTGAACAGTTACACGTGCTAGTACAATGTTAAAGCATAGCATTAAATAGCTATAGTTCTCCTTCTTTAAAACTTGCTATTCTTTTAACTCTACACCAGGGGTAGGCAACCTAAGGCCCGGGGGCCAGATGCGGCCCAATCGCCTTCTCAATCCGGCCTGTGGACAGTCTGGGAATCAGCGTATCTTTACATGAATAGAATGTGTGCTTTTATTTAAAATGCATCTCTGGGTTATTTGTGGAGCATAGGAATTCATTAATTTCCCCCCTCCCCAAAATATAGTCTGGCCCCCCACATGGTCTGAGGGACGGTGGACTGGCCCACGGCTGAAAAAGGTTACTGACCCATGCTCTACACTGTGTCAGTTTTCCGGTTGTAATCAGTGTAACATAACTGTTGATATCAATAATGTATTTATAGGACAAATGCAGAAGATTTCAAATATGTACTTAGGGGAAAGCGTCATGGGGAAAAATACACATTTAAAAAATACCTGTTATTTTCTACCGAAGTGACCCATATAAGAAATACCATAGAGAGAATTGCCACACATGCTATTGGGAGGCTTGCCAATCACTAAAGAACAGAGAGCGGAATCCCATTAGAGGAGAGAAGTAAATACCTGCTGTTTATCTGGATTAGCCATAAAGCTTTGATAATGAATTTAGAGTGCAAGTACAAAGAAATCTGCCTTTGGTAACCAGCAAATGTTTACTTAGTTGATGTGGTATTTCTCTAAAGATCAAGTCAAGTACAGCTGTCCTGTAAAATAGTCACTAAGGTTGCTTCCCCAATAGTAGATTTCATTGAATTCTATCTTCTCTTTGTCCCAGAACTATCAGCCTTAGCAGCAATTGTGGTAAGGCAAGGTAGAAGAAGTGTGTGGCACAGTAACTATATGGCTGAGTCCTGTCTTGGAATGTGGGATTAGGAAGGGAGGAAATCTACATGACATCAATCTAACACAGCTAAGGCTGAAGTGTAATGTGTGCAAGCCTTTCAGTCTGCCCCACCCTAAAATGCTATTTGTCTTTGCACCAACAGCAGAGGGGCAATAGTGTGGCCTTTTAAAAGGCAGCTGGCAGGGGACTTCTTGGGGGAAATACCCCTTCCTGCCAGCAGAGGAGATCCTCAAAATCCTATGCTCCCTGGTATGTCCTCCTGGAAACCATAGAACTATATCCTTCGATGACTTTAAAAGATTAGACAAATTTATGGAAGATAGGTCTATAATCATTAATACTTAATGGTCCATTGTGTAATTAGGTTACAAAGTTCTGGGTGGAAGAGTGTGTGGAGTGAATTTGTCATGGCCTTAATAAACTAGCTGATGCCATGAAATGTATTTGATTGTCTTACTCCTGCATCTCAGGGCTGAGCTGCATACAGTATTAGTACTAGCTGCATTAGTAGCATAACTTTATGTGAAAAAGCTGTGAGGGCTAACAATTATCACACAGTTACAGTATTTTTCAAAATACTGATGAAGTGCAGAAGCTTCCCCATATTTCTGAAAAATACTACAGAAATTATGAATAATGATTTTGAATATTCATCCTCAGACAAATCTATGGTACAACTTCAAATTACAGTGGTGCCCCGCAAGACGAATGCCTCGCAAGACGGAAAACTCGCTAGACGAAAGAGTTTTCTGTTTTGGAGGTGCTTCGCAAAACGAATTTCCTATGGGCTTGCTTCGCAAGACGAAAATGTCTTGCGAGTTCCTGCGGGGTTTTTTTTCTCCCCACCCCTTTTTCTAAGCCGCTAAGCCGCTTATCCAATAAGCTGATAAGCCGCTAAAAGCCGCTAATCCGTCAATGGGCTTGCTTCGCAAGACGAAAAAACCGCTAGACGAAGAGAATCGCGGAACGGATTCTTTTCGTCTTGCGAGGCACCACTGTATCATCATAATCACTACTACCCACCCCTCCACCCATAGGTCCCAGGGTAGGCTACAACAATTTAAATAGTTTGTATTTATTAACAGCAAATTTTTAATCACAAAACCAGTGATTAAAATATACAATCCAAGAGTGTGGGATAATCAGTCTCATATAACCAACATGCTTAAGTCTAATTAATGCATGAAGGGGTTGATACCATAGAGTAAGCTACCCTGTCAGGCTTAGCTATGTCTTTTCCCTTCACCTTGGGAGGAAAGAGGTAAACAAACACCCACCCACCCCACTTAGTGTACCCAAGAAGCTCAGCATGTGAAGGTTTGAGTTGGTTGCTCCAGCAAAATTGCATGACTCTCACCAGCCACTCTTCAGTTCCTATACCAATACAGTGGTACCTCCGGTTAAGAACTTAATTTGCTCCAGAGGTCCATTCTTAACCTGAAACTGTTCTTAACCTGAGGTACCACTTTAGCTAATGGGGCCTCCCGCTGCTGCCGCCACGCGATTTCTGTTCTCATCCTGAAGCAAAGTTCTTAACCCGAGGTACTATTTCTGGGTTAGCGGAGTCTGTAACCTGAAGCGTCTGTAACCCAAGGTACCACTGTAATCTCTAGGCACTTTTATTACTTTGTAACTAAGCTATGTTTTACTGCCTGTGCAACTTTTTCTGAATGCACATGAATCTGACCTTTGGAGAGTTTGTAGATAAACCATTTTTAATTTTCCAAGTGTGTGGTATTCTTCTTTGCTGGGGGAAGTGGGAAACTTTGTAACTCACTTAGAAGGGGCTATATTAAAGGTCTAACAGGCTATATTTCCACACTTTATAGGGAAGGAGGCAGTGTTGGAATACTTTGTACACCTCTAAATCACTTCAAAAAGAATATTGTAACGCTGGAAAAGGTTCAGAAAAAGACAACAACAAAAATCAAGGGGCTGGAGCAAAACCCCTTTCATCTTACAATGTTTTGGACTTTTTTCATTTACAAAAAAAAGGGGGAGTAAGGGGGATATGATACAGGTTTATAAGATTGTGCAAAAGCTGGTAAGCAGTGGTTCCTGAACTCCCTCATAATTCTAGAATCAAAGGTCATCAAGTGAAGATGTGTGGTAGGAAACTAAGAAAAGACAAATGGAAGTACTTCTTCACTCCCTAGTTAAAACTTTGGAATTTGCTGCCAAGCTGGTTGGCTTTAAAAAATGAATGAATATAAATTCATGGCGAGTAAAGTTATCATTGCTTGTTATTCACAATGGCAATTTACAATCTGAAAAATCAGAGGCAAGGTGCTTCTAAATACTAGCTGTAGGGGAAAGATAATAGGAAAGTGCTATATCATTCATGTTCCACTTGTAGGTTCCCCATGGGCATTTGGTTGGCCATTGTGGGAACAGAATGCTGAACTAGAAGAGTTTTTGCTCTGATCCAGTTTGACTCTTCTTATCTTATCAGATAATGCTTGCTGCAGATCAAGTAAGCTAGTAAGGAGATGAACACATAGAAGATCTGTAACACCAGAATTAAAAAACAAACAAACTGCAATGTGTTCTTGCGTATATTTAAAGCCCTGTAACAAGGTGCATTTGACTTCTATTTCACATCTTTCTTTGACCATCTGTGGGGAAAACCCCGGGATTCCTCATGACCCAATTCCACTTCGAAAATGAGTTATTTCAACAACCCAACCAACTCTCTTCTCCCCCTAAGGTCCCCCACTGAGAATCCCGCAAGTCGCATCTCAACCTGTCCTGCTTACAGCTGCCACGTGTCATTATAAAACAACAACGAAGATATCGCCCCTTGAACAGCAACCTTTCAGTCTCGCAGAAGATTGTACTGTATCTCATGGCATAGGGGGTGGGGGTGGGTAACCGTGTTGCAATTCTGTACATGCTATTCTCCCAGCTTCCCAGAGCACATCCAATAACTCGCAGTTTTGAAATAATAAAACAGATGAAGGGGTCCTTATTTCTGATTTTAAATAAACAAATAAAAAACAAATAAAAAATAGAAATCTGGCGATCTCAGGCTCTCCGTCCCCCTCGTCACCTGAGCGGTTCCTTCAGCTCCAGGTACACGACTCCCGCCCATCCCTTCAGCCAGGCCCATTCATAGTCTCCTCATCCATCCCTTTAGGGCAGCATCCCCCTCCCTCAAGACGGAGCGCTCCGCCGCCACAGGACGGATCCTGCCCCGCACCCACCACAGGGCGGAGGGCCGGTTCTGCGCTCCCGCTTCCCACAACGCCCTCCCGGGCCCCCCTCGGCCTTCTCCCTCTCCTAATCTCTCACTCACCATCCTCTACGCGGCTCCCGGTTACCATGGGCAACTGCGTCATGCGCGCGCACTGCATTCCTCCCACGTAGAACGTCCGTCCCGAGTTCGACGCACAAGCTCCGCCCACTACCCTATTCTCTCCCCTCCCTCCCTCCAAAGAACCCAGCCTCCTCCTTCGTCAGATACATGCGGCCCGCGTCGACGCAGGCACCGACGCGACTAAGCCAGCCTTTCATTGGCTGAGGAGAGCCACGCGTCCTCGGCGGGGCGGGGTTAGAAGCGGTGCCCATGTGCACGAGAAAGGAAGGCGGCGGCATTGCTGATTGGTGCTTGGCGAGCTGCAGGTAGGAGTGAGTGGTAGTCGGGAAGCGCCACGAGGAGTTAGGAGTTAGGAGTAAGAGAAAACCATAGAGGCGGCCTGGCTTGCTTTCCCGCGGAATGCAGGACACGCCGGGGAGGGAAGAACAACATGTAATAATAATAATAATAATAAATAATGTAGCAGAAGGGGAGAAGTTTGGCAAGACGCGAGGTATGTGTGGTGCTGCGCTCTTAGGGTATTAGCGACACTGTTTTTGCATTGTTAGAAGGAAAACCTGTTGTTATATATATACGTGTTTGTGTGTGCATGCATATGCATATATATGCAGCTGTGAGAATGTCGCTCATTTTTGCGGGGTGTGAAGTGGAAGAGTTCAGTAGTGAAGGTAGGCATTGGCGTGCCAACTTCAGTGGCATGAGAGAAGAGCGGATTCGACAGAGGATGGAGATGTTTGGGGCTGCGTACTCACCGTATAGTTAAAGCAGACTCACACACCTTCGCTGAACTACAGTTCCCAGCAGCCTTCACAAACTGCAGCTCCCAGAAGACGTGTGTGCTTTAAGTGTACGGTGTGTGGACAAACAGTGATCCACAAGTGGTGCATAATGGGAATAGGTATCCCCTGTTGTTTGTGCTCTCATCTGGTAATTAGAGATAAACAGAGTTGTAGTTAATAGGCTTGTTCTACACTTGATACACAGTATTTCCACAGAGCAGGGGTAGTAGAGTGAGAAATCACTACCAAGTTATGTTTTAAAGTGGTGAATAACAGCTGGCTGCTCCTGATGAGATTGTTGTAATTGTTTTTTTAACTATCTGTGGCCCTGTTGATTATGTAGAAATTTAGCAGTTCTGCATCATGTATCAACTGGGTTGCCTCTTCATGCACCTTATGTATTTACAGTAACTTTTTGTACAGTACTTTGTCAGTTTCTCTGCCCTTTACCTGTCACACTTTCAATCGTCAGGGTAAGGTAAAGGTAAAGGTACCCCTGCCCGTACGGGCCAGTCTTGACAGACTCTGGGGTTGTGCGCCCATCTCACTTAAGAGGCCAGGGGCCAGCGCTGTCCGGAGACACTTCCGGGTCACGTGGCCAGCGTGACATCGCTGCTCTGGCGAGCCAGAGCCGCACACGGAAACGCCGTTTACCTTCCCGCTGGTAAGCGGTCCCTATTTATCTACTTGCACCCGGAGGTGCTTTCGAACTGCTAGGTTGGCAGGCGCTGGGACCGAGCAGCGGGAGCGCACCCCGCCGCAGGGATTCGAACCGCCGACCTTTCGATCGGCAAGTCCTAGGCGCTGAGGCTTTAACCCACAGCGCCACCTGCGTCCCAATCGTCAGGGTAGTTGATATCAAAAGGATTGTGTGTGTGGTAGTTGAGCGATGATTGGTTGATTGGAGGGATATTGCCTGGGTAGCGTGCATAAGGAGGAGTTAAGAGTGCCACTGTTTGTGGGTTTGTGGTGGAGGTGGAGGTGGAGATTATCAGAGGAGTAGGAGACACAAAATATTTACTATCAGTACAGTTCTTCAGGCCCCCCGCCTCCCAGTCTTTCAGTATTGATAGCTGACCCTTCCAACTGCTGGTATTTGTGAATGTTAAGCAAGGCTCACATGGCACCTGAAGTAATGAGTATGTATACTCAGTTATGATTGGTTCATTGGCTACAGCCATTCTTGGACTAGGCTAACCTTGCTACAGTAATCCACGCTCTGTTAACCTCCTAATTGGACTGTACATTACAAGGGGTTGCCCTTCAGCAGAGTCCAGAGCCTGCAGCTAGTGCAGAATGTGGCTGCCATTTGCTATCTAGAGAAGCAAGTTGGGGTCCTATTGTACCAATCCTGAAAACAGTGGACTGGCTGTCAGTGAGTTACTGGTGAGTGCTGGTACTCATCTATAAAGCCCTGAATGGTTTAGAACCCAAGTATTTGAATTAACACTTTCCATAGTATTAGCCAAACTGAGTTTTGAGATCTGCAGGGGAGACCCTGCTTATGGTACCCTTGATGAGTATTGTCCAGGAAATTGCTGTACAAACAGGACCTTCTCAGTGGTGGTACCCCAATTACAGGACTCAACCCAATCTCTCACTTTGTCTTCATTCAAATGGCAATTAACAGTGTTCAACTGCTCAGGAAACTAAATGGTTTGCAGTCCAACTTCTATGAAGGAACAGAAGGCTATCATTTTGACTGGGTTTCCATGCCACACAGGGGATGGCTAAAGAATGGCAAGATGTCTGTGATGTAGGGAAACAACCCCCTACCCCAGAGCTTTCCAAACTGTGTGTTGCTACATGTTAATGTGTTGGCTACAGTGAGTAGGTATGTCGTGCGAATGCTCCCCATGCTGCTTCCAGGGCTGGAAAGGGGTTAGTTTAACCCTCAGTTTGCTAGCAAAACTGAATTACTGTGTTGCAAAATGATGTATGTCTAAAAAGTGTGAAACCAACATGAAAACTTTGGAAAGCTCTGCCCTACCTATAAAGTACACTTGGGGAGAGGGACCTGAAAATGATGTGGCGAGGGGAATGGCAGAACTGGAAAGGGCTTAACCGGGGGGTTATTCTGAACGTGACTTAAGATTTGGGCAGGGACTATATGCTACAAAGGGAAGGAGAGGGACCTACTAAGGAGGTTCAAGGAAGAGGGACAAAGTACGGTAAGCAGTGTCTGAAAAGCAGGAATCTGAGGAGACATGTTGGAGACATGAAGTTGAGAGAAATATGAGCTAAGTGAAAAGTAGGGTTTATTTGCTTCAGCTGTGAAAACTCTTTATTATTATCTCTTTGTGTGTGTTTTAATCCAGTTACTGCTCTATAAACGATTGCCCATGATTGTCGAGTATTCCTAGAAGTCCAGCCTAAGAACATACTGTCTACCATTTCAGCCTTGCTTACATCTTCATTGACTACCTCAAAGAATTCTAAAAGGTTGGTGATGCAAAACCTTCCAGTGAGGAAAACCAGACTGATAATTTCTCTGTAAAGTGTGAGACTATCTAGCATGTGACTGGTGTGTGCAGTTGTCTTCTTATAAGTGGGGAGAAGCTGACACCTGGAGAAAACTATAGTTTGCTGAGGTAGTACTCACAGATAAATACTGGAGTTGGTGATCCAGGATCACCATTTTCTAATCCTCTCCTTTAGACAAAATAAGGGTTCAGAATCTGAAACAACCAGAGTTTTGCCTGCAGTAGAAGGCCTTCTCTACCTTTTCTAGGGCTTATCTCCCTTAATAGTGTGTCTCTTTCAATTTCTGGTAACTAAAAGATAATCAGCACTTGTGTGTTTTTCCTTTTGATGTCTAGCCTCATTTCCCCCCAGCTCTCCCACTTCAGTCCCAGCATAAATCCATTTAACTATACCGATATCCTCCTGTTTATTCCAGCCACCAGTTAGATGACAATTCTCTACTTGACAGAAACTGCTGCCCATTAACAGAAAGAGTTGAATATTTATCCAGAGGTCAAGGGCAGTTTGTGCCTATACACACTTAATTCTGTTTTGTCTTAGTCATGCCTTTGGAGATCTAATTATTCTGTAGCCACAAGGGTAAGCTATGCTCTTGCTGAGCATGGTATCTTGACTTAAACTGCCAGTAAAATATTCTACACATCTTGACTGTTAATGAAATTTTATAAATCTTGGCTATCTTTTATTCTTCTCCACACTACCTATCACCCTGTTGTCAGATGTGACCTCTCAGAGAGGTTGGTATTTTTCCTGTACAAGATATTTTAAATCTTGCCTGTCTTGTTAAATCTCCATTCATTTCTTGCAGTAATTCTTTTTTACTATGTTCATTTAATTTTTCAATACATATACAGTGGTACCTTGGGTTAAGAACTTAATTCGTTCTGGAGGTCTGTTCTTAACCTGAAACTGTGCTTAACCTGAAGCACCACTTTAGCTAATGGGGCCTCCCTCTGCTGCTGTGCCGCCGCTGCACGATTTCTGTTCTCATCCTGAAGCAAAGTTCTTAACCTGAGATAATATTTCTGGGTTAGCGGAGTCTGTAACCTGAAGCATATGTAACCTGAAGCGTATGTAACCCGAGGTACCACTGTATTGTGACTCTGATCCCTAAATAATTAAATTGGGGAATTCTCCAAGAAATTAAATGTTGTTTAGTATTAATTACATTTCTTCATACCTTTCCCTATGTTAAAATCCCATCCATTTTGATTTTGATATTATATATGCAGATTTTGCTGAATTCCTTAACCAGAGTCAAAAACTTTCCAAAAGAATTCAGAGGATATACAGTGGTACCTCGGGTTACATATGCTTCAGGTTACATACGCTTCAGGTTACAGACTTCGCTAACCCAGAAATAGTACCTCGGGTTAAGAACTTTGCTTCAGGATGAGAACAGAAATCGTGCTCCAGCGGCAGCAGGAGGCCCCATTAGCTAAAGTGGTGCTTCAGGTTAAGAACAGTTTCAGGTTAAGAACGGACCTCCAGAATGAATTAAGTTCTTAACCCGAGGTACCACTGTATTTGAAATGGTAACTGTAGTTGCTCCCAAGACTTCCAGATACAGTGGTACCTTGGGTTAAGTACTTAATTCGTTATGGAGGCTAGTTCTTAACCTGAAACTGTTCTTAACCTGAAGCACCACTTTAGCTAATGGGGCATCCCGCTGCCGCCGCGCCGCCGGAGAACAATTTCTGTTCTCATCCTGAAGCCAAGTTCTTAACCCAAGGTACTATTTCTGGGTTAGCGGAGTCTGTAACCTGAAGGGTATGTAACCTGAAGTGTCTGTAACCCAAGGTACCACTGTAGTTGGTAATGCCTTATACTTCATAAAGACACTGGCCAGGGGCTGTTTGCATAAGAAATTTCTCTTGGTTATGGTTAGTTCTAACCTTTCAGTGGTACTAAGGAGGGCTGCTGTTTAATATTTTAACAGAGCATGCATAGAATTTCTTTGGAATGTATAGCAATTACCTTAGCAAAGATTATGCTGTAGATTCCATACATGCTGAGTGTACGATATGTGAACAACAAGGTAATAAAGTCCTCCCTCCCCCTCTGTGTATTTCTGTGGCTGAAAAGTCACAGTGTGATCCAGTTCATGCCAAAGTTCATGGCATGAACAAATAAATAACTTGTTCTTTGGAGAGTGGGATTTTCACAGAATTTCCCAGCCTCTTTTCTTAGTTACATTCCTTTGAATCTAATAGTTTCATTTTTCAGGCATACCTTGAGACTCTGTATAACACACACACACACGTATATATCACCAATTTATAGGTTTCTAATTTGTAAAACTTGTGGAGACCCCCAAGTTTTACACCAAAAACTGGTATCAGTCATCACAATTCCACTTTGACATCATGGCCGTCACTTATGTGCCAGGCATGCGCCACTCATTCCGCACATCTTTATCCTTCCTGGACCTCTGTGTGTTTGTGGCAAAATAGCGATAGCTGGATAAACTCTGGTTGCCTGACATGCACCATTTAAGCACTGTGCCCCCTCAATCTCTTCTAGCGGTTCCCTCAGCCCCCAGAGCAGATTTGAGGAGTTCACAGGAGAGTTCTTTAGTGCAAGTGGATATGGTTGTGCTGATGGAATGCATTATTGCCCTTCCTATGGCAATAGCACCTGTTTATTTAAAAAGAAAGTGTGCAGCAGTTGCATTTCCTACCAGTGTCTTGCAGTGGTGGCGGGGCTTCCTCTTATTTCACATAGGAGAATGGGCAGGACAGCTAAACCATCAGGGCAAGAGTTAACACAGATGCATCCTTTCTCAAAACTTTGTAGCTTTTAAAAGGGCATTCGCCATCTCCAGATGAACACACGTGCCAACCATAATCCTTGGTTTTATTTGGGTAAACCATGGAGCTCATGCACTGACCTGCGGATTCCTTTTCTACTCTGCAGTAAAATGGCAGCCAGTGTCACCACATTTAACATTGACATCCCTCGCTGGGACCAGAACACTTTTATGGGGCGTGTGAAGCACTTTTTCAACATCACGGACCCAAGGACGCTGCTGGTGTCGGAACATGAACTGGATTCAGCAAAGGCATTGGTGGAGAGCTGCAGGTAGCCTGGGCAACTAACAATGGTTTAAAAAAAACAAACGCATTTGGTACTCTTGCATGATCCAAGCATAGATCGTATTCAGGTTTATTCACAAAATTGGTGGGTAAGGCACAGTGTCCTTGTTACTCTAGAGTCTATTACAGAAAACGTGAATACCTGAATTCGTGAATACCTGAATTTTCAAACCTCGATCTGATGAGAGGGGCAACACTTTAACAGAATTTCTCTATCCTGGACCTGGTGTTGAAAAAATACCATAAAGGACATGTAGGGATTTAGACACTGTTGCTTGGTCCCAGCTCCTGCCCACCTAGCAGTTCGAAAGCATGTCAAAGTGCAAGTAGATTAATAGGTACTGCTCCGGCGTTTCCGTGTGCCGCTCTGTTTCGCCAGAAGCAGCTTAGTCATGCTGGCCACATGACCCGGAAGCTGTACGCCGGCTCCCTCGGCCAGTAAAGCGAGATGAGCACCGCAACCCTAGAGTCGTCTGCGACTAGATCTAACGTCAGGGGTACCTTTACCTTTTTAAGAATATATCTGTGTGTGTGCTGTGTGAGAGTGTTTCTCCCAGGGCGTAACTTTGTAGCAGAGGGAGGGTGCTGCTATATAGTTTGGAGGCTCGAGGTATTAGGAAAATGGTGCTGGAACAGTTACTTCTTTCTCATGCCTGCAGGGCAGGCATTGTGCCTCCAGGAACCAACCAAGAGCAGCTGTTCTATGCCAAGAAGCTTTATGACTCCGCTTTCCACCCTGACTCTGGTGAGAAGATGAATTTGATAGGGAGGATGTCGTTTCAAGTCCCCGGGGGAATGGCTATCACGGGCTGCATGCTGCAGTTTTACAGGTATGACGGGGGGAGTGTTGTTTCAGGAAGTTGCTTTTGTGAGGCATGGAATACTGGGTGTTTATTCCTTTCAAGCGCTGGTGATCTCAACTGAATTTTGTCTTAGATGATTTATTGCTCAGATAAGCCCTGCTGTCCAGCCCACTTCGGCTGCGCAGCTCTGCTGGACTTCAAAGGCCACATTCCAAAGGCTCTGAGCAAAAATAACGCAGAGTTTACGCAGCAGCAAGAGAAAACTGCAAAAACTTCTTCAGAGCTTTCTTCAGTGTGCTAAAATAAAGTCCACTCAGGATATTAGCAGCTAGAAGCAGTTTATTTACAGCAGACTATCCATTATCTATCACAGCGAACAGCATCGTGAAAACACGTCCTCTCTCCTCAAAAGCGAAAGTAGAGGAAAAGAACAAAGACTGGAGACTCTCGGACATGACGTAGAATCTCCCCCCTCCCAACAGTGGGCAGTGCGTACACTCTGAGCTGTTTTAACCCTGTAAGCTCAGGTTATCCTCACACCCCCTCTCGCGCTGCACCACTGTGGGGGGAGTAAGTACAGAACTTACCCCCAACTCCAAACCACCACAAAACTCCCCATGACGCTGGAAGCTTAAAGGTTTGGTGAATCCATCGGCCAGGTTACTGTGACTGGCACAATACTTCAGCCGAATCAAACCTGACTGAACACTCTGACACACATTTTGGAAACGTATGTCCAGATGCTTGGTTCTGGCCTTAAATTGCGCAGATTTAGCCAATTTCAAACAAGGTTGATTGTCTTCCCAAACCGTGATGGGCAAGCTACAATCTCCATAGATCTCTTGCACCAAGCATCTATAGAACTCTAGTTCCCTGCACAAATCTGACATTCTGAACTTCTCAAGCAACTGTTCAATCTTGCCTTTCTGACTGAGCAAGAAGCTACCATCCTCAGTTCTCGCTATCTGCACGCCTAGGTAGATCTTTACTCCACCCAGGTTCTTGAGCTGAAACCGCTTCCCAAGCTCTTTGGCAAACTTCTGCACCTGTTTGTCTGTCTTTCCAATATGGATGATGTCATCAACAAAAAATAACACCAGTTCCTGTGAGTCTCCTGATCCTCTAAGGAACAAGCAACTGTCAGCAAGACTCTTCCTGAAACCTAGCTTCTCCAAAGCTTCATTCAGGCACAAGTTCCAATTCCTGGCCGACTGTTTCAGGCCGTAAATTGACTTGTGAAGTTTCCACACAATACCTCGCTCATTTCCCTCAAACCCTGGAGGAGGAAGCATGTACAAATCCTCCTGGAGGTCTGAGTTCAAGTAAGCAACGTCCACATCAAAATGATGCACCAGCAACCCTCTTTGTGCAGCTATGGCCAAAAGCAAACGTAGAGATTCACTCCTACAGGTGGGAGCATACGTTTCCGTGTAATGCAACCCCCTGCGCTGAGTGAATCCTCTCGCCACTAATCTGGCCTTATACTGCGGTTCTCCTGTCGCTGTAGGCTTAAGACGGTAAACCCAGCGGCTACCCACGGCTTTTTCGCCCATCGGCAACTTCGTGAGGGAGAACACACCTAAAGACTCCATTGAGTTCATCTCCTTCTGCATCGCCTCATGCCATTTCCTGGCTTCTTCCTGAGGCAGTTTCTGAACATCTTCAAAACTCTCGGGTTCACACTGTGCCATTCCGACCCACACGCTAGTGACAGCAAACCTTTCAGGAGGTTTCCCCTTGGTCGTCCGAGCTGAACGGCGCAGCACCACTTCAGGAACCTCCTCTGACCCACTGGGGCCAGCCAGAACGTCCTTGGCATCAGAGAGCTCCCCCTCTGACTTACTGCGCCTTCTGGACTTCTCAGCCGAACCTGTGGGGGAAGATGGAGCACTGCGTTGCTCAATCTTCACAGCCTTGGGAGAAGTTCTCCCCTCTGCCTGCACTGGGTCTGAACTCTGAGCCTCGGCTGCAGGTTCAACCTCTTCCTCACCTTCATCGGCAGAGTCAAACAGACTCTCTGACAGGATGTCAGGGTTCCCATGTATCCTAGCCCAACCACTCTGCTCACAGAATTCAGCACTGTTGCTGAGCAGAATCCTGGACTGATTCCCTGACGGATAAGCAAACCTCCACCCCTTGGTCCCTGGCTCATACCCACAGAAAATCATCTTTTGGGACCTGGGTTCACCTTTCTTGCGTTTGGCCTTTGGTATGAGGACCCAAGACTCACAACCAAAAACACGAAAGTAGTGCAGTTTCGGTTGCTTTCCGTGCAACAAGAAGTACGGGGTGTCACCTACCACTGAATTGAACGACCTGTTCAGAACAAAGTTGGCCGTTCGCCAAGCCTCCCCCCAAAAGCGCTGTGGGAGCCCGGCATCAAACAAAAGAGCTGCGGACATCTCCCCTAGAGTCCTGTTCCGTCTTTCCGCAATCCCATTCTGTTGGGGAGAGTGCGGAGAGGTCAATCTGTGTTGAATCCCCTTTTTGCGGAAGAAACTTTGCAGTGCAGACCCGGTGAACTCCCCACCGCGATCGCTCTGAAAGCTTTGCACCCGTGTGGAAAACTGCAGTTCCACAGCCGCAATCCAGTCTTTAATTAGTGGTGCAGCCTCACTTTTGTGTTGGATCGTGAAGGTCCAAGAGTTCCGAGTATGGTCATCAATCAGAACCAGCGCATATTTGGCTCCGCCCAAACTGGTCACAGACATGGGACCTGACAAATCTGCATGAATTAATTGAAAAGCCCTAGTGGTCACCCTTTCAGACCTTGGGTATGTGCACGTTTTTACCTTTGCAGACTTGCACGCTCTGCAATCTAGAAACTTAGCACAAGGTTTCATTTTGCACCCTTGCGTACACTCTGGGATCTTCTTCACTGACCCCCAGGACACGTGAGCCATGCGTCGGTGCCATAAGTGAGCACACGCATCATGAACTGGAAAGTTGGCACACTGTGCTTGAGCCACCTCCGTGTCACCTGTACCTGCAAAAGAAGCATTTATCACAAACAACCTGTCTTTACATTCAACGCTGACTAGGTGCTGTCCATTCTTAGAAATAGAACACTTATTGTTCTCAAAACACACTTTGTAGTTTTCAGCAAGAAGGGCGCTGACAGACAGCAACGCGCAAGACAGTCCTGGAACAACAAAAGCCTGGATTGCATCCTGTAAGAAAGAACAAAACAGTGAGCCAGTCTGCGTGAGTGCGTGTTTAGTCCCATCTGCTAAACACACAGTCTTCCCAGAAGTTACAGAGGTGCAGTTCTCCAGGAATCCTGCAGATGGCACTAAGTGATGCGAAGCTCCACTGTCTATAACAAAAGTCAGCACAGCATCCTGTTGACAACTCTTGACAGTAGCCATAGAGGCTGACAAATGTTTACATTCAGTGTCTCTGCCAGCTGCCTTCGGCTTGCCTTTCCCACGCTTTGAAGAAGAGCTCTTTATCTGGTTGCTACGGGAGACGGCCTTCGGCTGTTCCTGTGCCTCGACTGGACAGTCTCTCACCAGATGGGAGGGGGAGCCACAGCGATAACAGCGACGGGAAGCAAAAGCTCTCACAGTCTCCCCTCCGGCTCTTCCTGCATTCCCTGCACCCCCACCTTTGGGAGCACAGCCTGGGCCTGGAGCTTTCCCCCCGGCTCTCTGTCTGCGGGATTCTTCATCGCAGAGGCGTCCCGCCACATAATCAAGATTTAATTGGTCGGCCGGCATCGCTTCCAAGGTCAAACACAACGTCTCATAGCTCCTGTCCAATGAGCTCAAAAGAATGTACACTTTGAGCTCCTCAGAGAGAGGGACCTGTAGCTGCCGGAGCCTGTTGAACGCTGCCAGCATCTGGGTTATATGCTCCTGCATTGACCCCCCCGGCTGAAGCTTCAACTCAAAAAGGCTCCTGGTAGTATGGATTTTGGCCCCAGCCGTTGTTCTCTGGTGGACACGCTCCAAAGCGTCCCAGACGGCTTTCGCAGTGGTCAAACCATCAACATGAGGGAGCTGGGATGAGTCCAGGGCAAGGATTAAAAGCCCATAGGTCCTCTGGTCCCTTCTCAGTGCTGTAGCTGCCTGCACTCTGGCTGCCTCATCAGCACCAGCAGCTGCTGGGGTAGGTTCACGTTGAACACAGCCCCACAGGCCTTTCCCTGTGAGCCACGCCCGTGCTCTTCTTGACCAGTCCTCCCAATTTTGCTGATTTAATCTCTCAAAGGGGACATTGAAACTCTCCTGGAGTTCTGCCATCTCCTCCCCCGGTCCCCCCTTGGGGCTGTGGAGTACTCACGCGTACTAAACCGGCTCCGAGGATAGGCTTCTGGCGTCCCTTTGCAGCACACAGCTTGCAGCCAGCCTCCCTGCTTTCTCCCAGGCAGAGCAGGTCTTTTTTCTTCCGGCAGCAAAAACAGCAGCGTCTCACTTTTTACAGCCTTTGTAAGCACACAGCATTCCAAACAGGCTCTCCACCGGACATCAAAGCAGCTTCCTCTAATTGCAATTACCGTCCATAACCTCTTAGATGATTTATTGCTCAGATAAGCCCTGCTGTCCAGCCCACTTCGGCTGCGCAGCTCTGCTGGACTTCAAAGGCCACATTCCAAAGGCTCTGAGCAAAAATAACGCAGAGTTTACGCAGCAGCAAGAGAAAACTGCAAAAACTTCTTCAGAGCTTTCTTCAGTGTGCTAAAATAAAGTCCACTCAGGATATTAGCAGCTAGAAGCAGTTTATTTACAGCAGACTATCCATTATCTATCACAGCGAACAGCATCGTGAAAACACGTCCTCTCTCCTCAAAAGCGAAAGTAGAGGAAAAGAACAAAGACTGGAGACTCTCGGACATGACGTAGAATCTCCCCCCTCCCAACAGTGGGCAGTGCGTACACTCTGAGCTGTTTTAACCCTGTAAGCTCAGGTTATCCTCACATTTTGAAATCTGTTCCTTATCGTGCCTGCGCTATTTTCTCCCCATTTTTATTCCTGTTCTAGATCAGTCTTCAAGAGTTGCTGTCAGGTGCTACATTAACAGTGAAATGTTTTTCAGGCAATTAATCCTTAGCACTGTGCACCTGCTATTTTATTGCAGAAATTAGTAGCAGACACTAATTGTAACTAAGGCTGCAATCCTAATCCCACTTGCGTGTGAGCAGGAGGCATTGAATTAAATAAGATTTCCTTCTGAGTAGACACAGGTAGGATTAAACTGTAAAGGAGACTTCCGAGAGGATTTGAACACAGGCAGAGTCTATGCATGGGCTGAGCAGACAGACAGTGCACTCACAAAGTCATATCTGTGTGCAGCCAGTGCTTTTAAAACACTAAGCCCCAAACCATGGTGTAGCTCAGCCGAACAACCAGGAGCCTGCACGTTTGCATCTTTTTTCTCTCACTCCCTTGTCTACAGGACAGTTCCAGCTGTAGTTTTCTGGCAGTGGGTGAATCAGTCTTTCAATGCCATTGTGAACTACACCAACCGGAATGCTGCCAGCCCCATCTCCCTCAAGTGAGTACCTGTTTAGGGTTACCTGATGGCATGAGGTAGGATTCACCTAACCAACCCCATCAACAGAAGGCCTTCCACACAGCGGTGCTTCCCCCCACTCTCTTCCCCTGTACAACCCCTGGAATTGTCTCTGGGAAATGGACAGGAGAATTTCCTGAATAGCATGCAAGGAAGGAGGGGGATGAATCCATCTGGAGAGCAGGTGGAACAACTGGAAGTGAGCAACACTGAATTTCACACAGTCTTTTAGCATGTCAGGCTTGTTGTCTGGCTTAAGCTAGGATTTGCTCTATCAGCTTGAATAGTTTGACTACATTGGCAGGAAGCGCCCTCTGGGGAAATCGGATGATGCAGGCAAATTGCTATGCATCCATTTATCATAGTAACCCTATCAAGTTGATAGGGTACTTGGCACTTCTGAAACGGGCTCCAGTGAACAGAGCATGGTGGTACTTTTGGAGTGGCAGAATCAAAGACCCCATTTCTTATTGCCCCTATATGTGATGTGATATAGCTTATTCACATGGATGGCTTAACTTCTGACTGTATGATGGTAGATTTTTACCCGGCTGAAGTGGGGAAGAGGCTGTTGTTAGGCAACTTGATGCTCTGTCTACAGCAATAGACTTCATGGTGGTTCTGTTTCCCCTCCCATTGGATCACCAGAGCTAGAGTTGGAAAGATTCTTGATGTCTTGTGTCTATTGGAGAGCCAACAGTGTAGGGATGACAGGTAGTGAAGAAGCCTGCCACAGTAAGACCACACTGGTGGTGTGGAGGAGTCCCTCTGTTGCACAATTCATGAACTGAGATGGACTGTCTATGGACCTAACCTGTTTACCCTTTGGATGATTCCAGGCAAATTGGAGTTGCTTATTTCACTGCTACCAGCACCGCCTTGGCAACTGCCGTAGGACTCAACCTTTACACCAAGGTATCATAGGAAAATGCTTCGTTCTTCTAACCACAAAGGGGCAGCAAGGCTGCAGGCGGGGAGGCAATCTGGCATCTTCTTCCAGTGTCTTTGGAGCTGTGGAAGTGTGATTGTCTGCTTCTTATGCATCAGTCTTGGGAACTGTACAATGGGATAGTGGGAAGGCCCACCATCCTGGACGAAGCTTATTTTGGCTGTGAGATGTTTCCCTCCCTTCCTCCCTTCCTTGGCTTCAGTTGTTGCACAGTGTTATTGTAAGCAGATGTGTATTCATTATAAGAATTTGGGGGAAGTGGAATAACTCTTGGTATTAGGCATACAGTGCCTATGGTATCCATAGCATAGGCACGGTGTCCCTCCTGAAAACACACACAGAGTTCTGAAGATCTGGTCCTCCTCCTAATTGCACTCCTGTCTCCTTGCAGAGAGCACCATCCCTTGTGGCACGCTGGGTCCCCTTTGCAGCAGTAGCTGCTGCCAACTGCGTCAACATCCCCTTGATGAGGCAGCAGTAAGTCTCTAGGTAGAGCTCAAGTGGCCTTTTAAGGTGGGAGGGGTGAAGGGGCGAGCTGTAATGTCATGATGCTGTGCTCTGCTTGCCATCCACAGCCCAGGCCTTTGCTTCAAAGAAGGAATTCTGCTTTACCTAGCAGTAAAGGCATTTACCTGGGAATAAGGACACCTGAGTTCTCCCCGCTCCTCCAGTATCTAATAATAACTCACTTTCTCACTCATACAGCTGCTTTCCAAAGTCACTGCTGATAGCAGAAGAGGTAGCAGGGTAAACAAACCAGAAAGGAAGCTCCATTTCCTTCCCAAAGTGTATTTACTTCTCTGGAGCTGATTGGACCTCCATTTTAACTACTAGTCTTAAAACTCTGGGCATTAGGTATCTAAACACAGACACATTGAGTGCTGAGCCAAAAACATGATGGGTGGGACAATTTTTGTTGATGAAAACACAAACTGATTTCATATAGTGTGTGATGGAGTATGTCCTAAGATGTGGCTTGTTGTTCTTTCAACATCCTACTATTTTTCACCTTTTGCACTACATTTCCGTGTGTGTGTGTGCGTGTGTGTGTTTTTAACCTTCAGACACAAGTTTATACTCATTGAAGAGCTATAAGCTTTTGCATGATAGGTGTGGACAGTAGTCTTACACTGTTGCTCTTCCACTGTTGAAATGGTTTCCTGTCTCCCCGGACAGTAAACTTGCATCATTCCACTTACTTCCTATACATTTTGCTAATATTGTATAACTTCCCTTATCCTCAGCTGAACTTGCATATGTTATGACCCTACAAACCAGTTTCTTTGCAGCAGCATCCCAAGGTCCCTTGCTCCCTGCCCTGCTTTTTGTGTGTGTGTGTAAATTAATTAGATTCATAAATTCTCTATATAGGTGCAGTTTCACAAATTCAGCATTTATTAAAAAACAACAGCAAGCCCTAAACATGAGCCACAGTCCCTGGAGGAAGAAGCATGCACATATATAGAACATGTGCAGAGGTTAGGTACCCAGACACAAATGCAACATAAGTGCTGTCTAGATGCATCCTTAAAGCAAAATGCAGAAAAATGACAGCTAATTATGTGGATTTGGCTGGTTGGTTCTAACTTATTCTATGGAAAATCCAGTACTACTGCCATTTTCACCTCTGCTCACATTTTTCCAGCCCACAATCCCGTATACTACAATACTCTGTTTTCTTTGTTCACTTAGAAAATAAACAGTTGGAATAGTTTAAAACACAATGTCAATTAGTATTATTTACCAGTTGTTAAAATGAGAGCACAAACCAGAGTCGAATACAATTTTAATGTATTGCCTAAGGACTAAGTCAGCAGGTTAATTGAGGCATCAGTGATTCAGAGACAAATGGGAAAAATCAGTTCTACTAGGCTGAATGCTCATTGCTCTTTATTTTGGATTTGATGAGGTAATCATCATACTCTGGTTACACAAAATATAAATCAGATTTTCCCCATGATTGCCTTTTTATTTTTATGTACAACCAGTGATGGTTAAAGGGAAATAACTTGGCTTGCAATGAACTTAATTGCCATGTGAATGAGATTTCAGCAGCCACCCTTAGTGACATGGGTAAAAACAGTAAATTAGACACATGAAATACACAGCACAGGGCATGCAGAACCAACCTGCCCAGAATAAAGAAATGCAATGATGGACATTAAAACAAGTGGGTAGGCCCCAGGTAGAATGCATACAGATGTCAAACCTTAAGATTACAGAAATATGTTAAAATTCTGCTCTGCTTACTGCTGGTTACGCAGTTGTGGTGGGGTTTTTAATGGCTGTGCAGTGTGCTACAAAGAGAGATAATCTATTCCTGCTCACAGCCACAACCATCAGGCATCCATTTCAAACACAGCCCCTTCTTGGCTCTCTGTGTCACCAGAATACTTTGAAACCCCAGCTCCATTCTGCCTCTGTCTGCAAAAATGAAATGGGCTCACAGTAATGCTTGAGATATCACCTTCTTATTGAGCCAGAAACTAGTTGCAAGATGTTTTCCATGGCTTTTGTTGATAGATTTCCCCCCTAAATCAAGGGAAAATGTTGCAGTGATAGGCCTCATTCAAATAGAGGCAACTTTTTAAAAAAAGGAACTATGAACATAGTGGATAAGAACTTTGTCCAGCCATTTAATTTGCTGGAGGGGGTGCTAGTTGCAGTAGTACAAATGCTCCCTTTAGTTTTCCAGATGTGTTCTGTCTTCCATATAAATATTCGGATGAATATTTGGAATAAATCAATTTATTACGGAAATCCCATGGCTCTTTGGAGATATGTATGCAGGTTTTTTCTTAATGGCGGCCACTAGGCGGCAGCAGTGCACCATCAAATTGGTTTCAGATGCTTCGTTGTCTTGTGAGATACACCATCTCAGCAATAGGATGCTCCTCATACTGATGAAGCACAGTAGCCTGCAAGGGATTTAAGAGTTTTTAGAGTATATTACCATGAGGCCCTGCAATGTTCTGTGAGCAGATTTTTCCTAATTCATTAGTGAAAAACGGAGCCATGGGTTTCCAAAACGAGAAAGCATATCAACACAAAACAAGCCATGTGATTGGGAGGAAGATGAAGTGAGGGTTCAGATCATGCCCTGCAGCAGGCTCAAGTAACTCCACAAACACACATTAAGTGCCACAGTTGTTTGGGAGTAGTTCTGGGGAGTGGAATATGCTGAGGGGGGGGGGGGAAGAGTCAAATGTGGGTAGGCCTCTATCCCTTTTCACTTTCTCTTCCACCCTCTTTTCTCTTTGCCCAGCGGGGTAGGGAAGTTGCAGGACCTACCTTGCCTTTTACAGTGGTACCTCGAGTTACAAACGCCTCAGGTTACAAACTCCGCTAACCTGGAAGAGTTACCTCGAGTTGAGAACTTTGCCCCAGGATGAGAACGGAAATCGTGTGGCGGCGGTGCAGCGGCAGCAAGAGGCCCCATTAATGAAAGCAGTTAAGAACAGTTTCAAGTTAAGAATGGACCTCCGGAACGAATTAAGTTCGTAACTAGAGGTACCACTGTATATAGAACCCCACGAACTTGAGCGAGCTACAAATGGAGGCTTGGGGGACATGTGTACACTCAGAACTAATGAACCAGAGAGCCTCTGGGTACGTGTGCAGCTTAAGAATTTGTTTTTGGTACCTGAGCTAAGCTCATACTCCTTTCATACACAAACATGCCCGTTGCAGCTTTCTGCCTCAAGTTTTGTTTATTTCAGCAACTTAATTTAGAAGGGGTGAGTGGATTTCTTGCTGTTTGGAGCTGGGACTCACTTGCTGATCTGCTGCAAGTTGACCGTAGCTGTGCCAGTCGATTCTGACTGTCCTATAACCAACTCTAATGCCTCCCCACCAGGGATGGAGGAAGGGGTGTGTGGTGGGGGCGGATCGCCCTGGGTGCCTTCGCTGAGGGGGCTGACATTTGGCACGACTCCCAAGCCTACCCCCAGCCGTCGGGGGAAGGGGGGAGCTGTACCACTTTGCCAGTGGCATTCCTCCCTTCCCCTTCATTTTGACAGCTGGGGAAGGCTTGGGAGTCACAGGCAGGCAGCACGCTGAATGTCTGCCATCGGTGGCTCGCTCCGCCCCCAGCTGCAGGGTGCGCATGCCGCTCTCTGCACCCAAGCGGCTATCCTGTGCCTGGAAGGGCACCCTCCGCGCCCCACCCACCTTGGGAGTGCGCCCATTCTGGGCAGCGCAGTCAAATGCTCCGCCGCTGCTCCCCACCACCACCCTTAGGTCATTTTAAGATAATGGTGGCTTAGGGTTTTCTTGGGATTGGGAATCTGGGTCCTTTTGCTGTTCTAGGCATCCCCTCATGTTTCATTTATTTATTTTTATGTATTTATTAAATTGATATACCACCCTTCAACTGAGGATCACAGGCTCATTTGAAATATAAAAACAGGAAATATGTAAAATAATGGCAGACAAAATAATACCCCCTATGTTTAAATTAGCCAAATTAATTGGCTTAATTAGCCAATGGCCTGGGAGAAAAGGAATGTTTTTGCCTGGTGCCTAACAATATATAATTATGTCATAATTTCATGACATAATCAGAGAGCCTCAGACTGTCTGAATCAGACAGAGTCGGTGTCTATTGTTTGCACATACATAAAAAAGTGAAATGTGATGTTCTGAGGATCCACACGTAACAGCGTCTTGCTGTTGTTGTTGTTTCCATCTCCTGTGTTCTCTTTGAGCTGTTCTTCAAGGCTCTCTCTTTCGGTGCTGTGAGGATCATGAGAATGAAGGCTGAATGTCCTGACCAAAGCAGGGGAGTTTGTTGTGCAGAGGGAAGGAAGAAGCATGCTTCAGATGCTGAGCGTTGTGGTCTCAAAAGTGTGGGTGTTCTAAAGTTCAGCAGAGTCGGTCGCAATGTCTGAGATGGTGTGTTTGTGTTCACATTTAGGGAACTCATAAATGGGATCACAGTGACTGATGAGAACAACAACCCTCTGGGCAAGTCCAAGGTAAGTAGGTTTGGAGTTTGGAGATGTAGCATCATCATTGCTGTGTTTGGAGGAACAAAGCATTTGGAATTTGTCTTGCCTGTTTGGCTGACAGCCAAAGGAATTGAGAGACCTGGATATGCAGGCACTTCAGGTTTTAAAATGCTGCCCTTTTTGTGTACTTGTGATCTCCCCATCCTAAGGAGGATTTGGGAGTCAGGCACAATATCAGCATTTGGGGGAGAGAGAAGAAAGGGCAACAGGGAGTTGTGAAAAGATGAAAGCTACTGTTATGTCCTAAAACTGGGCTTCTGGAACCTCTGGCCCCAGGCCTAATTAGGCCTGCCAGACCTCTGCATTTTGCCTCTCAGGCCGCTGCACCCAAGCCATGCCTACCTGTTCTACACCTGTTGTGTTATATGGCATCAGATGTGGGGCAGCCAATGACCTGACTCAGCCAAAATTATTAGTGTCTGCAAAGCACTCTGCAAGACCCGACTGCTGGCTGATGGCTGAGTCTTGCTGTGCCCCTTTCAAAGTGCTCCAAAAGATAGCACTTTTGCAAGGGGCTTTGCCTACATGTCGATCATGGCCAGCAAGAGGTGGAAGAGAGAGCAGTCTGACCTGCTAGCCGGATCCAGATCCCCACCTCTGACTTTGAGTAGGCAGGGGGAACCTGCAGCTCTCTGGATGTTGCTGAATTCCCAACCTGCATCAGCTTCAACCAGCATGGCTATTTATCAGGCATAATGGAAACTGTAGTCCAGCAACATCCGGAGGGCCACAGGTTCTCCATCCTTGCCTTAAAGATTTATTTGTGTGCATGTCCAATAAACTTTCATAGGCCATAACCTTTCATCAGGTGATATTCTTGGGGAAGTGATGGCTGCTTCAGATAAGTGACTTTTGGCATCCCAAGAAAACCAAACCTATCTATCTTGTGGAGTTGGGGTGGTGGTCACTGGCTTGCACTACTGCCTGCTTATGATTTTAAGGGTTCTTGCTTTAAGCTTCTAATCTGCCTTCCGACCCCGAGAGCTGGAGCCGCACTCAAAAATTGCTTTAGCAGGGAACAAGATATGTTTCAGCTTGCATTGGCACACACCATGCATTCTTCATGACACAGATGTCTAAAGAAAGAACCCAGAATGCAGATGCTATGCAGATTCTTTGTAGGTAGCATTGGACGCTTTGCTATTCCCAGTTCTGCTACAAATAAAGCCCAAGCGGCATATTTTCATATCTCTTGCTCTGCCGAAACACGAAGCTTGTTGACCTTCAGATAATACTTTCTAAAAGAAACATCCTTAGAGAACAGGCCCCTACTTGCAGTCTGAAATCTGGCACAGGGAAAACAATGGAGACAAGGGTAAATAGGGGGAGGACGTGCAGTGATTTCAGTTCGTTACAGCATTCGGACAACATTCTTCAGCTGGAACTCTGGTGAGACAATGTAAGCCCAGGCAAGAGATGACCAGGGCATAGTTCAGTTTTTGCTGAGATGCCAGAGAGGAAGGGCTGTGTTTCTGCAGTGTTGTAAATCAGGGGTGGGTAACACCCCTTTGCCAAGGGCCACATTCCCCCGGGAAGATCAGTGGGGGTGGGAGTGTCACGTGCAGTTAGGGGGCAAATGTAGTCCTTCTCTCCTTCCCTCTCTTTCTGCCAACCCCTTTTTCTCTTCCTTCTTGTTCAGCGAGCTGCTGGAGCAGGGTCAGATCACTTGCTTCCATTGCTTCATCCGTATGAGCTTCTTCCTTCTCTCTCCCACCAAGGGCTGCAGTTTCCCAACCTCTCTTGTAAAAGGGAGAAGTGACATGAGCTGGCTATAGACTGAATATGAGGAACAAAAGAGAGAGACGTGCCCATCGTTATCTCCCAGTGTAACAGAACAGACAGTGCTGCTGTTGGTGTGGATCCAAAGAGAGAACAGATTGGAATGAAAGTTCAGAAGTTTGGTGTTGCACATGTTGAGCTTGAGATGACAATGATGGATCCCGAAAGAAATATAAGTGACTTGGGCAGCAGTGTGGGATTTGATGAGGTCACCCAAAGGTCATGTGTCAAGAAGAGCCGAGGGCCAAGAGCAGAGTCCTGTAGGGCACCAACAGAGAGAGGGAAGGCAGAAGATGGGCTTGCCACTGCAGCAGGAGTGGGGGACCTGTGGATGTTGCTGGCCTACATCTTCCATCATCCCTGACCATTGGTCATGCTGGCTGGGGCAGATAGGATCTAGTCCAACAAAATCTGGAGGGCCACAGGTTCCGCCTTCCTGTCCCATGGGAACATCAAGGTGCACTGGAGCATTTACGATACGATATCTTTATTGTCATTGTCCCTTGCGGAACAATGAAATTGAAATTTGTATTTGTATTTGAATTTGTAGCTGATCCTCTTGCTGTTGGAGCCATGTTTAATGTATTCTTATTTTCAGTCAGAGGGTTGTGCTTTCTCTGTAGTCCTTCATTTCCCGTCCTTACCTATCCTTTCTCAAAATTTAATAGCCATGAAAGTGCCCTTCTGAGTGTTGGAGACAGACTAAAACCAAGAAGTCTCCAGCCCAGGCATTTCCACTCATTGCCTGATGCCAGCCATTCTGAGATGATTGGTCCTCTGTGTGTGTCATCATTTGAAGAACAACATGACTCTTTCTTTCAGAGAGCTGCGATCAAGGGGATAACTCAGGTGGTGGTTTCCCGCGTCGCCATGGCTGCTCCTGGCATGAGTAAGGCAAAGCCTTTGAACTATAGCTTGGCAAGTAGATTATGGGATGGGCACCAAAGATGACACATGGATTATTAATGTAAGGTAGCTTCAGCTGAGGATGAGGAGGAGGATAGGTATGAAGTTTTACCTCCAGTCAATGATCTCTCCTAAGAAGCAGACCAAACTATGGTCTGCAAGCTCCACTCAGGAAGATTGTAGAACACTTGAGAACACCTGTACCTTGGCCCTATACTCAATTTCCCTCATTGTCCGCCCCAGCTAATTTGTTCTGATCCAGCTGATTGGGGCCATTTTTACTGAACGGACCTAGAGCTTGTCCTGTATTTTGTTTTACTTTCATAACACTGCATTGGTGTAGTGTACTAATTTTCCCCTATAATTTTACCAGTTCAGGGGCCAATGGTACTTGTTTTGATAATGATTGGGGGGGGGGGTATTTAAGTGAACTGCCACAATTCGCAATTGGTCCTCGAGTGTGGGTAGTAGCGAAATTGAGAACCACTGCTCTAGTGAGTAATATTGTGGGCTTTTGAAACTGTATTTCATCTGGCTCTTGCTATGGTGTTCAGAAAGCAAACTGCTCTAATGCAGAAGAGAGTCATTATGCTAAGACCCCTCCACCCACCCCCCAATGAAGTCTCTATAATAAGGCCTGTCTCTACCTCGGGAAATCTGAGTAATCCCCTTCCCCATTCCCCTCATCTGTATCTTACAAGCCTAAAGCCTTCTGAGCATGTGGCTGTGCACTGTTTGCTTATTGCACTGCAGGGCTAGGCTGAGGAAGAGCTTTTAAAACTAGTTGTACATGGAAATTTATTCCTCATACTTTAATAGATGGTGTGTGCTAAGAAGTCGCCACTGGAGGAACCTTGCCATCTTTATCTGTTTGGGCATTCTGATGTGGCTAAGTCCTCCTGGACTCCCAACATAAAAGCACTTCAAACCAGAAGAGGTTTGTTGCAGAGTGCTTGAAATATCTTCAGTGCCATAAGCATTTGGACGTGTATTGATTATAAACCATTTAAAGTGCTGTTAATAGGAGCACCTGCAAATGTGGTGATGAGCTGCTCAGTGAAGACGCTATTGCCCACTGTTCGTTTGTTTTGGGTTTTTGCATCTTGCATGCCATTAGTTCCCTTGAGCCAGGATACATGGGCATTATCAAGAAAGAAGAGTCCTCCTGGGTGGACTCTAGGGAGAGATATTTTGTGTCTGTGTGGCTTCTTAAAGTCAGGCTGTTCCACTGCTGAAGTTTACATAGCATGCATACATGGAGTGGCAGAGAAGCGGGGGAGGGAAGGCTCTTTAATATCCCACATCTCTTCTTAGTATAAACCAATGCTCTCTTTTTCTCCAGTTTTGTTGCCCATCATAATGGAGAGACTAGAAAAATATCCTTTCATGAAGGTAAGTAGCTCTAGAAGTATACCTTAACACCATTTTCTGCCCTCTGTATGGAAAATGAGTACCATTTTCCCAATTTAAAAGGGGATAGGACGGATCCGCAAAACTATTGGCTGATTGGCTTGCTGGCCATCTTCTCAAAGCTATATGCACAGTATCACCTTCAAAAATTATCAGACTGGTTGCAAAATAACATTATTCATGAATAACAAGCAGGATTCAGAGGAAGACACAGCACCATTGATGAATGTTTTACTCTGAACCATATTGTAAGGAAATAAACTAAGAACATTAAGAATAATCTTTATGTAACCTTTATTGATCTTTCTGCTGCATTCAACTCTATTAATTGAAACCGACTGTGGAAGGAAGTTCAGATTGCTAACCCTGACTGCAGACTTCTGCTATTGATCCAAGAACTATACAGCAATACAGAAATGAGGATCAGAGATGGTATAAATGACTGGTGCTTTTAAAATGTCTTGAGGAGTGAAGCAAGTTGCATTCTGGCTTCCACTCTTTTAAATTTTTATGATAATGATCGGTTGCCATATTTAGCCAATGCAAACTCCCTCTCTCCAGTAATTAGAAATAGAAAGCTCTCAATATTGATGTATGCAGATGATTTAGTTCTCCTCTCTCTTTCTCGATTGGGCCTCAAAAATCTCTTGGAGGTGTTCGTACTATAAACAGGAAAGCCTATCTATAAATTCCTCTAAGATCAAGATTATGATTTTTTGCAAACACAGTTGTAGGTATAAATGGTGCTTAGATCAGCAAACTGTAGAACAAACTTGCTCATTTATATACCAAGGTATAGTCTTTAGTGAAACCCTCTCTTGGATGTGGCATATGGAAGCAATGAAAGTCTTGGAAGGGCCAAGAGAAAATGGATCTAGTTGTAGCAGCACAGAAATAGGTTGAATAGCAGAAAAAGCTTGTTCACTATGAGATCTACTGGTCAGTGGAACAAGTTTCCACTGTAATGTGGTGGAGTTGCCAACCCACTTTTACAGTGAAGTGGGGTAACCTGTGTCAGATTGATTGATGCTAGAGAACCTTTAATCAGTTCAGGATGCTAGATTGGGTCTATGGTTATCGCATTCAACCTAAACAATGTCTGATTTCCCACAAGCCTCTATCCTATAGCTTGTCTGTTTGAATTTTACAAGGTTTTATCTCTTGGAACAGCTCTGTAAATTTAGCACTAGGGCAGACTGGCCGCCAAAACACTGAAGCCAAACCTAGCCACTTTCTGACTTCCATAGTATGTATTCAGCATTGTCAGATCCCAACAGAAAAGAGGGCATGGATGGGGAACATGTGGCTCTCTTGATGTTTGATGTACTATTGTCCCCATCATCTGTGACCATTGGCCATGCTTGCTGGGGCTGATAGGAGTTGGCACCCAACTTCAGCTGGAAGGCCATAGGTTCCCACCGTTGTACTAAGGTATGAAAGTTTGGTTTCTTACTTTCTTATCTGTTGCTTTCTTGGCAGAAAATTCAAGTTCTCCATGCTCCATTGCAAACGATACTTGTTGGAGGGTTGTAAGTATTATGTGTGTCATATTGCCTTCATGAGTACTAACCTAAGGCACAGACGGCAAAACTAAATGTGGTGGGTAATGGGTATGGTATAAAACAGCTCTTTAGATACCCACAAGAGACTTTACAGGTTACTTCTGTAGCACAACAGCTGTTGAGTGACCAGGTGATTTCAGATGAGGAAAAGCAATGGGGAGTAGCCAAGATGCAATACTAGCGTTTCTGTGTGAAAAATTCTTCCATGTGTATAGCCTCTCTCTTAGCAGTTTTGAAGGTGGAATAGCAATGCTGGGTTTGCTGTCTAGAAAAAATTGAACCTTATTTCTAACAGTCTGCCTTTGCCTTGTAGCCTTGTGTTCATGGTCCCGGTTGCCTGTGCACTCTTCCCACAACGAAGGTACAAGTCTTAGTCCTCTCTCTTTTCTTACATTCTCTTTGTTGACTTCCCTATATACAATTCTGGTATCTTCCTGGCTTGGGAGGGCAGCATTGCCACATGTCTTCAACCACATGTGCCTTCAGCTGATTGATATTTGCTCATCATTTTGTGAGCAGGCATAGTATAATTTAATAATTACCTCATCTTTCCCACACAGGAATGATTCATGTTGGTGTGTAGCCAAAATTGCAATTCACTCCTGTGCCATGTTTACTCTAAAATGAAATCCCACAAGTTCAATAGGACTGGCTTCCTAATTGGTGACACTGAATTTCCTTGAGAAAGAAGCCAGCAGAAGGATTCTGGACTAACTAAAGAGCTTCTCTGGCCTCTTAGCTTGGAGTGGGGGGCACTAAGTGTGTGGCTCTTTAATTCAGGGTGTTCCCTCTGCGCTTCCATACACAAGCAAAACTGTGGACTCTGTACATAACTATTTACTATTTACTATATTTACTATTTACTATAACATTTACTATGGCACTGGTTCCCAGACATTTTCTAAAGAAACGCACCCACAACATTTTGTCTTTGACTGGGACTTATGTGTCAGTTCCACTGAGGATGGGTTTTGCAGACAAGCCTTGCGATGCACACACATAATTATGGATTCTACCATGTGACCTAGTTTGCAAGAGAGCGTATTAAGTGATTCACTTAATACTGATTTCAATATCTGCCTCCATTTTTCTGTTCTCACTCTTCGGGAGAACAAAGCCAAAGGCAGTTTTGCTGCCAGCTTGAAATCCATGTTGCCTAGACTCTCCTCAGTGCTCTAGAAACGTGACACAAAGAGCCTGGCAGCAAGTGCAGCTGCAGACTGGCTCTCCTAAGCAAGCCTCTGCTTCATCAAACTGTTCAGTTAAAATTTACAGCTAGCACCAGGAAAGCCGATTGTGAATGGTTTCTTTACCCATAACAGGTGCGTAGCCAGTCCTTGTCCCACCTGCTAGACTACAGTTCTCTCTTCATTCCTTTAGGGGAAGATTAAGTGACTTGCCCAGAATTATAGAAAAGTAGTGCATGGCAGGGTACAAAATCTTACTTGACTTTTTTTGCACCTAATTGGCTCTCATTCCCATGTCACTATATACTAGGCAGCCTTGAGGACCAAGTCTTTTCTTCTTTTCCTTTCCAGCTCTATTGCCCTTTCGCATTTGGAGCCTGATCTCAGGCAATCGATTGTGGCCAGACATGGAGACAATGTGCCTTATGTCTATTTTAACAAGGGATTGTGAATGAAGCCTCTACCTCGGGAGCTGCCTGGACCTGCACTCGTGCTCTGCCTTTGAGCTTCCGAGAAGTGTCTTGTTAGCCATTGTGAGAAATGGGGTGCTGGGCTAGTTGGACCTTTGGCCTGATCCAGTCTGGCTGTTATGAAGCTCTTAGCTGTACAGCACTCCTCACAGGGATTTTTCCTCCACCTTCCCGGCCGTATTGTTCCTGCTCCGTTCTGATACGTTATCTGTGTTCTATGCAACTTTGGGATTTCCAACTGGGTGCCTCATTTTGTCTTTCCAAGGCAATCTCTGCTAAGCTTATCTTTGTCAAAATCTTTCTTGGTTCCTAAAGGGTACAAAACCTCCAAATAGATGTGAAATGGGGAAGTTACTGTGGGCTTCACACTGGATGACTCAAAATCAAAATATAGGTCTCTATCACTATGGTGTTGATTTGCTCATGTGCCTTCAGATGGACCAATTTCCTCTCCTTAATCATTAAGATAAATCATGTAAAGGTAGGTGACTTGGGGTCAGTGTAGGAAATTATCGTTTAAGCACACCCTGCAAAAGGTGGTCAACTTGTGACCTCCATGTGTTGTTAGATTCCAGCTCCCATCAGCTGTAGCCAGCATGACCAGCTGTCAGAGATGATGGGAGTCATAGTCCACCAGCATCTGGAAGGCTATAGGCCCAAACTCAAGTCAATCAAGAGAATGGGACTAGAATAATGTTTCTGCCACCACTGCTTTTCAAGAACCACTGTGGGACATATATTTTCTATGCATGCACAGATGGGCTATTGGGGAGAGAGGTGAATGTGAAACCTGTTTTCTTTTTTCATTTGGAAAGATGAGCCTATATGTTCTGCCTCCCCAGTATTCCTTTCCAGAGAAAAATAATATTCCACCAGCTCATGCAGTAGCAACCTAGTTCTCCCTGAGTACTTTCTAGGGGTGGTGAATTATTTTCAGCCCAAGCACTTAGAATCATAGAATTGTAGAGTTGGAAGAGGGACCCTGAGGATCAGTGCTGGAATATGCAGCTGTCCCATATGGGGATTTAATCCTACAACCTTGGTGTTATCAGGACCAAGCTCTAACCAACTGAACTGTCCACATTCCCTTCTGGTCAACCTGCTGGGGCCCACAGGCCAGTGGTGGGTGGAGCCAGAGATGAAAGTGGGCAGAGCAACAAATGTAAAGCACACCTTTTTACTATAGGCTAGGGTCTACACACACACAAACCTCCCCCCCCCCTCCAACCTCCATCCAGGCATGCAAGAGACAGTGTAAGAGTTCAATAACACATTCCAGACAGGCGAAAACACTCAAAGAAGGTGGGGAGCAGGGCAGGGCATGTGACCTGGGAAGATTCTCAAAGACCAGATAGAGATCCAGAGGGCTGCATTTGGCCCTTAGGCTTCGGGTTGTCCATCCCTTTGTCTGGCCTGTACCGCTTTAGAGTGTAGGTGAGTGTTCACATAACTGAATGCTTCTCTGTACAAAAAACACAAACACACCCACATACAGCACAGAAAAACAACATGAGTAGTGTAAGGCTAGAAAGGTCCCCAGAAGAACATACATTATGTGTGTTCCCCCACCTGTACTCTGAAGTAATTTCCAAACACAGGTTTGCCACTTTATTGAGAAGTGCAAGTTGCCCAGTTTGCTTAGGCTAGTATTAAGACTGACTCTAAATAGTTGACATTTCCCATGCTGATTCTTTGGCAGCACCCGGGGTTAACAGAAAAGCAGCTGTGGGGCCTACGTGCAGACACATGCTGTCCGTGCAGCTGGTTAAGGATGCAAATAGCACATATTTTCTACCTCTCCCAAACCAGGGTGTTGCACTATTCTGGAGACAACACACATCTGATGCTCCCACTCACTCAGGTGTAAGTTGAGCAGGTCCTTTACTGAAATCTTATGTCAGCCACATACTCACCAAGTGGCTTTAGGTGAGCCTTGGTCCTGCATCTCAGCCTTAGACCCCATCTCCAACCCATAGGTGATAATACTAACCAATCTTGAAGTTAACTGTTGTAATGATTATTGAGATAATGTATTCTGAACACTTGAAATGTGCTCTTTTTAAATAGTAAATACTTTCATTATGCAAATCAAGTTCTTGCATGCAGAAATTAGAATGCTTGATGGGCGGGAAGACACTCATGCAAGGTATTCATTTAAGGTACATGTGCCAAATTATGATGAGAGTCTGTCCCTTGTTGGTAGATATTTTAAGCAGCAATTTATTTTAAGGATCTGATTTGCCTTGCATTGAAAATGACTGTTTGAATCCAGGAGCTTACTGATTTTTATATGTGTTTTATTATTTTTATGTTAAATGTCGCCCAATTGTGTATGTTTATGCTGGTGCTAGCCAAAGTCTGCCATATTGGATGGCAAAGTATTGGAATATTTTTTGCTTTTTGCCATTCTTGGATTTGTTCAGGATGAACTGACATTCAGTGTTGCTTATTGGGTCAAGAAAAGCTCACGTCATTAAACCTGCCAGGGAAAGGCTTTGTTACATGTACAGGAAAGACTATAGAATAAAACACACTGCAATCTTAGAAACTGTCCCTGGCTCTTCTCTTGTAAACATTTGGAGCCATGAGTCCTTTCTGCTTGTGGTATTTATTCAGCTGTGTGGCTTAGGCTTCTGTAGACCCTACAAACCCATTAAGTTTACTGTGAGTCCCTCAGATGTCTTGGACTACAATTCCCATCCTCCATAGAATTGGCAAAAGCCTAATCTAAGCATTGGTGATAAGAACAAATATTTTTAAATTGCTGTTGCTCTCCTTGATACACACAGCCCAGGCATTCCATGATTAGAACTGGTGACATTAACGGAATCTTCAATGCAATTTTCTGAGTCATGCTTAATACTCTACTGCATTGGGATTTTAAAATGTTGGGGAACCCTGTGTAGATCCATAGCTGGGGCTTTCTGTAAAGCATGAGAAATCTTCCACTTTCCCAAGTAGTGAAATCTGCTGAGTGACAACATGGAAATCCCCATTGATTTTACTAGGGCTATTATTAGAGTCATTATCTTGGGCTGCTTGTGATATTGGAATGGAATAGATTGAACTGGTTGTGTAAAACAGGTGAGTGGGTTGTGGCAGGCATTTCCAGAAGGATGGTGAGGTGATGAGTGTTTCTGCCTCTACTCCAGAACATTTCCCAGCTGCATCTCCTGCAACCTTATTTTATTTTTACTTTACTTAAAGGTAAAGATAAAGGTACCCCTGACCGTTAGGTCCAGTCGCGAACGACTCTGGGGTTGCGCGCTCATCTCACTCTATTGGTCAAGGAAGCCGGCGTTTGGCCGCAGACAGCTTCCAGGTCATGTGGCCAGCATGACCAAGCCGCTTCTGGCTAACCAGAGCAGCGCACGGAAACACTGTTTACCTTCCCATTGGAGCAGTACCTATTCATCTACTTGCACTTGACGTGCTTTCGAACTGCTAGGTGGGCAGGAGCTGAGACCGAGCAACGGGAGCTCACCCCGTCGCAAGGGATTTGAACCGCCAACCTTCTGATCAGCAAGCCCTAGGCTCTGTGGTTTAGACCACAGTGCCACCTGCGTCCCTTTTACTTTAGTTTCCTTATTTTCAGCTACACCTCATGCAACCTTATTTTCCAGATGCTTTATGGACTCACTGTTGCTCCAGCTTTGTGCAGATGTCTGTTAGATATCCCTGTTGGTGTTTGAGGGAGGCCTGGGATCATAGACTGGGGACTCCCCAACCGTTTGTCATCTGTTCTAAACTCCAAGGTCAGCCGATCTCAGACCAAGTGCAAACTGATTTCCTTACTCAAACAAAAGTACTCCCCATCTATCTGACCCTCCACTGAGCTATACAGTTGGATCAAAGGTTAATTATAAGAGGGTCTGCTATCTGCAGCCTGGAGACCTCAGAAAAGGACAAACAAGATGGCTGCAACACTTCAGTGTACTAGATGGTAAATGCCATATATACCACTTGACAGCAGAGGTCATCATTTGCAGCATTGCAATTGTTTTCTGAGGAGCTGCTTGTATTTCTGCTCTACCTGCCAAATATGCTGTAGATCAGCAATTTTTAGAAGACAGAGCTGTACCTCAAGTCTCAATATTTACCTTGCATTGGCTTGACCGTTGGTCCACTCTGGCTGAATGTTGCAAGAGCTGATGTTCCCTAACTCTGGTAAACAACCTCCACCTCTCCCTGGCTTGATGGCTGAATTGCCTATCTGCTTCTCACTTCTCTTCCTGTCCCCCTTTTGTAATGAGTTGGTTCGCCCTCTCAGGTTTCCTGGATAGGTTTCAAATTCCACCTGACCTCACTGCCTCAAGTTTGCAATGTAGCTCAAGAGTTAAGTTTACTCCTGCTGCCCATCTTTCAAAAGGCTTATCCTTTATTTGAGTGCTCCCTTAAACATTTTTTGAGGCAGGCATAAAAAAGACACACCCCAAACCACTTTCCCTACAAGAATAATTACCACTGCATGCCCACATGGTATTGCACAGAAACCCTCATCGTATTCTATCCCTGATCCTTTTCAGATAAGTGGAAGTAGATCAGTCTCAATCCATACTAAGCAAAACACAAATAGAAGCCAACGGAAACTTCCCTCCTGGGGCAAACAGAATATTTTTCAATGGGATGGTAGCAGGGAGGAAGTAAAATGCTCCTCCATGTACACTGTGACTTTGATTTTGCTCGGAGGCCCTCACTGTGGCTATCTCATAATATTTGAAATGCATATTGGTTGCTTACATGCAATCAGCATCATGTACAGCTTGGTCTCGTGGTGCAGGGTCTAAAACACATAGCTTTGTTACCTGGGAAGGAACGGCATCTAAGGGGCTTCTAAGCAGCTTGCAGAGTCCCATTGATTGAATGATAAAGGAAGTAATTTAGACCCCTTTTGCCTCATAATTTTCAGAGCAGACAAAGTTGGGTATGGGAAGCAGCCTCATTGTCCCGCCCTCCTGGAAAGTGCTTCAGGTCATTTTGTTTTAAGGCTCTGTACGTGTGCACTGTACCTTTTAAAGCACATCCAAAACACATCATTTCCCCCTCAGAATTCTAGTTTACCCCTCAGAGTTAAAATTCCCAGGAACCCTTTGCAAAATAGTGCCAAGAACCCTTTGGGGGAATGTGCTTTAAATGCACTTTAAAGGTATAGGTTGCCTACCCACAAGGGTTCTCAATCTTGCCCATGGACAGTCCGGGAATCAGCATGTTTTTACATGAGTAGAATGTGTGCTTTTATTTAAAACGCATCTCTGGGTTATTTGTGGGGCATAGGAATTCATTCATATTTTTTGTCAAATTACCGGTATAGTCCGGCCCTCCACATGATCTGAGGGACGGTGGACTTTCCACTCACTAGACTGGGGCAAGGTGAGGAATTGTAGCCTTAGTTTTGCTTCTGGAGTACATTTTAGATTCACAAACCAAGCAGGTTCCATTTCACTTGGGCTGTGGGGGGGGGGGGCAGGGAGATCAGTTGACAGACAAAGCATTTCCTTTATTTTCTGGCTTCCTGCAAGTCAAACACAAGAGGTTTTTTGTTTCTCAAATAGTGCTGATTCCCGTAGGAAAAACACCCAGGCCAAACCAAACCAAGTCTGGCATTGTGCATACAAGCCATATCTGTACTCGTATCCAAAAGAGCTGCACAGCTTATCATTAACAAGATAGTACTTGAAACATACACAGTGTGTGCCAATTGTATTTCAAGCTGATGTGCCAATCTCTGGGCTACATGACGTTGATCAGATAGCTTGTTTACAGAAACTTGGCAAATACCAGTTTCATTGTCAGTAGCTGTAGATGACAGGAACGTTTCCTCAAGAACTGGAAGCTAAAGCAGGACAAATTCAATTATGCATCAACTGCAGGAATAAATGTGTAACTACTGAGTCATGTTGAGGAGGTGTCTCTATCCTTTGCACTCCTCTCAATCCCAATGCCCTTCTAAAGAATCAGGGAGTGGAATTACTAGTCTTGCATAGCTATATAGATGTATATCCCTATAAATGTGTTTTAAATCAAAGCAAGTGGGGATGGTGACATCATTCCACCAAGATGGTGGCTTAGACCATAATTCCCTGCTCCCCACAGATGAATCAGTTAATTTGACAGATCCTAGAATTTGATTTATGGGACATGGGTGCCGCTGTGGGTTAAACCACAGTGCCTAGGACTTGCCGATCAGAAGGTCGGCGGTTCAAATCCCTGCAACGGGGTGAGCGCGCGTTGCCTGGTCCCTGCTCCTGCCAACCTAGCAGTTCGAAAGCACGTCAAAGTGCAAGTACAGTGGTACCTCGGGTTACATACGCTTCAGGTTACACACTCCGCTAACCCAGAAATAGTGCTTCAGGTTAAGAACTTTGCTTCAGGATAAGAACAGAAATCGGGCTCTGGCGGCGCGGCAGCAGCAGGAGGCCTCATTAGCTAAAGTGGTGCTTCAGGTTAAGAACAGTTTCAGATCACATAAAAATGGGATCTGAGATCACATTTTGAAGCATGGGACGCTGCCTCAGTAATAGGCCCTTGAGGTAATAATGTGGGTTCTTCAATGGAGTAAAGGAACATTTATGTTGAATTTACGGCTGATATACTGGTTAAATTCAGGACTGATATAGTGGAAGACCGGTCAAAAGCATCAAAACTGCAATAAACTTAAAGGAACTGACATATTAAAAGATTGCAAAGTGAAGATCCTACGCTTGAAGCACAAAGTTGTTATTTGGGCCCTGTCAAAGGAGAAGCAAGAAGTCAGGTGGCAAACTGGTGGGCCTCGAGGTCAGTAATCTCCACAATATTCTTAGGGTGACATGGGGAGAAGGTTACTGTGGAGACCATAAAAAGCTTAATAGCATGGCTTAATGAACTGTTTCCTGGTTTACATTTATTACTGCAAGATATAGAGCAAGTCTGTAGAATACTTAACCCCAAGCTAAGAGAAGGAAAGATGCCCGGGGATCTGATAGTTGGTTTTTATACAATATGTGATGAAGAAAGAAGTCTTTAAAAAACAACAGCCAGAAGCTTGGAACCACTGGGAAGCACACAAGTCTTTATCAGGATTGGAGCCAAAACATGCTACAATGCAGAAAAAGCTTTAAACCCTACATTGAGCAACTGAGAAAAGCAGGACTGGGACACCACTGGAAATTCCCCTTTAAACTTATAGTCAGCTTTGATTACCTAGTCTCTTTACTCACAAAGAAGCAAACAAACTAAGGCTGTTTCTGGGTCTGAAACCAAATAGTGAAGACAATGAGTGAACGGGATGATTCCAGTTCTTTGGAAAATACCAAAGAAACCTTGATTCTGCTCAGACAAGCCATCACCTAATAGCCCTGCAATGGGGGTCAAATTCTAGGATCAGTCAAATTAACTAATTCATCTGTGGGGAGCAGGGAATTATGGTCTAGAGGTAAATTTCCCTTCCCAGATGAATAAGCTTGCATATGCTCATTATTGAAAACCTGGTGATTTTAAACACAGTGCAACTTGTAAAAGCATGATTTAAAAAAAGAAAATCACTTATACTAAGAACGAAATAGAAAACCATATAGAGGCATGAACTGATAAATTACCGTATTTTTTGCTCTATAAGACTCACTTTTTCCCTCCTAAAAAGTAAGGAGAAATGTGTGTGCGTTTTATGGAGCAAATGCAGGCTGCGCAGCTATCCCAGAAGCCAGAACAGCGATCCCTCTTCCTGTTCTGGCTTCTGAGATTCAGAATATTTTTTTTCTTGTTTTCCTCCTCCAAAAACTAGGTGCGTCTTGTGGTCTGGTGCGTCTTATAGAGCGAAAAATACGGTAGAACTCTGTGTGTGCCCAACCAGGTAGGCTTATCCGAGCTTCATCTGTACATCAAAGGAGAAAGATGCCAATTCTCTATCATGTTCAGAGCTACAAATTACCACATTACCTATGGAGAGATGTATAATTATATATGTGCAATTTCATCCTCCTACAATAACTGGAAGTGGGTCAGGAAATCTTTAACAAGCGACCCTCGTATACTGAATATTGTAAACTTGGGTGTTTTAGAAAAAGAAATGAGAATGGGCTTCCAGCTTGTAAAGTTGTTTATGAACCTATTTATGGAGTGGAAGTCTTGCTTAAGAATCAACAGTTTGGATTTGGGAATGTTTTCGATAAATGGGTGCAAAACAAAGGTGTCCCCTGTCCCCAATATTATTTGTCCTAGTGATGGAGCCTTTAGCAAATGCCTGTCTATCTTTAAAGGGTATTAAAGTAGCTGACCAGATTTACTTGAACTTTTTTTTACTAATTATATTGCTGTAATGGTTCCAAATCCCAAGGCACAATACCAGCTTTAATGGAGATTACACAAGAAGACAAAAGGGGGGGGGGCAGGATTGCAAGCCTATTATATAAAGGTGAGGCTCACATCTTTTGCTCCACCCGCTTTTGTCTCTGGCCCCAAGCACCATTGGAGTGCAAGCCCTGGAAGGCTGCCTATGTGGGAATGTGGCCCTCGGGCTGAAAAAGGTTCTCCACGCCTGGTGTCCTGGCTGCCTACTCCTGTTTTACAGGCACTGCACAGCTGTGATTGTACAACCACATGCAAAGCAGATAATTGACTGAAATCAATGTGTCCTGCATCTGCAATCAAGATACCAGAGTAATAACTAGCTCAAAGGTTAGTTAACAACACACTGCAACAATCAATGAATATGACATGAATATGAATATGCTTTAATAACATGAATATACTTCAGTAATATTTTGGGGATTAACTGAAAAAAATCTGAATTGCCTGTTGCTATTATTTCATGCTACTTCAATAGCAACCAATTATGTGCAACTCTGTAGTGAGGCATTTAACTCTTCCCACTCCTCCAATAATTTTCCCAGTCTAGGTCAGCACCATGAATTAAAACACATGAATTTCCCCAGTGAATCCTGGGAACTGTAGTTAAAAATGCTGGGGAATAGTTCTGTGAGGGGAAAGCTATAGTTCCCAGGATTCTTTGGGGGAAATAATGTGCTTTATATGTGTGTTAGATGTGCTTTAAATGTATGCTGTGAATCTGACCTAAACCACCTGCCCAGCCCCACCTGTTGGCCCTAGACACACAGAGAGAAACACTTTTGACACTGAACCATCAACTTCAATTCTGGAATTTGTCGTAGGAACAAGCCATGTTGTTTTAACCATGTCCAGTACTTGTTGCATTACAAGTAACATGGACTCTCTGTGATGTAAAAGCATGTGCCAATTTTTGCGGAGGAACACAGAGTTCCATTCTGTTTCCCATCTCTCTTTGTTTGAACAGCAGAATTCAGACACTGATAGTGTCGTCACTACCTACCTAGTTGGTAATAAGCAAACTAAACTTGGCTCTAAAATTTCCTGTAGAACAATTGATTTCAAATAATTTCTATACTGATTTGTATCATAGGATCCCTGCAAGTCTGCTGCAGAATTCTTCCAAGATGAGCACATTCTCAGTCTCAAAATCTCTTTGGGCACTTGCTGTATCCCTGAACATAAATGCAGAGTAAAGCCTAGCACACTCATCTCTGGCTGTCCATAATCTTAAGAATTGGAGGGACTTAAAAATTTAAAATATTATTGTCTGCTTTTTATATTTGAAATAGTATTGAAAGTGGCTTAGAGATATGCAATAAAAACAGAATACAAAGGAGCACAGAAAACCAATTAATAAGTAAGATCTTTAAATGGTGGGTGGGATTGCCAACATCATTTTCCTGGAACCTCAGGAAAATTTTGAATTTTCTATTTATTTATTTTTTGCCATGCATGTAAATCTGTGCACAAGTTAAATGTGTGTAAGTTGCAGGCTTACTGTACTATATATAGGAGCAAACAAGAAGGATAACAGAAGCTGACCACTTAAATTCAGGAGTAACTAGCTTTTTAAAAACTTGGTGTCACCAACAAGTCATGCCTTTTTTTATATTGTTACACTCACCGCACTGAGCATAACTGAGAAGGTTCAGCAACACGGTGCTTTTGGTTTCATTTTGAAAAAGGACCCTAGAAGTTTACTGGTGTTCTGTAATTGTGCTTATTTACAAATATATAATTCGAGCATAGGTGGAGGCACAATGTAAACACTCCAAACAGAGAGCCAAAATTCACTGTGCCCATATCAGGTGACCAGGGAGACAGACAGCCCACTGAAATGCTGTTAGCTGGAACTCAAAATGTCAGCCCTCTGTGCCTGTATGTCTTCCTCAAACAGCAGTCTCTTCACACACAGGACACATCAAATTATCCTTACTCAGGTTTGGGTATTTTAGGTATTTCCTAGCCACTTGAAAGGCTTGCCATTGGTAGCAGTCAGCCAATCACTGACAGTGGTCTTTTGGATCATATCAGGGAGGCCGAGATGGAGGGGATCTTGTCATCTGGGCAGCCCAAGACCTCTATACACACTGCCCAGGCTTGCACCCTGGAGAGGTCACTTTGGTGCCACAAATGCAGCAAAAACAACGTGTGAGGCAGCGGTTATGAGTTATAAACTCAACCTGATTGGCATAAGGTATGAGCACAACAGGTTGCCTTCATCAGTGGGAAAGTTCACTGTGTCTCACTGGTCAGCTACTGCCTGCCTTAGGTAGAGCAGCTCCAGGTCAATAAAACGCTGACCTGTCACTGTCCACCTGCTTCAATGGGTGCTTGGAGCTCCGAATATCACTCAACAAGCAGAGCAAACTACTGTACCAGCCAAAGATGAAAAGTTAACCCTGCCATGTGGGAATCCGTTGCAGACAACCATGGTGCCTGGAGACAGATTGTGTATCCACAGCAGTGATCAGAGAAGGAATGACAGCTGCGAGAAGCGCAAAGAGAAGAAATGTCATGGTACATCTGCAGTGGCACAACCGGATGCCGTATCTGCTTCAGTTGCAATGAAACATGTCTCTCAGTATTGATCTCTACAGCCACAGCAGGCGCTGTAACTCTTCAACAGTTTGACTTCACCCACAAAGGTGCACTCCTCCATTGTCTCCCAAGACAGATGGATGCCAACAAGAAGTCTTCCAAAACTACTACTAGTTTTCTTCTCCTTTATGACCCCCAATCCCACAACAATAGAATATGCGATCAACCCACCTATAAACATCAACAGTCCGTTCCTATATGGATTTCCTCGTGTTAACTGCCTATGAATTGGACTGTATGGATAAACCCATTTATATTTCTAAACTGTAAAATGGGGCATCTTCCACTGATGAATTTTCTTCTGTATTAGTTTCATTTCAGTTCTGGTATACTTATGTTTTCTTTGCATTAAAGTGTGGGGTGTTTCGTTTTTGTAAAACTTCTTAATCCAACCCAGCACATTTTAAAATTTTTATTTGGATCCAGGGATAGCAAAAGATTTCTCTTTCATTGAAAGATGGAAATAATAAAAGTTTCCTTTGTCTACAGTCAGTCTTACACAAAGTAAAATGCACTTAAATGCTATTCAGTTACATGCTCAATAGAGCTTGAGCATGTAACTGAATTTGGGACTGCAACCTTTGTGAATTACATAGCAACAAAACAAAAAACAAGGCATTTCTAACTTCTATTTCTCACATATTTCAAGGCGTATGTTCTTGTTTTCCACATATGTGTTTAATCCTCCTTCTACATCCTCTCCCCTTCCCAGAAACACAGCTTTCCAGATCCTTTGAAGTGTTATTTTGTTAAGATCAGTATTACTGCAGATGACGTCTCTTGTTTTCATACAAAACCTGGCTGGCAAGTGCATATTTGTATCTTTGACTCACTACATTTCATTGCAGTTGGGATGGGTGAGGGGGAAAGAAACCCAACAATATACATTTGGATGTATTTAGTTTGTGATATCTGGAGTGTTAAGGGTAACCAAAGCTGCCAAATACTATTTCGGGTGGGAGTGAGGAATAAAGAAATTGCAAAATGAAATCATAAGTGCCGTAATAAAGGGGAGGATGCAGGTGGCGCTGTGGGTTAAACTACAGAGCCTAGGACATGGCGATCAGAAGGTCAGCGGTTCGAATCCCCACGACGGGGTGAGCTCCCGTTGCTCGGTCCCTGCTCCTGCCAATCTAGCAGTTTGAAAGCACGTCAAAATGCAAGTAGATAAATAGGTACCGCTCCAGCATGAAGGTAAACGGCATTTTGGTGCGCTGCTCTGGTTCGCCAGAAGCGGCTTAGTCATGCTGGCCACATGACCCGGAAGCTGTACGCCGGCTCCCTCGGCCAATAAAGCGAGATGAGCGCTGCAACCCCAGAGTCGGTCATGACTGGACCTAATGGTCAGGGGTCCCTTTACCTTTACCTAAAGGGGAGGCAGAATTGGTTAGCCCCAAACAGCTCAGCTGGTAGAACTTTATGTAACTGTAAAATGCAAAACCTGGTTTAATAACGTCTATTACTGTAGTAATATTATAATAACAAATTTCAGATGCTCACCCCCCCACACCTCCAGTACCCAAAGTCAAGAATGCTACCTGAAGGAGAACAAAATCATAGACTAAATGGGCTTTTGGCTTCATACAGCAGAGCTCTTCTTAATGATGTTCTCATGCGAATACACAATTCAAGGTGGATCTTAGCATATGAAGATTCCAATTTCATAAAAGCTGTACAAATCAGTTACAAATGAGATGGGGGTTGACGGTTAACAACAATTAAAAAAAATCTTAATTTTAAAAAAGACTGCTGGAATAAACAGGTCTTGACTAACTGACTGAAAACAACAGCAGAGAGGGAGGGGGTTATATACATAGAATGTTTAGAATGTTGTATTATTTTATTAGGGACGCAGGTGGCGCTGTGGGTTAAAGCCTCAGTGCCTAGGGCTTGCCGATCGAAAGGTCGGCGGTTCGAATCCCTGCGGTGGGGTGCGCTCCCGCTGCTCGGTCCCAGCGCCTGCCAACCTAGCAGTTTGAAAGCACCTCTGGGTGCAAGTAGATAAATAGGGACCGCTTACCAGCGGGAAGGTAAACGGCGTTTCCGTGTGCGGCTCTGGCTCGCCAGAGCAGCGATGTCACGCTGGCCACGTGACCCGGAAGTGTCTCCAGACAGCGCTGGCCCCTGGCCTCTTAAGTGAGATGGGCGCACAACCCCAGAGTCTGTCAAGACTGGCCCGTACGGGCAGGGGTACCTTTACCTTTACCTTTATTATTTTATTGTTATTAGCTGCCCTGAGCCTGGCTTCGGCTGGGGAGGGCGGGATATAAATAAAATTTATTATTATTATTATTATTATTATTATTATTATTATTACATGGCCTGGGAAGAGGTGCTCCATAATGCACGTTACCATTTACAGTGGTACCTCAGGTTAAGAACTTAATTCGTTCTGGAGGTCTGTTCTTAACCTGAAACTGTTCTTAACCTGAAGCACCACTTTAGCTAATGGGGCCTCCTGCTGCCGTTGCACAATTTCTGTTCTTATCCTAAAGCAAAGTTCTTAACCAGAGGCAATATTTCTGGGTTAGCGGAGTCTGTGACCTGAAGCGTATGTAACCCGAGGTACCACTGTAATGGGGAGGACACAAGATTATTTTAAGTAAGTGAAGTAATACATATTACATCTAAAGAGCCTCCCCCTCCTCATGTGAGACCATTGTCTAATGCCTAAAATTACCTAAATGAACCACTGTTGGGAGGAGAAAATGAAGGATTAGATCTGTTATGAATCTCTGGGACAGCTAGTTCATACGTACTGTACCTTTGTCTCAGTACAAACAGCAAGAGATGCATTTTCACCTCAGTGTGTGTGAGCAACTGCCATACTAAATAAAATAATAAAAAATTGAGCATATGAATGGTACAGCATAGCACTGAAGGCTAACGTAGATGTACAGTAATTATGTATGAAACAGCCCACTTAAGCGGTTGAATGAATTGGATTATATTTTTTGGTGCCTCCTAGAGTTCTGAGATTGTTTGAAACTAGTTGTGCATTCAGATGATCCAGTTTCAGCTGAATAGCTTAGTTTTCTTTCCTTCAAACCATTCAGAATGGCCACTACATTTTGGATGGTGAGCCACTGGCAGAGCTGTCCCTCAGCTTCCTGGCATGGTGATCTGGTGCCTTCATGAAATGAATGCTATTATCAGCTGGATGGCTCATGCTCTCAGCTTGACCCGCCTTTCCCTCTCCTTTATGCACCTCCTCAGTCACTGAAGCCGCCACAAGGCAGATGCCTCTCTCGCCAAAAACCAAGGTTGCTTCAGAGGCAGGTGCATTCAGACACAGGGCGCATAAAGACAGGCTGCAGATTCTCTCCAACCAAGAAATGCTGTGATTGTCACCGGTAATGGAAGGATCAGAAGATGCTTGGGTGAGTGTTTGGGTCATGGAGATTCAGGAAGTGAATTGAATGGAGTCGGCTGTGGGAGTTGTGCCGCGTGTGCTGAGAAGCAGGACAAGGATTCATGTTCGGCGTGTGAATGAGCATCTTACTCTAGTCTAGAGCAGCTGCCTTTTTAATCTTGCCTATCCTTCACTAACAATGCCAATATGTCTGATGGTTCTGGACCTATCAAAAGATCCCGCCGCGGTGCGGAAGGCCGAACCCCCAAAAAGGACCCTGCGCACTCCTCTCCTCCTGAGTTTTCAATCTGCTGCCCCTTTAAATGTCTTTATAGTTGGCGGATTCTCTCGCTTTGCCCAACAGTTTCCGCCACACTTAACATGGCCGCCTCGCGGCTCCTTTCATTGGCCGACGCCCAAGAGGGCGGAACCTACGCCTCATGTCTTCTGCTTCTGCGGCGGTCTTTTAAAGAGCAGCGGAGGCGGCCAATGAAAGAAAGGAAGGCCCTCCTCCTGCCCAATGGGGAGCATGCCGTAGGCGGGCAAGCCTCCCGGGGTACACCAGTTCACGGGTCAGACTTCACAGTCGCCGGGTGAAGAGAGCTGGGGAGCGGGGGGTGGGGTGGGGGGATGGAGAGGAGGCTCCTCGGTGCAATGGCTCTGCTCCTCTTCCAGGCCTTGCCCGAGGGGCTCCCGGCCAGCGTGGAGCCCGCGCAGGTAGGAAGGAAGGGGCGGGGAGGAGGGGCCAAAGGGTGGGGAGGGGGGACTCCGGGGTTCGGGCCTCTGAGGTGAGGCGAGTGAAGGGCAGGGCGGGGAAGCCCAAAGGGGGTTGCGGAAGGAGCAGCTGAGAGGCCTCTGCCCCCGCTGCGGGGAGGGCTTGAGGGGAGGTCCGGGGTCGGCTGCTCAGAAAGGCCCGCGAGGCGAAGGGCTTGAGGGAGATGAAGGGGCATCCCTGTTGGAAAGGCTGGTGGGGTCATTTGTTGTGGCAAAAGTGTAATCCTTGGGATGTTGTGCTTCTCGCAGTAGAAAATGTCTGGCACATTAAGCCTTCCTGGGGAAAACGAAATGTGCATGTTAAGTTGTCATTCCTGATTTCATACATTTGCTTCCCTGAGTGTAGAAGTGCAACTAGGGTTCACCCTCTGGCACTCTGTGGGCTGATTATATCATGTGGTGTTTTGCACTTCGGTTTACATACCTGTACAGTGGTACCTTGGGTTAAGTACTTAATTCGTTCCGGAGGTCTGTTCTTAACCTGAAACTGTTCTTAACCTGAAGCACCACTTTAGCTAATGGGGCCTCCTGCTACCGCTGTGCCGCCACACCGCAATTTCTGTTCTCATCCTGAAGCAAAGTTCTTAACCCGAGGTAATATTTCTGGGTTAGCAGAGTCTGTAACCTGAAGCGTATGTAACCCGAGGTACCACTGTATATACAACACACACACAAAACACCTCTCTTGTGAAGGATGTACAGGCATAGATAGTATAGCTTGCCGCTATGGGGTGCAAGTCCCTATTCAGCTGATCCTACTGTTTATTTTGAAGGGCTAACCTGCAGGTAATAGACAGGTGTCCTTAAGGTGGTGTGTATTCTGTGTGGCTGAGTATAAAGTATGGCATGAAAAGTGGTCCTGAGTAAGAAAAATGTCATGTGTGAAGCAGTCCTAATTCCAGAATGCTAACTATTTACATGTGTGGCAACCAAATATATAGTGGCATCTTTTAAAACAGCAATCAAACTTGCCCTAGATAAGAGTTTTCATTAGATGTAACAAGTATGTAAGCCAAACAGGATAGTTTCTTCCCGGAAGAATGAATGGATGCAACTCAAACTTGGTAAATGGAAACCTACAGAAACTAGTGGGCGAACATTGTGTTCTCCCTAGGCATTTTATCTCTGACCTTAAGGTCGCTAAACTTAAAGTCTAGGACACAGAATTAGAGGCTACATAATGAGTATCCAAATTTTTAATGAGTGCTCTCTCGTGGTCTAAATAAATGATTATCGCAAAAAGGGTAATTTGTCTCAAATTTTAGTGTTTCTCCTCCTATATTCTGCTAAATGCAGTTTGTGTTGTTCCCCTTCTTTTGGAATTTGTTTTTTTGCATGTTACTTGTTGAAGTAGTTTCTTTTGCCCTTTTTTGTTTTCATATGTAATCTTTTGTTTTCGTATGTAATAAACTGGTTTTGAAGATACCACAGAGTGCTCTTTTTTGCAAACATATCTCTGGGAAAGAGTGGAACTTTTTTGGAAAAGGAGGAGGAGAAGAGTTTGGCATTATTAGTGAAAGTTCAAAAATCTGGAACAGGGAGGTGGTTTTGTGGAAGAGGCATTTATTTTGTATCTGGATCTTGGAAGGCAATTCTCTTATGGGGGAGCTGAATTGTAATCTTTGCCATATCAAAGAGGTAAGGGGATTGATGGTAATAGGAGCAAGGCCTGTTCAGCTTCATTTGCTTTTGTTAATTCCATCAACCATATGGGAATGTTGTATACGTGTTTTCTTTTTGTGCTGACTTCCTGTATTTGATTTAACATACTGGGTTTAAATTTGCTTGAACATGCTTTTACCATTCTATCTTTTCAGTTTCAGTGAACAAATAGTTTATGCCATAAACTTTTGGGGCATTACAAACCTTACAGATTTTGCTAATGCATGTGGAAGGTATATATGTATGTCCTGATCAAGAAAAGTAATAGTCTCGTTCTAGTCTGCCTTGGTCAGACCACACCTGACGTGCTGTGTCCAGTTCTGGGCACCACAGTTTAAGAAAGATATTGACAAGCTGCAATGTGTGCATAGGAGGGAAGCCAAGACGATAAAGGGTCTGGAAACCAAGCCTTAGGAATGGTTGAGGAAGTTGGGTATGTTCAATCTGGTAAAGAGGAGACTGAGAGGATATGTGATAGCCATCTTCAAATATCTAAAGGGCTATCATATGGAAGATGGAGCAAACTTGTTTTCTTCTGCTCTGGTGGGTGGGATTCAAACCAATGGATTCAATTTATAATAAAGGAGTTTCTAACTAAACATCAGGAAGAAATTCCTGGCAGTAAGAGTTGTTTGACAGTGGAACAGATTCCCACGAGAGGTGGTGGACTCTTCTTCCTCCTTTTAAGCAGAGGCTGGATGGCCATCTGTCATGTATTGCCAGGGGTTGGACTAGATGACTTCTGGGGTCCCTTCCAATACTACAATTCTATGATTCTGTGATATATCTTTAAGGCAACTGTGAGTAATATTTGGGCAAACAGATAGCTCAGTTGGTAGAGCACGAGACTCTTAATCTCAGGTTTGTGGGTTCAAGCTCCATGTTGGGCAAAAAGATTCCTGCATTGCGGTGGTTGGACTCGATGACCCTTGTGGTCCCTTCCAACTCTACAATTCTATGATTCTACAGCGTTCATCACTCCTGGCGATTGGCGTTGCTTGCTGGGGCTGATGGGAGTTGTAGTTCATCAACATCAAGAGGGCCAAAGGTTCCCCACACTTGCTCTAAAATATTTGAGATGGAGTGAATAACAGAGGTAGGTGCCACCCACTAGCAAATGATCCTTCCATGGCAGTTTATTTCTTCTATGCATCCTTGCCCAATTCCTAATTACTGGCTATTTGTGGTCAAGTGGTGACTGATGAACCACATTGCTAGTGTGTCAAGGAAGAGGGTCTTAGATAAAATTGAGTGGAGATAAAGTTTATTTATTATTTATTTATAAAAATATTAAATTATTATATTTTATAATTATATTTATAAAAATATAAATTATTTATTTATAAACCACAAAATCCTATAGAAGGCATCTAAGCATTGTCCAACTAATATTAAATCACAGTCAAGATAAGAAAAATATAAAAACAGAAACTTTGTAAATAACTGGCCAATCTCTTAAAATCCATCAACTGAAGAGACCTGTTGATACAAGAAAGTCTTGAACAGATGCCTAAAAATAAGAAGTGGTGCTTGGTGGCTTTTTATTGAGAGAGGGTATTCCAGGGTTAAAACTGTCCTCTTATTGTAGAGTTTTCCATTTTAATCATAACAGAAATCACTTGTTCTCCATTCTCTTCCACATGCTTAGACTGAAGTGAACAGGGGTCTCATATATTCATATACAGGGATCTCAAGGTATTCCTGGAGAGATACAGAGAGGAGGGCTGTTAGGGCAGCTTCTAGGAAGCATGATTGCAGGTTTTTCCCTCTTATTATTCTTGACCAGTTAGATATTTGAGGTTCTTTATTTTAGGAGCTTAACACCTTTGCTGCGCGTCATACCATTACAATACTGTACTTAAGCACAGACATCTGCCATGTTGTTTTATAATTTACAAAGCATTGCTAAGTACTGTATAGAAATTAAAAGTAACGCAGGCCTTTGCATAAGCTGACATTCTACAATCACTTTTGTAGAGTCTTACCAACATGTAGGTTCTTGTTTTGAATTGCTGTTTTAGTTTGTTGGAACTTAGGTTAGAGGGGAATGTTTACAGCCTTGAGTCTTTTGGATGAAATACATATAGTAGACTTTAGGTAACAGGCTGAAAACTGCCTGTCCTGAACAATCTCTCTTGGATGTTTGTTATGATGCCGTAAAACATTTGCAAAGGTTTAAAGCTTAGGGGGAAGAGAGAAAGCCCACGGCCAAACACTATAACGTTTGTGAGATAAGTGACTTGAAAAACATTCGCACAGGACTTAGGCTGGGGTCTGTCCTGTTGTTAACAATTTGGGAACAAAGACAGGATGCTCAAGTCAGTATTGTTGGAGGGTGTGGGAAGCTGGAGAGCCAAATATGGCGGGGGTGCAGCAGGTAGAGCTTCCATTCAGGCATGTGATGAAGGATGAATGAATGGGAGAGAAACATAGGAGTTCTGTGTAGTTGGTAGGAAACTTTTAACAGCTTGAGGCCAGTTTACTTAAAGGATATCCTTACACCATATATGCCCACTCAGCCACTTCAATCCATGGAACCTGTACTTTTGCAAGTGCCACATTATGTTTGTTCTACACTTGTAAATAATTGATCTTTTAGTGTGGTAGCTCCTGCACTCTGGAATTCCCTGTCCATTGACATTAGGCAGACACCTTCACTGTATTCTTTTCAGCATGTGCTAAAAACTCTCCTGTTTAGGGAAGTCTAGCCAGACAGGTGAAGTCTGTAATTTTAGCTTACAATGTATAATTTTAACTGCTGATTTTACTCATTTTCAGATTCTTTAAACTTGTTCTTAACTTTGAGTTTTATTATTAATAATAATAAATTCTTTTTCGTTTTCTTTTAGATGTTAGTCACTTGTTACCCAAGGTCTCTAACTGACTTACAACACTGTTAAAAACACAAATAAATATACCATAAAACAGAACAAAAAACAACAAAACGTATATTTTATATTTTTTGTAAATTGCTTGGAGGTTTCATATACAATTAAACAGTATATAAATTTTATTAGATCGATAAATAAAAGGTGTGGACAGAGAAGCAAAGGCCCTGGGGAGGCATAGAGATTGTTCTTGTTTGTGCATGTAGCTAAATTTCACATGCTGGAACTGAAATTTCATTTGTAATAATAATAGTTATTATAATTTCGATGTTTTTGTACCCAACCCTTATTCCAATCTGGAGCAGAAGGTGCCTTTATGTAGTAAATCAATAAAACAAGCATCTAAATTAAACATAACTGTAAAATCATTACATTGTGCAGTACTAAAAAGTGGTGTGTGCACTGTACCCCAATGTAAAACAGATCTCAAATAAAAACCTGGGTAAAGATAATTTTCAAATGGTGCTTAAACATGTCAACCGCAGGGTTTCAAGCCTCATAGAATATACTCTTGAAAGACCCTAATTCACATTCATTGTAAAGAGCCAGAATCTAGTTCAACTTTTGATACTTTCTGAACTTGGTTTTGCCATTGTAATGGAAACTGCAGTTGTCTATTTGATGTGGAGATGTATGGCCGTCAGACTCTTTAGATTATCTGGAAGTGCAAATCTGCAAGCACAAAGAGCAGCATGTGTTAGGTTTGATTCAAATTTATTTGCCTTATTCTCCATGTGCCTTTTTATGGAGGTCGGCACAGTTTTAAGCAGATGACCTTAGCATTGCAATAAATAAGACCTTAGTAAGGCACTAAATAAGTGTTGCGAGTAGCGTAAGCTGGATTCAGAAGGAATGCTTCAGCTGTGGATGATATTTGAACATTGCAGAGGAAACTACTGATTTCATACAGTTCTAAAGAGGTAGAAAGAAGTTATCTGTTTTAATAATTATCTGACTATGAATTTGTAAACAGAAAAAAAGTTTGGGATATGTTGGTAAAGTATTGACAAAAAACATTGTAATAGGTAGTGTAAATGGGAAAAGGAATTCATGGAGATTGGGATTTTATAGTGGGTAACACCTCAAAACTATGTTCCATGCTGGATATGGTGATGGAGGAAAATATGCTCTTTAATGTATTTCTTGGAGAAAAGAGGAGCATGTAGAACACAACTTTCCATAACCTCAATAAGACTGGATTGCAGTGTGGCAGCAATTCATAGTACTGACTGAGTGCTACTTCTTCAGGAATGGCTTGGGAGGACAACTGATGTTCTAATATGGAAACTTGAGCCTTAGCCTAGTAGCAACTGCCTTTGTTGTAGTGTTCATGTGCTGACCAGCGGCAGTTGCCACAAACTCTTGGTGTATGTGCCAGATGTATGTGAAACTTTGGCCCCTTTCTGCAGCTTTCTAAGAGCAATTTGGCCTGGAGGAGCAGAGCTCATCAAACATGTTCAATGCATTGTAAGGTCTCATGGTGAGTAAGACAAAGTAAGAAACAGTGGTACCTCAGGTTACATACGCTTCAGGTTACAGACTCCGCTAACCCAGAAATATTACCTCTGGTTAAGAACTTTGCTTCAGGATGAGAACAGAAATCGTGTTCTGGCCGCTCAGCAGCAGCAGGAGGCCCCATTAGCTAAAGTGGTGCTTCAGGTTAAGAACAGTTTCAGGTTAAGAACGGACCTCCAGAAAGAATTAAGTACTTAACCCGAGATACCACTGTACTTCAAAATCTTTCAAATTAAGTCATAGAGGCTCATTTAAGTTTGTGACTATAGCATCTTCTTCTGTCTGGTTTTGCATTCTTGCATGTAGGGTTGATGAAAGCTCTGGGGCATGAATTTCAAAACTTACTTGGAGTTCTGTATGTGGTAATTCCATGACATTTTGGCTGAGTCCATCTTTACCTGTTTCCTTGTAGTATGATTTTGCAAAAACAAAATGCCTTTATGTTTTTCTCTCTTGGTTGTAAAATAAAGCATTAGTGTTAACTGGATATTCCCCTTTCTCTTGATCTCTCTCCAAACATCTTGTGTTGGAGTTAATTCACCTATAACTAATGCAGTTTTCGGATAAGCCGTTATCAGTAACTTAAGAATTCAACATTTTAACTTTTATGTAAGCCTGCATTCCAGCCAAGATAATCCTCCCTTCCTTTCACTAGCAGCAATAGTTCCCAGTTCTTTTGATCATGCCTCATCTTGTGAGCCAAAGTAGGGTCAAAACAAGTCAATCTTGAAGCACCAGGAACCAGTAGGTGGCATTCTTACCTCAAACTGAATGCTGAATGTAGTAGTTTTGTCTGATGCTGGGGGATCATATGTCGGTTTCTTTCCCAGCTATTTATTAGAAGTTGCTTTCTGAGAAGCAATGAGGCTAGCCGCCATTTACTGAGGAAATTATATAGTGGAACCTCGTGTTACGTACTGTCCTCCTTGCGAACGCTTCAGGTTACGAGCTCCGCTAACCCAAAAGTAGATGCTCCCGGTTGAGAACTTTGCCCTGGGATACGAGTGGAAGTCACGCACTGGCGGGAGGCGCCATTAGCGAAAGCACGCCTCATGTTAGGAACGGTTTCAGCTTAAGAATGGACTTCTGGAACGAATTAAGTTCGTAACTGGAGGTACCACTGTACCCTACCCTTCAGTGTTGCTGTTCTCAGTGCAGCTAACAAATCCTATGAGAATGAAAAGCAACAGCCCAGATTCAGTCCATCTGGTGTGTAAGTGGAAGTCAGGTCAAGGGCTCCCTTTTAGTACAAGAGGGCTCTCCCATGTGCCCCCTCCATCTCCCAAATCTGGTTCAGGAAAACCCACAGAACAGCATGCAGAGAGAGGGAATCATTCCACCTGGCAGGCAGAAATTTTTGCACTGATGGGAAACGATCAGAAGAATCTGATGTTGATTTCCTCCCAATAAAATCAGTAGATTGACAAGACACAGCATCACAGCAGGGCCTTTTAAATGTGGTTGTGGGATCAGAGGGTTATTGTTTTGTTTCCGTTATAACTATTTATTTTGTTTTTCTATATTGTATTTTTATCTTGTTAACCGTCCTGAGATCTTCGGATGAAGGATGGTATATAAATTTAATAAATAAAATAAATATAAGATACGGAAAAGTCTTTGCCTGGTGCAAAAGAGGCTTGAGTGGATTCTGGGCACACCATCTTTATTCCTATTGTGGCACTAATCCTAGTCCAGCATTAGTAGCTTGAAAACTGAACAAGTTGTTTAATGGGCGAAAAGGGAAGATAAGGAAGGCATGGGGAAAGGCCTGTTTGCTTCCTCCTAGAAAGTTTCCTCTAGTTATTAGTTACACCCAAACAAATCAATGTGGTGTTGAAATTATCTATATTGTATTGCAAGTAGCTTTATGCCAAAGGAAATTTTTCACTTTTAATTTCTTTTTTTAAAAGCTGCATAAGTGCAGGTGTATTTATTGTCATTTAAGGAAAGTCTGTTGTGTGTGTGTGTGTGTGTGTGTGTGTGTGTGTGTTTAATAGTTTCATAGCTGCTCTAGCAGTTGGATTGTGCTATTTCTCATGAGAACTCTCCAATGTACGTCTGTGACAGTCACACTCAAATGTAAAGACACTTGCAGCTGGTCATCCTTCTGGGACCTAATTTCAACTTTTTCAAGGGTGTGCTGTGAAAGCCTGCAAAACCAATTCGACCCAGTACAAAACTTGGATGCTCAAATGAGTTTATGTGCTGCCGACAATGGTTCATGTATACAGTAGTATCAACTGACATAAAAAATAATAATGCTGATATGGTAATCATGCTGCTATGTCTTATATTGCAGCTTGTTCCCATAATGTACATGGGTCCTGGAGTAATAGATATTACCACGTTGTGTATCTCTTTCACCATATGTATTTGCAGAATTATATTTATTGGAAAATGCTCGATTTATTTTTATATATTCTCCCATTCTGGAGTAATGGGGTATCTCTCATGATTTTATAGCAGCATTACAAAAGACTTGATTCATGTGAACAGTGGATTTGAAATCATCCATAATGTTTACTACTACAGGTCTGTATTAATATTCTGCTGTTCTGGAATGTGACTAAAGTGTTTTTATGTTTAGTCCATAGTGTCTCATTGCTTTATTCTCTTTGATCACAGATTGAGATTAAATGATAGTACTACTGGTTGTTGTTGCTGTAGGGCTGCTGAGATCAGGACTTCTGTAATTCTGTGCCTCACAGTCTCAAACTCTGGACAGACTTGCTTCATTTGGATTATTCATTCTGCTTGTACAATTTGGGGCTTGTTCAGAATTTACAATTTGCTCTGGGTTTAGGGGAAAGATTTGGATTTGGTATATTGTAGAAGGGAAGTTGGTATGTTGTAGAAGGTCAGGGATCTGTGGGAAAGAATTTAGGACATATTGAAGGGTGGGATGTAAAACAAAGTAATTTGCAAGATTCTGTACCTACAACCTTATGAACTGTAGAAACAGAGTTTTCTAGACTCCCTGGCTGAGGGAATTTCAGCGTGGAATAAGGCTGTTCAAACTCTAGTGTTAAGAAATCTATTCTGTTTCATTTTACTAATATGCAAGATAAATGAGTGTTTTTCAGTTTTTCAGATTGCAGCAGCTGTTTCAGTTTGATTTCCCCAAGACATGAGCTTAACTGTGGGTTGAAGCAAGGCCCAGATGTACAAAGTACAGAGTACAGGTCTACTGGCCTTGTACTTTGCCTTGCTTAAATAGTCTTGATCTGGATGAAATAGAGGTCACTTGAAGGCACACTGAATTGTGAAAAGTTTGCTTCTGAGTACTACTAGACTGAGAAACAGTAAAACCTAAAGTTGGTGCAGGATTTCTTTGCTAAAGACGCCTGCCCTCTTCACAAAACTAAAGTTCTCAGAATTCTTTGGCTAGCTGTCATGGCAATTTAAACAGATTTGAAGGTACAGTAGATTGATTTTGTGGTGTAGACACCCCTTAGCAGATGTGCTCTATATACTTCAGTGTAGCAAGCTGAATTTTATAGAGAGAGAACTTTTACATGTCTGGAAGGGTCCCAGGGACACAGTGCTCTACTGTAAACAAAAATAAGCATCCCACAGTGCTTTTAAGATCTAATTTGTATGGTCAGGGATTGGACAGCATGTGGTATGTCTTGCATAAAGTAGTAATAAAACCAAGAGTGAAAAATCTTTTTCCTCACAGCAGTTCATGTGGAACTTGATCCTGAAGGCCCATCAGAAAGATAAATTTCTTAGCTCATCAGGTTCTACAATTATAAAAGAGAGAAAGAGACTTTAAACCAACAGGTTAAATTAGGCCATGGAATGAGAGCAAGTTTACTTAAACTGATAGTGTTATATTTGTATTTATGTTGGACTGACACAACCTCATCAAGCTGTTTTTATCTTCATTCTGGACATTTTTAAGGCCCAGGACAAATTGCTATAGCTAAACAGGTCAGGACAGGGGAGGGGGGAAGCATTTTGACTATTTGCTGTTCATTTTGACTAGGGTTGCCATATCTCCAGAATTTTCCAGACATATCTGGAATACTGCAGCCGCAAGCAGTACAGCTAAATGTATGGGAAATTCCAGGTGTAAGGCAGCCCATGTCGGCAGTGTCAACAACTTCTCTGTCCGGAATTTCACTTTTTGAAGTATGGCAACCCTAATTTTGCTGCTTTCTATTAAGAACAAGTTTTCTTCCTAAAACAGCACTGGGAAACCTATGGCTCTCCAGGTCTTGGACTGCCAACTCCCATCTGCCCTAGCCAGCATGGCCAGTGGTCAGGGATGATGGAAGTTGGTAGTCCACAAACACTTGGAGGGCTGCAGGTTCTCCAGTGGTGTCTTAATAGAAAGCTGATTTGACTACCTTAACCTCTCATTTTTAATAACCAGCTACCAAAGAGGTGACCAAAATGAATAGGGTGTTAATAGAAGACATGGTGAAACTGACACTGCATTCTTAAAGGTACAGTAGTAAAAAGAAAGTCTCGGAAGAAAGGCAGCAAAACACATGCAGAGATAACTGTCTCTGCATGCCTTGATGGCCTCTCCTATTTACATTGTGCAGGGTAGGAAAAGAGCAAGGAGAGGATGTCATGGCAGCCCCATGCTTTTTCCCAAGGTAAAGGAAATACAAACTATGCATGTGCATTGCAAGTTGCTTAACATTTTGTTAACAGATTGAGTAATCCGTGCAGCTCATAGTTGGGAATGACATGTCCTTTGTACTTGCTGTGATTATTAAAGTGCTGAACAATCCCTACTCTTATTCCACTACATGCCCTCACTTGTGAAGTATCTAATCTTTATGCTGCTCAATAGCATCCTGGGATACCTATAACAAATGATCTCTGATTTAATTATATCTGCCAAGTACCCGTATTTTTCCGTCTATAAGACTCTCCCATGTATAAGACGCCCCCTATTTTGGGGGACTCAGATTTAAGAAAATGGGGAGAGATGGCCCCATGTATAAGACGCCCCTAATTTTCGACATTATTTTTTAGGAGAAAAACCTAGTTTTATACATGGAAAAGTATGGTATATAGAATCATATTTGCCTCTCTGTTGCAGTCTGAACCTGCTCCTATTCTTTACCGGAAGAAAGTGGCAGAGAGTACTTCTGGCCATGTTTCTCACTCCTGGCTAGTTATGCGGGGAATCTGTAATGAAATTGTAAACATGGACACAGAGTTCTTATATGGGAGGATCAAATGACATCTGCCCCCTCATGGAGGTTCTGACTGTTCTCTGTCTGCCTGGTTATTCCTCCCTCTTGGCAGATCTGATGTTGTGAAATGAAAGGGCGGGTCTAAATTTTTCAGGTAACAAGTATGTTTACTTCCATCCTGCTGAGCTATGAGATGCGCATGGTTTGGTTTCACTTCTTGAAGGTACTACTTGTTGGCTGAATCTTAGATACCAAAAAACTGAGTTGTTCACAGCTGTGATTTGTCAGAACACTTGGAGAGTTATATTGCATATTGATGTGGAACGTATGTTGTGTAAATATTACTGCTCTTTTGGTCATTGAAAAGAACCTGGACGCTTCTGAATGTGATCAACTTCTGTTTGTGAAATTGGCATGTAGTTCTCAAAGCATCTCTCTTCTTGTTAAGGAATAATGTTTGATTGCTTCTTCTCACTCCTCCCCCTGCCCGGTAGTAAAAATACTTGAACTTTGTAGTGACTATATGTGGTTTTAATGTGATGAAGATGAACTGCAGTAGTTTATGCAATCTAACCAATTAGATACTTTCAGAAATCTATATTCAAAGAAGTCACTTGCCAATGTTCTGTTAGTCATGAACAGGAAATGGAATTTGAGATGAGCTATGAAGAATGGAGCAAGCTTGGTGTTTATTGACTGGTATTGTTGGGAAGAAAGAGCCTGTTTAGCCACTATGACAATTGTTTTTGTCTGGGTGTACTTCTCTTCTTTCTCTTAGAGCAGTGAATGTACAGTGGTACGTCAGGTTACGTATGCTTCAGGTTACATACGCTTCAGGTTACACACTCCACTAACCCAGAAATAGTGCTTCAGGTTAAGAACAGAAATTGTGCTCCGGCGGCGCGGCGGCAGTAGGAGGCCCCATTAGCTAAAGTGGTGCTTCAGGTTAAAAACAGTTTCAGGTTAAGAACAGACCTCCGGAATGAAGTAAATACTTAACCTGAGGTATCACTGTATGCCTTTTACTCTTATGGAGAGAAGTAAGTTGCTGTGCTTTGGGATGTGGTTGTGGTGAAAACAAAATATAGCCTCCATCACTTACATTACATGGTACAAAACCTTCTGATGGGTACACTTATAATGCTTGTGCACAATGTGAAAGTGCACTGGGCTTCTACCTTGGAATATTTGCTTATATAACTATTCCTGAAAAATCTTGGTGTTTCTTTGAGCATGCTGATGACTCTCTTTTGTGGGTGTGGTGCCATTTTACTTACATAAGGATCCATATTAGGATAATTGAGTTTGCTATGGAATTCCTGCGAAATACTCTGCCGGTAGAAATTCAGAAGGCACCTTCTGTTTCAACCTTTAAACACCTGCTGAAAACTTTTCTATTCTATCTGGCGTATGCAGGAAATTAAGAATACATCTTTCCATAATTATTACTTGATCTCTGATGTTATAATTTTATATGGTTTTATGTATGACTGTTGTAAACCACTCCTTTTTAAAAAATAAATAGTGGTATATTTTATGAATTTTTTTATAAAATAAATAAAGAGGAAATGATGGGGAGAACCATAGGATCCAACTCCTAGGGGCTTTGGGGGCTTCATCCCCCTCCTAAAATATTTGAGGGGGCTGGGGGCCCCCAAAGTTGATGGGCATTGCCATTCAAATAGAGTGTGTGCACTGCATCATGTGATTAATTATGCAGGACAGGGCTTACCTACCCACCCCCCAATATTTTATTCAAGTTGGCACCTCTGGGGAGAACTGAGGGGTGCTTGAATACTAAATGCCAGTTTGTACTGCAAATGTCGAATTGCTAAGTTGAAAATGTGATATGTATGTCTCTTAAGAATGAAGGTTTATGAGGAAGAGAATTAGTGGAATAATAGTGAAAGGAATGAATGATAGCTTTAACATTTTTGCTAGTTTGGAGTCATAGTTGTAGTATGATGTCTGTGTAAGATGACAAGTAAAATTGTTTAAAGTGTACAAATATTAGTTAATGTGGTTTTAATTGTTGAAATATGTTTTGCTATCTATGTACACAGTGATTAATATGAGGGTGAATGAGTTTTTCCTGATGAAAGCAGCTGTTGGCTTCTTGCCTTGGATTTTGTAAAAACAAAGTAGGCAAGATTGCCTGTATATATGCATGGCCCTGATCTTCAGAAGGGCATTTTACTGGTGGTGATAATGTTGGCATTTTATGCATTTATTTAAAAGCTTAATGATTGCACAGCAGTGGATCAAAGGGTGTTAGTGTTCTCTCTTGGGACAGCTGGCTGATAAAAAGTAGTGGTGTGGACTATATCAGACTATCACTTCTTCACACTCTCAGATGCAAAATATTGGAAACCATCCATGACTTGCTACTTTTTAATTTCCTCACAGTTGAGGAATACACTTGCTGATACCACTCTTGCAAAATCTTTGCCATGCATCTTGGACATGTAATTAGCTGAATATGAATACCCAGGACATTGTCTCTGTTCACAGCTAATATGCCTTCTGTTGCACTCTGTTCAGGTGAGGGACTTTGGAACTTCAGTGATTTAATAGCTATCTAGTAAGTTACCTATAGTTAAGCAAATAGAAGTTATTTTTGTAAAATTGAACCTGGTAGAGCATTGACATTGGGACACGGGTGGTGCTGTGGTCCAAACCACTAAGCCTCTTGGGCTTGCCGATCAGAAGGTTAGCAGTTCAAATCCCTGCGACGGGGTGAGCTCCCGTTGCTCGGTCCCAGCTCCTGCCAACCTAGCAGTTCAAAAGCACGCCAAAAAGTGCAAGTAGATAAATAGGTACCGCTCCAGTGGGAAGGTAAACGGTGTTTCCGTGCGCTGCTCCGGTTTTAATGTTCCGTTGCACCAGAAGCGGCTTAGTCATCCTGGCCACATGACCAGGAAAAATTGTCTGCGGACAAATGCCGGCTCCCTCGGCCTGTAAAGCAAGATGAGCGTCGCAACCCAAGAGTCGTCTGCGACTGGACTTAACTGTCAGGGGTCCTTTACCTTTACCTTTTTTAGAACATTGACACGCTGACTGACCACTAAATAGGCAGATAGGGACAACTTTATAATGGTTTGTATATCATAAGAGAACATTACAGAAAGGTTTGGTCAGTTCCCATTGGCTTTGATCTCAAGGTTTGGGTCCTGTGTACTTTAAAGATCATGTTTCCTCCTTGCTGTGTTTGCCTTCCTGTCTGGGCCATGTATTTCTAGTTTAAGCAGCAATGGCATATAGGGAATTGTGTGGCATACAGGGAATTGTGTTCAGTGGCTGTCCCAAAGCTACAAAACTCTCTTCTAGAGATTGTCCAAACTTGAACCATTAACATTTTCTGAAACAACAGTAAAACATTATTTGAGCAGTTTTTTTAAAAAAGTCAAGTGCACTAAAGAAATATGTTCAATGAATGATACACACATTTAGTGGCAGATAAGTATGTATGTCCACAGTGCTTTGTACTGAGCACCCACAATTTTGTGAATTCATAGTGTAGGGTCGCCATATTCCAAAGAGCAAAAACCTGGACACACACACACACCCCTCATTGGTGCACCCCCTTCATTGCACATCTCCATAGCTTGCCCCCTCCCTTAGGGTCGCCAGAGGTGGGGGAGGGACTGCATGAGCTGGCGCATGAGAGAAAAAGAGAGAGCAAGGTCAGAGGACACTGGGGAGGGATGCGGCTGGTGTGAGCCGACCCCCCCCCCACTGCTGGCAGGAAAGGAAAGCTATGCTCTGAGCTGCTACTGCTGCTTCCAGGGCACAGAAAAACACCCCGACATTTTTGCATATTCTAAAAACAAACAAACCCAGACAGAGATTTTTAACCCTCCAAATCCGGACATATGGCAATCCTATCATAGTAGACACTAGAACTCAGTTTTTTGCCTTTCCTATTTATCTTGAGGGATCAAAAATGTTTCCTACATGCAGTACACAGGTGAGGAAGGTCAGGCCTGGGAGTCAAATACTGTATGGTCCTTCAGACATGCCTATTCAGCCCCTAGGACTCTCCTAGGCCACAAACCCTATTCTGAACCCTTCTTGAGCACTGTGGGCTGACCAACATGGAACTGAGACAATGCCTCTTGTTTGCCTGATAGGAGGATGGAAATGCAGGTGGGGAGGTGTTTGTGAAGGTAGAATCCACTAGAATATGGCTAGAATATAGCCGCCTGTACAAAGGAAGAGTCCCATACGTTGTTCTGCCCAGTTTTGCCAACGGCCCTACCACCTGAGAGGGTTGCCAGTTAGGAAATGCTGCCCTAAGGCTGAAAAAGTTCACAACCTGCATTAAGAACTTGAGAAAAAATTTACTGTCCCAATCACCTGTTATTGGGTACATTAAAAAAAAAACTTTATTATGTGATCCCAGCCAGTTGAAGATCACATAGTGAATGGGATAACTTCATAAAACAAATTGCCTGTAGTATCCTTGGAGGTAAATAAATCATTATTGCTCTCACTCTAGTGTCAGTCAAACCTGAATGGTTGGTTGGCAGAGATGTGCATTTAGATATGCTTGAATGTGAATTCTTACGTATGCACATCACAATGTGAGTCTATGTGTGAATACTTCCTTTCCTTTCACAGTCCTCTAGAATAGGAAGTAATATAGTACTTCAGTCTCACGTGCTTAAAAAAACCTCTCTCAAAAGTAGAGGGCAGTTTTTGAGTGCTTCAAAAACATTTGCTAAATTTGCCCCCCCCCCTTTCAGTTCAGCTCTTGTTTACTAGAGAAACATAAGGGGAATTGGAGAACAGCCTTAACAGCTTTGAAGACACTCGAACTCAGAACACAAGGGAGAAACATGCTAAGAGGAAGGCACACTTGGCAAATCCACACCGTGATCAACTCCCGCCCAGTCACCAATGTCCCCACTGTGGAAGGACGTGTGGATCCAGAATTGGCCTCCACAGTCACTTACAGATTCATTGTTAAAGCTGTGTTTATGGAAGACAATCTTACTCGACTATGAGTGATCGCCCAAGAAGAAGACGACGACATAAGAGGACAATGGCCAATCTTATTTTTTTGCTGAAGTGTGTTCCACTCATTTCACAAAAAATTCCTGTTTCTATATTTTCTCTTGATCTTGGCAGCTTTTTTTCTAATAGTGACAAGAGGGTAATTTTTCATTGGAACCTGGGGAAGGAAGAGCTAAATCTCACCTTCCTGTGCACTTCTGTCCTAGGCCCCACATGCCTAGTATTAAATTAAAAAATTGGTCACTTAACTTAACACAATGGCAGTGTTTCCTTTTGGTTCTGGCCATGCTATGCCAGCACCTATTGGAAACAATCTGGCCCAGAGCTCCATCTTTTATTTAAAAGGGAAGAGCTACTCTCTACGCTTAGTGTATCTGAGAGAAAATGTGATGTGAGAGAAAATGTGCTGCTCATATTCTGCCCAGTTGTTTAGTTGTTCAGTTGCTCCCATTGTGAAAGCTAGTAACGGAAGTCACAGCTATGACTAGCATGTCAAGGAAGTAGTGATATCATGTATGTATTATGTACTCAGAAAGAAAAAGCAAATAGGCTAGAATCACAAGATGGAGCTTTCTGATTCCTATAGAACTGGGGTGGCTAGCTTGTTGACTGGACCTGATGGGAGTTGGAGTCCAGCAGAAATGGCGGCACACAAGCTAGCCACTCCTGCTTATAGAAGCTACTTTCCTCCACTGCAGAAGTTAGAGCAGCCCATAGAAGACAACAGAATATTAGTATACAGTGGTACCTCGGGTTAAGTACTTAATTCTTTCCAGAGGTCCGTACTTAACCTGAAGCACCACTTTAGCTAATGGGGCCTCCTACTGCTGCCGTAGCACGATTTCTGTTCTCAACCTGAAGCAAAGTTCTTAACCTGAAGCACTATTTCTGGGTTAGCGGAGTATGTAACCTGAAGCGTATGTAACCTGAGGTACCACTGTTCTTGTAACTTCACAGCCATGTACCTCTTTACTTGCCCACTTTCCAAAAAAATGTAGTAATGAAGATGGGAATTCCTGTTCTTTCTAATTCAGTTCTTATTTCATGTGAAAACATGTATTTTCTTCCTTTTTAAACTTCATAAAAATTGGCAGCTGTGGCAGAGAGCAGTTTACTACAACCCTGCAATGAAGCCCAAATCTTCTGTTAACCCTTCTGCAAGCCTGCAGTAGTGCCAGTTTGCATTTCCACCTTAAAATCTTCCAATCAGAACATCTCTCAGGTTGCAGCAAAGTTAATCTACCTAAATTTCCCCCTTGCACCCAACCCAACTCAGATCTAGCACTAAGTTGCAAACAAAACTCTTGTGCTTTCTGGTCATGCATGCTAACATATTATGCTTAAAGTTTTTAAAAACTACCTTCGTTTTGGAGTGGTTTTGTGTGTGTGTGTGTGTGTGTGTGTGTGTGTGTGTGTGCTCATACCAGCATTATGTTCTCAATGCCAATAAGCATCTACTCTTTCAAGAACAAGTCAGAGGAATAAGCAGTGAATCTCCTGTCACTGATCCCTAGCTGCTTATTGGAGGCACAAACAGCTGCCAACAAAGAGGTGACAGTGGCTGGGCATGGAAATATACAACTTGGAACACAGCAAATGATATTAGTCTGTGTTTGCTTCTTTGCTCCAACCACTCCGATCATCATTCTTCTATGTTCAGCATTTTTTCTGCTTTTCCTTCAGACAGGGAAAAGAAGAAAAAAAGTGTGTGTGTGGGGGGGGGAAATATGATCTGAGAGAAATGAGAGAAAATGTGCTTGTGGTATTCTGCGCAAAGGCAAGCCGGCAGTGTTCACTTTGACCTTTGCCTTTTATTGTAAGCAAGCTCCAACCTTTATCTCGTTCTCTCTTATGTACATTGTCCTGATCCTGCGTTCCCTTACCATGGGTGCATTTCAAACACTATGGGAATTTTCATAGTGAAGATGCAAGGGAGAATAAAAATCATGCCCCATTGTGCAATAACTGTTTCTCCCTCTCCCCATTTTTTGTTGTTGCTGTGAGTGTCATTAGAAAGGCTCTGAACAGAAAAGGCTGAGGCAACTGGGTTTCTCATTGGAGTTCAAATAAGGATAACATTGGCAAACAAAAAAACCCCACCATCACCACAAAGCAACACTGAAGTGCCACTGGGACCAGAGCTGCTGCCAGATGGGTAGAAAGGGTCGGGTGGTGTTTCTTTGGGCTGGGGGCAAAGCCGTTAGGGGTTCTAGACTCTTAGCTGCCATTAAAAAAAAAGCTTTAAAAGTTCTTACGTGCTGTGGATCAAACCATATAAGCCAAAATGTGAACACACACACATACACACACACACACACACACACACACACACACACACACCCCGTTTCTGTGAAATGAGCAAACCTGGTTCGTAGTCGCCATCTTACATAGTTTTAGCCAATGAGTGAAGTTAGAGCTGCAATTGGCAAGTAACCATTTTGGAAGAGCTAGGTATTATTACAGCTATGCTTTCCTGTTTCTATCTCATTACTGCCCAGACATGGCCTACAATGGTGTGTGCGCTTATCATGTGAGTTGAGTGAGTTTGTGGCTTTCAGCACCAACATATCTACCTGGCCACCCACTGTTCTCTGTCTGTGCACATTCTTGCTCTGTGCTGGGATTCTAATGAGGCCATGAATTGCACACAAGTTCCTAATATAAAGGAATGTAGCCTGTTCCATGGCTAACCATAAAGGATGACTGTAGCTCAACAAGAAAAGGCAGGGATGGTACGTGTATACTGTGCATTTTGTATATTCGTTTTGTCCTAGTACTTTGAGCAAAACATCTATTGCTGACAGTCCAGTTATGTAGCATTATGCCTTCTGCCTCTTGTCTCCTTCATACAGAAATACTTAACAAAATGTGTTTTAAGTTTACAATCAGTGCTAGATTCTTCCGTACCTGAGCTTTTCACGCACCTCCTTTGCACCTGCCAAGACTCCCTCCCCTTTCCAATTAAAACAAAGTTAGCTGAGGTTGTTTCTCAGGGTGTTGTTGTTGGTTTTGAGGGGATGTTTGATTGGCAGGGAATGTTGCCTTTTCTTTTTGTTTTGTGTTTAGTTTGTTTTGGGTTGTATGGAGGTCTTTCCCCTGCTTTTGATGGGGGTTTTGAGCATCGTTGTGTTTCTCCTGTGAAATGGGTGCATTTGTGGCGCCCATGGCAGTTTCTAAGATTTTTAAATCTGCCTGCAGGCCTAAAAAGGTTGGGAACCCCAGATCATACAAAGCTAGATGGAGCAATGATTTTACCCAGTAAAAAATACCTTTCTACCTTCATATGTCTTTGTATGTGAAATGGTAAAAGAAGGAAAGCTTTGTTACTGTTGCCTCTGTACTCAGCAGGCAGGCATGGAGATACTGGTTTTTTTTTGGGGGGGGAGATGCAGAGAAATAAAAGAGAAGGAAGAGGAAGGGTGAGAAATTGGGGGGCACAGAGTGGAGGAAGAGATTTGTGAGAGAAGGAGGGAGCCTGTGGCCCTTAAACCATCTGCACTGGGATGTTATTTGGAATAAGTTTTCTTCCCCTTTTCAGCATTGACTAAGCTGTGTAACTGAATTTTCAGTAACTTTCAGGAGACCACTTTTTTTTTTAATGGTGGATGAACTTATTGCAGTTCTTACGCAACATTTTTTGCAACGTTGTAGAACTATTGATTTTTAAAGAGATCTGCAATAGACAAACAAACAAACAGAAAGAAGGGGAAACTTCCCAGTCTGGTAAATATGTATGCAATGTGTCCCGACATGGGGGAGTGGTGAGGCTTCTAGGCTGACATGTGACAGGCGAGAACAGCTGCTGATTTAAGAGAAGCACAAAAAAGATTGCTGAACTTTTAAAGCAGAGGTATAGCAAAAGTTAAATTTAGATCACTTTCTTTCATATCATCTCTATTACTTTGGAACTTGCTGTACCGCTGTACTCCATTGCTTACAAGAAGACAAGAAACTAGCTACCACTGGCATGAAAAGTGAGAAGAGCTCTAAGGCCTAGGTGTAGAATCTCCTTTTGAACAATCTGTTTATGCTTCTGGACAGCAACTTTGGGATTCCCTTTACCTCTCCTTTGTATGGGAAAGGTATTTATTTCAAAGCATTTCAAAGGAACAGCCTATGAAACTGAGTGGAGCCTGGTCAGCAGATGTGAGAATCCAGTGGAGGTGCCTGTTGTCAGAGAGAGAGAATGTGTGTCCCGAGATAGCCAAGGCTTGGGCAATGTGGAGATTTGAGAGTCATAACCAGCACTTTGCATTAGGCTTGGAAACAAACTGGCAGTCAATGCAGATGTTTCAAAATTGTTCCCAACAGCTCATAAACAAATACAGTAGAGGCATTCTGTACCAGCTGATTTCCAGACAAATTATTAAAGTTGGACCCACACAGAACACTGAGGTCACTGGGACATGAATGACAGTTTCTAAAATGGAAGATGCATCTGGGATGCATTTTGCTAAACCTGAATGCAACAGCCAACCTTACCATCAATTTTATACACACACACACACACACACACACACACACACACACACTATGGACAAGTAAGACAATCTTACTCAGCTACGAGGGATCACCAAAGAATGAATACACACAAACACATTTCCACCTTTAAAATGGCAGGATAACCTACTATATTCCAAATGGCGTTTAAAAATTGCTGTTTCTGAAGAAGTTTGCCAGTGCAGTGCAGGAGCTACAGTTAAAGACACTTTTGCTCAAATTGTCCAGAAAACCAGAGTTAATTCAGACTGGAAGAGGGTGAAAATTTGGCTTGAAGTTGGTCTTGAATTTATGTGAAAATTTGTAAATGAACACCTGAATACTTACCTCTAATAGGCAGGTGTGACCCCAGGTGTATCCACAGCAGTGGGCAGAGGAGGAATGATTGCTGGGAGGAGTGCAGAGAGAAGAAATGTCATAGCACACCTGTATCAGCACAACCAGATGCCTTTAGTTGCCCAGCTGCAACAAGACATGTCTCTCCCCTATCGGTTCGTACAACCACGGCAGGCTCTGTAACCTTCCAACAGTTTGACTTCACCCCCAAAGGCGCACTCTTCCATTGTCTTCCAGGACAGACAGAGGCCAACAACAACAACAACAACAACAACAACAACAACAACTAGCTTTCATTGGCTTAGTGAATGATTTTGAAAGAAAGGCCTGTTGTTTGTTCAACTAATACTTTTCTAATATAATTAAATATAACTAAAAGTTTATCTTACAATTTTTTTAGTGCATTTAACAACCATAGTAGTCTGTAAATACCAGGTTTCCGGTGTAAGTGCTTTCTGTTTGCTAACTACTGTGCATTTTCTTCTATGCAGTAGGCCTCTTTGAGTTGTTAATCAGCAGCTGTCTGAAGCTTTCCCCCCCTCTTGCAGTGCTGCTACTGATGTCACTTCCCCCTTGGCAAACGCCTACGGAGGCTCTGCTGCTTTTGAGATTGGTCACAGGGAGGGGAGAGAGAGAGAGAGAGAGAGGCTGAGTGAGTGCATTCTATGTCCTGGGACCCTGTTTACTTAACATTCCCAGCCAAGGAAGCCCTGGTTTAAACAGGATTGCGGATGCAGCCTGTCCATTACAGATGAGGAAATTATTATTCTGGGATTCTAGAAATTCCTTTGTTTAAGCCCCTAGCGTGGATTATGAGAATGCAGAATGCCTTTCCTTTTGGGCCTGCGGCAGGTAACTTGTTTTTGGTTTGTTTGTTTGTTTGACTAGCTAGGGTGGAGAATGTGAGATTTTGCTGGCTTAAAAAAGAAGAAAGAAAATCAGCTCTGCTTGCCTTTGTGAAGTGAGCCACTCAAGTAAAATCCAATGTGATCTTTTGTCTTCCTCTGTTGTGTTTATGCTAGGGGGAAAACAAATCTATTTTACTTAACATTGAATAATGCTGCAGTTAAGGGAAGAAACTTTATTATTATTATTTGAAGCAAAAAATTTGTCCGTGTCCCCCCCCCCCCACTTCACTCTATTTTATGGCTATCACTTTTGGTTTTTAAGGACTTTTGTGCTTTAAGGATTTTTAGGGGTTTAAAGATGACTTGGGTTTTGTGTTTGTGCTTTGGCTGAGTTCTGGTTTAGAGTAAACAAGAAACAGTCAACAGCTTCTAATAAGAAACTGTCAGAGCTAACAGTGCACATGCTTTTTAAACCCGTTTCTGAATTTGTGGTGTATGTGCTGGAGTTTTAAAGTACTCATAATTTTATTACTACTAACCAACATACATAGCCTGGAATGAGTAAAAGCAGCAAGTCACCCATCTGCTCCCTGGTGGGCAGCAGCCGGCTTCTACCAAATTTGAATCATCTTAGTCCAGGAGCTATTTGTTCCAGGAACAACATCTGATTACTTGTACACATCACCTAGCTTATGTTCTTAGGCAAGTAAGTGTAGCAAATGAAGTTTGGAGGTATTGCAGGTATGTGAGCATTAAAGTTTTCTCTTTTTCTTTTCTTTTATTTTTTTGATGGTGGGTGTTGTTAGTTTTACTTTCCAAAAAGTGAAAAACAGCTGTTTTGTTTGTAGCTACCTAGTTTATTTTTTAAAACCAAATCTTTTTCATTTGGGCTTACATAATGCTATTCAGGAATTGAGACAAGAACTACCTCTAGTGCGATGACCTTTTGCCACTGACTGCTCTGCTTACTTGAAGCGGGCAGAATAAATTTAGGTTATATGTAAAGTTCTAAATAGAACTTAAGATTCAGTTATGGTTATAGTTCTATTGGAGAAGAGGAAAGCTGTGGGCTGCCAATTTAAGGGCATCAGTTTGGGGAATATGCATGTTAAGGCTCCCAAGAAATGTTGACCTTGTTGGAATTACGTCAGCAACAGATAGCTACGTGTCTTTAGAAATCTTTCAAATCCATGTATATTTCCATAAAGGAAATTTGGGCACCTTCTGGGGTTTCTTTACTGATGTAGGAAGCCTCAAAGGAGGCAATCCAGTTTCTGAAACCAGTTTGCTTACTTTTTCTTTGTTTCACTTGATTTTTCTCTTTATCCTTAGCTGCTTAGTTGCTTACTGTTTGCTCCTGTCTGTGGTTCACAGGGCCAGTCTGAGCAGCAAAAGCAGTTGCCTTATTCCTTTCTGTCTACTTGAACTTATAGCATATAGCTGTTTGGAAACTGCTGTGTAAATGCAATAAGCTGCCTGTGTTGTGTTAGCTACATATCTGCCAGTTTAGTGTGTGTTAGAAAATAAACTGATTTCTAATTTTTCTGAAGCTATTTTAGAGTTGTAAACAATAGGGCCTTATTTCAGTATTACTAGATCAAATAGCTAAAGCATAGGCCCATAAATAGTTCACAAGATACACCTTAGCCTGCTTATTATCTTTAAAGCAGCTATACTTTTTTCTTTCCTGATATTTGTCTAGGACAAAATCTTCTAAAAATCACTAACAGAAGTAGATGCTTGTGAAATTTAACTAAACAAGATAATACTATTGAAGAAAATAAGTTTACAGTCGTTATAAGAAAGCTCAGGGGAGACTTTTGGAAGTTCACCCCTTGCTCAAGACACTCGCCATCCCTTGCAAGGTCCTCTTGTTGGTCAGAGGTAAGAATCAGGATTGCAACCAAGTATAGACAAAGCAAAGCAGCTAGTAAGCCTGATCTTTATCGGTCTGTTGAAACAGAGGTTCCAACTTACAAAACAAGAAGTGGAAAAAGAACCCCAAACAGAAGTGAGTTACAATTTTTTTAATGCTTGTACAGCGACCACCCAACCCAATCACAGAAAGCCCACTCAACAAAAATGCAACACAGTCACAAAAATGGATGTACATGTAAATCAGATCGTGCTAAGAGTTCATGTTCAGCATATTTACCAGTCTGTCAATCAAGATACCTCACAATACCTGATAATTGCCCTTCCTGGCCTATCTGAGACATCTTTTTGAAATGGTGAATGCCTTGATGCCAGAATCCATTGTCACAGACCTGTCCCTATTCCTACACAGGAATCTGTGATCCCTCTTTAAACTGGAAGAGGAGTGCAGATGTTTATGCATAAAATTTGTTTTGTTAGTTCTGAAGTTGTAGCTTTTGCAGCTTTAGTGTAATGGCATTCAGGCTGTACTGTATGGTCATCAACATTAGCTTTAAAGTGCTCCTGCTGTGAAATAGTTTGTTGGTTTGTTACGTTATGTATTTATGTGTTTTTATAATGTAAACTAAGGGACGCAGGTGGCGCTGTGGGTTAAAGCCTCAGCGCCTAGGGCTTGCCGATCGAAAGGTCGGCGGTTCGAATCCCTGCGGCGGGGTGCGCTCCCGCTGCTCGGTCCCAGCGCCTGCCAACCTAGCAGTTCGAAAGCACCTCCGGGTGCAAGTAGATAAATAGTTGACCGCTTACCAGCGGGAAGGTAAACGGCGTTTCCGTGTGCGGCTCTGTCTCGCCAGAGCAGCGATGTCACGCTGGCCACGTGACCCGGAAGTGTCTCCGGACAGCGCTGGCCCCTGGCCTCTTAAGTGAGATGGGCGCACAACCCCAGAGTCTGTCAAGACTGGCCCGTACGGGCAGGGGTACCTTTACCTTTACCTTTATAATGTAAACTGGCCTAGACAGCATCTTGAGAAGTAGAGACATCACCTTGCCAACAAAGGTCCGTATAGTTAAAGCTATGGTTTTCCCAGTAGTGATGTATGGAAGTGAGAGCTGGACCATAAAGAAGGCTGATCGCCGAAGAATTGATGCTTTTGAATTATGGTGCTGGAGGAGACTCTTGAGAGTCCCATGGACTGCAAGAAGATCAAACCTCTCCATTCTGAAGGAAATCAGCCCTGAGTGCTCACTGGAAGGACAGATTGTGAAGCTGAGGCTCCAGTACTTTGGCCACCTCATGAGAAGAGAAGACTCCCTGGAGAAGACCCTGATGTTGGGAAAGATGGAGGGCACAAGGAGAAGGGGGCGACAGAGGATGAGATGGTTGGATAGTGTTTTCGAGGTTACCAGCATGAGTCTGACCAAGCTGCGGGGTGCAGTGGAGGACAGGAGTGCCTGGCATTCTCTGGTCCATGGGGTCACGAAGAGTCGGACACGACTAAACGACTAAACAACAACAACAATAATGTAAACTGCCCTGTGATCTTTGGATAAAGGGCAGTATATAAATCAAACAAACAAACAAACAGTCTTTTTATTGACAATGCTCTGTGCAGAGCATTTCTTTCTAGCCCCTCCCTTTCTTCACTTGTGTACCACTTCAGATCTTAATATCTGTTTGCCCATTATGTCCAAATCTGAGGAACTCTTGTTAAATATAAATTGATCAGCTAAAATCTGATGATTTATGAAGCCTCAATCATCCAAATTAGGCCACTGAGTTTTTTTTACTATTGGACAACTAAGCAGTTATTTTAAAAGTTGCAATTGAAACTGTTCTGCTCAGTGTTCAAAGCTGGGATAAAAAAGCTAGGAGCCAAATGGCTTCTGGGACCTGGGTTGTGGGCACCAAAATAGAATGTCTAGTCGTCACTGGAAGGGGGGGGTCAGCAACACTTTATTATTTTGATAAGCATGAATTAATACGCAATTCACATAAGTGACACATTGTTAATATCACATTTTTAATACATGTTTAATTTGGTGTTTACAATACAAATATTGGTATCATACTTCGGTTTTCAAAACATTCTTTATTGTTAAACTCCTTAACTTATTGTTTATCCTTAACATATACTCTGAGGCTTCAGAGCACATACAGTGGAACCTCGTGTTACGTACCGTTCTCCTTACGAACACTTAGGGTTACAAGCTCTGCTAACCTGGAAGTAGGTGCTCCTGGTTGCAAACTTTGACCCAGGATGCGAGCTGAAGTTGCATGACGGCGCCACGGCAGCAGGAGGCGCCATTAGCGAAAGCGCGCCTCAGGTTAAGAACGGTTTTGGGTTAAGAACGGACCTCCGGAACGAACTAAGTTCATAACCGGAGGTACCACTGTACATTTCAGTAATCCTTGAGTGTCAGCCAGGTGCAAAAAATGGCACCCAGAGGTGCTCACAAATGGAGAATCTTTAGGCGCAAAATGTGCCTGGTGCCCTGCTAATTTCGAACCCTGGTTCTGCTTCGTTGTTTAACATGTCCCTTTCAGGTGAGATACCACAGTTGTGAAGGTAGTTTTTCCGGGGTGAGGCCCATCCATTGCAATCTGCATCTGCTGACCCCTGCAATTTTTCCAAATGGAAGAAACATGATTGCATAATTTCTGGTACTGGGGAACTGTGTTCATGCTTTGCCTTCATGCTTGAGAAGGGCTGTAGCTCAGTGTTAGAGCAAGTGGTTTGCATGTAGAAGGTTCCCGGTCCAATCCTCAGCATATACAGGTAGAGCTGGAAGAGAGCCCTGTCTCCAGCCTTGGGAAATGGCTGACAGTGAGTGTAGACAATAATGAGCTATGTGGACCAATGGTCTGACATGGTATAGGTAGCTTCCTATGTTCCATCTTCTAAGATGGTTGGAGTTGAGCATCCCCACCCCCACCTCCCAAAAAAACTTTACCAATATTGAACATCAATTAACTTGGCTGTGTAGAATATTCTGCAGTCTCTGGACAAGGGTCTACAAATGTAGTGGTCACATAGCAGTGGTGAGTCTATCTCTGGGCAAGGTTAGTGAAAAATGTGAGTGATGTTCCTGGGCTTGCTGGGTTTTGGAAGCATTTTGAAGCACTTAGGCTTCTCAATGCTTTCTGTGGTAGTTTCTTCTCTATTTTGTTTCTAAATTAAAATATTTAATTAAAGAGAGAGGGAATGACAGAACTGTAACAGTGCATAGTACAAAGAAGAGATTCAGCACAGTCAAGACTCAGAACACAAAGAAGTCAAGGCCATGAATATGACCTATATGCAATAAGCTCTTTCCATAGAGATCTGTCAGGAGATAATAATCATGTAGAAGAGTCACTACTGTTGGCATATGAAATAAAGTGACACCATACAGATTAAATTCACATGGTTATGCCTATCCATTTAGAGCAGGGGTGGGGAATCCGTTGGACTGTTGGGTCCCTGACTTTTGGCCATGATGGGTGGGGTGGGCTGACAGGGGTTAAGAGTCCAAGAGTATCCCGGGAGGAAGGGCGCAGATTCACTAACCTTGGTTTATAAAGATTGCTTTCGGGGTTGTGGGAGGAGCCAGAAGATTTGCAGACACTGTGAATTTATCAATTTTGGCCTATAGTTGAAAGCAGTTGAGACGAAGGAGTGGGAAATAGGGGATTGGGGGAGAAAGGAAATGGGCCTGCTCAAGCCCCATACTATATCCTAGAGTGGGGAAAGGGGCTGTGTGTCATTAGATTTTTTTAAAAGAAGCTTATTTTGAGCAGTTCCTATTCTGTGTTAGCTGGAGCCCTAAACAGAAGGACTGTTCAGGAATTGGGATGCACTATTACATGTTGCAAGTCTATTTTTTTCTGCTTTAGAGGTAAGGGTCTTCCCTCAACAGAAAATGGCACTCCAGGTTTTCCTCCTTTCTTTCCAGCCACCTCTCATGCTGTTCTTGGGGTTGGTTGATGGTGGGAGTTTTTGGCAACAAACCTAACAGTGCATTTCTATACTAGTTAGTAAATTAAGGGGTTATGGACCACATAGCTGTAATTTTATAAAGTACAGCTAGGTCACACACCCCTTCAGGGATGGAGAAAGTATTGTCTGTTTCCTGTTCCTCTTTCTCCCTCTCTTCTGTTCAAACCATGTAAGCTGAGCATACATCTGAGGCTGGGATTCAGACCCATATTTGAGACTTAACTTTCTGTATTTTGCAATCAATAATATCTTGCCTTCTGTATTTTGCAATCAAGAATACCTTCTGCTGTAGCATTGAGTGATGCATGAGTGAGACCTGTGTTTCTTGGTCTTTTATTGTATTGTATATGAATAAAGGCAATGCTAATGTAGATAGAATTGAATGTGGTCATCCATTTAGGTCTCTTTTATGTTGTTTTTTTTGCTCAATAAAGTTGCACTGCATGGCTAAGGAGCAAGACCCAGGATCCTTGCAGAGTCTTGCTGGACCGCAGCTCTGTTGCTGCCTGGAACCTGAAAGCTGAGCCCCAGCATTTTCTGTAACAGATCCTATAAACACTTTTGGATTGTGTGCTGCTTCATTGGCACCCCTAAAAATATTGCCTCCCCAAGCAACTGCTTGGGTTGCTTGTCCAGTCAGGTGTTCTTCCACATAGTACTGTTTAAGCAGTAGCTGAATATAGCCATAAGCCCCCATGAAAAACAAGAGGCCCTTACGCAGAAAGATGTAGCATAGCATCAAACATTTGTTATTAATTTAGATTGGTATTGAAGCATGTCTGAAAGGTTTGGTACTGTTAAAGCACTAAGATAAACTGTATACTTCTAGTTAAATATTAACTGTAGTAAAATTTATTTCACACTGGCTCATTGTGAATATGAAAAACCAGCTCAAGCTCTACCAGTTCTGCAAAGTGGTCTGAAGTGGATTAAGCTTCAGACCTTTCTGCTGTAAGGGATATTTTCCCAGCTGCACATCATGTCTACAGCTTTGTTGTGAATCAGGTAATCTTTCAACAGCTTTTTATGAAGAATCATAGCATAGAAGTGCTCCAGACACAGGTCTGTCTACGCAGAGATACAAGTGCTTCTGTACATCTTAAGAGTAGTTTTAACTCATTTCTCCACACTTTTAAAGCCATTTTTAATTTTGCATGCAAATTGCCACATCTTTTTAAAAAAATGTGCAGGTTTTGAGAATATTCTATATTCACTAACTGCATCTTAATTTCTTAATTTAAGGTTATAAAACCATAATGTTCAGTTGGGGGCTGTTCAGATCTAACATCCTTAATTTTCTCCTCTAGACCTAAAATAACATGCGATCTGTAAAACTACTGTATTTTTTGCTCTATAAGACTCACTTTTTCCCTCCTAAAAAGTAAGGGGAAATGTGTGTGCGTCTTATGGAGCGAATGCAGGCTGCGCAGCTATCACAGAAGCCAGAACAGCAAGACGGATTGCTGCTTTCACTGCGCAGCGATCACTCTTGCTGTTCTGGCTTCTGAGATTCAGAATATTTTTTTTCTTGTTTTCCTCCTCCAAAAACTAGGTGCGTCTTGTGGTCTGGTGCGTCTTATAGAGTGAAAAGTACAGTAACTTTTAGTTGATTCAAAAAAGCCCAAAGAAATGATACTGAACAGGTTCCATTTTCTAGAAAATCATACATATATGGACAAGGTCATTGTTGGTACATTTCTGAGCATATATCTAAGATGTTTTAATGTCCCAAGGCCATACATTTTTGTGATCTCCATCTTTGTAAGTGGAGCAGAAAGTCTGCCCATCGAGCAGGTATAGGCAAACTCGGCCCTCCAGATGTTTTGGGACTACAACTCCCATCATCCCTAGCTAACAGGACCAGTGGTCAGGGATGATGGGAGTTGTAGTCCGAAAACATCTGGAGGGCTGAGTTTGCTTATGCTTGCCATAGAGGACTTCTTGTTGCAGCTACATAAATATTTCTATCTTTCCCTCCATCATCAGTACTCTGGTCATAGAGTCATAAAGTAGGAGTTTGGGGGCAGATCAGGGTAGGCTTTTGATCTGTTAGGACCCAAAGGTTTTCCATTCACCTGACGTGCCCCCAGAACAGGAAAAGTACACTAGCCCTTGAGCTGGCATATTGATTTTCCTTTCCATTTGTTTGTTTATTATTTCAGTTTCTATCCCACCCTTCATCAATGGATGATTCAAGGTTGGGTAATCAAAAAGCCCAAATCAAAAGCACTAAAATAATTTAAAGAAGTAAAATTTAACAACCGTATACTAAATAAACTAAACAATATAATAAAATGGCAGGATAGCAAAATCAAATTGTACTTCATACATTAAATCAGCACAAACCCCCCCCCCCTGAAGAATGGGGAGGAAAAGGGAGGCCTCCCCTGCCTTGTTTTCTCTGCCTTGGGTTCATCCTTCCCCACTGCCTTCTGATTCACCAGTCCAAATGTAAAATGCAAATGCAACAAATACACTCATTGTACAGGCACACTTGTCAGGAAGCTGTAACTGGCTGTGGCTCCATATTGTACTTGCCCCTGCATCATGCATGAATTGTTTTTTGTTTTTGCTTTTTAGTGTGAGGGAGCTGCATTTTAGAAATTAAAGGAAGCTGTAGTACGTTGCCGTTCTTTGAAGGCTCTTAGGTCTTTATCTATCGTCCCCTATTCCACAGACTAGTTTTGGAAAGTGCTTTGTCATACACTCCTGGTAGATGTTCCAAGGGATGTCTGGACAGTACAGAATGTGGCAACTTTGTTCATTGTTCTGGAAACCTTTTTAATTTTTGGATCTTTAAGAGTAAAATGGAATGCAGCTGTAGATAGCATATCAGGGACCACAGGCAGCCTTGATACTTAATTTCAGCTGGAGTCTTAGCTCGAACCTCTGCTAAAGGCTACATGATTTCTTTGAACCCTGTTGTGGGTGAAATAGAGGAGTGCCCCTTCTGCTGTGAAAGGATGCGGGAGATGTTTCCTCTTTTAGAAACTATCTTAGCACTTTATGGGCACTTTGAAAATGAAGTCAGATGTCTGGCTTTTGAGGGAGGGTGCTAACTCTAACTGGGGTAGTGGGTGTTGGTGGGAATGTTAATGCTGATGCCCATGTCTCTAGATCCAAAAATAGAATGAGTCTCCTTTAGGAATAACACAGCATGTATCTTTGTTTACTTGGGCCAAAGCCAGGACGGTGGTTTTCAGGGGGGAATAACAGTGGGATGGGTATGCTTAAACCTTTCAGAGGAAATATTAAAATAATGATGATGATGATTTCTAATAAATTTTTAAGAACTCACTTTATACTACAGCTAACTTGGCTTGCCTTTCATGTTGGGCACTCTGATGCCAAATGTTGTAATTTGGGCTGCTCCACAGCTCTGCAACCACTTGCCTGTATTGTATGGGCATTTAAGCCAGGGACATTGTTTGACTACACATCCCATCACCCCTTACCCTGCTGGGTAGGGCAGATGGAAGCTAGATATGTGTTCCTGATGATTGAAGACATATATTGCCTTTCTGGAAGACTAGGGAATCTTCCAAGGCCTGAATCTTTCCAAACTTGATCATGCGACTGCACTTTTTCTCTTACACCATAAAGCTTCATGCATATTGATCCTACTATAAAAATAAACCAACATCACCTTAGTTTTGCTGTTTGTTTTATACTATAACTTAGATTTGCATGGCTTTTCATAGTGCAATGGTTCAGCTGTGCATTTTTTTTCCAGGACAGAAAACAAAGACTCCAGAAATTACTTCAACACCCATTATATCTCTGCCCTACATTACACTCTGGCAAGAGGGGTCATTGCCATTGGGTGGTAGTTGTTTTCCATCTCTTAACTGTCCACAGAGATGGCCTTCAGGGAGCATTATGTGATGATGAAAAAGTATGACTGACTTGGCTTCTGTCCTAGACTGCAGGAGTATTCCAGGAAGATATTTTGTTGTAATGTTTATTTTATTTTAAAAGTTCTGCAAATTAGGCACGAATTACTTCAGAGTAGGGTTATATGGTAGTAAATGTTATTTTGATCTAATTGAGCCCAGATTGCCTTCTCTTCAGTTATTACATTTTCTGATTCTATAAGTGCAAGACTTGAAGCTGAAAAAAACACCCTGTTAACAACAGTGGAATTGCAGTGTATTTGAAACACACACCATGAGTGGGTCATAAAATTTTATGCCTCAATATACCAAAGTGAAAATATCTATGGGTCCCTTCATCTCAGTGCATTAGGCATCATGTACCTAATCACAAGCAGGGGGGAAATAGTTACATTAAAAATGAAAACCTTATATGATTTTAATGTAAACTATTCCTACTTGCAGGGTTGTGGAAATCTGAATGCTTGATTACATTGTCTGACCTAAGTATCATTTTCTAAATTCTGATAATTTGGGCCACAGTTATAGCTATAGATGCCCAGGCATGAGGATCAGCACTGAAGTGCAGAACAGAAGCCTGCATTATGCAAACTGCAAGTGGGAAATTATTTATCAAGGTGTGGAAAAGATAGGTGCAGTTATTTAGAGCAATTTAGGAGCTGACTAGGCTGGAGAAAGGTAAAATGAGAACTAATCTAGACATTCAGCAATAAGATGGTAAAGTTTGGAGCAGAATGGTGCTAGTTCAGATTGAAGAAGGGGGATACCATTTTTAATGCTCCCTCCAATTGTTCCCATGCCCTATTGTAACTGAAATAACTGCAACACATTATCCTCACCCCCTTTACTTCTGCCTCCCCTACATCTGTTGTTTCCCTTGTGTGTCTCAATGCAGAACCCTGGTTAAATACTATCTTGCATAGCTGGCACTATATAAATAGCAGCTTAAGAAACCCCATGACAGAAGAAAACTAGCGTAGCAGGGAGAAGTGTTCTAGTCCTGTTCTCTATATGTTGTGTTATCCTAACTTTTGACTTAAAGAGCTGGGGGTGGGAGGGTTAATGCAGATGGGTGTTCAGAACCCCCCCCCCCCCCACCGTAGACTGAAGACGTAGAATCCATTCTACCATATCATCTGTACTTCTTCCTTCTGCATGTAGGAACCTAGCCTGGAAGGTTGATGATGGATGGTAGGGTGTGGGAGCACCATGGAACTGAAAGATATCCAGGAAAGTGGAGATGCCTAAACAGCTGCAGGCAATCTGTGACCTTGAGTGGCTGTTTTAGCCTGGGCTCATGCATGTCTTGCAAGCAACCGGAGGCTTAGTCCAAGTTTAACATATTTGGGCCTTCCTCACTAACCTATTCCTCTCTTACATTCTAGGACAAAGAGCCCTGCATAGGAATCAACAATCAAAGCTACATCTGTGAAACAGGCCACTGCTGTGGACAGTCTCAGTGCTGCAATTACTATTATGAACTCTGGTGTAAGTTTCTTGTTTTTATAAACAGAAGTGAAATTCTTTTCATAATCTGAGTCACGGGCATTTCAGTTTCATCCACTTTTGGCTTTATCCAGAGACAAGGTGTTAGCGGGTGATAGGTGTCCCTCCCCAGACTGAAACTGAAAATGATTATGTTGACTCACTTCAGCCAGACTGCCCTTGCCATGACCTTTGCTAGAGACGCACAGGGGGAGTGTGTGTGTGTGTCCTTGCTAATTCTCCAGTCATCCAGTGTACCTTTCTGACCACCTGTCAGGTTTAGGGGTGTGTGATTTCCCATCCCAGGGGAATGACCCTGTCTGGTGCCTCAAGTTTCTATTTTGTCTCACAAGTTATTTAATATCTGCATGAAATTACTGGGAGAGGTTGTGCAAGGTTTAGCTGATGTCAACAGGATGCCCACTTTCTTCTTGGATTCGGGTGAGGCAGCAGAGTTCTTGAACAGGTGTCTGGAGCCAGTAGTGGGTGAGGGCCAGTAAAATGAAGTTCAAGTCAGAGATGTTCATGGCTGGTGGGCCTATCAAGCTGGAGTAGATGTACAACCTTTTCTGGATGAAGTTGTGCTCCCTCAACACATGGGGTTCATGGTTTAGGTGTATTCCTTGAGCCAGTATTGCTGCTTGATAATCAGGTGACCATGGCAAGAATGACATGTGCCAGCTATTTACAGTTCTGCAAGATTGACATTTAGCCTCCATCATTCGTTCTTTGGAAACTCCTGTTTTAAATTATTTACAACGTGGGTTTGCCTTTGACTGGGGCTGATGGGAGTTGTAATCCAAAGTTTCGGGGGGGGGGGGTGCACCAGGTTGGGAAAGGCTGGGGCAAGCATCCAGCTTAATCAGCTGAAAGGAAGTGTGTTTTGTCTTCCTGAAAATGTATGCAAAGTGTTTTAGCACATTGAGCACAGGATTAAGCACCAAAGTGGATTTTAGAAGGTGAACAATTCTTGTCGCCATTCTCAGTACCCTAGCACTGAAAGCTCCCTTCCTTTTCATAGGTCTTGCTGTTCATTTTAACTTTATTTACCACTTTAACTTGTGGGAAGGAGTCATGGGTTGAAACAAAGAATCTCTCTTCACCTGACGTGCTTCATGAAACATGATCCCATGTTTTAGCTGTTGGGAGTGGTTACAGTCAACAGAGTTTTCCCCTTTTGAAGAGCAAAGCTGATGGGAAACCGAATCCGTGGTGTTTGTTATGGAGTGGAGCGAAGAGTAAAATACATGATATGTCAAGCAGGTGGATTGGGTTTAAAGCTAGATGGTGCTAGCTAGATCCAAGTTCAATTTTGTTTTAAGATGAAGCGGGCATTGAAGTATCTTGTTGCCAAAATCTATTGCTAAAACTATTGAACACTTTGTATTGAGAACTAAAAATTAATAAAATAAACCATTTTTCTTTCTATGAGCAGGGCACATGGGGGACAGTGGGCAAAAAGCCCTCTTGTGCTTGCACTGGCTTCCACTAAGTAGCAGGGCTCATTAGTTGGCTCCAGCCCAATCTTTGTATCTGATTTTCTTGTCTTGTGTCTTTTTCTGAACTTGATGTCTTGGTATGGCGTATGTTTTTGAATAGTTTATTCTGAAATGGAAAACACTGGGGTGCAGGGGAATCTATTCCTTGTTCATGTTTGAGCGAAATTCCATGTGACTTCCCTTCCTAACTAAATTTATAGCAGTTACAAAAAGATGCACACCTGGTAAAACTATATTGTTCAGTACCATGCAGGAAAAGTCATCCAAGTGGGAAGGTGGTTCTGTTTTGCCTTCTGCTGTTTTGCATTTTGTGATAATCTGCTGTAGAAATATTCATTCTGTCAAATCTGGGGCATGTTGAAAATCAGTTTGAAAAGTACCAGTTGGCCCACTCTTGCCCTAGACCTGCATCCTTCCTAACTCACTGGGCTACCTGCCTCACTGATTCCCCTCTCCACTGTGTTCATACATAGAAATTCTTCCCCTGCTAACCATCATTGATTGATTGATTATTTGTTTAGTAATTTACACCCTGCCCTTCCTCACAAAGGAGCACAATGGCAAGTGATAAAACAACAAAACATCATAAAAACAATTCTAGTACAGATGTAGACTGGGGAAAATCTCAACTTTAAAAGGCTTGTAGAAAGAGGAAGGTCTACTGGTGGTGCTGAAAACACATCAGAGATGGCACTTGTCTAATATTAAAGCAGTTTGAGCATTTAACTTGAGGAGAAAAGGTTGTGCCTACTTTGGGGTGTATTTATCTAAAAGAAAACAAAAATCTGTGCTTCTCTTGTCCTCCTTACAGGTTACTTCCTCCTTTTGGAGGTAAGTGGGAAAGGGAAGGCAGTTTCCAGTTCACTTAAGCAAGTAGCTTTTTGGACTTTTTATAACCTTGTTTGGAAGTTCCAACAGAAACTAGCCAGAGAAGAAACTAGCCAGCTTAAATGTTTCTTTGTTTTATAATTTATTTTTCTCTTGCTCTGACCTTCACACGTTCTCTTGATATTTATTCAGCTTATTTATGTAATAAGTCTGTCCACAGGGATTAAAGGTTGCATTCTAGCTTCATAAAATAGGCTGCCCAGATTTCTTGGTTTTATGCTTTCTTGGAAAAGGCTTTATGCCCAGATCAGCAAGGGAAATCCAGAATTCTGGCTGGGTCAGACACATAACTTCCTCATAGCGGATGCTTTTTCCCCTTTCTCTTTCCCTTTTTTCTTTTTCTTTTTCTTTTTGAGTGTCCAGTATACCTAGAAGACTCCTGATGGTGGCCGTTGTTTAAAACTAGTCCCTGCTAATTGACAAGTCACTGTCCTTGTTTAAACATAATGCTAAACCAGCTCATGTAGAACTCATACCACCGTTCCTACCCAGCATGGCTACAAGGAAGAATTCAAAGATTTTGCTTCTGTTTTAGATTAAACACATCTTGTTGTGATATCTGAATCTGAACCAACTATAGTTAATCTTAACAATGGTATATTGAAACAATCTAACTTAGAGCAGTAGTTTAGGAACCTGGCTTGTTTAAATAAACTATAGCTGACATTAACCACCTTTTTGGGGGGCAAAGATGTTTTAATGTAATTTAAAATTTAACAGAATACAAAAAAAAGAAAAAATACAGTTAATGTCCTTTCTATGCATTCACAAAACAAAGATTCAGAAATTAAAGCATTAAATGTGACTCAAAGATTCTACACAGTCTGAGTATCAATGAGAGTTCACAAGAATACCTTCATCTTTATATCTGAGCGTTTGGAATTATTATTATTTATTAAATTTATTAAATTATTATTTATTAAATCTGTAGATCTCAGGGTGGTTCACAGCATAAAAATACAATATAAAAACACAGAATACATAATAAAAACAAGAACAAGAATGAAACAAACCAGTAACCCCCACCCCTTTTACAAGAACAAATTTACCATCCAGTGCTAAACTGTAGTTAATCTAAAAGCGAAGCATATTCTTGCAGCCATGCTGGAGGAGAAGGTGCATCTTGATCCCAAGGTTCATTGAGATTCACAATCTTAATGCTAAACCATGTTTTTTTCCATTATCTAGGAACATGGTCAATGTACAGCATTGGACTGCTTACTCCAATGCGAAGGTAGCTGTGGTTTAAACCACTCAGCCTCTTGGGTTTGTCGATTGGAAGGTTGGTGGTTCAAATCCACATGACAGGGTGAGATCCTGTTTGTCTGTTCCAGCTTCTGCCAACATAGTAGTTCAAAAGCACACCAGTGCGAGTAGATAAATAGGTACCGCTGTGGTGGGAAGGTAAATGGTGTTTCTTTGCGCTCTTGCACTCGTCATGGTGTCCTGTTGTGCCAGAAGCAGTTTAATCATGCTGGCCAAATGACCCAGAAACCTGTCTGTGGACAAATGCCGGCTCCCTCAGCCTGAAGCAAGATGAGCACCGCACCCCATAGTCGCCTTTGACTGGACTTAACCATCCAGAGGTCCTTTCCCTTTCCCTTTTACCTTTCCAATGAGAGCACACCTTATTCAGTTAAAAGCCATAACCCTGGGAGATACGTACCAACCCAAGAAAACATGTCTTTTGTTGATTCCCATTATTAAATCAGTTGGGAGTTGCTGATTTAGGATACCTCATCCCCAGCATGCACAGTTAATTATTTGCAGAATCTTTCACTGTCACAGAATTCTGTGGAAAATGATTTAGTTCATCACATTAACCCTTGCTGAATCTAGATAAAGTTTCAAGCAGGGATTCAAGGAGTCCGGTATTTTCCCTAGCTGTGAGGTTTAAGTGTTTACTGCTGAGGATTCTGTGTTCAAGCCAGCAGTGTTATTAGAGAAAAAAGGAACAGTATTGAAATGCTGCTGTTGGTTTTCCCAACCATTGCACAACATAAATACCAGTGTTGACCAGCCTTTGCCAGACTGCTACCCTTCAGGTGTTTTGGAGTACAACTCTTGTCAATGCCAGTCAGCACAGCTTGCAAAATATCTGGAGGGCATGAGCTTAGCAGAAGATGGTATTGACGCTCCCAGGAAAACTGTTTAATAAAGTGTCCACCTTTCTCATACAGTCTCCAATGTGGGCTCCTGTTCCTGGTAACACTTGAGAAACTGAGGTACATCAGAGCTGAAGTATTGGCATGCTCTTTGAGAGGAAACTATATACAGCCCTTCCTCCACCAAGAACACTGATAATATTTAGCATTTATTAAGTGTTTCAGAGTATTCAAAGCTCTTCATGATAGATAATCTTAGCCATCTTTGCGACAACATTGTAAGAGGTAGGCCAGCATTATTTCCCCCATGTTTGAAAGTGGGCTGGGAGTGGTTTGCATAAGGCAGGGGTGGGGTACTTAGGCCTGTTGGGCATCCCCATTTGGCTCATGAGACTTCTGAAAACTGACAGCTGATTGTCAAGGGCTTCTGTGGATCTATCAAAGCGCTGCCTAAGATAGTGCTTCAGAAGGGGTTCTGCAAGACCCTTGTAAGCAACGAAGCTACCTGATGTCATGGTCATTTCTGGTGACTGACAGGTGGCATACTCCACCCACCTGTCAAACTTGGCCTGTGAAAGGTCGAGGAGATAATACTCCTGTCCAACAGTCAGATCCAGTTCTCCACCCATGCCCTAAGGCCATAATTAGCTGCGTACATTTCTACCTCAGTTGCTTAGCTTAAGAAGGCTGCCTGCAGTTCAGCAGATAATTGCCGAGGGGAGATTTAAACCAGGACCTTTCGCAGCTCAGTTCCAAGCACAGGCTCCTAGCAGCCGCTCCACACTTGCTCTACACTAATTCTCAAAAATGTCCCATTTCACCTTCTTTTGGGCCAGATAGCCTGAAGCCAAGGCCATCACCTAGCATGCTTCTAAGGCAGGCGGAGAAATGATTTGCTACATGTTTTGGCTTAGCTGCAATGAGGTTTCCTGCCAATAAAGCAGTGGCATCTACCCAAGTTTACTGTGAACTCTAGGGCAGACTATTCTGTTCCTGCTCTTGAGCGCTAAAGGGGAAAACATGTTTTCCCGTTTTGCAAGAGTAAAAGGCACTTTCCTTTGTGAGATCTTTGCTTGGATTCCTGCCACTGGGGAAACAGAAATATATCCTTCTGGTTGTTGTATCCCCAAGGATCTATAGGACAGTTACACATGCAGTTTTGAGCATCATAGACCTTCCCCATGTCTCCTCAAGAAAGGAGGTATTGTATTACAGTAAAGGCTGAAAAATTGTCATTGACAGTATTGGAAGAAATCACAAAAAACTAGGTGGGGATTTGAGACATGGCTTGAGCCCCTGCCTGCCTCCAAATTGCTGCTCCATTGCTCTCCTCACACAGCCTCCCTCCATGTTCCCACCTTGCCCTCCTTCTAGCCTTTCTAAAAAAAATAATGAATTCTGAACTCACTGGAATCCTTCATCTTGGAAGCAGAGCAAGCTGTGCAAAATAAATGTAATACAAAGAAGTGCTAAATTTCTATTATCTAAGCATATCAGATGAATTATTTTTCCATAATTTGGTTGTTGTTGTTTTGTTGAGATCAGATACATAGCCCTGGCTTACTGGTTCCTAAAGCTGACAATATTTTCTGTGTTTGCCAAGGAAGTAAACTCCAACCCAAGGCAGCGCTTTGTTTGTACTTGCAGTCCAAAAGAGTGGAAACCATTTTAGTATCTTCCAGGACAAAGTTATATGGTGTTGCTAAGGCCTAATGCTACTCCGTGTCCAGAGATGACTAGAGCAATGGCAGCTTTCTGTTTCTGCCATAAGTTCAGATGGCCTTTAACACTCGTCCGTCTGTCCACCCCCACCCCCCAAACCTATGGGCTTTGCACTGTTGCCTTAACATGGAATTGAGAAGGAAAGTAGTGGAAAAAAGTGCTATCAACTGGTATAGGGGTTTTGTGCTACTCTTGCTGATTTGGGCTTGCAACTGGCACTAACCCTGCTAGATTATCTAGTTGAGATTCCTGCTTTCAGGAGGGTGGACTAGATGGCCCACTTGGATCCCTTCCAACTCTACAATTCTATGATGTTTGAACTAGCAGGTTTCAGTACAGAGATTAGCAGGTGGGAACGTTTACAAAAAAACAAACAAACCAGCATCCCACTGTTTGGAAACACCCTAAGATTGGAAATTGATGGGCAGGGATGATAGAAATTGTAGTCCAGCTACCTCTCTTGTATATTGTCTTCAGGGATTTTGATGCTTTTTAATTTGCAAGGTTTCTTGGCAACACAGGTCCTTGAGGTGTTTTCCTCTTGATAAGCTAAGCATTTTCTCATTGCCTCACTGCCAGCTGACTGCTGTATTCTCCAGAGACCCTACTGTTAGCACTGTGCAATATCTACGTCCAACCATTCTCAGGAACTTGGAGATATTAATCCCCCCACCCCCTAGATTTAGCAATTCAACAAATAGGAAATCTTGCTGACTGGACAATATTCATCAGGTGTCTTTTAGTTTAGAAACATCCATGTTAGGATACTGTATTAATCTTTATTAGAGACATTTATACACCAACTGTTAACTAAGGGCAGACTAGAAATGTGACCGTTTTGTTATACAGTCAGTTCAGAATGCTGCACATTTCTTAGATCTGAGATTCCATGGTAGCCATGATTATAGCATTGAAGAAATGAACCTATGCTGCCAATTCTCGAAGTAGACCAGTATAAAGTAAGCAGGACATAAGCGGCACACATGATTATAGCATGGCAAACAGGCAGCGTTCTTAGGAAAAGTTATTGCACACTTTAATGACGATGTATTTTAATGATGTTGTATAATTGGTATTTATATATTGTAAAGCACTTAGAAGCCCATTTGGCATTGTTGTATGTTAATTAATAAAAGTAAATTCAATTGTTAAAGAATACACAACATATTCAGGTAGTTCCAGTTACAGATAGGTAGCCGTGTTGGTCTGCCATAGTAAAAAAAAATTAAAAAAAAATAAATTAAAAAATTAAAAAATTTAAAAAAAAATCTGAAGAAGTGTGCATGCACACGAAAGCTCATACCAAGAGCTAACTTAGTTGGTCTTTAAGGTGCTACTGGAAGGAACATATTCAGGTATTTAGTGTAGGGCTGTGGTCTGGGAGTTTCCAAATTTCTCCTGCATCATAGCAAAGTTTTTTTTACAACATTAGCTCAGATTCCTCTCTTCCGTATTGTGAATGAAACCAATGTTTGAAAGTGCATGCACACAAAGGTGAAACAATATACCGTGTGGAAAGAGTTGAGAGGCTTGTTTCAGTTTGTGCAAATGATCAATTATAGTTTCTCAAGTTAATGAAGCAGGTCTGATTAGATAAATAAACTTTGAGTTATGCTGTTTTTTCAATAGATATCTTATTTAGGTAGGTAGACCAGGATATAAATCAATTAAAAAAGGGTGAGTAAATTTGACTATCTTCAGTTACTGTGACCCTTGCAATGAGGTGAAACAGTACCTATTTTAAAATGTAACATCAATATGTCTTTTAAAAAAGAGAGTAGCAAATTATTGCTTCTCAGTTCCAATATACCAGGGATGTAGTCTTCAAACATTGTGGGACTACAACTCCCATCATCCCTCTCCACTGGCTGTGTTGGCTGGAGCTGATGCAAGTTGGAGTCTAACAACATCTGGAATCTTTCAAGCTTCCCATCCCTGCAACATATAGGCATGTTTATTTTCTGAATGTTTTTATAAAAAATATTTATTTTGTTTCTGCATGGTGCTGTTTATAAGTTGATATAGTAAAACTTGAAAATGGAATCCATCAGCATTGTAGCAAAGAAAAGGAATTTTCTTCCCAACGAAAATATACTTCGGCTGCAATTCTGTGCACACTTACATGGGATTACTGTGTCCCACTGAACACAGTGAGACTTACATCCAAATAAATATGCATAGCATTTTGCTACATAGCATCTTAAGTACAGCAGCTTGCAGAGCTATCTCTAAAATCAGTTATATTTTAAATATTCTAATAAAACGAAAGCATGTGTAAATTTCATAAATATACCCAACAGTACCTCTTGGGTGCTATGTAATATGTTTAGGTTTGGTAAAAGAGTATTGCATATATTTCAGTTTCCATAAAATATAAATGTTTGCTTTTTGTATTATATTGTTTAGAAGATTGATGGTTCCTCTTCATGCCTCCAAAATGTTTGGACTCTTTACATCTCTGGGCGGGGCTATTCATTTTGTAAGTCAGCCATCCACCAGGTATCTTTTGGACTGCAATCCACCTGCTCCCAGCTGCCATGGCTGTACTGGCAGGAGCTAATAAAAATTGTCAGTCCAAAACACCTGGACGGCAGTTGGTTCAGAAAGGCTGCTTCAAAGGAAGGTGCCTCTGACCTTTAAAACAGATTTCAGTCCTGCGTTGGTAAAAGCTGAGAATGCTTCCAATATACGAGGGAAGAAAACAGTTGGAGCAGATGGGAAGAAATGGTCAGGGGTCTTAGAGAGACAAGCATGCAGCCACTATTCTGAGATTTGTGCCACCCTTTAAATACTTTTTATATCTTGCTATCAAAGCAGATGTTAAAATTAAGCAGTCTTCATGTGTTACATTTTACAACACTGAGCTCAGGGCCATATTCAACAATGTAGTTTCACTAGTGGGAGCCAGCAGAAGGGCTCCTGCTAGCTCAATAGGGCTTCCCCATCTCCCCTTAGCCCTGCCCCCAAACAGCACACAGGTGGAGGAGAGAGAAGGTCATTTTGTTGTGCAAGCAGAAATGCTTGCGCTGATGAAACACTTGTTTTAGCAGGACGTTGAATTATTCAGTCTCCAAGTTGGAAAAAGAAATGAGTTGCAAATAAGCATAGGCTGAGGGTATCCCTATCTTGATCTACTTAAATTGTGGACTCCGCTATACAGCTGCAAATAAAATGTTTTAGATATGTTGTAAAGTGCAATATACAAATGTGACACTATATGGCAACAGTGAGCTATGGCAAATACAATGTATTTTTCAAAATGTTTTTTTAAAAAGCATTTTCACAGTGTTTTTTAATATGTGTGTAGATTCCACCATGGTCAAAAAGACACATTGGTTACATTATCCCAGTAAACAAATAAAACAGTTCTTTTTTAATGGACTTGTACACTCTGTTAAGCCTGAAAAAAAATTCAGTAGCTTTTGGCAGGCTAAATCTGGGATATGAAAGCAGCTCCTGTACCTGTAAAATGTGTTATATGCACACATTGATACATGTATTTTCAACTGTATATATTATATAGGTGCAGACACAAAGCAGCTAGGTCAACAGTGTCCTGATGAGTATAAACTCAGTGGCAAATGTGTATTTGTTGCTGTGTACTATCTGAAATAGTCCTGCAAACTAAATGAAAGGAAAGAGAGAGACAGAAGCATCTGGTACTGAAAAAAACATGTAGAACTTTAATAAAATGGCCTTACATGTTTCCTTGGGGCAAAAAAAAAAAAAAATCATTTTAATTAGGAATGTAAGGTCTACTTACCTTTTTATTATTAAAGTCCCACATATTTTTTTCAGTATGACTTTGAAGCTTGACTTCCCCTCTCTCTTGTATTTGATTATGCTTCCCATCCCCATATTCCCACTCTTCTTACAAAGTTGGATGCCAGCCTGAGAATTTGTAAGAAAACAGGGGTGGTGTTCTTCATCAGAACTAAACAGGCATCCCTTCATTTACGCATGTTCAATTCACACGTGACAGTGCATACGCGCAGCCCTGGAAACCCAGAGGTGGGGTGGGGGTGGGAGAGAGACCTGAAGAGCCTCCAGCTTGCGAGGAGACCCTCCCTGGAGCCCAAAGGGGATGTCCTCTCTTCACCAGAGTTGCAGCTACTGCTGCTGCGCTTTCCCGCATATCAGCTGTTAGCCAGAAAACCCCACTGTGCCTGTAGCTTGCAAGGAGATTTGCCCTAGAGCTCAAAAGAGGACATCCTCTTTGGTCTCTGGGGAAGGTCTGCTCATGACCTGGAGGTGCAGCGGGGTGCTCCCCATTTGTGCACATTTCACCTATGTGCAGGGGGCCAGAATTTAACCCCTGCATAAATGGGGATTCGTCTGTCTACTTAAGCATACGGTTGCAGCTTTCCTGTTGAGAGTGTGGTAGCTTCTAGGTTATCAAGTTGTCAGTGCAAAGCAACTGCGCAACACAGAACTCACACCTGCATTTAGGTGGTTTGGCAATGACTGACTCAGGTCTCATAATGGTACCTCCTTGTGTCTGCTGGGGTTCAAGTGCTTTGGTTCACAGGACCAGTCAGATGTAGAACTATGCAGCAGTCTAACAGACAAAGGTCCTTATAGCACCTTAAAGATAAATCAGTTAATTGCTACATATATTAAGCAAATCGGGCACATTTCCTCAGACACAGACTTATTCAAAATATGCCAGTCATCACAGGGAACGTGTGGGGCACAGTACATGTGGGAATTGGTTTGTAAGGTGCCATGGGTTTCTTTTTTATGTTCTTATCTGCAGCAGAGTAGTTCAGCTGCTAATCTGAGATCTGCAACAGGCCGGGAGACAAAGGCAAAATAAAACGGCACTTGCAAGGGTAGTTGGGATTCAACATTGCTTTCTCTCACCAAACTGCTGTTGCCATTTCACACATTTCTGGCTTTGCACTCAAAACTTCAACATTTATTTGCTGCCTTTTAATGTTATCATTGTTTTACTTGCATAGTAGAGTGATCATCACTGTATCTTGTGGGAGTGAGTTCTGTAAATTAAGTATGCATTGTGTGAAGAAGTGAATCTGTCAGTCAATTTTATTGGATGACCCAAGTTCTGCGGTTATGCAAGAGGGAGAAAAACATATACCTGCACACTTTTTCCACACCATGTATCCCTTTATAAACCTCTTATGCCCCCCCTCTTTCTAACCTAGAACTATTTTTTTTTCCAAAGAGAAGAAACGAAAACAAGGATGGTGTGAAGTACAGCTAGTGAGGGACATGGCCTATGAAGGGTCCCAAGGGCCACATTTGACCTGTGGGCCTGAGGTTCCTAACTTCTGAAGCATATATGGGAGATTAGGGTGAGATCTCCTGAGTCTATGTCTCTGAAAAGTGCCTCTCATATCCTGTTACGGTGACCTGTGCCAAGATTGGCAGTAGGTGCACACTTGTTTCAAAAGGCCACCTCAGTGGCTTCATAGTTTTGAAACCTCTTTCTCTTGAAGAAGAAACACTCTTAGTAAAATTCCTCTTCTCTCTCTCTCTCCCCCCCGCCCCTGGTTTTTCCATAGGGTTCTGGCTAGTATGGACGATCATCATCATACTGAGTTGCTGCTGTGTCTGCCATCATCGGCGCGCCAAACACAGACTTCAGGCACAACAACGGCAGCATGAGATTAACCTGATTGCCTATCGTGAAGCTCATAACTACTCCACCCTGCCATTTTATTTCCGTATGTACTGCATGCAAGGAGCAAGCTGCCTTTCAAAGAGCAAAGAGCAAGATGTTGGCATATTGGGTGGGGGTCATGGACGCAACAGAGATTCACAGCAAAGATGGTGGGGATGGGTGCAGAGATGTCTGCTGGTGGCTGAAGAGGACCATGTAGTATACTGCAGTATGTTGGGAGACTTCACACGGTCCTTCTTGTCACCTTGGCTACGCTAGCTTGAAGCACAATCACAGATAATTCTGTGACTAGTGTGGGCACAATCTAAATCTTGTGGATAAATTTCTGGGTCGCAGAGAGAGAGATTTGAATTCGTTTCCCTCTGAACATTGTACAGCAGTGCTTTAGTCAGACTTGTTTTCCAGCTCTAGTGGTTGGTTAGATTGTCATAAAAGGAGGAAGTGGATTGACAGATTTCTTCACGTTTTAATGTGCGCAGTGGCAGCAGCAGTGACAAGGCTGAGATTTTTTTAAAAAAACTTCCCACACCTTTTCCTCTGCAGCTGACATAACACGAGTGTCTCTAAGAAAGAGGCACCACAGAATAGCTAATATGGTGGTGTGGCAGAGGGGCATCACACCCAAGGTCTCTTGTCAAGAATAAATGTAATGATGAGTGATGCTACTTCATTTTGCCCATGTCAATTTTAATTAATACTTTATTACTTTAAAACAAAAAACAAAACAAAAACAAAAACATTAGCCACCCAGTAGAAGGCAATGGGAAAAAAGAAGTAGGACACCTGAGAAAATGCTACATAGAGGAGAGAGAACCATCTCTCTCTCTCTCTCTCTCTCTCTCTCTCTCTCTCTCTCTCCTTTTGTACAAAATCAGGGGGAAGACAATTTAAATCAGCTCCCAGTTGACTCTGGGATGTAACATTCCTTAATTTCATAGGTCTCTCTGAATGCTACACACTGCTTTGCCTTAGTTTCTTCCAGCTGTAACATATGGAAAATTGACTGCTTCCTAGCCAAATCAGGATGGAATTTTTATTATTATTAACATAATTTGTTGAAGTTAAGTCCAAAGTGTTGTTAAATTACTTTCAATTGTGTTTTCTGACAACATTTATAAAGTTGGAACCATTTAGGTAATCTAGAGGTTAACTTGTCCTCCCTGCCTCCCCATTTAGGATTTTTGCCAAATTATTTACTACCTCCCTATGAGGAAGTGGTGAACCGACCTCCGACCCCTCCCCCACCATATAGTGCCTTACATCAGCAATGCGTTCCACCTGGCGGCAGCAGTGCAGCACCAGATACAAGAAACCTACAGCCAGCCCAGACAGGCTCTCTGTCAGGAGCAGGAAGCAATAATGGAAACACGGACAGCACTGCCTCCTCCAGCACCGGGAACCCCGAATCGTCCACCCTGCTAGCTGAGCGATCAACCACCAAAGCAACAAGTGGCGAGCGAAGGAACTCCAGCAGTGGGGCAGAGTTGGAAGAGACGGCCAACCACGCGCCCTGTTCCGACAAGGAGTCAGAGTGCAAGGAGGAACTGCTTAAGGATTACAACTCGGAAAGCTTAGACCACAACAACGCCTTCTCCGATGCTAAAGACAAGACGCCGGGCAGACACCGAAGGTTCACCGGGGACTCGGGCATTGAAATCTGCATCTGCAACCAGGGCCACCATGATGGTGATCTCAAGGAGTTGGATGGGTTCATTGATGATGGGCCCATGGACTTCTGCGATAGCTGCAGTGGCCACCCTCCCCATGGAGATGAGGAAGAAGGGCTTTTCAATGCCCCGGATGAGCAGCATCAAGAGCACAGCCACCACCACCTCCCCCGGCAGCCTGTTTGTGTGCTCCTGAACACCATAAACGAACAGGACTCGCCAAACTCTCATGCCAATACCTCCCCCAGCTAAAATAAGCAAAGCGAGAAGGGATATTCTACAAAAGGATAAACATGACTTCAGCCAAAAACAAGTTGGTTCAGCTTTTTCTTCAGATGTAACTTTGGGAATAACCCCTAAATAATAGGTATGGAGGAAGGGGCAGAAGCTTCTGGGCCTTCCCTGCCTGCTGCCCCCCCTTTAATTGCCTCCATCTGGTTAGGGTTTAGGATTAAGAGTGAGATCATTTTTATACATATAACAAACGAGAGAAAAACTTTTCCTATTGCTGATTTTGGTGACGGTTTACTTGGTTGGTTGTTTTCTTAGGGGTTTTCAATACCTGCTTTATTTTATTATCAGAAAGACTTGACCCTGTGAGAACAAGGAGTGCTCATGTATCTCTTCCCTCTCCCTCCTCTTTCCCAGGCGTCTTCCCAGAAGCCAGTGGCATTTGATGGCGCTGGCGGTTTGCCTAGTCAGTGCCATTGAGGGGTTAAAATGAAACCCCAGAGAGATGTGGGTGGGCTTTGGGGTTTTTTTCCTGAATTGATACAGTGCTGTACTCTCTGGTGCATTGTTGGTTAGAGCAACCTGTAGGAATTCCCCCCCCCCCCTCTTGAAGCTGGTGACTATAAAGGACCAGTTTCTTCCAGAAAAAAGCAAACTGCTAGCCTGAAACATAGCAGTTTATGCAAAAAACGGGTTGTGGATGGTGACTTTAATTTTATTTTTATTTGGGGGGAAAAGAAAGGCAAATGTATTCCTTTAGTTGATGACTATGAGTTGAGACTCCTGGCAGAGGACCTGCCTTTTTCCAGTACTGTGGTCTCTAAATCTCATTCAATAGGTGTGCTACAATGCAACAGAACAGGGACTTTGCAACTTTAGGCCAGCACGCTAGTTAAAATGACAAAACCAAACAAAACCAAACACACACAACAGGGCTGTCTTTTTGGCCAGCGTGCCTTCAGGTTTCAGCGATGCTTGTTGAACAAATGGAGGCAAGAACTCCATCCACTGCAAAAGGATAACTTGCAGCTTCAATGTGGAAGACCTGTGCAGTATTTTTCTTTTTTCTTTCTTTCTTTTTTAGTCCACAAGTTTAGCATGATCCTAATGGTGACCACTTAAAAGGATAGAGTGTCTGTGTTTCTCTCTTTTGATAGCGGCAACAGGCTACTGTATAACGTCTGTGAGTGTGTATGTGTGTCTGACTGCAGTACATGCATGTGTGTTTCCTACTAGTGATACGAAACTTGCTGCTGTAAGACTGCAAAAACAAAACAGAAAAGACTGTTGCTTTGCTTTAAACAAACAGTGGAGCTTTTGTTAGTAATAACCCCAAGGGGGAAGGAAAAGAAACAAACTGAAGCAGCTGAAACTAACATTCCCTGGAGCGTTCCTGTGGAAGAGTGCAAGCCTTGGTTTCTATATTAGGTGTGATAGAGATTTGTTTTCCCATTTCTTTAATTACGGTTGTCTGGGTCATTTATGTCATAAAATAGACTTTCAGATTTGATTGCTTGAAACCAAAATCAGTTTGAAATACGATGTAAGCCCAAATATAATGCCTTTTTTCTGATAATCCATGGACTGTGTCTCATTTTGTTTGGGGAAAGATAGAGCAGTTGAGATATATCATAATGAAAGAAGAGGGTTGAGGCTTTATTTTTTTGCACTTCAAAGTGAACTTAACTCATGTCCAGAATTATACGATTAACACGGGGTTGGTGAGAGCACATCTTTATGTTTCACTGTATAGAAGGGAGGTGTTGGTGCATCTACATTTCCATGTGAAAATGCAAATAGGAAGGCAGTCTTGCTCCTCTCCACGGACTTCCTTCAAATATTGCCTATACCACAGGTAGGGAATCTGTGCCCCTTCAGATGTTACTGGACTATAAGTCACATCATCCTTGCTCATTGGCCATTCTGGTTGGAGCTGATGGGACTTGGAGTTCAACAACATCTGGAAGGCTACAGGTTCCCCAGCCCATGACCTGCCAAGGCAAGCTGACATGCTCCTTGCAGAAGATATTAGGGTACGCTTAAAGGGCAGCAACAATCCTGTAAAGACCCCAAGTCACCCAGTGATCTTCATGACTGAGGAGGGATCTGAACCCAAGTGAAGTTCAGATCATTCTATCCATGACATCACACATTTAGATTTTCTGCTACCCAAATGTCCTGAGCCATTTCTGCCTACATAAAAAGAGCAAATTATTTGAGCAGAGCACTATCCTAGTAGCTCAGGGGAAAGGTGAATATATTACTGTGCATGTTTACTGCAGACAACAGCCTACAGTAGACCAAAGCCTGAAAACTACTAAAATCATCACAGTAAGGGGGATGACAGCTCCTAGGAACTTAAAGTGTACTCAAACCCCTTTGTCCCGAGTCCTCATCTCTCCTGAGTTTGAACCCCTCTCACAAAACCAACTTCTACTTCGTGGAATTCAGCTCACTTTCAGATGTGGGAGAACCTCACTCTGTATCTGCAATCCAGTTGGCACCTTTCTGCATGCCAGATGGAGACAATGAGGCTTTAATTTGATTCTGTTCTTCAGTTGGTATTTGTGTTGCTTTTGATGTTTTCAAAGCACATGCAGGAGCTGGGTGGAACGTTGAGCACTTGCAAATTGTGGTTGGGGTTTTGAGACACATCTTTACCTTGCTGCTGGGTCAAGACACTCCTCAATGGACTTAAAACCTTGGGAACCCCACACATTTCCTTATGCTTACATCTGCAGCACAAGGATGGTTTCAGATTTTATAGAGCTAGTACATGTGTTCCAAAGCAGATTCAATATGTGCTCAAAGCTTTCCATGGGGCACAAACAGAGAAATGTCAGAGTTCCATGTTAAAACAGAAAAATGAAACTTCCTGAAACTCTCTTCATTGCGTATTCAAACCCTGCACTATCAAACTGCTGCAAACACCAGATTCTTTGCCCAGGAAACCCACTTTCTGCACTCAAATTACATGGTGGAAATTAAAAAAAAAAAAGTATGTTTATAGTTCCATCAAGTTGCTGTGTTGTTCCATGTGTCAGAGCTATGACCAGGTTCCAATCCAGACCGGGGTTTGTTTTATCTAGCTGAGGTTCCCTGAGCCTCAGGGGTGGGCTTAGGGTTGAGTTCTCATTTTACCAAGCAAGGATAACAAGCCACTCTCCCTGTATTTTTGCCCGGTTGCTGTAGACGTCATACTGTATGTCAATCATTGGAGCTAATGTTGCACACCCCTATATCCTTTCTGCTCCTGAAGAAGATAAAAGGGACAACAGGAAGCTGTGCAAAAGTTCCTTCCCCAAATCCTTTAGAAAATGCTACTTGCCTGTTTAAAGATATATTCCGATCATGGTTAAAGGAAGAAAAAGACCCTTAAAATCCCAGCTTTCACACAGAAGTTTTGAAATGTAGGGATCCTGTGTCTTATTACTGGCTGACTTATTTTCCATTACATAAAAAGCCACATGCAGCACACATCAGTTCTTGGTTTACAAGCCTGACTTTGGCTGATTGCCAAACTACATGCTGAGCATTTTGGCAATAGTTTTATCAGCATTTTGGTAGTAGCATGTGTTACGGAGAGCAAGTCAGACAATACCTTTATTCAGGCCAGCAAATGAAATTTTGGAAGCGATCCTGAATTGGATCAAGGCTGCAGCATCTTCCCCCTCCCCCAGCAGCTAGCCATGTGCCTCTCTAGGGGTTGGCAAGGTTTACCTTGCCTGGGCCGGTTCACTCCAGCGGAGATCTCTCCATGGGCCGGATCGCATGCAGGCCTGCAATTTCTGGCATCTACGTTTGCACAGACGTGGTTTTCGGTGTCTACGCAAGCGCAGGTGTGATTTCCAGCACTGCGGAAGCAAGTCCCCATGCTGCGCTGTGCCGGTTTAGCGCAGCATGGGGACTTGCCGAATGGGCAGCTCAGTTCAGGGGCAGCTCGTGGGCCGGTTAAACGACTCCCATGGGCCGCTTGTGGCCCATGCGCCTTAGGTTGCCGATCCCTGCTCTAGGCAGCCCTCAAGCTGGCCTTTTAATGCCAGTGCCTTCCATTGTTGCTCCCTAGCTGGTGGTGTTCAGTAGCTTATGATTGTTTATTTTGGATGGGAGGATCTCTCTGTTTCTCCTTTTTTCCAATCTTAAATTCAGCTCTCTACATCTTGCAGCAATTTGTGATTTTTTAAAACAAATACAAAAATCCCAATGAAAATTCACCAGCATTTTAGTGCAAATATCATGTACACATTTGTGCAAACAAGTTTCCCCCATATAATGCACAAGCTATTCCTCTGTAGGGGGCAATATTGACTTGGAATAATTAACATCTGTGCCAATCTACAGTTTTATAGATCCATAGGAAATTAAGAAATCCAAGATTACGGGGGTTGGATTAGATAACCCTCCGGTCCCTTCCAACTCTACAATTGTATGATTCTATGAGTATGTATTTTCTGCACATACTCAGAGAGGTAAGTATGCTGTAGCAGCTTCCTCAGAGCCAGACTGTCAGCAAGACATTTGGAATATGAGAGGGAGAGTATTTCTTTCTGGATTTGTTTGTGATTGAAGAGCAGCTGTGCTCTGAGGGTTCATGCTTTCCCAGTTCATCTGGCCACATGCCCAGGCTGGAGGGCCCACAGGTATTTTGGTATTAATTCGCCATGCTTTATTGCTTTTGTTCTGTGTCTGCTGCAAGAAAGTAACAATCTCCTGCTTACCATTGCTTCATATGTCCCTAGGGTTATTGTGTAACTTGGTATAATTACCCAGGGAGCCAGAAGCACACGAGGACTCAGCATGGGAAGCAACGGGAGAAGTTTATTCCCATCTGAAGGAACAGTAATAAACAGATTCCAGTGAAATCGACAGACATTGCTCATTGAATTAGGTAGGTTCTCTCAGTGTTAGCAAGTTCAATTATTGCTGAAGGGGAAGCACACATTCCCGCAAATATTAAGTAGTTGCTTGTGATGTAAATACGTCGTATCTTGTAATGCTATCACCTAGCCATGGTTCTAGGCTGTCGTGAGTTTATCATCTATTAGAGTCAGCCTACGCTTTCTTTTTCTCGTTCCCTATCGGGTCCTCTGTAGGTGTGAAACTGCTTCTGGAAACCATTTCAGATGTTGAATTCTCACTTCTGGCACGTATTCAGGGCACTCCCCTGAAGCTGAGTGCTAAAAGGAATGGTGTTGATTTTAAGTACAGTAACCCCAGGGCTGTCCATGACATTTTGCTCTCACACTGTCATGAAGAATTGTGTTTAATAAGATGTCTGTAAAGCCCTTAGCAGTAAGAATCAGTAACTCCACTTCTGGAAATTTCTGGTCTTAATTGTTCACCCTTTGGCATGAAGCACAAGGTATGCATTAACATAGTTCTAGTGAAAGGTATTGAGACTGTGAAAGTCAACCAATGTCAAAATGTGCAGACTGGAGAGTATGACATAAGGTAAAGCATATGAAGGGAGTAGACAGACTCTGTCTCTTAATATAAGCAATAAGAGGACACTTAAAAAGACAAGAAGCCAATTAAGATCATACAAACAAATTGCATTGCCCCATGCAGCAAGTGGCTGTGGAGACCAAGAGTTTGAGAAGATTCACAGAAGGAATGTGTTGGCATTGGCTAATATTGTCAGAACCACCTGTTGTAAAGAGAAGTGATCTCTAATTATTTCAGGATGAGACCTTCCGGGGAAGATTATCCAGCATCTGTTCAGTGTATCTTTGCACCTGTCTCAATAGCAATGACCACTTTCAAACTGGGCTATAGAATTTTGATGGATCTGTGGAGATGACAAGTTTCTATGCTTTTGTAATATTTCTAAATATATACTGATATAGAAAGTCTTCCCTGGAAAGTGTGTGGGGAGGGGGACTATTTTGATATTGAAAATAGTTCTCAGTAGCACAACATTGGATAATACCCACCATATTCTTTGTAAGAGCTCCAATATGCTAAAATACTGCAATAGTGTTTTTTTCCCCAGGTTGCTTTGTGTGTTCAGGGATTTTCCACTTTTCCCGCTGTGTCACCCCAAGATAACAGAGAGAAAGCTGGATTGCTTAATCCTGTTTGACATCAGTGACAGTGTAAATGGTACAGCATATATTTCTGCACAAGGTGAACATGTTTCTCTATAACTGGGCATTTGGCTGATTGAACATTCTACTGCCTTTTAAATAAGTTTGTGGGAGGGAAATTATTGGTTCATTTTTGTTGTATTTTATGTTCTCATTTTGTGTTTTTATGTTGCAAAATGCCCTGTGATCTTCAGATGAAGGGCAGAATACAAATTAAAAAATAATAATAATCTGTTTAGGGTGAAGCCTGGACAGTGGCAACAGGAATATACAAAGTGGCAGTACAACCAGTGGCAGAAAGGCAGGACATATCTCCTTTCACTCCATCCTATGTATTATTATTGACAAAGGAAAGTGTAAGGATACGTTTTCTCTAAGGGATAAGAATACTTTAGCACCTATGGACCTGCAAACAAATAGCTTACTACTACTGGTTTCCCCAAGTGGTTCCAGGATACTGCAGGGCTGTCTAATCATGATAAATCTCTTATTTTATTATATCCAGTCTCTACATGTTATAATTATATTTGAAGCAATGCATTCTACCTTTTCCACCCAGCCAAGTAATTAAAAAAATTAATCTTCTGTAACCTAGTATGGAAAGTGGAGAGACTTGATACTGTCATCCGGTTTTATTTCTCCTATTGTGCCCTGGTGAAGTTTTAATCTATATATATGTGCCTGCACCTATTGCAGGCTGCTAAATATGAGCTTCAGCAAGCTGGGGCTATGGGACAGAGCCTCAAGCTAAAATATGGGAATTTAAGCTGTGAGGCAGCTGGTGGGGATATAAATACTGATAGAAGTGATTTCAGAGGGAGTGTTTACCAGCGAATGGGAAATCCAAGGTCATTAAATCATAGGCCAAAGTGGCATCCCAGGTCTTGATATTAAATCTGGAAGGATACTTTATTTCATGTCTATCTGGATAGCGAAGGAAGAAGGCAGAATTTAGGTCAAGCAAAAGGATGCAGGCGTGTCAGTGGGTGACATTTTGTTAACACAAACAAAAGCTTGAAAGCAAACTGAGTTTGGCCACCTTGAAGATCATTTTGGGGGTACTGAGCATTTTGCTCTTAGCTTAATCAGCAAGAGCCACTGACCATGTTGCTTTATGTTGAAAACATTCTATACCTAGTCAGAAACTAGTGACTATATCAAGAGAAGAGCAGGCTGGGAAAGAGTGAAAGAATTTGCCAAAATCTGGTTTGTTTGAGCCTGTAAGGGCATTTGCAAACTGGCATAATTAACATGTGCATATCTCTCTGTATGTCTCTCTATGTCACACTCTCTCTCTCTCTCTCTCTCTCTCTCTCTGTGTGTGTGTGTGTGTGTGTGTGTGTGTGTCTCAGTGTAACCTTATTTTTGCTACAACAGCATGTTTCTTTCCAGTCTAATTTCAGTGGGAGAAGGGGAGCAGAGAAGGCCTCTGTGGGTGTATGTGTGAGTGCCTTGGTGATTTTATAGAATGGCGAGAGTGGCATGAGTCTGTTTGGGAAAACTCGATGGCAGTTTTGTTCCTTACATAAAAGACACCCACTTATCCACTTCCAGTGTTATTGGACATGATCCCGGTTATGAAACTCATGACTGGTTCTCACTAAAAACTTGCTCACTGAAAAGAAGTATAAGGACTAACAAGGACACCTTTTCAGAATGGTGGGTTTCTTTTCTTAAGTTTGTAGGCCCAAAAACCTCATACACTGGACTGTGCTGTTAGGAGCCCTTGATCAATAGATCTCACACCTTACCAAGGCAAATAGCTGTTAACTGTGGCACACTCTGAGCTCTTCGTTGCAGTCCTTCCAACACACACACACACACACACACACACACAGAGAGAGAGAGAGAGAGAGAGAGAGAGAGAGAGAGAGAGAGACCTGAACCAGGAACTTCCCTCACAAAGATTGCATGGTTTGAGATTGATTTTTATTTTGCAACAGCCAATGCTTAGAGCTAGAGGTGTGGGGATGATCTCCATCTTGTGGCAATTGTAGAGTATTTATTCTCTTTCTACTCCTTATTTCACTGTGTTGAGCATTTCTTAAGCTCTCTCTCTTGCTTAACTATTTTCCTTACTATGTACACTTAAAAAAGAAAAGAAAATTAAGCGCTTGGGGTTGTTTTTAAGTCAATCCACCATGAGCTATTTATATACCATGCATGGTGCACCTTGATAGACATGAGACTAGCAGTTTGAACCAGGAGAAGTTAGCCACCACATAACAGGTCCTCAGTCTGGTGGACTCCCTCTATATAGCACTACAAGGCTGCATCCACATCACACATTTAAAGTCTTCGCTTGGTAAGAGGTGATTTTCTATATTGAATATACTTTCCAGGAAGAGGGCAGTTTATTATTAAAATGCATCTTTAGTCAAGAAGAACACACGAGTTGTTGGAAAAATAAATTCACACTAGAAACCTGAAAGTTTTTTTTACTAATGGCCCAAGCTATCTGAACACAATGAATATGCTCAGTTATCCTTCACATCAAGTCTGGGATGATCTTCTAAAATAAGTATGTTAGACCTGAAATAGGAAACATGTGGCCCTCCAAATGTTGTTTGATTGCAGATCCCAGCATCCATAACCATGGATGATGGTTGGGTTTGATGGGGCGTCCATTAACACCTGGAGTTTCACAGGTTTCTCATCCTGCCTTAGATAGCTATAATGGCTTCCATCTCATAATTATAGGAGTGCTCACTTTAAAAAGTAACACAATGCCAGCATTCTTACAAATGAATATTTTGAATGGCTATTGATCTTAAGCAGCAAAAGGGGGGATATAAAAAAAGGGTGTGAGCTCAGCCTCCCGTTGCTGTGTAGCAGATCATCTTAACTGGCTGAAGGTACTGGAATAAGCCCAGAACAACTTTTTTTTTTTTGGTCCTCAACACATTGTAGCCTTGATCTTCTCAGGCAAGCCTTGTTTCCCAAGCAGCCCTGATCTGTTCTGGTTCAGGATAAAGGATAATAAAGATCCTACTGAATTATAGCACAACCCTAATCCTATAATGGAACTTCCTCCTGGTAAACGGAGTTAATATTGGAGCTTTTGATGTTCCTAGAATTGTTGACAGTTATTATGGCAGATGCAGATAGGCTGTTTGTTGCTTTGGCAAGGCTCTGTGTTTATTTTCTGTCAAATGCCTAACAAAAAATATTGTATCAGTTTCTGAGAACCTGCTGCATGGTACAAATTTACATCTTTCACACCATTTGAAGATTCTCTGAAGGAGCATTTCTCAAACTGCAAGGTAAAGCTACACAAATTGACTGGATAGCTCAGTCAGTAAAACATGAGATGCTTAATCTCAGGGTCATAGGTTTGAGCCCCACACGGGGTGAAAAGTTCCTGCATTGCAGGGGTTGGACTAGATGATCCTCATGGTCCCTTCCAATTCTACAATTATATTCTATCGACTTATTGCCTTGCACAAGTAATTTCCAGCTTTTCTAACATAAGGACTAGTTTCTCTTATTTCTCTTTTATACCAAACAAGGAGCCAGTGTGGTGTGGTGGTTAGTGTTGGACTAAGACCTGGGAGACCAGGGTTCATACCCCCCACTCGACCATGAAGCTTATGAGGTGACCTTGGACCAGTCACTGTCTACTGTGTTTTCAGAGATGAGGGTTCTGCCATCATTACCCTTCTGCTTCCCAGCAGGCTTTGGTGCAAACTGACACCTGCACAACAGGCCAAAAAAACCCCATTTGAATGTCTGCTACCTCCTCTCCCCTTTCTATTTTAAGACTTTGACCAGATAGAGAAAACATGTCTTCAGCATCATCCATAAGCTACTTTTTTCTCTCTTCACTGCTGTTTACCATCTAGCCTGATTTAGAGTTCTTAAGAACTCAAAAGCTTGCACATTATTTTGTGATACTTTGGTATTTTGGAATTTCTCATTTTTGGAATCTTTTAATACTGCAACTGCAGCTGAGTGACTTGTATCATAATCACTGGGAACAGTTGTAAATATGTGTGAGCTGGTGCCATCTAGCGAGCTCCACAGTATATGCAAACTGTTAGCAAGGCAGCTAACGTGCAGAAGAGTTGCTGAAACAGCCAGAGTTGGCCAAGTTGACTAACTGCAGTAGACTATGGATGCTCATTCTGTTGAAATGTGCTTCCTGTTGAAAGATGAACAACACTTTTGTTCAGATGCTCATCTGAATGTGTGTATTGTCCACCTCCCCTGTACTGCTTTCAGTGGGATGTGCATGCAGTTGTGGGTCTTCATCCATATTCTGCTTCAACCAGTCCTGCAACTGCATACATGCATAGCTGGCCTGGGAGAAGGGAATGCTAATAGGCATCTAAACCAGGAAGGCAAAACAGGAAGTACTGATCCAGTTGACTGGATAAGGGTTGTGTTCCTTTCTCTCCTGCCTCTTCACATTGAAGGCAGTGTGAGGGTTTTGTTTGCCTCCAGTAATGTCACTGTGTAGCCAAATTTGATCAGTTTTGGAACTCCCATCCATCAGAGAGACATTTGTTCTCCTGGTTGGCGTCTTTTCGACATCAGTTAAAGCCTTTATCTGGCCTTTGGGGACTGAAGAGATGGTAGGCTGGTTCCTATTCAGTGTGACTTCTGTTATTGGTGCTATTTTGTATACTGTGAGTTCAAATAATATAAAACAATCTCTAGCTTCTCTGCACACTTGCACCGTTTACCTTTTGCTTTTATGACCAGGACAAATGTAAATGCTCTCTGCTTCAGTGAAATGTGACATCAATTGCTGAGGGATATGTTTTAATTCAGCCAGAATTCATAATACATATAGATCATAAAGGTAAAGGTAAAGGTACCCCTGCCCGTACGGGCCAGTCTTGACAGACTGTAGGGTTGTGCGCCCATCTCACTTAAGAGGCCGAGGGCCAGCGCTGTCCGGAGACACTTCCGGGTCACGTGGCCAGTGTGACAAAGCTGCATCTGGCGAGTCAGTGCAGCACACAGAAATGCCGTTTACCTTCCCGCCAGTAAGCGGTCCCTATTTATCTACTTGCACCCGGGGGTGCTTTCGAACTGCTAGGTTGGCAGGCGCTGGGACCGAGCAACGGGAGCGCACCCCGCTGCAGGGATTTGAACCGCCGACCTTTCGATCGGCAAGCTCTAGGCGCTGAGGCTTTTACCCACAGCGCCACCTGCGTGTGAAGCAAAGATGGTAAAATATGCACACAAGTTCATCCATGCATACAAGGAATATGGAGAACAGAGTCTGTAGGTCTAGTGGCAAATATACTACTAATAATAATATAATAATAATTTTTATTTATATCCCGCCCTCCCCAGCCGAAGCTGGGCTCAGGGCGGCTAACAACACTAAAACAGTATGACATTATAAAACATTATAAAAATGAATTAAAGTCAAAATTGATGGCAACCATAAACTAAAGCTTTGTAAAGATTGCCAGAGGAGGGGGTCAGGCTGCGCCCTGACCAAATGCCAGGTGGAACAGCTCTGTCTTGCAGGCCCTGCGGAAAGATGTCAAGTCCTGCAGGGCCCTTGTCTCTTGTGACAGAGCGTTCCACCAGGTTGGAGCCGCAGCCGAAAAAGCCCTGGCTCTAGTTGAGGCCAGCCTAACCTCTCTGAGGCCTGGGACCCTCAAGGTGTTTTTATTTGAAGATCGTAAGTTCCTCTGTGGGGCATACCAGGAGAGGCGGTCCCGTAGGTACGAGGGCCCTAGGCCGTATAGGGCTTTGAAGGTTAAAACCAGCACCTTAAACCTGATCCTGTACTCCACCGGGAGCCAGTGCAGCTGGTATAGCACCGGATGAATGTGATCTCTAAGCGAAGACCCCGTAAGGAGTCTCGCTGCGGCATTCTGCACCCGCTGGAGTTTCTGGGTCAGTCTCAAGGGCAGCCCCACGTAGAGCGAGTTACAATAATCCAGTCTGGAGGTGACCGTCGCGTGGATCACAGTGGCTAGGTCAGGGCGAGAGAGGTAAGGAGCCAACTGCTTAGCTTGGCGGAGATGAAAAAATGCCGCCTTTGTTATAGCTGCAATCTGCGCCTCCATGGAGAGGGAGGTATCGAAGATTACACCCAAACTCTTAACGGACGGTGCTGGCACTAATTGCACCCCCGCAAGAGATGGGAGTTGCCCCCTCAGTCCCATGTCGTCCCGTCCCAGCCAGAGGACCTCTGTCTTCGAAGGATTTAACTTCAACCGGCTCCCACGTAACCATCCAGCCACAGCCTCCAAGCATCTGATCAGTGTGTCTGGGGCCGAGTCCGGGTGGCCGTCCATCAACAAATAGAGTTGGGTGTCATCAGCATACTGATGGCAGCCCAGACCAAAACTCCGGACAAGCTGGGCGAGGGGGCGCATAAAGATGTTAAAAAGCATCGGGGAGAGTATTGCACCCTGAGGCACACCACACACCAAGGAGTGGCGGGATGACAATTCCCCCCCAAGCGCCACCCTCTGTCCCCGACCAGAGAGAAATGAGTGCAGCCATTGAAGGATTGTGCCCTGGATCCCCACGTCGGCAAGGCGGTGGTCCAGGAGTTTGTGATCGACCATGTCGAAGGCTGCTGACAGGTCTAGAAGAATCAGCAGCCCCGACCCGCCTCGATCCAGCTGCCTGCGGAGATCATCTGTTAGGGCGACCAGAGCCGTCTCGGTCCCATGACCAGCGCGGAAGCCGGACTGGAATGGATCCAGAGCTGATGTTTCATCCAGAAACCTACCAAGCTGTTCAGCAACCGCTCTCTCAATCACCTTACCCAGGAATGGAAGATTCGAAACCGGGCGGTAATTGGATAGATCTAAGGGATCTAATGATGTTTTCTTTAAGAGCGGGCGCACCACTGCCTCCTTCAGTTCCCCTGGGAATGTCCCGGTGCCAAGGGACAGATTGATGATATCCCCCAGGGGGGCCCGCACCTCTTCTGGACACGCTCTAATCAGCCAGGACGGGCACGAGTCGAGAGAACAGGTGGTGGGCTTTCCAGCTCGGAGGAGTCTGTCTACATCAGCTGGGGATATCCAGTCAAAGTGGTCCAATACTGAACCCGAGGACAGTCGAGGGGCCTCCAGTTCCTTTATTGTATCCAAATTGGCAGGGAGGTCATGGCAGAGCAACAAGACCTTCTCCGCAAAAAAGCTCGCAAATGCCTCACAGCTGTGTGTCAGATTGTTATTTAAATTTGGCTGTCCTTCGAGGGACGTTAAAGACCGAATTATACTAAATAATTGCGCCGGGCGAGAGCTAGCGGATGCAATGGAGGCCGAGAAGTAGGACTTTTTAGCGGCCTTCACTGCCATCTCGTAGGTTTTCATAAAAACCCTATAAGATGTTCTTGAAGCTCCGTCACGGGCACCCCGCCATACTCGCTCTAGCCGTCTGAGGTCCCGCTTCATTTTCCGGAGCTCCTCGGTAAACCAGGGAGCCCGGTTTCTGCGGGGTCGCAGAGGGCGCTTAGGTGCGATCTCATTGATGGCTGCCAGGAGCTGGGTATTCCAGGCCTCAACAAGCTCAGTCAATGAGTCGCCAGGGGGAGAAAGGTCCCGCAAGGCTTGACGGAATCTATCAGGGTCCATCAGCCTCTGCGGGCGAGCCCAAATTGGCTCGCCACCCAAGCAGGGGGGGGGTGGAACGTCAATCCTGGCTTTCAGAGCATAGTGATCAGACCATGGCACCTTCATCGAAGGAAACATGATCACATCTATACCGACGCCAAAGATCAAATCCAGCGTATGGCCTGCTTGATGTGTGGGGCCCGAAACAAACTGGGAGAGCCCTAGTGTCGCCATGGAAGACACCAGGTCCAGAGCCTGTGAGGAGGGAGTGGCATCAGCATGGATGTTGAAGTCCCCCAATACCAATAGGTTAGGGAACTCCAAGGCCCAGCCGGCCACCGCCTCCAGCAGGCCTGACAGGGTGGCTGCTGGTGCGCTAGGTGGCCGGTACACCAGCCAGACAGCCAAGCTCACCTCGGAGCCCCACACTAGGCCAACACATTCAATGCCGGGGATCGATGGCGATGGTAGAGCCCTGAAAGAACAATCTTCCCGGATTAATAACGCCACCCCTCCCCCCCGGCCCACAGTCCGCGACTGGTGAAGGACGGAGAAACCCGGGGGCGCCATCTCTCGTAAGGTAACAGTATCCCCTTCGCGCACCCAGGTCTCAGTCACACATGCCAGGTCAACCCCCTGCGAGGTGAAGAAATCTCGCAGGGTGGCGGTTTTGTTGCCTATAGACCTGGCATTGCACAACACCAGTGACGGAGGTGAGTAATCCTTGCTCACCCTACCCTCGTCTCTCGGGATGGGGCACAGATTGGAAGGGGTACGAGCATATCCGTATCTCGATCCCCTTCGCCTATGACATCTGCCCCCACCGCCATACCTCCCTCGCCCCTCCACAGTAGGAATCCCAAGCCTCATACTCGCCTCCATTTACAGAATATAAAAGCAAACAAACAAAAACAATTACACGAAAACAAAACCAATCCCCACCCCACTCCCCAACCACCCCACCCCAACCCAAAATAAATCAAAACAAAATAAAAGTACATGGATAAAAACCACCGCTTATGGTGGTACAACAAAGGAAAAAAATAAAAACAGTTTAAAACATATAAGAACACTTCAAACAACCGCTGCAGCAGCACCAGTGTTCCCGAAGCTGCGGCGGTGGTGAGCGTGGGCCCCGCCCCCTGGCCTGATGGAGAGTGGGCCTGCAGGGGGAAGAGCCCTCCCCACAAACACACGGCAAAGCGGCAGCAGCAATGTTCCGAGCCTCCTTGGAGAATGGGCTTGCAGGGGGAGCGGTCCTCCCCAAGACTCACCGGCAAAGCGGCAGCAGCAGTGTCCCGGGCCTCCTTGGAGTCCTTCACGCTGAGGTGGAGTATGGGGCCCGTCCCCAAGCCCAAGATGGAGAATGGGCTAGCAGGGGGAAGAGCCCTCCCCACAAACGCACGGCAAAGAGGAATCAACCAACCAAGAAAGCAATTGTGATTGTAGTTCTGTAAACCTTTCAGTAACTTTGTTGGATTAGACAACATCAACATGGAGTATGTCACATTGAATATGGTATCTTTGTTTCGAAGCAATCTGAGTATAGAAGTATAGCAAAGATTCCCTTCTGAAATAGCTGAAGCTTCCTAATTTACTAGTTGTTATATTTTAATCATTTTTTAGCTAAGTTATGCTGCCATTCTATTGGAAGAAATTTCCAGTGTGGTTTGTTCCCAGGTAAATAGTGTAGGATTGTTGCTTTTAGCGAGAAAGCTAGGCATTTTTAAAAAGCAAAATTGGTTTGTGTTAATAAAACTAGGACACCTTTATTGAATCATATTCATTGAATTATTATCACCCCCCTCAATGTAGAGCCCCTGCTGCAAATGGTATGCAAACTAACCATGTTTAATCAGAAGCTTAATGGGGTTCACACCCTGTCAACCTTTGGCTGAATAAACAGTCCCCAAATCAGATTTATATATTCCAAAATAAGTAATAAAAATAAACCCCTTTTAGTATTTTTATTGCCGAGATTCTCCCCATTAATGATAATTGCATTCTGCTTCATATATCTAAGTCTTTTTTAATTTCTTTCCAATTCCTCACTTAATTATCTTTATAGATGTTATGATTATTTACCTATAGCGACACTCCTAAGTTCTTCGCTTTTTTCTCTTTTATTTTCCAGCTGGTAATTTTCCCTAATTTCTTCTAATGCTATTCCTATTGCAAATGATCCCAATACTTAACAATACACGATGTCTGAAAAATTGGTGAAAAGATCTGTCTAAGTTTATCTGAAGGGGGAAAAAACCTAGGATAAAACATACGATACTTATCGTCATAAAAGACAGAGGAGGTTTTGCACTCCCTGACTTAGAATTGTATTTTGAAGCTCCCTACCTGTGTTGAATTAAAGACTGGGTATTGCTAGAAAATAGGGACGCGGGTGGCACTGTGGGTTAAACCACAGAGCCTAGGACTTGCCGATCAGAAGGTTGGCAGTTCGAATCCCCGTGACGGGGTGAGCTCCTGTTGCTCGGTCCCTGCTCCTGCCAACCTAGCAGTTCGAAAGCACGTCAAAGTGCAAGTAGATAAATAGGTACCGCTCCGGCAGGAAGGTAAACGGCGTTTCCGTGTGCTGCTCTGGTTCGCCAGAAGCGGCTTAGTCATGCTGGCCACATGACCCAGAAGCTGTACGCCGACTCCCTCGGCCAATAAAGTGAGATGAGCACCACAACCACAGAGTTGGTCACAACTGGACCTTTACCTTTACCTTTATTACTAGAAAATACACAGTTGATAGACTTGGAGGGCCATGATGTCAAATATGGCTGGTATTTGGTACGGCAAAGCTGGAATACGTAAAAGCTTCGCCAGTCATGTTATTAGAAAAACCTTAGTATGGGAAAAATACAAAAAATTGTTAGAAAACCAAACACCAAAGTGGTTATTCCCAATAGAAGCTGAGACAAGGGGAAAAAATTAATAAAAAATTAATTTAAAAATTAATTTTTATTGGTACTGGGGTACTAATAATGAATTGCTAGACATCTCAGAAGGAGAACCAAAAATAGGGGGGGAAATGAAGAGATTAAAGAGTATGTGTTGGACTGGCTAAATTATCACCAAATCAATTCAAAATTTAAGGTAGATAAGAAATTGGGATTCGCAGAAAAAACATCAAAATTTGAAAAAGAAATATTAAAATTTAGCGTTAAAAATTTATCTAAAATGAAGAATTTGTAAAATCATCTGTGATCAAAGGGGCACAAGATGTGGGTCATAATATTGATTTGAACCTGTGGGAACAATTGTGGAAAACAAACTTAAAATTCACTGCTAGTTATGCATTAAAAAAGAACTACAGTGGTACCTCTGGTTACATACTTAATTCGTTCCAGAGGTCCGTTCTTAACCTGAAATTGTTCTTAACCTGAAGCACCACTTCAGCTAATGGGGCCTCCTGCTGCCGCCGTATGGCCGCCGCACGATTTCTATTCTCATCCTGAAGCAAAGTGCTTAACCTGAGGTACTATTTCTGGGTTAGCGGAGTCTGTAACCTGAAGCGTATGTAACCTGAGGTACCACTGTATAAGAATTTAAAAGAAGACTGGACATTATATATCGATTATATGGAAAAATATTATAACAAGAATATAATCGTAACAGGCTGACAAAAAACACTCAGCAGTAGATGTTACAACATGGGATAATATAAGGTACTGAAAACAACTTAGTAGAGTAAAAAAATGCAGTTGAAAAGATAGCAGTTAGGAAACCAAGGAAGGAGTGGAAGGGGAGTAAAAACTAAGGTTTATAAGAGTCAAACTCAAGGAATAAGCTATGTTACCATTATTATTCATATATATGTGTTGTGTGTGTGTATATATATATATATATATATATATATATATATATATATATATATGTTTGTTTTTTCCCCAATTGTCCTGTGTCTGACTGTAACACAGTATGCATTGATGATATGATAAAACAGAAAAGCAAATTGAAAAAAAGAAAAAACCCTTTTGGCAGTTGTATTGAGCATAACAGCAGGTGGAAAATCAAAAATATGTGGGGGGAAGAAAAACCATATATAAGAGAAATAGGATGTAGGTAACTAAACTCAATGGTATTTCTAGAGGGAGGATATAGTGGGGTAGACGTAAGCTGTACCAAATTTGGAAGTGGATGAAATTAGTTTCTGGCGGCTTCTCTGTAGTAATACAAGTGAATAGCCCTATAAATCTGAGGAAGCCCTATCCTTGTAGCAGAAGGCTTTTACTGCAGGAATGGGTAACATGTGGCCTTCCAGATATTGTTAGACTCCAACTCCCATCAGTCCCACCCAGAATGGCCAGTGATTAGGGATGGGGCTTGTAGTCCATCAACATCTGGAAGACACAGATTTGTTAACTCTCCTGTACTGCATAGGCTTCAGTTTTGAACAAATACATGCTGTGAACAGACTCCAGCTCAGGTATGAGGCCATTGCTCTTCTCACCCACTGTAGAGCCAGCTGATTAGACCTCCCTAACTATATCCTGCCTTTAAATGAGAGCTATTTTTCTTCCTTGAAGTAACCCCCTTATCATTTGATATTATATCCACAGCGTCTGCCTGCGCTCCCCCTAGATAAGAACCAACCAGCTTTGCTTTTCTTCTGACACACTTCCTAAAGCTATTTTAATCCCATCATTGGACAGCTAATGTTCTCCCCTCTCTACAGAAAGTACTAGGACATAAAATGGGTTGCATTCAAGGTTGTGGATTTTTTGCTGCTGTCCATAGGTACTGGCAAACAACAGAGACATCACAGTATTCCCATCTGCCTCTGGTGCTCATAGTTAAGTTACATAAGGCCCATGACAATGGTTTTGCAGCGCTCTGTCCTTGTTTTATGCATGCTCTTCTCAAACCAGGGCTTTCCCTAATTTGTTGTGCAAGTGCTTTGGCTGGTGTCTGTTGATTTCCTAACTAATCATGACCAGATCTTTCAGCACAAGCATTTGAGGATCCTGTACTAACGTCAATGGCGGCACCAAAAAATAAGAATGGGAGGACACAGAAGGGGCAAAGTTCATATCTAAATGGGTGAGCTGTGTTCCACAGGTTAAGATCACTGAAAGAAAATTAACAGTATAGGTTAATGACAGGAGTCCAGCAAAGGGAGACAAATGGGGTGACCTCTTTGTTTAGAGACACTTCAGAGTTGTCACTGCTCTGCCATGCAAAACACTGCATTCTGAGTTATTCCATTGGAGTCTGAGGGAGAGATGGAAGAAGATGCAACTTTCGATGTCAAAAAAGTTTCTTATGAACTGTGGTGTCTTTTCTGCCTTTGTCCAATGTGCCTAATATATTCTACTATGTAGATAGTGGCTCGTGACCTTGACCAAGCAGTTTACTTCCCCTTCTTGACACACTTATCCAGTAAACCTTTTACTGAACCAGCTGAAGTAATTTTTGGTCTCTTTCCATTTAGGGAGGCTGTCTGAGAGCCAAATAACGTCACTCCTCTCTTACTTTGGCCTTCCAAGCTTCCCGCAGTGTGGCCTTCACTTTGAAATTTGGTACTTGAAGCACAACTCCAAATTTCCCCTCTGGTTCAGGCAGTGTGTGGCCTTGAGGGACGCTGAGTGTGAATCTCTGCAAGGTCCAAGCTATAAAGAGGAACAGCTCCATCTTGGCCAGGACTTCTCCCAAACAAACCCGGATACCAGCTCCAAAGGGAAGATAACTGGGCGAGGGAGAGGCGATTCTCTTCCCATCCTTATCCAGGAAACGTCCTGTGTGGGAGGAAGAACACACATAAACATATTCCCAGATAACATAAATAAAACTGAAACTGATGCCATACAAGAACTTGGCTGGAATATCTCTATAGACCAGATGAAGGGAAACTTTGATCCTCCAGATGTTGCTGAGTTATAACTCCCATCATCCCTGGTCCTTGGCCATGCTTGCTGAGGCTGATGGGAGTTGTAGTTCCTATGCTACCAGATCATGTTCATGGTTCTTGTATTCTTTAATGAGCCGTTTAACAAGTTGGGTCCAGGACACCTCGTACCTGATCCCTTATATCCCTGCTCAGGCACTAAGGCCTTTTGGGGGAGTCACTATTAGTGGCTCCTCATGGCTCAGGTGCATGGCTCGTACATTCAGTACTGTGGGCCCAGTTTTGTGGCACTCCTGTCTTCCTGTTGCACTTTTGACACCTACCGAAGACTTTTTAAATTATTCCAGCAGGCTTTCTGAATGAATTCTGATTTTATTGTTTTAACTCATTTTTAGTCTTATTATAATGCTCCTCCAGTATTGCTGTGATCAAGCAGTATACACAGTGTTGAAATAAACAAATATTTGGAGGGCCGAAGGCTCTTCACATCTGCTACAGACCCTTCCCAAATGTGCCTGTGGACAGTAATTCTATAACGCAGGACTAGGGAGTCCCCCACCCCTACCAGCCCCCTGTCCCCCCCCCCCCAAACAGTACTTCTGTCTTGTCAGGGTTTAACCTCAATCTGTTAGCTGCCATCTATCCTCCAACTGCCTCCAGGCACTCACACAGGACATTCACCACCTTCACTGGTTCTGATTTAAAAGAGAGGTAGAGCTGGGTGTCATCTGCATACTGATGAACACCCAGCCCAAACCCCCTGATGATCTCTCCAGCAGCTTCATATAGATGTTAAAAAGCATGGGGTAGAGGATAGAGTCCTGAGGTACCCCACAAGTGAGAGCCCAGAGGTTTGAACACTCATCCCCCAACACCACTTTCTGGGCACGGCCCAGGAGGAAGGAGCGGAACCACTGTATGACAGTGCCCCCAGCTCCAGAAGGATGTCATGGTTGATGGTATCAAAGGCCGCTGAAAGATCCATCAGAACTAGGAAACAACTTTCATCTTTGTCCCTAGCCCGCCAGAGATGTGACCAAGTCAGTTTCAGTTACTGGGCTGGAAAAGGAATAGAAAAAGTGTGTTGAAAATCCACCCTGCCCAGACAAAAAGGGAATTTAAGCAGCGCGCACACACACACACACACACACACACACACACACACACACATGCCAGGAGGCAGTGTGGCAGACTCACCTGGATTAAATTCCCCTGGCTTGTCCCACTCTTTCTCATCATGGTGAATGGACCACAGGTTAATCACAACGTGAGCTCCCTTAGGAATGTCGTATTTCCCAATGCTGCAGAAAGACAAAGGCCATCAGTGGCTTCCTCTTAAAAAGATAAAGGTAAAGGACCCCTGACAGTTAAGTCCAGTCACGAATGACTGGGGTTGCAACGCTCATCTCGCTTTACTGGCCGAGGGAGCCGACATTTGTCCGCAGACAGTTTTTCTGGGTCATGTGGCCAGCATGACTAAGCCGCTTCTGGTGAAACCAGATCAGTGCATGGAAACGCCATTTACCTTCCCGCCGGAGCGGTACCTATTTATCTACTTGCACTTTTTTGGTGTGTTTTCAAACTGCTAGGTTGGCAGGAGCTGGGACCGAGCAACGGGAGCTCACCCCGTTGCAGAGATTCGAACCGCCAACCTTCCGATTGGCAAGCCGTAGGCTCAGTGGTTTAGACCACAGCACCATCCGCTTCCTCTTACTGATGCCCTTATGTCTCCTTCCACACCTTAGCTTTGCAGCAGATCTCACTTTTGGAAATGGACTTTACCTTGTATCTGCCAGTGCCTCGTGTGGGATAAGGAGTGGAGCTACAGGCCGGATGCGCAGAGTTTCACTAATGGTAGCGTCCAAATAAGGCAAGTGCTGCCGGTCATCAAGCTGAGGAAATCTGTTAAAGCCAAGTTTCTGATCCAGTTCCTCTTGGATCTTTTGCTGCACCTGGGATGTGTATAAGAGTTAGACAAATCAGACAATGAGAGCAGCAGGTTAGGAAGTCTGCAATTCAGCTCTCTTTTCCCCCTAATTTATTTAACTGTCGGCCTTACCCTTTTTCTTACAGTTGGGCGACTCAACAGTGGAAAGAAAGCTACTGCCTCTTCAAGTACTTTTGAAATAGGGCTTCATGTATTCCTTTGCTCACGCAGTAGGTGTGAGAAACTACACTGCTAGTGGATAACAGCTTTTCCACTTCCCATTTACCAAGACCTCCTGTGCTAACAGAGGGGTGCGGGAAGCTATGGTATTGCTTGTTTGGGGAGGGCTGGAACATATGCTGCCACTAGGGAGCCATTTTTAATTACTGCATGTGGTGCATCAGTGTGTGGATTGGGTGATTCCCCCTCTCCATGCCTCTAAAAATGGTGCAGTCCCATGAAGAAAGGTCACTTCCCGATAGGAATGAGCAAATCTTTCAATTTCAATTTCTCTCAGTTTCTCATTTTAAATTCAGTTCCACATCCTTTTGTGATTTTTTTTAAAGTCCTCGTGAAAATTCATCAGCATTTTAGCACAAATTTCTCCCAATGTGTACATTTTTGTATACAATTTTGCCCAAATATACATTTTTTGCAAAGCAATTCCTCCCCCCAAATATAATGCACTTTTCTGTGTTATTTTAACTAATACATGCATTTATATGTATACTTTACCCTAGTATATGCACTTTTGGTACCCACTACTTGGTAGGAGAACTGCATTGCAAAATTCAGTGACGTGTTAATTTTGAAGGATGGCTTTCTTTTGGTTCACATACTGTTTCTGAAAGTGTGAATTAGATAGGTTCACCTTTAAATGAGAACGACATCAAAATTCTCCCCCATTCCTATTTCCATATGACCTATTTATTGAGCATTCATCCTGACTTGTTTGCATTAGTTGATATTGATTGTTTCATAGAATCATAGAATTGTAGGGTTGGAAGGTACCACGACGGTCATTTAGCCCAATTCCCTGCAATGCAGGAATCAACGTGGGGCTTGAACCTGCATAGGATTGCCCTTTATGCTACTCTTCTCTGTCTTGTTCACATAACACACTGTCAAGAATCCCCAGGAATTTGGGCAGGACTAGAGGAGCTGTACCTCTGGGTAGTGCAGGAGATAGAGCACAATCCACTTCAACACAGTTGTGGTCGTCTCCACACCAGCTCCAAAGATGTCAGCCACTGTCATGAGCAGGTGGTCGTCCGTCAGCTCCTGCCCAGGCAACAGATGACTGTTGTTGTTTTCCATGTTGAGTTTGGCTCTCAGGAGTACGTTTAATAAACAATTGGCGGAATCGTCATCGCTGAACATTTCCTGGGTAGAAGATGAAAGCAACTGTGGGCTAAGATCGAGCGACAATTTAAGGTCTAGGCCATCATCTACCTACCCCCAACCCCCAAACAACTACTGTCAGAAGTCTTTAAAAATGCCAGCTGCCAGCCACTGCCACTGTCAGACCTCCCCCAAAACACGTAAGAGGGAAATAAAATATAAAATACAAATCTTGTTTTAAAATTCTGAAGCTGTGACTATATGCCCACTAATTTGAAATAAATTCTGTTGAGATCAATATAACATTTTGGAACATGGGCAAAAGTATCATGAAATGGGCGAGTCAGTATAGATTAGGTTTTTTTATATATCTAATAGCTGCAGTCCTGTCCCGCAAAGCATATTTGCTTGGAAGTAATTAACACTGTAATCGTTCAGCAGCCAACAATTTTTTAGGGAACATGAAGAGTGTTTTATTTGTTTATTGTAAATTGAGCCTTACACTGCAAGACTCTGTATGTCTATTGAGAAGTATGTCCCACTGAGCTCAATAGCACTTACTCTCTGGTATTGCAGCCTGATCATTCTTATTATTCTTATTCTTATTATTTATATTCTGCCCTATACTTGGGTGTCTCTTGGGCCAGCCCTGATCTCTGCCCATAAGTTAAATGAATGAATGAATCTTAGTCACTGTGAAAAGTGACTTTGACTTTTATGGAGGTGAGAAGCTCAGAGTAGCATTTTTTAGTTTCACAAGAAGAATAAACTTGTGAGGTAGATTAGTGCCCAAGGCTACCCTGAACATTAATCAAAGCTGAGCAAGGATTTGAAACTGGTTTTCCCGCAGCTAACCCCAAAAGTATAACCACTGTCTTGACAGGAAGAACACAGTAATGCCCGGCCACACAATCCCATTGTTGATGCCACTAACAGCACCTGATATTCCAGATCTGTTATAGTGAGGGTAATATGGTTTGCCCATGAATCTGATTATTATTGTTGTGAACCATTCTGGGAATGATTGTGGTTCACAAATGATATATAAAATATTGTATTTCTTCTTAAATGACTGGGCTTCAAAAGACATGACAGCAAAGCATGTAGGATCTTTCTATTCTATGTGCTCTGTCCAATTTAACATTTCTTACTGTGCCAACATCCCCCCATCTTCCTGCTTTAGGACATCTGGTGACTGAGAGCTCCAGAACTGAGGCACCAGAACTGAGGCTTCTTCCCACTTCTGGGCCTATTGTTAAAAAGGTGGGAGAAGGTAAGACGTAGAGTCTTGAAGCAGGATCCTTCTTTATGCACACATCTTTCTCTCCTTCCCTTTTCTCTCATCATCCAAAATTGTGTTCTAATTGTGATTCATATTGGAGTACCATTTTCATTTTGCTATGATGCTCATTGCTTTTATCCACAGATCCTTCCATCTCCATGAAACAGCTTTCTCTCTTTTGCTGGGTTTGCTCCTCTAAGCATAAGCATCTCTTTACCCTGGCTTTTGAGACTTGAGGTGCATATTTTTAGGACCCACCTTACTTCTGTGTGTGTAAGTTATTTTTAAGTGTTTTTAATATTGTGTTTTAATTGTTGTAACCCACCCTGGGACCTTAGGGTGAAGAACAGGTAATTAATAACAATAATATTAAGTGTATTCTACTTACTTTATGTTTTGCAAACTTCTGCTGTAGGAGCTGATCTCTTGCTTCCACACACTTCCTCAGCAGTACCAAGTCTTTATTGGGAAAGAACTGGAGAAAGAAACAACCATAATGACAATTCTTTTCCTGTCTGCAGAAAATAATCCCCTCTCCAGATAATCCCTGTGATAATCCCTGCCACTCAGGGTTATGAAGCAGACAGATCTGTTCCATGTAATGTAAACTGTGATCTGACTAGATGCTTCTGGCATCCTGCACATGCCTCAAAATCCCTGTAAAGTGGTACCTCGGGTTACATATGCTTCAGGTTACAGACTCTGCTAACCCAAAAATATTACCTCGGGTTAAGAACTTTGCTTCAGGATGAGAACAGAAATCGTGCAGCGGCGGCGCAGCGACAGCAGGAGGCCCCATTAGCTAAAGTGGTGCTTCAGGTTAAGAACAGTTTCAGGTTAAGAACAGACCTCCAGAACGAACTAAGTACTTAACCCGAGGTACCACTGTATAACTTAGTATGATTTCTCTTCCAGTAAAACCTCATGGGTCTCTATTCTGACTTTCGATACGCTGCAAAGATTGACATGATGTGCATGAACATGGAAGTACAGAATATCTGCATCAAATATATCTTATTGAAACAAGTAACTATGGATTTTGCCCAGACAAAGAACACATTCTGTTCAATGAACACAAAGTGATTTTTTCCCCTCCCTCACATAGAATTCTAAGTTAGCTGATCTATATGCTATTGCCCACTCGAATAACTGTCTGTCTGTCTATCTATCTATCTATCTATCTATCTATCTATCTATCGTATCTATCTATCCTAAAAGAGTACCTAACCCTCTCTCCTCAACCTCTCTTAATGAAGAATGGCAAATCAGGTGAAAATGTGTTATTTAGTTGCTAGCCCTTCCCACCAGCTCTCACCTGAAGCCAAGGGAAGATATCCAACATGCTCTCCTTGGCTACAGTATCCACAATGCCTTGGCTATATTGGAGCATGGACTCAAACTCAGGGTCTCCACGCTGGTAGGATGAGTTAAAGCAGATGGTGCACACCACATTAGTAACAGCACGTGCCAGTTCAGGTGCCATGTCCAGGGGCGAATTCTGTTTAGCACTCAGAAGTTCACACAAAGTAGCTGCTTCTTGACAGACTAAAAGAAGAGATGCATGAAGGGATGTTAAAACCTTTAGGAGCTAGAAGAAGGTGGTTATGAATAAAGATGAAAGGATGAAACTGAGGGACATTGGCAACCCAGATTTGGAGATGGGGCAACTTTGAAATAGGGTAATCCATCAGATAAGAACGCTGGTTCCACATTGGGAGACAAGGGTTCAAAGCCATTTCCTCCACAAACTAATGGCTAATTACCCTAATGGCTTTGTCAGGAGGTCATTATCTTTCTGAAGTGACTATACTACTTCCCATATTAAGAATCCTTGCTGTCTGGGTAGCTATTCTATTGTTCCTGACATACGCAGTATAATTTGAGATCTTGTCTATTTTTGTTTTACTTTAGCAGAAAGAGATTGATAAAGAGTATTTCTTTGGCCACACTGCAAGTAAGTTCTGACCACTACCACTAAGTGACAGTAAAGGACAAAACAAGACGATGCCCTGTACTAAGAATTTTGTACAGTCTCCTTCCTGCTCCCCTTTCCTCCCATATGATACTTCCAATCTGATGCAGGCTGAGAAAATTAATTCCTATACGTATAGAAGACAATCAGAATCATAGCTGCTCCTCCCTGCAAAGAGTTTTCTTCTTAATTGACCCCAAAGATTGGCTGAAATATATTAGGGGGTCATAGGGGCATGCCTAGAAGGGATATGATCCAGTACATTATATCTAATTTTCTTTGTCCCAGTGATCATGTGTTTCCTATAGTTATTCAACTGGGACATCCTGTTTTATATATTTATTTTTTGTTGCTCTTTGAGATTATTTCTATTCTGTTAGACCTTTTCACATTATATAATACAGGTGTGGGTTTTTTTTTTTTTAATAAAAACAAACAAACCATTACACTACAAATCCATGATTCACCTGAACCCCAGTAGTCTGTGTGATGAGAAGAATATATAATACTGTACAAAGAAAATATTTGTAAGGAAATCCGATTGCTACTCCTAAAGTTGCAGGTGCCTAATACATGCCTGAAATTATTCAAAGTGTAGCTCTAGAAAGATAATGCTCCCTCCCCCAAAGAGTACAGTTGCTCCAGCATAAACCATAAGATGGAATTCTACCTCTGAAAGGTTTAGGCAGCCAAACACAACTGCACCCAAACTCTGTACCAATGGTTGGAAACAGACTTAACATTCAGAGCAAGCATAGATACGCTTAGAACTGGGAATGGGTGTACACTTCCTCTAGTTCTTTCCCCCCTGCACCTTCACTCCTGACTGGACACACATAATTTAATTTGGTTGCCACCCCTCTGCGCCCCCCCCCCCAATGTTTCAGGTGGACTTTCACACTGCTTTATCTGCTTAAAAAATTGTTTGAAACTCTTTTTAAAAAACATTTTTGCACATAACTATCATTTTTCTATTTCAATGTCTGTTCTGAGAAGGCAAGTAAGGAGGTGGTTTCAAGAGTGATGCATGCACCAGCTGATCAGGGAGTGATGGCATAAATCCAGTTTCAGCTGCAACCTGGAAAAACAGATTCCTCCCTAAGCTCAACCTGAGGTTTGTGGTGTGTGCCTAAATTCTGGTGATGTGTATATTTGCACTCTGGCTGGAGGAGAATGAACACTGCTCTGAAAACAAATGCTTAAAGTGTTATTCAGCCAAAGAGGAGCAAATTACCCTAATGTTTTGGCCACAAGAGTCATCACTAGGATCTTCTCTCCTCAGCTCCCTTCTTGGAATTCTCTTACAGCAATCCCAACATTTCCTTTGTTTACTTACTGATTTTCTCCAGGGCCAGAGAACCCTTTCCAAACATGGAGAGTGCAGAATGTGCCAGCTTGCGCTGAACTTTCCAGACCGGGCTGTAATTGGCAAATGCAATGTCTTTTCCGTTTCGAGTCAGCAAGTCTGTTGTCACCTTGGATCAATGAAGAAGAAAACTTAACAGCATTGTAGTTTTATTTTACTTGGAAGGAGGAAAAACACAAACAACTATTTTCATCAGATTCATTCTTCTGCATTTGATTAAAATTTACTTTTTAAAGCCACTTCAGACTGAAAAGTTATTCACAATATCACTGATACAGGTTTGTTATTCCCTAATTATTATGGCTTAAAATGGGCAAATATATGCAAACCAGTTTTGTATGTTAAAAGCCTATTTCCCCCCAGAATTGTTCTCTTTTTACAGAAGAGAGGATGTTCCTTCATCCTGGAATTAAAACAGATTTCGGCTGTAGTCCTACACTCAGCTGTAAGTAAGCTCTAGTGAATGTAATGGAACTTACTTCTGAATACAGTGGTACCTCGGTTTACGAACTTAATCCATTCCAGAAGTCCGTTCTTAAACCAAAACCATTCTTAAACCGAGGCGCACTTTCCCTAATGAGGCCTCCCGCCACCAGTGCCCTTCCACCATTTGGCTTCCGTTCGTAGACCGAGGTAGAGTTCACAAACCGGGACACTACTTCCGGTTTTGTGGAGTTCTTATACTGAATAGTTTGTAAACTGGGCTGATCTTAAACCAAGGTACCACTGTAGACATAATACTGCAACATTAGTGCCTTTTCATCTGTATATTAGGGAACCTGCATTCACGCTGAAGAGGTATGAGGGTGTAATTTAAGAAGTGCAGCAATTCGTTTATTTATTAAAATTATTTTATTGAATTGTTAAAAAATGCTACCTTAACAAGAAAATGAAGAATCAAACACTTTCTGGTTTACATTTCTGATTCTTTGTTTTCTTTATTTTCGTTACGGCTGCACTTTTTTTTTTTTAAGCAAAACAGAAGGTGCAGCAATTTATCTGGGTCATAAAATTGGGAAATTCTTTGAAAGGTTATTAAATGTTGCATATTACTCAGAGGCCAAGACCAATAATTCCTAAAGCACCTCTGGAACCATTCCAGCGCTGCAGATCTTACAATCAGCCTTGTTTTATGGCATAGTCAAGTAATTTTACTGTTGGATTTTGTATATATATACATCCCTCTTCAAAGTCAACATCCTAGGAGAAGAACCTAAATGATTCCCAGACATCAGAAAGGTAGGAAAACAAAATATATGAACATGCCACTTTGTCTAAGGCCACAAATTATATTTGATTAAAGAAAGGCGGAAGTACTACCTAGAACTCAGCAAACATTAATTTATCATACTAAAGGAACCACATAGCTCACGATCCACATCTATGTATTTTAAACTGAATGAATATTGACTGTGTAATGTCTATAATGCATATAGATCATAAGCACTTAGACATGCCAAGGCTAATGTTTCAATGAAAAATAAGTATAATCTAAAAGTAAGATGCATGAAAGCATTTGCTTCTTCACCTCTTCTTTTTGAAAGTTAAGAAAAGTATAGGACAGAAAAGGGTTATAATCAACCAGAAACTGCCTATCAGAATCTGCCTCTTCCTGGCCATGCTGCTGCTCTCCAGATAGTTTCTCTCTCTCTTTGTATTGGGTTACAAAGACAAGTTCATAGGAGTGGCAAGGCAACAGCTCAGTGGTGAAACACATGCTTTTTATGCAGAAGGTGCCGGTTTCAGTCCTTGACAGCTGCATTAGAAGGATCTTAGGTACTGGCAAGAAATCTGCCAAAGCCCTTGAGTGCTGCTGCAAATCAGAGTAGAGAATACTGTACTACAGGTATCAATAATCTTATTCAATAAACCAGTTCCAGAAATTTATAACCTGCAGTTAACTCAGCAACCCAAGTAGTAACTCTTCCTTAGGAACAAAATGGGTGATGCTTTCGTTCAAGGAGTACAGAAGCCCACTTGTATCATGCTCTGAAGAGCAAATGCATGTTCATAGAATTATAACAGTTTTCGCTGAGGGCAAAATGCAGTGTGATAGAGCAAGCCATGAATGCTCACCTCATTTCCCATGCACAATCACTCATGTAAATTTCAGGTATATTTCTTCTAGCCTAGCTCAATCCTAGTACCCTGTTCTGGGCTGGAGATAATGTTTCTGGGATGACTGAACACAGAGGAGAGGTTAGAGGATTTAATGCTCATCACCTGTATGTCCCTTTTCATGTTAAAACCACCCTGTTTTCTGCTGCAGACATCAGGTCATAACTTAACAATATACAGTGGTACCTCTGGTTACGAACTTAAAAGAACATACAGTGGACGCTCGGGTTGCGAACGTGATCCGTGCAGGATGCACATTCACAACCCGCAGCGTTCGCAACCTGCAGCGGTGCATCTGCACATGCGTGGGTTGCGATTCGGCGTTTCTGCGCATGCACAAGTTACCCATTCCAGTACTTCCGGGTTTCGGCGGTCCGTAACCCAAAAAAATGCAACCTGAAGCGTCTGTAACCCGAGGTATGACTGTACTCTGTTGTTTCATCACCTCTTCCTCTCTACCCACCAGATTTCATGGCTTAGAAATAAGGAAGACACTTGTAGCTTGCTTACCTTTTGAGGTCTGCCACCAAAGATCTTCCCTTTCTTAAGCAGCACCTCTTTGGCATGGGTATAGTCGTGGACCACTACTACATAACTGGAGCCCATGTACAAGGAGTAGAGGCTGCCATACTTCTGCTGCAATCTGTGGAAAAAGAGATGGTACTGGGTATGTCCAATAAAATAAAAGAGGCTTCCGATGACTGGCAGGGATGGCAGGCATCTGGGGTAGTTTGCCTTGGGCTCCAGTTTCCCTTTTGCCATCCTCCAGAAGGATAGGATAGCCAGCCCCAAGAGTAAGGCAGCCAGTAGAACAGTCATTGCCCCAGGTGGTTTGCTGCTTGGTCAGCAATCAAAGAACAAGAAGACAAAGGGAAGCAATGTCCCTGCAACAGCCAAGTTACGGCTCTTATAACGGTTTGTAGTCACATGCTTTTACCTTGGGGGTGTGCCAGGCCTTGCTGGACAACCCATGGGAGATAGCAGTAATCTGAAGCACGAAGGCTACCCTTGCCTCCTGCCAAAAAAAGAGAAAAGCAGTAACAAAGTGCAAAACTCTTTAGCGGATCTGAGCCAAATATACAATCAAAGATATGCAGTGGGAAATGCATAAGTAAGGGTTATTTGGTTTAATTAAAATGTATAATCTACTTTCCCATTCTAAAAGCAGTCCTCAATATCCCCATAATACATTCCAATATGGGGTAGCCATATCCCCCCCAATTTGTTCATGAAAGACACAAATCTAAGCTGTCGAACTCAATTCTCTATGGAAGTTCTAAACTGGGGTGTCTAAGGTTTCTTAATGCAAAGCAGAATTTATTAATTATCCCTCTATTGGCTGATATGTTTATGCTCACAGCTTACTTTAAAAACAACATAAAGGGCATTAAAAGGTAGCAGATCTAAAAATGCAGCATAAAAATAATTCAATAGGACCAGTTCAAAAAAGGACACAGACTGGGAAAATAAAATTACCTGGTGTGGTGAAGGTACAGTGGTGCCCTGCAAGACGAATGCCTCGCAAGACGGAAAACCCGCTAGACGAAAGGGTTTTCCGTTTTGGAGGCGCTTCGCAAAACGAATTTCCCTATGGGCTTGCTTCGCAAGACGAAATGTCTTGCGAGTTTTTCCGATTTTTTCCCCCTCCCCCCCCCTTTTTCTAAGCCGCTTATCTGCTTATCCGCTAAACTGATAAGCCGCTAAAAGCTGCTAAGCCGCTAATAGCGCTAAGCCGCTAAGCCGTCAATGGGCTTGCTTCGCAAGACAAAAAAACCGCTAGACGAAGAGAATCACGGAACGGATTCTTTTCGTCTTGCGAGGCACCACTGTATCAGAATGGGACAGCATTCCAAGGCTGTGTGCCACCACTGAAAAGGCCCTTTCATTATGACAGGCTAGTCACGGCAATTACTAAAGCCAGAATCCAAATGTTTCACTAGTGCAAGGAGTTTTAGCTGTGTGATAGAACTTCCATACACTCTCATTTCTGCTTGTGGCTCCTGGGGATTTTAGGGGGTGGGTCATGGAAAGAAGAAAACGTGGGAAGGTTCCACCGTGCAGATACAGTGGTACCTCGGGTTAAGAACTTAATTCTTTCTGGAGGTCCGTTCTTAACCTGAAACTGTTCTTAACCTGAAGCACCACTTTAGCTAATGGGGCCTCCCACTGCTGCTGTACCGCCGCAGCTCGATTTCTGTTCTCATCGTGAAGCAAAGTTCTTAACCCGAGGTACTATTTCTGGGTTAGCAGAGTCTGTAACCTGAAGCATCTGTTACCTGAAGCGTCTGTAACCTGAGGTACCACTGTAATGTTAGTTGCTGAAATTGCACTTCCAAGCTTGTGTCACAGGAGAGCTCAGTGAATTGTTTTGGCAACTCATATCTTGTGGCACCTTAAAGACTAACACATTTTAAATAATGGTATAAGTATAAACTTTCAGGCACTTTACTTCATTGGATCAACCGATGGACAATGGTCCATGAAAGCTTATGCCATAATAAATTTGTGAGTCTTTAAGATGGCACAAAATATCTTCCCCTTGAGACCAGCTTTCTATGACATCCCCATCTCCAGGTGTCAGGGTCCATTTTGACAGTTGTGAACACTGCCATCCCTTGGGGGTCACTATTTCTTGATACTTCTCAAGGTGACAGCTGAGGGACGCTGCCTTCTGAAGTAATGACAAGATCAAAGCTGAATGTTCTGAGACCCCAGATAAGTTATGCAGTTGGATACTGCTATGGCTAAGGCCGGTACTGTCATTTCCCCATATCCATTCTGCCTAATTTCCATTGCAACCTTGGAACAGTCTCAGCTGAATTTGCTTAGGCAGATAAATACAGTGGTACCTTGGGTTACATACACTTCAGGTTACATACGCTTCAGGTTACAGACACTGCTAACCCAGAAATAGTGCTTCGGGTTAAGAACTTTGCTTCAGACTTCCGGGTTGGCGCCATCGCCGAATGGCGGACTCCCTCCGAGCTCCGGAGGGAGTCGGCTCGGCAGGGGCTGGGTTCTACCGCGCCGGCGACGCGGGGACCCTCAAAAACCATGGGCGCTGAAACCCATGGGCATGGTGACTCGGCTGGCACCATTTGCGCCCCCCCCCGACCACGCGAAGGAGCCTTTTTAAAGGCTGCGGAGCGGGTGACGGGGGGGTGGTGGTGCTGTGAGTCCTCCGCTTCCCCTGCCGAGCGAAGCCGCATTCCATTTGGCGGAGAGCGCTGACTTCTTCAATTGAAAATTCGGAATAAAAGAACAACCCGTGAGTAATTGGAAACTGGACTTAAAAAAGGGAAAAAAATTAAATTTTAAATTAGGAGTGAGCGGGGGAGGAGCAAAAAGGAAATCAGCCTCCCCCCTGTTGTAGAGGATTTAAAGCAAAGGATTTAACAACTAAGATCGAGTGCTACCTAAGTTTGATAAAGTTATTAATTTCACAACGGAAAGTTATAAGATTGGGCTGGAGGAGAAAAGTAGATGTGAGCTAAAATGCAACCCCCCCCCCGAGACCGGGAGCGATCCGCGAGAGCGCCGGGAGAGGAGAAACAGAGGCTTTGACAGCTGTCAAAGGAGCTGTCAAAGCTGAAGAATAAAAAGAGAACTTTGCTAGGAGGACTTTGCCGGTTACATTTGTTATGAATTAGATACAAATTGTCTAAAATAAGGAATTACAAGTTACTTTGACTGTTGGGTGGATCTGGAAGGAAACTGAGTAACTATAATCCCCCTAGAGGGGCTGTGGGACATTACAAGTATTGTTGCCACGGAACTTGAACTGGATTTTTTATCTCCTGGGAAACTGCAGAAATGGAATACTATTTTGTCTACAGAGGTCTCTACACTAAAGGAGACAATAGACTTATCTATTGAAGAATGGAAGGGACTTGACATAAGTTTTGTTCCTGAATAACAAAGCCTCTGTAGGAGAATTTAGATGCTTTTGGAATTGGAACATTTTTGCAGGAGAGCAGGAAATGAAACTAGAGAAAAATGAGGGGAGAGAACAAGAACAACATGAATAATAAGAATCGGACAAAAAAAAAATGGACCTTTTTGAGATAGAATTTCTCCCAAGATTGGACGCTTGAAACTAAAGATGATTAAAAAGATGGCAAAGACTATTTAAAAAGACGGCAAAGGATTTCGGCCTAGAAGTGGGATCTCCAGGATGACAACAGGCATTGATGGACATTGGGGAACGCAACCGGGAAAGGGGGGAGGGAAATTTGGAATCCAAAGGGTGTTAAATTATACTTTTTTTCCCCTATCTTTTTAAAATTTTAATCTGTTCTGCATATTAAAGTGGGGAACTCGTGGAAGGGAGCAAGGTCGATTTTAGGGGAGGGAAAAATATTCTTAATATTGGGTTAATTGTAATAAGTTTAAAACTTGGGGTAAGAACTTGTTGAATTTAATTGAAAGAATTGGAATACAAAAGGGGGTGGGGGGGGAAGTCCTGGAAAAATGTTAATGAAAATAAGATTTTTCTATTTCTGTTATATTTGAAAATGCTTAATAAATATTATTTAAAAAAAAAAAAGAACTTTGCTTCAGGATGAGAACAGAAATCGTGCAGCGGTAGTGCGGCAGCAGCGGGAGGCCCAATTAGCTAAAGTGCTGCTTCAGGTTAAGAACAGTTTTGGGTTAAGAATGGACCTCTGGAACGAATTAAGTACTTAACCTGAGGTACCACTGTATGTAGCATTTTCATGTGTATTGTTTACTGTAGATATCTATTTCTCCCATTTAGGCTTCTTAAGTTGGCCAAAATAGCAATTGGAAGCTTGCATGAAATTGAGGATGCAGAGGTGATACCAGTAACAGTTGGTGAGGTGGGGCAGCGTTGCTCACCAGGCTTCCCAACCCTGAGTGTCACTCCCAGTTACCAGGAGAGGGAAGGATGCAGCGGCAGGGAGCTTGGTGCAGTGTGAGCATAGTGGCAGGTACATCAGATTGGTTCTGCCACTGCACTTGGCACTGCTCTTGCACCTAAGCTCCTCACTTTCTCCCCTTCTTGCTGTCGGTAACGGGCAGGGATGTTTGATGTTGGGAAGACAGGTGAGCGGTGCTGCTTCTCCTGCAAGGAGAAAACTAGCCCAGCAGGGAGATTACTGGCACAGAACATTTCTCCAGCATGTGTTCATTTTCTCCTTACAGGGAGTTTTTATATGCAGGCAAAGACAAAAGTGTTGTTTCCTACCATGAAGTGCTGGCTGCAGCCCATTCTTTCACCTCAGTGTTCTACCACCTCCTTTCACTACAGGTTTAGCTGACAACTATTAATATTTTCATACAGTGTCATGTCTGCACTTGGCATTTTACAAAGAATGAGCAGAAAGGTCCCTGACCAAAGGAGCTTAAAACAGTAGTTCTTGAAGGGTGTGGTACACCACACTGGTGTGATTGTGAGTGCCTCTCTGGTGTTTCTGCTTTGTCGCTTTTAATTTGATTAAACATTTGTATTTTATTGGCTGGGATTGTGATTCTGTTTTCTGTTCTCATTTATATCTGAGTATCTTGGTTGAGGAGGGGTGTGTGTGTGTGCGCGCGCGCGTGCGCGCGCAAATAAATCACTGTGTGAAGAAGCGGTGATCCTGAGAAATAAATAATAATGGGGAAGGGCATGTCCCCGTTACTTCTTAATGTCTGACTGTGTGGGTCTGACAGACTGAGAACACAACATCCGTAAGATCGTGGGAGAGCGGTTTCGCCGTCTTGCCTTTTCACCTGTTTTGCCCTTTCTCGCTCGCCGTCGTTGCATCCTTCACGTGGGAGACGGGCTTGTTCGGGCAGGTGACATTACCAAGATGGCGGCACCCTCAGCTGCGAGCGCCGTGGACGTTCAGACTCGATTCGGCCACTCGGTGAAGGGACTGTTGACCGAGAAGGTGACCAGCTGCGGCACGGATGTCATCGCCCTCACCAAACAGGTGCTGAAGGGTTCTCGGAGCGCCGAGGTGAGAGAGACTACGAGGCCCAGAAAGCACTGCGCTGCGGCAAAACTCTAGACCGGCAGCTGGGGGCGCAATGCATGGTGGGATTTGTATTCTCTGTGGGATGCCGGCTGTTTTGGAACTGCTCCAGCTTCCTATCGCTGTAAGGGGGGTGTAGTGCCCTAGGCATGGGGGGAGGGGGGTTGGACAGCAGCTGAGTAGTGCTTTCCATTGTACTCCTTGTTCTGGTTTTGAAAATGGGTATCGAAACGGGGGTTTAAAATCAAAAGTTCTCAGCACACTTTTAAAAAGCCGTAGTAGTTCTCTCCCACTAGCTGCAATCATAAAATACTGTGCTCCGCACTGTTGACAAATGATTGGCAATATGAATCTTGGTCTGCCTTTCTGCAGAGAAGCCTGCAGGATTGGGCCAGCATCATCTTCTCACAGTATCTTGCCAGATGCCTGTGGGAAGTCCCCAAGCTAGACATGAGAACAACAGCCTTCTGGCCACCTGTGACAGTCTCCAAGTTGAGAAAGGGGTGGGGGTAGGGATTTGATACAAGTTGCTTGCATTTATTAAAGAACATAAGTGATGATGCTTTTGAAAAGGACAAAAAGCCCTGTTGTTTTTGCCTGGGAGGGAGGATTTTGACTTTTTAACAGACAAAATTTGTAAAATTTATTCCCTATTTTGAGGCATTACATTCAAGTGACTGAACACATCTGCAAGATATGTCGGCCTTAAAAGCAACAAGTTGTCAAATAAAGAAGCATATGGGGTGGGTGGGTTTGGAAGTACTTTTTATTTATTTTTTCGCTCCCATACAAAAAACCTTAAAAATTCTTCCGCTCATGAGAATAAGGTATTATAGAAGTTAGCCGCTCCCTGCAAGGCCCCTTCCACTTGGCCTAGTGGACGAGGCCCAGATTCACCAGCCCTACTGAAGAGGCTCCTCATGAGGCCAGAGGAACATTGCCTGGCTGTTGTTTTATTGATTTAATATGCTGTAAACTGCTTTGAGATTTTTATTAAAAATATAAAGCTAAATAAATAAATACCCTTCCAGAGAACTCCTGGCAGAATGCAAGGAGGCAGGTGCAGCACTCAGAGCAAATCTGTTGCCCCTCTCAAAGTGCCACTTGAGGCAACAGCCTCACAGGGGCTCATGGGGGGGGGGGGGCTACATGGCATTACCTATTTTCTGGGACTCCCTGGGTTAAAACTCTGGGAGATGATTTATAGCAAGGTAAAGAGAATATTTAAGGAGGCTCTACCCAAAAGACCAGAAGCTTTTCTTTTAGGGATAACTGGGACAGAAGTACCAAAAACACCCAAAAGAATTTATTCTTCTCTGTGAGCAAGAATACTATATGCACAAAAAAATGGTGAGATGAGGCAGTACCTACTAAAGAGGATTGGCAGTTGAAACTGATGGAATATGCTGAATTAGCAAATTTAACTAGTAAAATTACAGAGCAAGATGAGACTTTTTTCAAGGAGGATTGGAAATGTTTGTAGATTAAATTTTTTTTTTATTGTAAACATGTTAAAACGCAAGCAGGATTTGAGTAAGAACAGCAGAAAATGTATACTGAGAATACGGTGGAGGAGAGAAGGCATAGAATAATTATAATATGCAGCAGTACTAGGAAATTTGAGGAAACCATGGAAGGGTAGAGGGGAAGTCAGACACTAACGGAATGCTAATTGGAAAATGCTGTACAATTTGTTTTATTTTCTTTTGGAAAACATATAAATAAGAATTAGTCAGTTTATTGTGTTTTAGCAGACAGCCATTATACACATGAAAATGATAACAAAAATATTAATAATAGAGATTTACATTTCTGCTCCTTAACCTTTAAAGGATAAATCATTTCCTGTAACCCATTTAAGTTTAATAGCATGGATTTGTAGAGCCTTAGCAAGAAATTCAGATATTCTGAAAGGATATATACTTCTCTACAAGAGACAGCAAAAAACAAGTCTTTGCTAGGGGTGACCTTCCCTTCTATGTTCTTAGCAATGGGTAAATAGTTGTTTCTAAAGGGCATTCAAGGGGCACATGAGTTCTGTCTTCTATTGGCACAGAGTTGCAACCACAAACTTTGTCCTTCTTAGGAATTCCTTTGTGCCATCTTATCAGTCCTCTAGTAGAAGGACATTTAAACTTGCCTGTGTAAAGGCTACCCTCATTTTAATGTTTGGTAGGTCTACCAGATATCTTAGAAGGGATAAGTTCAATAGAATAAAGGAAGCATACAAATTATTCAATTGTCAAGTCTTGATTTCAGCTGCTCATGATTGCATCTCAATGTCCCCAAGCCTTTGGAGCAGAGGTCAGCAAACTTTTTCAGCGGGGGTCTGGTTCACTGTCCTTCAGACCTTGTCAGGGGCCAGACTATGTTTTGAAGAAGAAAAAATGAACAAATTCCTATGCCCCACAAATAACCCAGAGATTCTTTTTAAATAAAAGCACACATTCTACTCATGTAAAAACATGCTGATTCCTGGACCGTCCGCGGTCCGGATTTAGAAGGTGATTGGGCCAGATCTGGCCCCCGGGCCTTAGTTTGCTTACCCGTGCTTTCGAGTATTAATTCTTTAGCTTACTTGAAACCTTGTGTCAAAATAAAAGAGAATTCCAAATTCATGGCAGCCGACTGCATGTTTCCATGAGTCCCAAATAATATTTTTTTTAACCCTCTGTTTGTTAAGCCTGCAATAATTCTTACATTTAGATTGCTTAAATGCTACTGGAATAGTAAGCTATGCGCAGAATTGCCACCTTTGAGGACCAGTGGAATGCTACATCACTGGCACCTAAGAACAGGAAACTTGTGTATCTTACTGTGGCTTCCATGTCTTTCAGTTCTTAGGACAAGCTGCCAGAAACATGGTGATGCAAGAGGATGCCATTCTGCACTCAGAAGATGTAAGAAATACTTGAGCTACAAAAGTGAGGACTTTGTCAGATAACTAGGTTCTTCTCTGTGAACTGCAAGACATGGGAAAAAGAGGAGGTGACTCATAAAGTGCAGGGTTAGGAATTGAAAGGTGTTTGTTTCTCCACCATTCCTAACATGATCTGGACTTCACCTCAGAAGCACTATAGGCTACCTGCCTTTATCATTTTCAAATAGTCTACATTAGTGTTTATGTGTTTATCAGAATAGCCTTGACATTAGTATTAATGGTTAGATTTAAAGAGAATTAAACAGTCATTGGCTTATTGTTATCTATACCAAGAACGTTACCAGCTTTGAGCTAGACAATAAATAAATAAATCATTCATCTCTAGTTGTTCATCTCTGAAATATGGGAGTGTGGACATTGCTACATACGGTTGGCTTATATATCTGTGCATCGCCGCCCCAATAATTCCAGTCTTGTGCCTTCATGATTTATGTTGGAGTTTCAGGAAATAAGTGTATGTGTGGGGGGGAGGGGGGCTCATTTAATTTCACTGCATACAGGTGGTGTAGTGACAATAAAGGTTTATTATTTATTTTATTAATTCTTGAGCAGTATTGGCAGTCTACAGACTTCTAAGTGAGTCAGTCTATGTGGCAAGGGAGCTTGCTCAGCTTCTGTGGCTAAGAGGGGAACTCTGCTTCCTATGAAACTCAACCAAAACTAGAAAATGTGATTGCATTTTCCCATAATTTATACAGTTGCTGGTGATGAACTTTAGGCCATGGCTGGTGGCAGCTGGTGTGGTTGGTTACAGATGGCATGTGAGCTGTATGTTGTCCAGCCCAAGCCTGGTAGATTTTTATTTTTTATTTTAATCAAGCTTGCCAATTAGGAATCTTGCTTGTTGCTCTCAGGATTAGAATTCCAAAATTACTGAATTGAATCTGAAATCCAGTATTAAATAAAATTAGAAGGGAAGCTTCCAAATGAGTTCTAGGAGGGTGTGTCATGATCAGAACTGAAAAATTTGGGAGAATGTATGAAGTGGCTAGGTATAGAGCTGGAAAAATAAAATTGTTAAATAAAGTTAATTTCAAAAGCTTTCAGATCATTCAGAACAACAGATACTCAAGGCTAGGAGAGTGTAACGTAAAATACCATGAGTAATGATTGAGAATCATAGTGAGGGGAAATCTACCGTATTTAATATTTTCTCCTTTGCAGAGTTTAAGGAAAATGGCCATTATAACTACTCATCTGCAGTACCAGTAAGTATATGCATTGTGTACTCTTTATTTGATTGAAATAGAAATCTCTATTAAAATCTCATCCCCTCTAATGTTTCCAGTGTCCAGGCTGTGATGTAACCAAAACTTCACTTACCAAACACAAAAGTGACATTTCAGCAAGCTTGGGGGAACTCCATGATTTGCAGAAGTAGAAAAACATTTTTTGGGGGGGGACCCTAAGGAGGAAATCTTCCCAAACATGCTTATTGTCCAATGAATGCTGTCTGACTGTTGGGGATTGTAGAATGGAACAAAAAATGCTGGAATCTTGAACAGCTACACTCCACACTGCATTATTTTGTTACTCTTGTCCTCTACTACCAGCATTCCAATATAGCTTCTGTTATTAACTACTAAGATAAAATAGCTAAATTGACTCTTAGGTTGTTTTACCTTACACATCTCTGAGACGCATCTAATGGCCATCATAAAAGGAATCTTCAGAAGTAGGATTTATCTTTTTGCAGCTTTACTTCACAAGCTTCTTTGCAACACTGGTAGCAATTTCAGGATGTCAGTTCAGTTCTATATATATCATGGAAGTGAAGTCAATCTGATACTCGACTCGTTCATTTATTTAGCTTCCTGAAATCAGGCTGCCTTGCATCAGTTCAGAATTCAGTTCAACCTGTTTGTGTTCTTAAGCACCTTGCAGCCAGTTTCCTTATAATTTATTTTATATTGACATCTTTTTTTTTCTAGGCAAGAAGCTATTCAGAAAAAGTAAGTTTGCTCTGCTTTATTTGAGTGGCTTTTACACTCCCCCTTGTTGCTACTTTTGCCTTTTGTTCTGTTCATGTTATTTTGAATGTAAACCAAATAGGTTAGGACTATATCACCTCTGTACAAAACTGTACAAAGGTGGCACACTGCTGGTGCCAAATAAATGTTAAATAATAGTGATATTGCTTGATTTTTAAAGTGTAACATAGTAAAAACAGGTAAAATGTGTGAAGAAATAAATACATACATAAATAATCAACCAGAGCCTTTAATTTATGAACTGCTTCTTATGAACATAGCTGTCAACTAACAAATTTGAAAATAAGGGACCAGCAGCCTTGAAAATAAGGGACCAGCAGCCAAAATAAGGGACCTGCAGCCTTACCTGTTCCAGACACTCCAGTCTTCCTGTCCTCCTGCAGTCTGGTCAAACTCATGCTGGTAGCACCGAGAACACTGTCCAACCAACTTTGTAACCAGAGGTTCAACTGACTAGAATCTGAATCACATGCACCACAAGGCCTATGCAGCCTCAACTTAAGATGGCTCCCCGGCTGGCTTTGCACTGCAAAGTTTGCAGCAGCACGTGCAACAAAATGGCGTCCAGCATTCAAAAACCTCCTCAGCTTGCATTAACTAGCCACACACAAGGCATGCAAGCTCCACCCCCCAGTCGTTCTTAGACTTCTTATTGGGTGAGCAACGCAGCCAAGCAACACAGTTGGAGCCTCCCTCCTCCCTGGCCAGCAGGGCAGGAGGGAGAGGAGCTGCTTCCTTTGAAATTTAAGGGACATCATTTAAGGGACATTTAAGGGACATCCATCAAAAAGGTACAGCAGCGGGACATGGCCCTGGAATAAGGGACTGTCCCTTCAAATAAGGAACACTTGACAGCTATGCTTATGAAGCATCTTGAAGCAGTTTACAATATAATAAAAGCATATATAAAACTGTTTGATATATAAAAATGGTTTTAAAAAGGTGAGTGGACCAAGAAGGCTATACTCTTTACTGTTTTGGCTTTTTCCACCATGGTTTTTGTTTCCTTCTCTACGGACCTCCATTTGTGAGAGTAAGGCTTACTACTGGTGAGCAGTCCCTGTTTAACACATTGGGACTTATTTCCAAGTGAACACCCACAGGATTGCACTTCAAAGGTTCTTCTCCTAGGTGACATCCTGATCGCTCAAGCTCAGATTCATTCTGCCAATGAGCCTCATGCTTATGGCTTTCGTTTAAATTGTCCCCATTTACACCTCACTTCTTCCTTGCCCCCATTTCTCAGTCAGAAAGATGTGCAGTCCAATCCTAGCCATGTTTAGTTCACTCCAAGATAAGTATCTAGAATGTTGGATCTTTAGCTACTTGGTTGTTGATGCAATTGAATTAAGTCCTGGGTGTAAAGTGGTTTTGTTAGGTAAAAACAAACATTATTTCTATTCTTTTAAGCTGCTGCAAAACCTTTTGGGTCAGTCAGTGGGGTATTAAATGTTAACCTTTAAAATGGAAGCATCTGTTCCCTTCTTGTTGACTTAGGGTGTCCTCTTCTTTCAATCTCTAAAGGATATTTTGGGAGGGGCGATTAGTGGACTAAATCAGCAGATCCCTCCCCATTTTATCCTGACAACCCTGGTCCATCTTTACATTGCAGAAGCAGCCCAGACTGGCCCATTTACAGTCAATATTTAATATATCCTAATATCCTTGAATGTCTATTGAAGTCTTCCTTCTCATCTTCAGTGTTGAACAGTCTTCAAATTTGCACGACCAACTGACTCACCTTCTGAAATGAAGAGAGACTGTTGCACGGTGTTAAAGAGCTGATAGAAACCACTGAGAAAATACATGTCTGAGGACTTATGGAGACCCTTCCTCTATTCCTTCTTCACCAAATGCACTATGGGACTGATCTCATCCCCAAATAATCTGCCAGTTTGTAATGATGCAAAGTGTACATTGCACAGTGTACAAGATTCTGACCTGCAAATGGAGGAAACTCTTGGATTTTTTCCATCGCCAATGTTGCAGTTATACTATTTTAATGTATCTAATTGCAGACTGCAATCCGACGTGTGCATATTTTTAATGGATTAATTTTTCCAAGGATTTACACTTCTGGAGATCACAAATGAAATATATCTTGTTTTGTTTTAGAGTGCTTTAAAGGATGAAACTCTTCTCTGTTCAGAGCTCAGTCAGATTAATCAGTAGGCTGAAATTTTTCATGTTTCAGGGCTGAGGAATACAGTCTCATGGTAGTTGGATGAGCACTAGAAAGCTGTTTGAAAAAGCTGCATGCAGGTGGTTCCCTGTGTATGGTTATTGTATGTAGGTTCAACCATCACTTTGTACTGGCATTTTGCATCCCTGAGTATGAAAATCTATCTAGTTTTACTACCTAAGTAATTAAAGAAAGAGTTAGAGGACTGGAATTTTTCCCCTCCCAACTTGGTCTTTGTTTAGTGGGAGCTGAGTGTGCAGAGATGAAATTTGACAGCTTGTTTAGATTTTCTTTAAAAGACTAAGTTCAGCCAATTTGCAAATCAATCAATCTATATACATCAATATGTATAGCTGCCAATGGTTTCTAATTTAAGCTGCAATCCTGTGCACATTTATCTGGGAATAGTCCCCACTGAACACATGGAACTTAACTTTTGTATTAATATGCATGGGATTATACTTTAAATTTATTTTCCCTTATTTCTTAATGTAGTTTAGCTACATGAGTGTGAGCTGTTCTGAAACTACTTGAGTGTGTATATTTCCTTTGCAGAAAGTGTTTGAAAGGGGTCCCTTCAGTCTGTACATCTGCTGTCAGTTTTGGCCTTGGGCTACATTCCTAAGCACTCACTGCTATTACGGCTCTTGATTAAGCAGCCTTGGCTTCATTATGTAATATCCTACTGAACCAGTAATCTATTCAGATATACAGCTGCAGATGTACATGCAATATCTTATTTATACAGTGCTGTGGCTTGAACCAATTTAAAGCCCATGGGAAACAGAACTGATCTAAAATATGTATTTAAAATATATTTGCATTTCCTTTTTGTTTGTATTTTGTTCAGAGAACGGGACTCATGCTTCATTGACAAATTGCAAAAAACTGAAGGAGCCAAGTATTTTGTACACAAAATCAGGCAATATATGTTACGATTGCTGTACCTCTTGCTCTTTTTGAACAAGAATCAGTTAAATACATATCTGTGGATAAGAGTGATGCAGTCACTGTATGAGTGCTGTTACTTATTTAGCCAAAATGATGTCACCCACTCACAAGAAGGAAATATCAGCAGGCTTGGGTTTGCAAAATACAACAATTCTTTATATGAAAAACCCTAATGGGGGAATCCTTCCCAAACGAGAGCCAGTGTGGTGTAGTGGTTAAGAGCGGTAGTCTCGTACTCTGGGGAACCGGGTTCGCGTCTCCGCTCCTCCACATGCAGGTGCTGGGTGACCTTGGGCCAGTCACACTTCTCTGAAGTCTCTCAGCTCCACTCACCTCACAGTGTGTTTGTTGTGGGGGAGGAAGGGAAAGGAGAATGTTAGCCGCTTTGAGACTCCTGAAGGGGAGTGAAAGGCGGGATATCAAATCCAAACTCTTCAAACAACCCAGTGAGGACTGAGCATGCTCAGTGGCTATGGAATGCTGGGATGGACAATGGAAAATGGTGTGAGAAGAGATTGAGTGGCTGGCTGCCATGAAAAGTGAGCAGGAACACTCCACATTACAACAGTTCATTGCAAGTCCCATTTACACTGTTCCAAAGCTGACTATTCCATTCTTACACAAAAATGAAAATGTTAAAAGTGTGTGTGGGGGGGGAGAGAGAACTGTTTCAGAATTATTGTGATTGTTGTAAGATATATGTATGTATTTAGAAAAATATTTATATACTGCTAAATCATAAAAAATCAAAGCAGTTGACATGTAAACATTTAAAATCAAGCCACCAGCTAACTATTGCATCTGGTAAGTATAATCAGTTTGGGAAGGAACCAAGTTCCTGCATATCAATGGATGGTTTAAAATATAGTCAAATCTCGGTTGCTGAATATCTCGGCTGCCAAACGTTTCAGGAGCCGAACACCTACAACCTGGAAGTGACTGCTTCTGTTTTCGAATGTGCCTTAGAAGCCAAACGCATTTCTCATTTTTTCCCAATTAGATTTGCCCAGCCGCCCTTTGATCCTCGGTTTTTTAATGTTTCGGAAGTCAAACGGACTTCCAGAATGGATTACGTTTGAAAACCGAGGTTCCACTGTATACTCTTTCTTTATTTACTCTGCAAGAGAGCATGTGCAGGAATATTTTTTCCAATGGCTCTCTTGACCGCTCTAGTTATCTCCCGCTTGGACTACTGCAATGCGCTCTACGTGGGGCTACCTTTGAAGGTGACTCGGAAACTACAACTAATCCAGAATGCGGCAGCTAGACTGGTGACTGGGGGCGGCCACCGAGACCACATAACACCTACATAATTGAAAGACCTACATTGGCTCCCAGTACGTTTCTGAGCACAATTCAAAGTGCTGGTGTTGACCTTTAAAGCCCTAAACGGCCTCGGCCCAGTATACCTGAAGGAGCATCTCCACCCCCATCGTTCTGCCCGGATGCTGAGGTCCAGCGCCGAGGGCTTTCTGGCGGTTCCCTCATTGCAAGAAGCAAAGCTACAGGGAACCAGACATGTCAAAGCGATAAACTACCGGACATTCAGAAGACAGCCCTGTTCAGGGAAGTTTTTAATGTGTGATATTTTAGTGTATTTTTGGTTTCTATGGAAGCCGCCCAGAGTGGCTGGGGAAACCCAGCCAGATGGGTGGGGTACAAATAATAAATTATTATTATTATTATTATTATTATTATTATTATTATTAATAATAGTGTGTGGTTTGTAGGCAAGGATGAAAATCAGTGGGTCGAGGGTCTGTACAGTTGGCCTTAAACAGAAGACCAGCAAGGAAGTTAGGCTATGTAAGTTAGGTTATGTAAGCTGAGCGTTAGAAACTGCCCTACTCCCAAATTTAATGTGAATTGTCTTGTATTTCCAGAGGAGTAGCCGTGGTAGTTTTATGCAGCAAAGGCAACAAAAAGCCTCGGGATGCCTCGCTATCTGCAACTCAGAGTAACACTTAATGATGTGATGGAATGAGGCTCTCAAAAGCTTATCCTGTAATAATTTTTTTAGTCTGTAACTTTGATACAGTATTTGATATAGGCAAACTATTGGCCCTCATAATCTAAGCCGGCTTCCTTTTTCAAGACTGGTAGCCATGATGACTACAATGCAACAGCTACAGAAGCAGCATGCCCATGAATACCAGCTGCTGTAAGGAAGGCACCTTCCAGGAGTGGCATCAGCTCTAAGGTGTCAGGCGGGGGAAGATGCTGGGGATTGAATTTGGCACCTCCTGCATACATGGCAGATGTTCTGCTTGGAAGCTTCTCGGGGACATCTCCTTAGCTGCTGTGGGAAACAGGACGCTGGACCAGACGGACTCTGGGTCTGATCCAGGGCCAGATTTAGGTTTGATGAGGCCCTAAGATACTGAAGGTATGTCCAGCTGTCCTTTGTCAACAACAAATTGTTGCTGTTTTTTTGTGTGTGTTGAATATATGCTATAGGGTTATTTATGGACCTAATAGGTATCTAAGGGACGCGGGTGGCACTGTGGGTAAAACCTGGTCGGCAGTTCGAATCCCTGCGGGGGGGGGGGTGAGCTCCCATCTTTCGGTCCCAGCTCCTGCCCACCTAGCAGTTCGAAAGCACCCCTAAGTGCAAGTAGATAAATAGGTACCGCTTTATAGCGGGAAGGTAAATGGCGTTTCCGTGTGCTGTGCTGGTGCTGGCTCGCCAGAGCAGCTTCGTCAAGCTAGCCACGTGACCCGGAAGTGTCTCCGGACAGCGCTGGCCCCTGGCCTCTTAAGTGAGATGGGCGCACAACCCCAGAGTCTGTCAAGACTGGCCCGTACGGGCAAGGGTACCTTTACCTTTTAATAGGTATCTAAAGCCATTTGCACATAACAAATAGGAGCCTACACAACACAAAACACTGTTGCTGTATGTAGGTTTTATTTTATTTATTATCTTATATATTGGAAATGTACATCCAATTTTTTTTTCTCCTTTAAATTTTTTCGGGGCTCCCAAGAGAGTGGGGGCCTAAGTTATAGCTTGTTTAGTTTATACGTAAATCCTGCACTGGGGGGGGGGTGTTTCCTAAATTTCCCAGATTCGTAAGTGGCGCGAAAACACAACGGGGCCACAGACTGCGAAGCAGAGCCTTCCGAGCCTCTAATTCCAGCGAGGGCTTCTCCCGCGGTCTCTTTTTCTCTTAGGAAGCCACGAGACGCCCCTCTGTACGGAGGAATAGCCGCGAGGCGCCGCCTCTTGGCCCTGCGGCCTCTGTAGAAACAAGCCACATCTACTTCCTGTAACACAATCCAATCGCTCCTCCTCCAATCGTGGCCAAAGGAGCTCTGGCTGATCCTTGTTGCTCCGGGGCTTCGCTGTGGGATTCAGAGCTAGAGGCGTCGCTCTAAGTAAGCTTTGCTGCTGCTTTCTTCTCACGGGGCAGCCTGGGGGCTCATGAGTCAGCGAGGAGGAGACCCGCCTAGAGTCCGTCTTTGGGCTTGAGTTCCCCCTTGGAGAAGGGCTACATTTGGCTCTGGTAATCCGCTGCAAAGCGGCGTGTTACGTCTGCAGCTCCCCCAATAACCCGGGTGAAGTGTGTTTACACGGTGTGCTGACCTTTTCCTTTTCTTAACAGTGGCTGCGGAGCGGATATATACAGAGGTCCAGGTGAGATAGTTTGATGCTGAGATCTTGACGTATCCTTCCTTCACCGGGATCACAATGATCTGTTCCACATTAATGCACATTATATACACTTAATCTTGGCCTTAGGATTTAACACTTATATACACTTAAGTCTTGCCCACTCAGAACGAAGCCTTTCCGTGTCTAATTTTCCTCATTCCTCACCTCTGATCCATGGCTGCTTATCTCAGCGTTGTCGTCATATATTCTCATTTATCCAGCCTGGCGACTATGTCCAGTATTACTCAATCAGCCAATCACCTTTTTTCCAACCCCTCATGAAAACAGTGTTTAAAACAGTACAAATTACTATTGAAATGGATTTTGGGTCAAATTTCCTAGATTTTAACACTCTGATTAAATAAGCCCATTCCAAATTATCAAAGGCTTAAAGAGTCTCTAAAGACAGAACAGCCCAATGTACTTTAGATTATTTGGAAATAATAAATTAAATTTAACGATTTTCTACTAAAAACAGTCAATCATGAATAGAAACGTTTGTAGAGTCTGCTTAGATTATATCAAGGGGGAGGCTGTTCATATATCCTGGAGCCATCTCAGAAGACGCCTTATCTTTTGTGCCAGTTGACATATGGGGGGGGGGGCTCTTGGTATGGTGTTGATGAGGGTCCACCCCAAATAGGACATTACACCACTCTGACTGTGGTGGACATTCTTCCTCTGTTGCTACAACTGTTTTGATGCAGGCAGCATTCCCTGCCATCCACCAGGCCCTGGTCCTACTTCAGTGGCAGATGGGCAAAAGTGCTTTTAAATGGAAGCTAAAATTGGCTCCCATCCAAGGTGGCTACCTACCCTCTTTGTCATTGTTTAGTCATCATAGTCGTGTCCAACTCTCCATGACCCCATGAATCAGAGCATGCCTTGGAAATTTCTTCTCAAAACTTCTCCTTAATGTCCATGGAGTTTTCATGGCAAAAATACTGGAGTGGGTTGCCAGTTCCTTCTCCAGGTAGATCACATTTAGTCTAAACTCTTGGCTATGACCTGTCTGTCTTGGGTGGCCCTGCATGGCATAGCTCATAGCTTCTTGAAGTTATTCAAGCCCCTTTGCCACGGCAAGGCAGTGATTCATGAAGGTGACCTACCCTCTTAAATTACCCCAAATGCCATGCCCTGATACATAGATCTGTCAAATCAATAGATTTGGTGCCGCCCACCATGGGAAAGCACTTAGGATCCCAGCAGGGAAAGTAGTGGCCTGGCTGGGTTGGGCCAGACTGCTGGGGGACCCTGCCAAGCCCATTGGGCCTTCAGCCAGTGCCTATCTTGGTCAACTGCTGGTGCCAGACATACCTGCCTTCATCACATGTGTTTCAACCATTCTTTATAAGCTACAAACGTGTTGTATATACCGGTAATTTCTGTTTCCTTTTTTAGGATTACTATGGCAAAGAGTTGAAGAAAAAAGAAGACCTAAAAACCAATGCCTGTTGTACTGTAGCAAGGCCTTTGCCCACATTCGCCAGAGAAGCCCTACAATGTGTGCATGAGGAGGTTTCGGCAAAGTACAGTATTGTTTTATTGAGTGAACTTTGATCTCATGAGTTACTGCCTATTGCATTATGGAAAGTGGGGAGGAGATCTAATTTCCCCCTCATCCTTATTTAACCTTTTCCCTCTAAGCCATATCAAGTATAAAATCAAACCAAAAGATTAGGGCAGCTCATTTAACTGGCAGATTAAGCAAGTAAAGCTTTTAGTTGATTAATCAGTGAGGGTGAATTTTGATCAGTTAGTGTAAAAGGTAGGCTGAATCTAAACAAAATAATAATAAAATGAGAATAATATGTGTGATTAGGGAAGAACTTGTAGATCTTGAGGTGCAATCACATACATGGTTGCTCAGAAGTAAATTCTGCTATATTCAGTGCAATTTACTCCCTAGTAAGTGTGTTTAGGGTTGCAGCCTGTACTTATTTATGTAGGAGTAAGCCTCATTGAACTTGATAATGCTTGTTTCTGAGCAGACCTGCCTGGGATTGTGCTGTTAAATTGCAAGGGTCATAGGCCAACTATTGTTTTTCTATGTCCTTCATTGTATTTGTTTTAATTTGTCTGAATATGTAATATTGTGGTGACTAACCCATGCAGTGATTTAAAAACCAAACTATTCAGCAGTGGCAGACGTGTTAAAAAACAACAGGTGCCAACACAACAGTTGTATTTATCTAATGAAGTGCTACTTGGTGAGGATTGGCTCATCTCGCTGCTGATCTGAACCACCCATTTGTCTCCATCAGAATGTGTTTCACTTTCGCATTGCTTTATCCTTTGTTCCTTTAGGTACTATGGTTGTGGCCTGGTGATCCCAGAATGCCTAGAAGACTGCCGGATTTTGGATTTGGGCTGTGGGAGTGGAAGAGACTGTTATATGCTCAGTAAGATGGTTGGGGAGAATGGACATGTGACCGGGGTAGACATGACTGAATCCCAGGTAAGAGGTTGTTCTTTGTGTGCTGATTCAAGACTGTCATGTTTACCTTCAGATTGCTAAATGGAGGGCATAACTGTTGAGACTCCTTGGCATTCAGCTTCCTTCATGACCTACCTTTTTCACACAAGCTCCCATTCTGGCATCTCACCCATGTGCAGCCTCCTTGTTTGCAGTCCTTAACCTAGGTGGTCACCAGCCTTTTTGCAAACTAGGAAAACTCTCTTAGGCACCACACACACACTACACTTAAGCAAGACAAATACAACCTCTCAAACCTAATTTCAGTGGGGTGGGGAGACCCTTTGGGTGCTAGGGAGGTCTCTGTGGGCACCCAGGAAGGATGCTGGGAAATACTTGTACTACTATATGTAATTTAGAACATGTACAGCAAGTCCAACTGGAATGAAATCATGCATAGACTGATATCACATCTGGGGATGGCAGGAGGATGAAGAGCAAGCTGGTATTCTGGCATAAGGAGAGTAGGTGGGATGGGTTTAATGGCAGAAAATATAAGCAAAGGTATATTAAAGCTTCTCTGTGTGTGGTTAGCACTGCTTTATCATGCACCATATACTTCTGTACTGAATTTCTATCTTTTACATCCTTGCTTTCCTTCCATCAGGTGGAAGTGGCGAAGAAGCATATTGATTATCATATGAACAAATTTGGCTACCGGAAGCCCAATGTAAACTTTATCCAGGGCTACATGGAGAAACTGGGTGAAGCAGGCTTGAAGGACGAAAGCTATAACCTTGTAATGTAGGTCCTTTTTCTAGCCCCTTCCTCTGCAAGCAGATAGGCTGGAAACTGGGGGTTATATTTGAGTTTCTGGATTTAGCACTGCATGCCATATTCCACACCGTGCTGCGGTTGAGGCTTTGTGGATATCAGCAGCACCTACGTGAAGTGTGTTTGTTCCGTATGTTGCCATCATTTCAGATGTAGTCTGGAAATATTTCTGTTCACTGAGGCATTTAGAACTTGAAGGGAAGGAGTGTGTGCAGCAGCTTGGAAATGGCTGTTTATATACACAAACTTGGTTTTAGTTGTTTTAACAGTTTTGCAACCTTTTTAATAACGACGTGTCATTTATGATGATTCACAGTTGCTCTGGGTTCCTTCAGGTGAAAGGGCAGGAGAACAAAGAAATCAAATAAATAAGTTGGCTTTATCTCTTGTTTAGCTCCAACTGCGTGGTCAATCTGTCCCCTGATAAAAGAGCTGTCCTGCATGAAGCTTATCGAGTGTTAAAGGTAAACACTGGGCTGGTTGCATAAGGCATGTTACGGCAAACTAAGGCCAACAGGGAGGACTCTGAATGAAAAGGAGAATTTTCTTCTGCACGTAGGTCTGCCCAGGTGTACACTAAAGAATAGGGGGAAAGTGTAATTGGAGTTGAGTGTTCAAACTCATGGAATAGGAGAACCTTTGCAGATCAGCATCTGGAAATAAATCCCTGGAAAATCAAAGACTTTAGAGGAAAAAGATATGTCAGGTCTGCATTTGGGTTGTTTCTCCTCAATGTTTTTGAGTTTCCAGCTATTGCTGGGCCCTGTTTATACAAACAAAGGGAGGAGGAGGATTGAATTTACCTAGTAGGAATGGGTTGCCTCCCCAAGATTAGTTTACGTGGTTGAATTGCTTTCCCTTTGAAGACACAACACATCCATAGCAAGCAACCAAACTGGCAGCAAACAGTGGCTCTCTTTTGCCTATCAGACCATGGAAACAGTAATTATTTGTTTCCTTGTTGTTACCTGCTCTTTCAGGCAGGTGGGGAGATGTATTTCAGTGATGTCTATGCCAACCGTGACCTGCCACAGGAAACCAGGAACCATAAAGTCTTGTGGGGTGAGTGAATTCTTCTCTTCTTCCCACACCCAGTTGAAAAACAGTAGCCAGCATTGCATCTTCCTGTCAGATATACCATTTTAAGATTGCTTCAAATATGTAACCCATTTTTCTCCCATAGGCCAATGTCTTTCATTGGGCCTTAGGAGTAGCAGAAATGATCAGAGCTCATTAACACATTCCAGCTGGGCAGAAGCACTCCATGAGGGTGCAAAGCATGGCTGCGGGTGGGATACAGTCTCATGAGAATCCCAAGGGCCTGATAGAGAAGGATGCAGGGCCATGTTCAGTTCCCAAACCTGAAGTACTCCAGCCCAGCTCTAACCTACGGGATCTGGGTGCCCCCAGCATAGAACCAATGATCAGTTTTATGGAAGAGATCTTTAGAGAAGCCTGCTGCCACATGTAAGGTTCTGTGGATTGGGGCAGCAATCCTACGCTGACACTAGAGAAGGGGTGGGAACCTTCAGTGTGGGGGCCAATCTTGGCCTGTGAGATTATTTCCCCCCAAACAACTCATCAGCTGATGGCCCTTGTGGTGTCAGCTGATGGCTGGGTGGATAGGGTTAAATCCTGCATTAATTAGCTGCATGTACCTGTTCCCATGCTATCTGGAAATGATCACTTTTGTCATCCTACCATCTGTAGGTGAGTGCCTAGGGGGAGCCCTGTGGTGGAAGGATCTGTACAAAATTGCTGAGGAAGTTGGATTCTTGCCACCTCGGTTGGTTGCTGCCTCTCGAATAACCCTTGCTAACAAGGAGCTGGAAAATGCCGTGGGTAAGAGTACTATTTTTCACCCTTAGTCAGCCTCCTCGGTCGACTTTCAGGGTCATTTCAGTCTAGATTGCCCCTCCTCCTTGCCCCCTTTCCCCCACTTCAAATAAAAGCTGTTGGGAGATCGGATTGTGGCTCTCCCGCTATGCATGTTGTTTGGCCCTAAGTCAAGGTTAATTAATTTCAGATGCTTGAGACTTAGGGGCACATCTTTAGAGGAGGGCGGAATCCAGTTGCATAAAACACAGCTAGTGTTGTAGTTGATGAGAGACCCTGAAAATTACCTACCTGGCTTTCCCTGCCCATGTGTCTGGTAGCCCACATCTGAGGTGGGAATTGTACTGTGACATTGCTCAGGAGTGACACAAGCCCCTCCACTTTGATTATAGGTGACTTCCAGTTTGTTTCTGCTACTTTTCGCCTCTTCAAGATCCCCAAGGATGGGTCAGCTCAGCGGTGTGAAGCGATTTACAAAGGAGGAATCCCTGGGCATGAGAAGGAACTAGAGCTTGACATTAACTACAAGTTCAAGGTACAAGCCTGATGAGGCATTGGGGTTGAAGTGAAAGAGGGCTGTAGCCAACAGAAGGTAAATATAATAAGCCCTTGCCTATACATACCCATCTGGCCTGTTTATTGTTTGTTAATTGTGATGTGTCTTGCATTCACCCTCTTCCCCTCCTTTCTCAGCAAGGAGAAGTGGTGGATGTGGATGAGGAGACAGCAGCTATTCTACAGAACTCAAGATTTTCTAGGAAATTCCTGATCCATCCAGTGGGGCAGAAGGTCTCATCCCCAGAAGGCTATATTCCTGGGAAGCAAAAGGTTGGTTAGACCCTATAGCAATACTAATAGAGCATTATTTTATCCTAAGTCATTTGTGGTTTTAAACACTAGCATGAGCACCTTAAATTAAGCACAGAAATGAACTGGCGACCAGTGCAACTGTTTTAAAGCACGGGTTGTATGAGCTCTAAGTGGAACCCTGAATAGTAATCTGGTGGGTGCATTTTGGGTCAATTGAAGTTTCTGAGTTGTCTTCAAGGGCAGCACGTTGCAATAATCCAATCTGGATTAATGCCTACTGAGCCTTATGCCAGACTAGTGATTTTTACTTTACAATGAAATTATAAAAGGAAATTTCTATTCTTAGGATTGTGATAAAACTACCAGACTCCTCATAAGCATGAGCTGCAGTTTATTTACATCTCTGCAGATTTCCAGAGTCTTTTTTCCCATGGAAGTGCGGACTGTCAGTGGGAGTTGCAGTTCGGCAGAAATGAGATGAACTGAAAGAGTGGTTTTCACACTTCAGTAACATCTACTGTTCTCAGACCTGCCCTTTCCCCCTGAGGTCTGCTGCAGGCTTCTTCAAATCTTGCTCCTGTAGATGAGCAAACTGTGATAGTACTAGGAAAAATGTGTTTGTCAAGCTTAATTCATTTTGGGGCTTAATCCAAGGTGCTTACACTAGCGTGGTGCAAAGAGAAAAATAAGTGAGGGCTCTTGTATGCCATTTCTGAGCTTCAAAAGCTCCATGTGACAATCGACACAAAATCCTGTCCCTCCGTTTGAGTTAGAGATTGAGGGTCAGTTTGGCAACCAGAAGTTTTAGCTGGCTAGCAGTGCCAGACAAAACTTGTAAATTCCTCTGCAGTAGTATCCAAACTTTTTTCAGTGAGGGCCAGATTTGATGAAGTGAAGGGCCGTGGGGGCCGACCAAAGTTGTTGAGTTTTTTTAGGATTTTACCCCAGGAAATAAACTGGGGCCAGATTAAACTGAACGGCGGGCCAGATTAGGCCCCCGAAACGGACTTTGGACGTGCCTATTCTATGGTCACATCCACACCATACATTTAAAGCACATGGCTTCCCCCAAATAATCTTGGGAACTTCAGTTTGTTAAGGGTGCTGGGAATAGTAGCTCTGTAAGGGAACTACAGTTCCTGGTATTCTTTGGGGGAAAGCCATGACTGTTAAAGTGGTATAAATATGCTTTAGATGTGTAGTGTGGATACGACCTGTGTGCATGTAAATTATGTTGAAATGTGCTTCGTCCAGATTGAATGGCTATGTTGATCCTCCCAGAATTAGATTTGGGGTCTCTGGCATCAACTGCAAATTGCTAAGTATCTCAGTAGGTGATTCCATTCCAGCAGAGTCTGTGAAGCCATTCCAGCCTTGAAATTAATGCATAGACCGTTCAGAAAAGATGGTGTGAACAAGCCCTGCATTAATCTGGAGTCACACCTGTGTAATTTGCACAGTGCATGTACACTGAGACTTAAAATGATTGCCTGCAGAAAGGGAGCCCTTTTGAGCAGTGCGGCACGTTGCAGCGGCAGATGAAAGGACGACTAGTGCTTTGGATTCCCCAGGGGCTTCTCTGTACATCCAGCATGCTTAACTGAATCTTGAGCCTTACCCCGTGGCCCTGACCCTATTTTGGAGCTGGTCTATCTATAAGAAGCCTATTCCCTCCTCCCAATTCATCTGATGAAGGCAAACAGCTGTGTGTCCTAGAAAGGATAACCTTTTGCTTATTGGCGTATGGAAGAGGGAGGATGAGGGCATGAGAGGCATTTCTTAGATAAGCAGCAAAGCCCAGGGGAGGTTTGCAGTCAGGTGCTTTAGGCTTAACTTCACTCCCAACAGAAACAACTAAGTTTGGTTTCTGTAATAAAGATTCTGTGTCATCACTGCAATGTAACCCAAGCTTATATATCACACCATAGAATTTCTAAGCCAGGATTGGATTAACCAGCAAGTCTAAAGCCAGTTCTTAGTTACTTTTCCCCAATATCCTGCCTCTCGCTGTAAGCACTGGAAAATGTATGCTTTTTTCAGTCCAAGGATTAAAATCCTGTTTTGGAAGAAACAATGCAAGGATAGACTCTGCTATGCTTAGGACAGGTTGCTCTCATGTGTGGATGAAAGGATTTCAGGTCAACAAAATACCAAGGTCAGGGGCAGCCTAAGCAAGATATTTTGCTGCTTGAGGCAGAGCTATAAATGGTGCCCCCTTCCTCACACATCAAGGTACATGTTACCCAAGGCTGGCCACATTATTTGGGCACCTGGGGCAGAAGATCCCACAAGGGCTTCTCCTTCTCCCTGGTTGTGAAAATACAATAATATATTAAATAATTTTCAATTTCCTGCCGTCACATGATACTCAGAATTAGCTGCTTTTGCCTGCAGACACACCATCCCTAATGCTAGGGCTGGTCTTGTTGCCTATGTGTGACCTACATTGAAATCCCAAGGCTGCATGTGTTTGTGGATGACATTTTAAACTTGCTTGTTCATTTTTAAAAATTAGGTTGTAGTTTATGGTATTTGTGTGTGTGTGTTAACTTCTTTGTTAATTATTTATTGCTTTTATATCTTACTTTTCTCTCTAAAGAGCTCAGGGTGGTGCTCCCCCTTTTAATCCCCACAACCACCCTGTGAGGTAGGTTAGGCTAAGTGACAGTGACTGGCCCAGAGTCCCTCAATGAGCTTAATGGTCAAGTGGGGATTTGCATCCTGCTCTCCCACGTTCTAATCCAGGGGTCCTCAAACTTTTTCAGCAGGGGGCCGGTTCACTGTCCCTCAGACCTTGTGGGGGGCTGGACTATATTTTGGAAAAAAATATGAACCGCCGGGGGGGTGGGAGAGGAAGAAGAAAGAGCCAGAACTGGGAGCCCCCATAGCCACAGTCCCCGCTGTGGAAGGAGGGCCCAAGCGCTGCTGCCGCCTCGCGGGCCACGACTTCCCGCTGGCCCCCTCACTGCTCCCTCCCCCTTTCTCAGGCCTCGCCAATGCCACAGGCCTCAGCCTGGGCAGGGACAGCAGCCACTGCAGAACCTGCCCCCTCCCGGTCCGCTGGCCCAGGCTGAAGAGGAAGGTGCCCAGGCAGAGAGAAAGAGGGCTTTGGCCCAGCGCCTCCGAAGCAGGTGGGCAGCAGGCAGCGAAGGGAGAAGGGTTGCCGCTGGGGGCAGGGGGAGGTGCACCATCCAGGTGCAGAGACCCTGCCTCCTCCCCTGCCTTCCCTCAGCTGCAAAGCAGCGACTCACCTGGATCCTGTACCCCGGGCTGGGCTCTTTGGTGTGGGGCAAATGCTGTGACCAGAGCAGCAGCAGCCCCAGGCAGGAGCCGAACAGCAGCACCGCACGCAATAGGAAGCCAGCTTCAGCTGCATTCTCAGTGCCAGCCCCACGAGCTCGCCAAAGCCGCGGCTGACAAAGCCACCAACCCCCTCACTGCTCCCCCCTGCATCACTCTGTGCTCAGCTCCCCATTGCTGTAGGAGCCATGGGCAGCTGCGTGTTGGCGGTGGCTCAACGAGTGAAAGGCCGCGACAGAGTTTACCTCAGTGCGGTGCAGGGACTGATTGGTCAGTTCCCGTGCCGTGCTGAGGTAAACTCCAACATGGCTTTTCATTCATTGAGCTGCTGCATGTTGGTGGCAGTTCTACAAATGAAAGGCTGCAACGGAGTTTACCTCAGTGCGGTGCGGGGACTGACTACTCAGTCCCCACGCCGCTGAAAAACTGTGTTGCAAATGCTTGCCTCAGACACTTGGCGGGGAGTTTCAAATGGCCGTGTGGGCCGGATTCGCGACCCTTTCAGGCCAGATCCAGCCCCTGGACCATAGTTTGCGGACCCCTGTTCTAATGCAACACTAAGGGAGGCAGCACAGCAGTGCCCAGGAGGAGAGTCACTCCAAGCCAGTGTGGTGTAGTGGTTAATCTGGGGAACCGGGTTCGCGTCTCCGCTCCTCCACATGCAGCTGCTGGGTGACCTTGGGCCAGTCACACTTCTTTGAAGTCTTTCAGCCCCACTCACCTCACAGAGTGTTTGTTGTGGGGGAGGAAGGGAAAGGAGAATGTTAGCCGCTTTGAGACTCCTGAAGGGGAGTGAAAGGCAGGATATCAAATCCAAACTCTTCTTCTTCCGTGTTTAGTGATAGGACGGTTAATTCCCCTTGAATGAGATAATGACTTCCATGTAAAAAACCCAGAAATTGCAGTTTTTATCGGGCACAGATGGTGCAAGGACAAAGCATATGGTGTAATTATCCTTTTCAAAGAGAGCTCCTCTAAGAATGAGCTGGTGCAGACATACTTCCAAACTAAGTGGCCAGTCAAAGCAATAGCCTGTTGTCAAAATCCTTTGAACTCATTCATTCATTATCTCTGTGCTATATTTCCTTTTCTTTTGCGTATCTATAGCATATAGCCTTGTGGCTTTATCTGTACCTACTCTAAATACCACAAACAGTGAGGAAAGACCTTGAGGCCTTCCTTTTGGTTTTACCTCTTTTGGGAATGAAATTCGGAACTGGTTTAGCCCTTGAAAGACACCATGTGCACAAGTTCAAAAGTATTTTGTTGCACTTCTTGGTGAACTGCTTGCAGTGATCTCTCTTGTATGCAGTTTGAATCAGTGGAACTGAATTTTTAGAAGCATTGAGTTGGATCCAGGCCACGTTAGTTGTGGTTTGCTCTCTTCAAAATCAATGGGACAAGTTAGTGATCCAGACTTCTTATTGAAACTGATAAGACTTAAGGATGACTGACTTAGTCTGGATTATAACCCCTTTATTTTTACTGTGATAATCTTGCATATTAACCTTACGAAAAACTAGAGAAATGCTTAAAAACTTCTTTACTGGGTAGCAAAAATTCTTCCTTGATATATAATAACAAGAAAAACTTAATAGCTCATCACAGCTATCTGCCAATCTGCCAAAATTGCTCATCACAGCTATCTGCCAATCACCCATTCCCACCACCCTTCTGAGTAATACCCCTCCCCACCTTCTCACTATATAGAAGGGTCTGGAAACTTCTGTTTCAGTGTATCTGAAGAAGTGTGCATGCACACGAAAGCTCATACCAAGAACTAACTTAGTTGGTCTTTAAGGTGCTACTGGAAGGAATTTTTTTTGTTTTTAATATAAAATGTTTGCAAATGCAGAAATTAGGTAAGTGTAATGTATGCAGTAATATGAAGATGTTAAAAACCTTATGAAATCTTAAAGAAGACAATCCTCTTCTTATCTTGCCGGTGGATGGAAGCTAAAAATTGTCATTGCACATTTTTTGTTATTGCCCAGTTATTGGCTGCACCATTTGACAGAAAACATTTGCCTTTTACTGTAAAAGTGAGCACTTGGAATTAAATTGTAGAAGATTCTGTGCTGTAAAAAGCAGGATGAGGGCTGAAGATCACTTTTGATGTGAAGATCATTTATTTTCACCACAGATGCCATATCTGACGAAGCCCTGGGTTAAAGTAGAAGCTGGCAAGAATACCCTCGCTCTCTCGTGGAAATTGCTTTGGTGTAAGGCCTTGGTTTGGGATGGTGTTTATTATCCAAATTGCAATCATACCATCCTGTTGTGACAATTACAAAATCGCCACCTTCTGTATATTCATTACTTTCTCTGGTGCCACATGGTAATTTTACTTGCCGGTCAGTGGTAGTTTTGATACTATTAACTATTAAGTTTGCAAATATGCTAATAGTAGAAGGTAAAAAGAAACAGTGAAAACATGCCCTTTCTAGCTTAGGTAACACAGATCCTCATCACCTTTTTCACTTTGACCCTGTTTTGTTTTTGCTTCTATTTTTTTTTTAAGCAGGAGAAACTCAGGGATCCATTTAAGTTAGTGGAGCAGATGGAGCCAAATGTCCCTGCACAAAATCCCCCAGGATGCTGTGGAGCCAAAGCATGCTGCTGAACCTTTCAGTGTAAAATCAAGAGTCTGAAAAGCTACAGTGGAATAAATCAAAAAATGAAAAGCAAGAAGAGAGATTGCAGTTTCTGAGCAGTAGTAAGAGTAAAGGAATAAATTATGGGATTTAGATGCTCTGCTGTGTTGGTGTATATTGTCTCAAGAGTGAAAATATCTTGTCTTAAAGCATTGGTGGGAAACCAGATGTGGCTGGACTATAATGGTTATCATTCCTGACCATTTATTTAAGGAATTAATACACTGTGTTTTGTTTTTTTAAGAAATCCACCGCAAAGTGGATTACAATATTTTAGAACACAAATAAATTCCGTAAAACTGTTAAAAATCCATAGTTGGCAACAATAAACAATAATAACATTAAAATCACCAGCATAAAACAATAACAATACCCTCATTCATACTTCCTCAGATCAAAAGCTATTGAGAAAAAAATAGGTTGTTAAGGCCTTCTTTTAAAAAAATGTGAGAGATGGGGTTTGCCTATTCTCAAGAGAAATTGCCTTCTAGAATTGAATTCCAAAATTGTGGAGCCACCACTGAGAAGGCCCTATTATGCAACCTGGCAGTCTAATTGCTTTTACTGGTGGGTATGCTGGCTGGGGCTGATGGAAGTGTAGTCCAACAACATATGGTGGTCCACAGTTTCACTATCCCTGCCTTAAAGAACTGCCAAAGATCCAACAGGAAGACAGTAGTGGCTTATCACATGTGAGAGGTAGCAATACTGTTGCTTGGGACACTGAATCAAATCCTCTGTAAGTGAAGGGTACTGTTCTGTATCTCAGGCTCTTCCCTTGTACTCACAATACTCTTGAATGGCATCATTGGGAAGTGGACATCCATAAACCTGATCTTTTAGAAGGGGTTATATATATTAAGTAATCTCCCTATGCTGTTACAGCCAGCTTTGTCTTCTTTCTAAACTGTAGGGAGCTGCTGAGCTGACAAAACAGGAGCTACAGATAGCGATAGATTGTTCTAGGCTTCAACATTAGGACTTTGAACCAACATATTTCTAAACCCGATCTGTATGAACTGAGATAACTGTGGCAGGGTTTGATTAAACAAGCAGCAGGAGGAAAGGCATTCAAAAAGGTATGTAGTATGAACACTAGGGGGAGCTGTAAGGCTTTTGAATGTTGAACTGGATTTAGAATTCCAAGATGAACAGGGACTGTGCTTTGCAAATTCCTATAACCAGTTGTTTACCCTTTTATGGGGGGGGGGGAGAGAGAATAATGAATGTTGCAGTTTAGCACTAAATTTTGGAACCAAAAGTGTTGGCAGATAGTTCTGGGGACCACTGACAGGTCTTGTTCAAGATGGTGTCAAACACACATATTGCCTGCAGGGCAATCTAGACCAGTTGCTCTAGGATTAGGGCCAGCAAACTTTTTCAGCAGGGGGCCGGTTCACTGTTCCTCAGACCTTGTGGGGGGCCGGACTGTATTTTTTGGGGGAAATGAACAAATTCCTATGCCCCACAAATAACCCAGAGATGCATTTTAAATAATAATAATAATAATAATAATAATAATAATAATAATAATAATAATAAAAATAAATAAATAAATAAATAAATTTATTATTTGTACCCCGCCCATGTGGCTGGGTTTCCCCAGCCACATGGGGAAAGCACACATTCTACTCATGGAAAAAACACTGATTCCTGGACCGTCCGCAGGCCAGATTTAGAAGTCGATTGGGCCGGATCCGGCCCCCAGGCCTTAGTTTGCCTACCCATGCATTTAGGAAGACCCCCTCTTGGAGATGCCCCCTTTTCTTCCACAAAATACCAACTGGATATATAGGGCAGAGCAGACACTAGTGGGGGGCCCAGCAACTTCCAGACTAATCAAGTGATAATGCTGACATCAGGTTGCTGCCTGGAAACATCCGTCTTGGTTTTCATTTTGGTTCCTCTTCTTTGGAATATCCAATGTGAAAAGCAGCAGTTGCCTTTTGTCCTTGTTTTATTATTTATTTTTATTTTATTATTATTTTTGTTTCCCAGTTCAGTGAAAACATATATGCAGTTTGATTGGTAATGCAAGTGTTTTCGCCAGGATTTTAGTAGTCTCTTAAACAAGCTTGAGATGCCATTTTTATAATCTGAGAATGTTTAGCCTAAGGATGTTTGATAATTCTGTTTTAATTTCTAGCCAGAGCTTATGTCAAGGTCTGTTTGTGGATCACTGAGAAACCAAGTGGCAGATAGAAGAACAAGTTCACATATATCAGATGATTTTCTTTAAGCATTCGTTAGTGGCGGCAGCTGGTAAGTATTCAAGTTGGTGAGATGGTGACCAGGGCAACTAATGGGAGGCAGAGGCAGGCAGTCCCTGGAGTCAGTCATACAAATGTAAGAAGAGCCTGCTGGATCAGACCAATGGCCCATCTAGTCTCCATCATCCTGTTCTTACAGTGGCCAAGCAGATGCCTGTGGGAAACCCACGAGCAGGACCCCTCCTGTGACTTCTGAGCAACTACGTAGTTTTCAGAAGTATTGCTGCCTTGGTACGTGTAGGCAGAGCATAGCCATCAGGGCTAGAAGCCATTGATAGCCTTATCCTCCATGAATCTGGCCAATCCTCTTTGAAAGTTAACCATGTTGGCAACCATCACTGCCTCCTGTTGGAGTGAGTTCCATAGTCTGTGTGCTGTGTGAAGTACTTTGTTTTATCTGTCCTGAATCTTCCAACATTCAGCTTCGGACAACTAATTCTGGTTTTCTCCCCATCCTCCCTTGAAAATATACAGTGAACACTTAGGCAGTTCTCAGACACAAGCATCAGATGTTAGCATTTCTTTTTTAGTGTTATTAATTTGTTAATCACCTGCACAAATGTCTCATGGCAACACATAACAACAAAAAACAGTTAAACCACACAAATGAGCAGGTGTATGTGTGTTTGAAAAAGACACTAAAAAAACTAAAGACACATCAGAACAAAAATTTCTTTAATTGTTTCCAGAAAGTGCAGACAGTGGATGCCTTCTATATTTTGACAGGAACGCTGTTCCACAGAACACGGGCAATTCTGTGCTCCTGAAAGCTGGCTCTGAGTTATTGTGGAGTAGACTTCTGAGAACTTTGGAACTTGCGGGACAAGCTCTACCATAGGCAGCAGAGACCCACGGGATGAATAAGGGGTAAGGCAGTGTCTCAAGTTACCTAGTTCTGAGCTGGATAGGGCCTTTTATGCTAGCACCAACACCTTGAGCTTTGTCTGATAGCAGATTGGCAAACGGTGCAAATCCTCAGAGCAAGGTGTTATATGCCAGCAGTAGTTTGACCCCACGAGCAGCCCAGCCACTGTATTCTGCACCAGCTGCAGTCTCCAGACCAGCCTCAAGGGCAAAGGTAAAGGTAAAGGGACCCCTGAATGTTAGGTCCAGTCACGGATGACTCTGGGGTTGCGGCACTCATCTCGCTTTACTGGCCGAGGGATCCGGCGTACAGCTTCCGGGCCATGTGGCCAGCATGATTAAGCCGTTTCTGGCAAACCAGAGCACTGCACGGAAACGCTGTTTACCTTACCGCCAGGGTGGTACCTATTTATCTACTTGCACTGTGTGCTTTCAAACAGCTAGGTTGGCAGGAGCTGGGAACGAACAACAGGAGCTCACCCCATCATGGGGATTCGAACCGCCAACCTTCTGATTGGTAAGCCCTAGGCTCTGTGGTTTAACCCACAGCACCACCCGCATCCCTCAACCTCAAGGATAGCCACACATATAATGCAGTAATCCAACTGTGAAGTTACCAGTATATGGGCAACTGTGGCCAAGGAGAAAAGTTGGACACCTAGAAATGTTACGTTTCTCCAAGTCTGCATCAAACGCCTAGATTTACCTGTGATTTTTCAGTTCTGCATATAACAAGACAGACAGAAAAGACTCCTGGGAGTCTCTGAATGGTAGAAAAATTATGAATGTGAGGCTATAGGACACAGGACTTCTGAGTTCTAGCATTGGATTTTAGGGTGCAGAAAAAGCAATGATAGGGCTCTGCCGCATTTGCCCTAGGGACCAGCCTCCCCTGTTTAGGGGTTTGGCTAAAAAGAAACTCGAAGAATGCAGTTGTCTAAATAGACCTCTTCAGCTGCCGCCCCTTTGCTATTATTCATAAATACTTTTTGAAAACATTCCTGCTGGGATATTTTCTCTAATTAATTTTGGTATCAAAGATGATCTTTAGAGTAAGAATGAAAGTGCTGATGGCTGTGAAAACTGTCTTCATTAAAAAGACATGAAATCTTAACCGCAGCTTTTCAAAACCCCTGTGGAGGCTACTAGAGAGTTTCATCAGTATGACTCCCCTTTCAAGCGTGCATTTGTTAAAAGGCCATTGTTAAATGCCAGGACATTTTGCTTTGCTTTCCTATTCTATTAGCACTTGGCATGTCAGCAAGGGCCAAAAAGTTTAAAAACTTCCTGCATCTTTCCTGGCATTGAAGCTTAGCACTGATTCTATAAACATGTCCTTAGATTTCTTGACGGCTACTGGCTGGTTCACGCATACAGCCTTATCCCCAATCACTGTATTACCATGTAATCATTGCTTGCATATGTGGATCCAGCACCCCAAGTTGAAGTTTTGCATTATCTGATATAACTTCAAATGTGGTGCATTTCAATTAAGTCAGCTTGCAGCCATGCATGTATGACTCAGGCTCTGTTCTCACCATACATTTAAAGACACCCTCCACAAGAATCTTGGGAACTGTAGTTTACCCACAGAGCTACAGTTCTGGCACCCTTAACAAACTACAGTTCTCAGAATTCGTGGAGGGGCAGGTAGAGATGTGCTTTAAATGTGCCTTTAAATTTGTATGCAGCATCAGTCTTTGCTTTTGAAAGAATAAACAGATTAAGGGCTAATATTATACCTTAGAGAACCGTGAAGCTGTTCTCTTTAATGTGTTTCACAACTGTTTTCACCACCTAGCTGTGTACATCAACAAGGCTTCATTAGTGTCAGATTCGTTTCTGTGCACATCAAGGGGTGCTAACGGGGCAGGGATATCTTTACACCTTGGCTAGAGACAAAATGGATGTGGGTGGCACTGTGGGTTAAACCACTGAGCCTAGGACTTGCCGATCAGGTCGGCGGTTCGAATCGCCTCAACGGGGTGAGCTTCCATTGCTTGGTCCCTGCTCCTGCCCACCTAGCAGTTCGAAAGCACGTCAAAGTGCAAGTAGATAAATAGGTACCGCTCCGACGGGAAGGTAAACGCCATTTCTGTGTGCTGCTCTGGTTCACCAGAAGCGGCTTAGTCATGCTGGCCACATGACCCGGAAGCTATACGCTGGCTCCCTCGGCCAATAAAGCGAAGTGAGCGCCGCAACCCCAGAGCCGGTCACGACTGGACCTAATGGTCAGGGGTCCCTTTACCTTTTTACCTTAGAGACAAAATAAGAACAGCTTAAGGACTCATGAAGCTGGTTTGAGGAACAATGCATCAGACAGTAGTATTTTATGACAAAGTGCAGGGTATATATGCATATTTTGGATAGCATAGTGTGAATCAGGACTGAAAACCCAGCACTGGAAATGCCTGGAATGCATGGTAAACGCAGCCTAAGCCTGATTCCCTCATATATTGGGCTGACATACATTGATTGAGACCTGTAAACTCATTGCTACTGTGGAAACTGGCAGCTTAGTTAACTTTTGTGACACCTTTGCTTTGAAGTGAGTTGCATGTTTTTCACAATTGGCCTGAGAGCAGCAAAAGATGGAGAGATTGCAAGAGGGGGAAGGAAGCAACCAAACAGGTTAGCAACAACAGATTACAAACTGCTGAGTAAGAAATCTTGTGGTATCTCCAAACATCTGAACAGGTTCACAATACTTTGCTCTTTGGCCCTTCAATGAAATCAAAGCAGTTGTTCCTGCTGCTTTGGTAGTAAAGACAACAAGCTGCATTCTAAAAAAAAAATCTTACATAGCCCTTGAACCCATAACTTGTAGCCTGTGAATGATTTATTCCTAAACTGAGAATTACAAATCGAGTAACAGCATCTAACAATTCCAGAAATCAGTAATGCTGCTTAAATTTATGTGACAGATTTGAATTATATGTTTGGAACAGCAATTTGATATTATGGATTGGATTGGAATTAGCAGGGATCAAAAGGGGAATTTACTCACACCAACCTCCCCGCAACCCCGGGGGGCGGGGCTCTCAGAATAATGTGGATTGTGCATTCTTGGAGGCAGGGAGTATCTGACACACATGTTGGTATTTGAGGGGCTAGAGAGGCACTTTATTGGAAGGTCTTTTGCATGGCTACCACATGACTGGATAGAGGATATGAGTACTGTACAAGATGGTTTGGAGAAGCCAGGGACAGATGCTCCATTATGCCTTGCTTGTGAGCTTTCATGCAGCAAGTGGCTGCTCACTGTTGTCTCGTGGACCTTTAACCTGATCCAGCAAGGGAAATCCTGGCATTCTTATGTTGCTTCACTGATGTTCGAAAAACCCAGATGTGAAGCATGTTTGAACAGCCTGCTCTGGAAGGCTATTCTTTTCCCTTTAAGAATGGTAGATTAATAAAGTTGCATTATAACACTAAAAATTGGAAAATTTATGTTTAACTATGAATTATGAAGAATTATATTCACTCTGAAACTATGTTTATAGAAAATCCATCCATATTTCAGCTAACCCTAGAATTAGGTGTTTTCTTGGCCAGAGCATCTTGGCCATCTTTTAAATTGGGTGGCAAACCTGTGGCCCCGCAGATGTTGCTGGACTACAGTTCCCAGAATGCCTGTCCATGTGTCATTCTGGCTAGGGCTGATAGGAATTGGAGTTCAACATCATATGGAAGGCCACTGGCTGCTCTTCCTTACTCCCCACCACCCGTTTAAAGCCTTTTCAGATTTAGCACCTAAATCTGTAGCTTCCTCCAATTTGTACATTAATTAAGCCAAATGCTACCTTTAGAAAACAAATGATGGCTTTCATGGCCTCTTACTGGGAGATAAAACAGCAAGTATTATTTATGGTAATTCCTTGCATATTGCTTTTAAGATGCTGTTTTGATCTGGTTAGAACCCTGGGGCTGCCATATGCTAAGAAGTTGCTGTTAAGTGAATTGACCTTATCAATATTAAATGTCCAATTCCCCAGCAAGCAAGAAAAATAAATAAATGTCAAATCAGGAGCAGGGGGCCATATATACAGCAGGAAGCCATTGAGACTGAAGCCTGTCAGGTTAATTTTTAATTGCTTTATTGTAGGGCCTCATAAAAACTCGGATAAGAAAGCAACAAAGGTGCTCCATACTTTTAGTACTGTTCTGTTCTTAAAAAGCACCAAGCAGTAAACCAGTCTGATTGCATTTTGAAACCAAGGGCTTGTTTGCACAATTGTGTATCAAGAGAGCAGCTTAACCCTCTTCAGTCTTGGAAGGAACGAACAAATGAACAACTGTTGGGATAGCAAAAGATTCTGCAGGAGTTGGACTAGATGGCCCTTGTGGTCCCTTCCAATTCTACAATTCTATAATTCGGAGGAAGGAAGGAAGGAAGGAAGGAAGGAAGGAAGGAAGGAAGGAATTAAATGGAGTGGAACTAGACGGAATAAGATAAGAAGAAGAAGAGTTTGGATTTGATATCCCGCTTTATCACTACCCTAAGGTGTCCCAAAGCGGCTAACATTCTCCTTTCCCTTCCTCCCCTGAGTGGGGCTGAGAGACTTCAGAGAAGTGTGACTAGCCCAAGGTAACCCAGCAGCTGCATGTGGAGGAGCGGAGACGCGAACCCGGTTCACCAGATTATGAGTCTACTGCTCTTAACCACTACACCACACTGGCTAAACTCATATATGACAGATGAATAGAGCTGATGAGCATAGTGAAACTGATTGAGGTGTTTATCACTCAGATCTGATTCCTGAGAGCATTGTTTTAAATTGGGTTGATGTTCCAAACATTTCCCCTTCCTCATACCACCTATAGTGGAAAGGAGAGTCTGAGGAGTGATGCCAGACCACCTGCTTTAAGAAATTATCACTACGGTATCTCCCCAGTTACAGCTCCTGCCCCCCACTATTCAAGTGTAAGCCTCCAATCCCTGTGCTGTCTAATTTTGTGACTACAAATGCTGCAAAAGTGTCCAGTGCCCCCTCCCACATCCAAAGAAAACAAAAACTGAAAGGGAAATTCTCACTGCTCAGAGGAGTTGGGTGTGTTCAAACTAAGGCATTCAATGCTAGAGGCACTAGGCAAAAGATTATGGGACAGCCAACTGCCCTGATCCTGGTCAAGATAGAAAATCTAAATACAAAAACACCATAAAAATCCAACTTTAACATAACTTACCTGTTACAAATGCCTTGCAAACGCAGGTTACACGACCCACTTAGAGAATGTTTTTATATGGCTGGCAAAGCAAAAAGAGCTGAGAGTGAATCAGGAATGACAAACCAGTGGCCTGCCAGATTTTGCTGGACTTCAGGTCCCATTATCCTTTTTAATTGGCTGTGCTGGCTGGGGCTAATGGAATATGGCCATCTGGAGGTCCACTGGTTAGCTATCCTTGGTGTACATGTTTGTACAACTTTACTTATCTTTCCTATACCCACTTATCTGGGAGTAAATCCCACATATCTTGGTGGTACTTCCTTTTGAGTAGACAAATATAGGATTGTCTTGTGAATAGTTTGGTGTTTGATTTTGGCACCAGAGGGAGCTGCACTGCAATAAAAAGAAGACTGAAGAGGTAAAGTATCTGATCTAAACCACAGGGAAAAACAATATTAAGCTCCATACAAGTACATTTCTGTGGCTAAATGTATGGAGGGGCAGTGTATATGGCAGTATATATCATACCATATAAGGTTGTAAACTGCCAAAAGATTGGAATGGAAGGTGCTACATAAATGTTTAATATACAAATAAAGAAAATAAAAACAGACTTACTAGGCAGTGCTAAGCCTATTTATCAGTGAAGACAATGGGGCGTTTCTATGTCAAAATAGTTGGGCTATAAGTGTATATAGATCTGAAATAGGAATGTGCAATGATATAATCTACTCCCCACGGAAATAAATGGCACAGTTGCCTCCAACAGGCCTGATAGATCTTGACTGCAATTTTAGCCCACCAGATGTCATTGGACTACATCTCCCATCACCCCTAAGCATTTCCATATTGGCTGAGACTGTCAGGAGTTGGGAGACCAACAACATCTGGAGGGCCACGTTTTTCACCTCTGTGCTTCTGGAAAGATGCTAGCCATCTGGAAAATGGTTTGGAAGCTACAACTTTTGCGGAATTCAGTTGTTAAAGTGCTAAATGCTAAGCAGTACAGCTCATTGAAACCACATAATACTGGTTCTTCAGGAGCTGCACCAGTTGCCTGTATTCTACTGAGCCCAGTTCTATGTGTTGATGTTAACTTACAAAGCCTTAAATGACATAGGATCCAAATAATTTCCTTATACCACCCTGTCTGGGACAGTCACACTCTCAACTATGAGATTTGCTTTCAGGTATTTCTTGCTGCTGTTCTTATTTGGTTTCCAGCACAGCTGAAGATGTTCCCTAGGCCTTTGGGAAAGTGTGTTTCTTCAAGGCTAGCTGCAATCTGATGAATGTCTGTTTGCTACATAATATGGTAGTATTTTAGACAAGCTTTAAACTGTCATGTTCTGTGTTATAGTTATAATATGTAGCTCTTTTTGTTTGTAAACTGCCCTGGCATAAAATCACTCAGTTTAAAAATCAAATGAATATATATATATTCCATTCCATGTGCAGTTTTGTTTGCTCTGTGTTGGAGTGTTGGCTTCCATGATACCGTAAACTTTGTGCCCTTTGTGTGTGAAAATGTCCCGTTTTAGACTATCCTAGTAAACTAGGTGTCTTTAACTATACATTTCCGCTTTCTAGATGTTGTCAGAATAGCTTAACTGTGTGTGTATGTGTGTGTGCATGCGCACAACTGAGTCATGTTTTGATACAGAAATGTAAAAACATGCAATAATAATCACATCCTAACTTTCAGCTTTCCATTTAGCTTCAAATAACTATTTAGGTACTTCTTGCCTCCATTCTGAGAGATGTACAGATGTCGGACTTGCAGAGTTTTCTAGTAGCCAGTCTTAGGATTTTCTAGTAGCCAGTCTTGGGATCATTGTATGTCAATTTTAATTTTGTAAATGATCTGGAAGTACTTCAGCCATTTTGGGATAGACACCTAGTCCTCAGATATCTGTATCTATATCTATACACCATTTTATTTTTTTCCAAAGTAATCAGAATGTTTTGAACTATAATTCTAAAGGTCCTTGATCAGAAACTAATTTTACTGAAGAGTGCATTTTATGCTTGATTTGCAAACCGCTGCATTAGCAGCACTGAAGTGACCTTCCGAGGCAGCAGACCCGTGCAGTGTGTATAGAGGTCCTGGGAGGCCCAGATGATGAGACCCCCTCTCAGCCTCCCTGTATAATATGTAGTGTCTATAGCTTAGGTTGCAATCTTTCTATTTCACAAATGTTGGTCCTCTATTAGGAAAAAGTATTCTACGTAGAGGGAATGAGATTATATAAAAATGTACTTAAAGAACAGTTGTCTCAAAACACTATGCTATTAAAGAGATCACAGAATATGCAAAAGATTTGCTCTTTTCAGTGTAACTCATGAGTGTTTCTCATATAATTTACTCTTGGAACTTGTTGCTCAGGCAAGGAGCAAACAGAAGTAGGGGATGTGGCAATGGATGACACTCAGCCAAATATCACCATACCCTTTTTTAAAAAAACAAACAAAATCCCACATGCCTACAGCTACACAAATGTGCTCCATAGTGTTCCCAGTCAGGTACTATGTGATTTTTTATATTGGATTTTCTTCCCATTATTGAATGAAATGTGGATCAGGAAAAACTGAATTTAGGGAAAAGTGCAGGATGAGGAGAAAGCTGCAAAAACAAAAACTGAGTCACAAGCTAAATCTACCTATTAAGCCAAGGTATCAAACAACAGAAGGATGCAATTAATCGCTGAAGCAATATATTCATTGCAGTGACTAACAAAACAGAGATATGAAACTCTAAAGCAGAATGTTTAGGGATCTGAAATGTTTTGCTTTTAAGACTTTAATATCAGTATTACTGTTGTGCATATTGAGCCAGTCACTCTCAGCCCTAGCCTACCTCACAGGGGTCTTATGGGGGATTAAATGAGGAGGGGGAGAACCATAATGCAAGCCACCTTGAGCTCCTTGGAGAAAATGGTGGGATATAAATGCAGTGATGATGAAGGCATTTATTACATGGACAATTGGGAGAGCAGGGTTTCACAGACCCATTGTCTCTGCAACCTATGAATGTGAAATTTTTACGAGTTTTGATAGCCCGACAGGGACAACAGCCTTGAAAGAGGAAAAACCGTCAAAGGCGGTAAATGCGCACAACAAAAGAAAACGCCGACAGGGGAAACGTGCCTCTGTGACAGCGAGGTCGAACCTGAGGGAAGGAGCGCATCCTTCACGCACGAGCAGTTTCGCGCTTAAGATCTCAAGAGGAGCCGGCACGAAGCTCTCGCCTCTATTGGCCACCCTTTCCACCAATCGCCGCTCTCCTCCCTTCCCATTGGCTCGTCGTTCAGCCCGGCTTGCGCTCACACACATACACACAGCAGTCATGCGCTTCTTTAATTTGGGGGAAGGGGGCGGGGCGCACCGCGAACGAACCCGCCCCCCCCCTTTCGCGGCCGTAATAAGAGTTACTGGATGCGGACGGAGCGCGCAACCGGAGTCTCGCTCGCCTCGTTCATTCCCTGCAACACGCGCCTCAGGCCTCCTTCCCTGTCCCGTAAGCCGAGCGAAGCTCTCCTCCTCCCACTGTGGCTCGTGTGCGCAGGCAGGCGGCCGCCGGCCGGCTCGCTGGCTTTCGCCTCCCCCCCCCCGCTCCCCTATCGCATGCGCGCTCTGCGATTGGACGGTTGTTTTTTCTTCCCCTCCCTACTCCATCTCGTCGCCCCGCTTGTACTCACCTGATTGGCTGAGGCGCACGCGCGGGCTCCGCGCCCCCCTCCCCCCGTCCCCCTCAGGGGTAGGGGTTGGAGTAGCTCCTGGCCGAGGCCCGGCAGTCGCTTGGCATCCCTCGAGGGATTCGCAGCTGGCCGTGGCCGTTGAGCGTCGTCGCGATGGAGCTGCCCCGCTTACTGTGGCCGTGGTAGTACTACTGTGGCCGTGGGAATATGGCCGCGCCGCTGCCCGCGGCTGCCGCCTGGCTCCTGGCCGGGCCGGGGGGAGGCGGCGAGAGGGAGACGCGGGTCGCGCTGCGGTCGCCGCTGCTGCTGCCGCTGCTGCTGGGCATCCTCCTCAGCCGCTGCCTGGGAGAGCAGCCGCCGCGCGCCGCCTCCGCTTCAGCCGCCGCCGCAGCCGCCTCCTTACTGCCCGGCGCCTCCGACTCTGAGGAGACGGTGATCATCGGGCTGCGGCTGGAGGACACGAACGACGTGTCGTTCATGGAGAAGGGCGTGCTGCGAGTGAGCGAGAGGAGCCGGGTCAAGCTGCGGGTCTACGGGCAGAACATCAACAACGAGACCTGGTCCCGCATCGCCTTCACCGAGCATGTCCGATGGAGGGATGGCGAAGGCAGGCGGCCGCCGGCGGAGCAAGAGGACGGCCCGGCCCCCGTGGGCTCTTCCTCCCCGGCCCCGCAACGCTGCGGCATCCGCACCTCGGACATCATCATCCGGCCGCACATCACCCTCAACCGCCGCACCTCGGGGGTCATCGAGATCGATATCAAGCCGTTGCGAAAAACGGAGAAGAGCAAGTGCTATTACCTGTGCACCTCCGTGTCCTCCCCGGCTATCCTGGGGGGGCCAGGGAGCTCGGCCGGGGGCAGCGGTGGGGGAGGGAGCATCATTGGCCCCGATGGCGGCCCGTGGACCGAGACCACCTGGATCTACCATGATGGTGAGGATACCAGGATGATTGTGGGAGAGGAGAAGAAATTCTTGTTGCCCTTCTGGCTTCAGGTGATCTTCATCTCCCTCTTACTGTGCCTCTCTGGCATGTTCAGTGGACTCAACCTGGGACTTATGGCCCTCGACCCTATGGAGTTGCGTATTGTGCAGAACTGTGGGACAGAAAAAGAGAAGAATTATGCTAAGCGTATTGAGCCTGTGCGCCGCCAGGGGAATTACTTGCTCTGCTCCCTGCTGTTGGGCAATGTATTGGTCAACACCACTCTGACCATCCTGCTCGATGATATTGCTGGTTCTGGACTGGTGGCCGTGGTGGCCTCCACTATCGGTATCGTCATCTTCGGTGAGATTGTGCCGCAAGCTATTTGTTCCCGGCACGGCCTTGCCGTAGGCGCCAACACCATCTTCCTCACCAAGTTTTTCATGATGATGACCTTCCCGGCCTCTTACCCAGTCAGCAAGCTTCTAGACTGTGTCTTAGGGCAGGAGATAGGTACTGTCTACAACCGTGAGAAACTACTTGAAATGTTGAGGGTTACTGACCCCTACAATGACCTAGTTAAGGAGGAGCTGAATATAATTCAAGGGGCGCTGGAACTGCGCACAAAGACAGTGGAGGATGTAATGACTCCACTACGGGACTGCTTCATGATTACTGCTGAGGCTGTGCTCGATTTCAACACTATGTCTGAAATCATGGAAAGTGGTTATACCCGTATTCCTGTATTCGAAGGGGAACGCTCCAACATTGTGGACCTCCTTTTTGTCAAGGACTTGGCCTTTGTGGATCCTGATGACTGCACTCCGCTCAAGACCATAACCCGTTTCTATAACCACCCGCTGCACTTTGTCTTCAATGACACCAAGCTTGATGCCATGCTTGAGGAATTCAAAAAAGGTGGGATGGTGGTGGTTGGTGATGGGAGTGGGGAAGATGAATGCAAAAAGGAGCTTTAAGGGCTGGAATTTTTTTTAATTTTATTTTTTTTAAAGAAATGAGAACAGAGAATCTTGGGATGCTGAATATTACTCAAAACAAATTTGATGCTTGCATGGTGCAATTGTAGAATAGCAAACAGTTTCTTTCACCCTCACTTCCCCCCTGGTAATAATAGGGTTTCATCTACTGCCCTATTCATTTTTGAGTCTGCACACTTTGTTGAGTATTATTATATTACTAAAGAGGTGATTTAACATTTTTTCAGCAGACAGTGTGTATAAGCATATGATATGGAATCCTTGCTCCCTCCTCTATGCATCGTTCTTACTTACCTTGTTACATACGGTATATTTTATGTGTCCACACTTTGTTTTTTTATATGTACATCTCACTTTTCTGAAAAAGTGTCTCTCATGACACAAAAGTAGTTTTATGGGCCAAAGTCACGTGTTTGTGTAAAAAAGAGCATGTACAAATAGGTAAGCACAAGATAATGGATCACAAGATTTGTAGCAGTGTTCTTGGCTTACCATTCATGGTTTGTCTGAGAGAGACGTATGACGAGTTCATATTTGTTGTAACACTAGGAGCTATGGCTTAGCTCTGGGTACTGTGGCAGCAGGAGAATCTGGGGAGGGGTGAAGCAGCTGTGATTTTTTTGGTGCATGGTTGCACATTCATGCTTAGCCATGGTTGGCTTAGTATTACGTGCAAACTGAGCCTTTGAATAACTCTAAAACTGAGTTCTGTGTTTAAAGCTAAGTGAAGTATTATTTATAGATAGTTAAGAATTAATTTTGAACTAAAGTTGTCACGTGTTACAAGATTCTTACCTGGAAGACATTTGTGTGGGAATCAATATAAAGGCTGGATGAAGATTATAACATGTGGTCTAGATTGGTGCTTTTCACTCCTTATACACATACTGAGAAGCTGCAATTGATTGTGTTCTCCCACTTTCACACCCTGCGAATTTGGACTAAAAACGTGTACAATAAGGTCACATTATGATCAATGTGTAGGTTTTCCATTAGGTCTTGCACAGAAGTATCTTTTGTATGATAATTCTCCCGTAACGTGAAGTGTTCCTTCAGTGAAGGCTACACTGTAAAATATTATTGGTATTTACAGTCACTCTGTGTTTCCTACTACTGGTACATACATGGTAAGTGCTGACTCTAATCAAGAACACTTAATGGGCAGCTTGGACCATATGAGTTCTATGATTTCTGAATTCTGCAATATAGCTCCTTTAGTCTTACGATGATTAGAAAAAACACTTAGAAAACTCTCTTACTCTAATTATCTGTTTCTCAAGTTCAATAAGCAAGGGCACAAAGGCTTATCTTTGATGATTACCCATCAGTTGTGGAACTCCTCACTGCAGACTTAACCAAGCATGAGCACCGTTAGGAAAAACTGTAACGACCCACCTGTTTGAGCTTGTCTTTAGCATCAGATATATTGGGAAGGTATAGCAAAAGATGCGCTTGTTCTGTTTCATTCATTCATTCATTTTTTTGTTAAGCACCCTGAGCCTTCAAGTTGGAGCAGTCTAGAAATCTAAAGAAACAAATTACAGTGGTACTTCAGGTTAAGTACTTAATTCGTTCCGGAGGTCCGTACTTAACCTGAAACTGTACTTAACCTGAAGCACCACTTTAGCTAATGGGGCCTCCCGCTGCTGCCGCGCCGCTGAAGCACAATTTCTCTTCTCATCCTGAAGCAAAGTACTTAACCTGAAGCATTATTTCTGGGTTAGCAGAGTCTGTAACCTGAAGCGTATGTAACCTGAAGCGTATGTAACCTGAGGTACCAGTGTATTGATTAAAAGTCCACAGATCAAATTTAGTGATCTGTGGCCCAGTGGACCATCTTTAAGAGTTGCATTTGTTATACAGCTGGGCAAACAGATTACTGCTAGTGTTAACCTTTTCTCAAGGTAATTCCTGCACTGTGACTGAACTTTTGCACTCAGTTTCTGATTGGTAGACAGTAAACTCTGCTAGTTAAATTGCAGAGCACTATCTTGCAAGGCTTGCAGGAGAGGTTAATAATAATAATAAAGGTTTCTATGCTTGAAGCAACAGAAAGAGCAGGCAAGTAGTAGGTCCCTTGTGTGAAGATTGAGAAATGCTATTGAGTGACAGAGAGAAGATGGAACCACTCAACATCTACTTTGCTTCTGTCTCCATCTAAAAGTAAAGCAGTGCCCAGCCTGGTGATAACAGAATAAAGGATGCAAGGGAGGAAGCTGAAGCCCAAGATAGGAAAAGAGGTGGTAAGGGAACACCTGGCTATTTAAAATGAATTCAGATCTCCAGGGTCAAATGAGCTGCTCCCAAGGTACTAAAGGAACTTGTGGGTGTAATCTCAGAGCCTCTATCTATAATTTATTCAGAATTTTTGGAGAACAAGTGAGGTCCCTGCAGACTGGAGGTGGGCAAATGTTGTCCCCATCTTCTAAAAGGGAGAAAAAAGAAGACCCAGGTAACTACTGACCCGTGAGCTTGACATCAATACCGGGAAAGTTCCTAGAACAGATATTGAAACAGCCTGTGAGCACTTAGAAAAGGATGCTGTGGTTACTAAAACCCAGCGTGGTTTTCTCAAAAACAAGTCATGCAGACAAATCTTATTTTTTTTATAGAGTTGCAAATTTGTTGGATCAGGAGAATGCTGTGGACATAGCTTATCTTGATTTCAGTAAGGCTTTTGACAAAGTCTCCCATGATAATTTTGAACAGAAACTGTGGACTGGACAAGATAACTGTTAGGTGATTTTGTAGCTGGTTGACTGACCGAACCCAAAGAGTGCTCACTAACGGTTCCTTATCATCCTGGAAAAAAGTGACAAGGGGGGTGCTACAGAGTTCTGTCCTGGGCCTGTTGTTGTTTAACATTTTTATAAACCAATTGGGTGAAGGTATTGAGGGGATGCTCATACAATTTGCAGATGACACCAAACTGGGAGGGGTAGGCAATGCCGCTGAAGACAGAATTGGGATTCTAGATAACCTTAACAGATTGGCGAACTGGGCCCAAACTACGAAAATGAAATTCAAAAGGGACAAGTGTAAGGTTCTGCACTTAGACAGGAAAAACCAGCTGCATGAATATAATATGGGGGGCACCTGGCTTGCCAGTAGTACATGTGAAAAGGATCTACGGGTCTTAGTGGACCACTACCTGAACATGGGTCAACAGCGGCAAAAAAGATGATCAAAGGCACCAACCCTTATGAGGAACGGTTGAGGGAACTCTGTATCTTTAGCCTGGTAAAGAGGAGACTGAGAGAAGATATGGTAGCCATCTTCAAATATCTAAGGGGCTGCCACATGGATGATGGAGCAAGCTTCTTTTCTCCTCCAGAGGCTAGGACCCGAATCAATGGATTTGAGTTATGAGAAAGGAGATTCTGAAATAACTTTCTGACAGTAAGAGCTATTCAGCAGTAGAACAGACTTCCTAAGCAGGTGGTGGACTCTCCTTCCTTGAAGGCTTTAAAGCAGAGTTTGGATGGCCATCTGTCTTGTATGATGTAGTTGAGATATTTTCATTTCATTTCATTTCAGGCTAGATGACCCTCAGAGTCCCTTCCAACTCTACAATTCTATGATTCTATCTAATCAGCACACTTAACATTTTGTTCTAAGCCTTAGTTTTACCATTTAATAATAACCCATGTTTGAGTTGACTATAAGTTCTGAAATATTTTGATTCGCACAAATTAATGAGAGACCTTAATGGTTAAATCCGTTTACATGCCTGCTGTATCTTTATGTATTTTAGGTAACCATTTTCTAAAGAAGGTGAAAATGAAAAGGTAACCTAGGATGTTTTATGGTCACCTGAATTATAACTTCTGAGCAGTACATTTGGGCAGATTGAATGATAAATTATGAATTCTGAAGCTATTTCTTTTTACTATGGCTTTCCCATTTTTATAGCAAAAGCTTCCATTTCTACAATGTCACTAAAAGCAACAAGAACAAGAGGACTATGATGGAAAAACCCAAAATGGAATAATTTAAAATGTAACTAAAACAAATGCTTGTTTTCCAGCCCTGTTGTAGTAGATGCTTTTAGGCTGCAATCCTATATCAATTTACCTGAGAGTATGGCCAGCAGCAATAAAACTGTTAGCACATTTGCAAAGCTAAACACGGTCTGATATGGTTTCAGACTGGATGGGGGAACCACTTGTTGAGATACCTTCATTGCAGGAGATTGGACTAGGTAACCCTTGGGGTACCTTCCAACTCTGCAATTCTATGATTTTATGAATTCAATAGCTTATTCCCAACCAGCCATGCATAAAATCACAGGGTTATAAGAATGTAAACCACGTTGAACACTGCATGACTGATTTCTGAGTAAAAATGTATAGGCTTGCTTTTAGTGGTAGTGTAGAAGTGAAATACGGTCATACCTTGGAAGTCAAACGGAATCCGTTCTGGAAGTCCGTTTGACTTCCAAAACGTTCGGAAACCAAAGTACAGCTTCTGATTGGCTGCATGAAGCTACTGCAGCCAATTGGAAGCTACGGAAGCCCTGTTGGACGTTTGGCTTCCAAAAATAGTTCGCAAACTGGAACAGTCACTTTGCGGCGTCCGGGAGCCAAAGCGTTCAAGAACTAAGCTGTTCGAAAACCAAGGTACGACTGTATGTTGCTATGAAAATGCTGGTACTATATTAAAGGTTTCTTTGTAGTAATCTGCAAGTCTGTCTAAATAATGATTTGTACACATTTGTTTCGATTGGAGATGGGAACCTGCCTTGATCTGATCTGGTGTGTTTGAGAGAGAACTACTCTGAAAAGCTGTAGTAAGGGCCTTATTCCATTGTAAAACAAAGTCTTCTTGAATCTGGTTGGTTAGTAGTGTGGTATTGTATGGAGGGAGCCCCTGCCAAAATTGTTCAGGATATGATTTAAGTCATTGTTTCCACATAACTTCCAGACCTTTTATGGGAACCATAGATGTTCCTGGTTATTGCACCAAAATGTACTTGGACTTGTGTATTAACATACCTAATTTTTGCTATTGTATCTGTATTATAGCAACTGTATTTCTTCATTAGTGATGCCTTATTAGCTTTGAGCTAGTTGGTTGAGCAATAGTTCTCTGATATATACTATCTTTGTAAAATAGCAAATTCCCTTTACTATTTTATCCCAACATGTTAATAAGGTATCATGATCTCCCCCCCAACAGTAGAAATATGCTGATGTCTATACTTTCCCCCACTTCAAATTATTTGAGGAATACAGAGTGTTGGGCTGGCCCTGCAGGGTAGATTTTGGAAATGATGAAAGGGCACATTTTGATTTTGATCAGACTGGAAAGTTTAATCAGACTGCAAGTTTAACATTCAGTGCTTCAAGGATTAATAATAAGAGCCATTTAAAAGTACATTAAAAACTGATTGACATTTAGAGTTGCTGAGTATGTGACCCTGAATCGTTTGGAAAGATGAATTACTGTCTTTGTACTTTGCAGCCTGAGGCTGTGGTGTTGCTTTAACTCTAATAATTTGACTGTAACTTAATGTATTTTCATGGTAGGAGATAAAATGTCACAAAAGCCCTACATTGCACATTCTGTCCATTTACCATATTTTTCGCCCCATAGGACGCACCAAGTTTTTTTGGGGGGAAATAAAGAAGAAAAAAATTATTTCCCCCCCAGGTGCTTGTGGGGCCGGCAGCGGGGAGAAGCGCTCTTCTCCCCACTGCCAGCCTTCAGACCAGGTCCGGGGACAGCGGGAAGATGCGCTGCACCTCCCAGCTGTCCCCGGAGCTTGCGGGGCAGGCAGCGGGGAGAAGCGCTCTTCTCCCCGCCGCCTGCCTGCAGACCAGGTCCGGGGACAGCGGGAAGACGCGCTGTGCCTCCCCGCTGTCTCCGGAGCTTGCGGGGCTGGCGGCGGGGAGAAGCACGCGTCTCCCCGCCGTCAGCCTCCAAACCACATCGGGAGACAGCAGGATGGCGGCGTTCTGCCTCCCTGCTGTCCCCCGACCTTGTGGGGCTGGCGCTGCAGCTCTCCTGAAGCCTGGAGAGTGAGAGGGGTCGGTGCGCACCGACCACTCTCGCCCTCCAGGCTTCAGCGAAAGCCTGCATTCGCCCCATAGGACGCACAAACATTTCCCCTTCATTTTTGGAGGAGAAAAAGTGTGTCCTATAGGGCGAAAAATACGGTAGTCTATCCACTACCCGGAAGCTTCCTGCATTGCCCATTGAAAGCCTTTCTCGCCCTCTCCCTGGCTTTGAACCCTTAACAGAGATAGGAAACATAGAATCATAGAATTGTAGAGTTGGAAGGGATCCCAAGGGTCATCTAGTCCAACTTCAATGCGTCTTTCAAAACTTTTCTCTGCTGGGTTTTGTTTCCCCTCTCTGATTCTATGTGATGCTCTGGCAGAGGTGCAGAAAATGATCCTTCAGAAAGGATAGAATAAAGACCATTGCCTTGGTTTGAACTTCTTTTTTGTTGTGTCTTCTAGAGGAAGAACTGTGGACATGGGTTATTAGGTTATTAGCACCCTGTAACACCCTACATAATGCGGCCATAGGACTAAGTTCTGTGTAAATAGCTTAGTTTTATCTCTAGAAAGAAGCTAGGTGTGTTCATTTGCAAAAGGCTGAGTGACTTGGCTTAAGTTCGACAGCATGGAGTGCATAAAAGCTTTGGTTTGGAAAGAAACTTGTGGGCAGTTCTTTGCTTGCCTCTCTTCCAATTGACAAGTGTGTTTTTAATGATCCTGTTTGCTTGAGCCTTGGCTAAAACCGCTGGCATTCCTTCTTGTCGTTTTTCTTCACTGGCTGTTCTCAGCATGTATGATCCTAAATCCAAAGCCTTCTATTTCTAGCTTACTGCAAGAATTCAGCTTGAAAATGCCTTGTGTTGTGACACTAATATTGTAAAGCTGGCACACTTAGCACAGACCGTTCATTGTACAGCAGCTTTCCCAGTGCCCTTTACAGCCCTACAGTTCAGGAGTTTCTGTGAGTTATTCCTTATCTGCTACAATAGTAGACCTGGAGAAGTTGAGTTTTGCTTCTTGTTCTTTTTAAAATCCTTCTGTTTGCTACTGTATTACACTACAAGATTGCTGAGTTTGAATTAATAACCTGTTTCACAGAAAATGTGGCTGCATCATTCTGCTTTCGTGATCATTTGAGTGCACTAAAGTTTCTTTTCTTTTGAGCTCTGCTCAGATCTGGTCAGAGTAGTTTCAAGACTTAAATGTTTATAAAGTTGTGTGATGGCAGAGAATGTTAATTAGTGTAGATTACTGACATTCCCATGTCTGTGTTTTGTCTAAGGTGTTGGCCTTTGAAGAAATGGTACCTGTTGGTTGCTCAGAAAACGTGCTTTCATTGGATGTAACTATTATTGGATGGGTTCCCTGTTTCTCAGTTTTTTCATGTTGTAGGAGAAGTGAGTTTCTTGATCCTCCTGTGCCTCTGTTAATCTTGGAGTTCAGCTATGGAAACTATTTAAATTCATCTGTTTCTTATTTTGGTGTGTGTTAGTTATTGCAAACTGTGTTCTTGTTTACACATTTAATTTATTCTCTGTCTTTGTGTTGTGGTTTCTGCATGGTGAGGTGCATTCATCTTAATCAAACCAAGTTTTCCATTTTGTAATTTATCTGTTTCATGAACAAGAAAGCATACCAATTGTTTCAACAGCCAGTTAGCATTTTGCTTTGTAAATAGAGCCTTGCCCATTAGCATGATCTAAAACCTTTTGTTATGCTGTGTGCATACCTTTTATACTTCAAAATAGCAGATCAATTCTTCTGGTTCTGGAGAAAAAGTATTGTAGTTGCGGCAGCCACCAATTCCAAACCCCTGCTGACTCCTTTGGCTTAAAAAAAAAAAAAAGATTCTTTCTCATTGACCCCAGTGGAAAGAAGCATTAGTATGCCAGTTTCAGGCTGGTGTGTACTTTTTCTCCATTCTTGGGGAGCTTTGAGGGTGGGCTTTGGGCCTAACATGCCTTTGGTATGCCTCATTTAACCACTTGTTATACGTAATGAATATTTTACTATATATTACTGTGTATTTCATTTTTCAGAGGTAATTTGACCACGTCACTTGGGCATATTGGCTAAGAGACCAGATTCATGTGATTAATTATTTGGTACTTCTTTAAACCACTGAGGAAGACCTGTGTAGTTTTGATATACTGGTATATTGTTTATCACAGGTTTGTTGGCCAGTTACTCATATGGATAGATAATTTTAGTCCATTTTAGTTTTAAAATGCCTACATTTATTTCTTCTTAAGATTTGAGTAATATATGTTCATACAATTTCTACTTGCGTCCTTGCCCTTGTAGTTTATGCTTTGCCTTGAATTTATTCTCCTTTGTTTTGGTTTGTGCATAGGCAGATATATTTCTACAAACAATCAGGAGCCTTAAACAGATGCTATGCTGCTAGTGCAGTGACTCTTTCAAAAGATGACAGAGAAACTATGTCAAGGATGCCATTAAATTAATTACTTTTCACTTTAGCCCTGTCAGGCCTAGCCATAACAAGTAATATTTTGTATTGTTTTGCCTTGTAGTCTAATAAATGAGAAATGTCCAGTTTCTGCCATATAAGCAATTTCCTCTCCCTCACTTCCCCAACAGCATTTAGTCTCATGATATAATTTGATAGTTTACCATACCTATAGAGAAGAATATTAATAAACCTCTTCTGAAGATTTGAGAGCTCTGTAAAAGAATTTATTGAAACTGAAGTATTTTTAACATTAATAAGCAGTTCCCCTGTGCTGAGATTGAGAAGCAGGTATAACTTTGTTTTATTGGGAAAAGCACATGGTCTAGAGACTTGGAAATTATTCTTCTAATCTAAGCTGCTGGGTAGTTTCTGCCAAGGCGGGTGTAGTTCTATGTTCTCTCTTGGCTGTAGCAATGCAGTAAATGCTTTCTGATACAGTCATACCTCATGTTACATCGACTTCATGTTACATTCTTTCAGGTTACATCCCGCAGCCACCCGGAAGTACCAGAAAGGGTTACTTCCGGGTTTCGCCACTTGCGCATGCACAGAAGTGCAAAATGATGTCACACACATGCGCAGAAGCGGCAAATCGCAACCCGCGTGTGCGCAGACGCGCCGCTGCAGGTTGCGCTCTTTTCATGTTGCGAACGGGCCTCCAAAACGGATCCCGTTTGCAACCAGAGGTACCACTGTACTTTGTCTCCAATCTTTCTTTTTGTGCAGCCACCCTTAATGTCTGCTGGTTGCCACAGTTCATAGAATGGAGATGTGGGTTGCTCTTAAATAGCATGGGGTGAGTGCTGGAGGGCAAAAATTAGACATCCTCCCTTTGTTTCCATCAGAAGAATGAAAACTAAATAATTTGAATAGCCTACTTGTAATTGGGATTCAGATAATACACTTAAATATATTTAAAGTTTCTGTGCAAAATGGAAGCAAAACTTAACACAAATAACATCTTTAATTATTGTCAACACTCATTTGTTAAAACCACCACCACCACCTCACTGTTAACTTCTGATGGAATACACATCACGGGAAAATAGAGACTGGAAAACACATTTAAATGACATCTTCCCATCAGAGCCTTTGCTGCTTCCCCCTTTCTCCCTTCAGAGGTTGGATTTCCATATGACATAGCATCATTTGTAACTTGGAACTTTGAAGGAGCGTAGGTGAAATTGGGCCAAAAAGGTGCCCACTCCTTTTGTGAGGCCATTAGTCTCAAATTATAGTGTGGTTACAATTTTAGAGTTTTTTGGGGAAAGGAGGAATTCTTATACTTTTTGAATGGGGCTTACCATGATAGATATGACATGGCAGAATGTTAAAAGCAGTCCTCTTTTTAACTGGGGTTTTTGTTTTTTTAAAAAAACTTTGCCACTGCTTCAAGGCAATGGTGGAACTGGAACAAGTTCCTGGCAATGTTCCTGGTTGAAAATGGCCTTCTGGGAACAGCACTACAAACACGAACCCCTGTGTGGCGAAATGTAACAATGTACAAAAAATGCAAATGCAACATGCTGGCTAATAACTGTTAGTGAATATATAATTGGTTATGATGTCATTCAAAATAAACAAATAAGCCACTTCAAAATGATGTATATATCATACAACACATCTCACAAAATATACGAGTAACTACAAGTTGTTAATATGTATCAAAGTCAAACAAAGAATCAAACAAATCAATGAATAGTGAGGAACGCCAAGCCGTCTCTCAAAGGAAGACGTCTCACAAAAGTCTCAAAAGGACAGTATATCCGAAATAGTTCAACTGTTTCGGAATAAAGTCTTCATCAGCAAATAATTATCAATGAAATATACACACTAGTAGGGATCATGCTAGTGGATCAGTGCTCACTGGTCAGGGATGATAGGTGTTGTAGTCCAGAGCACCTGGAGGTCACTGTAGGAAGCTGACTTACAGGAATGCAAGTTAAATCTTTGGTAGAAAGGTATAGACATAAGGATGCATTCAAAACAATTGGTATTTAAATGCATTTTTAGCAACCATAACAAAATAGATTGATTCATAGCATTGTGTAATTTAAGCTGAAATTGAGACCCTGGAATGCTTGGTCCATTAATATATATGCTTAAAAAAAATAGTGCTTTGATGGGTACTTCCAAAGCAGTGTTGCAATTCTTGGTCTACAACCTGCTGATTAAACTTTTAATTTTGAGTCTCTCCCAGTTCCACTAATTGAGCTCATAAAACTAGCCCTTGACACTGGAGGACTGCAGTGCTGTGAACCATTGCATGTCTAGTGAGCATGACCTGGCACACACACAGTGATTTGACAAGGTCCCAAACTGCAGCCTGCCAGCTACAAACAGTAGCGTAAATGCTAAACACTAATGAGCTGCAGATACCAGCACATGGCTAATGGCCTCAGATCAGCTGGCCACTGCAGCCTAGCTACTGTCAAGGTCATCTGACCAGCTCAGGTGCATTTGGTGGTGTGTGTTTTATTATATTAATGCTGTTTAAGGGGTGTGGAATGTTGCTGTGAATTGCAATTTCTCCTTTAACTTTGAGAATGAACACTTCAGCTCAGAGATAAAATGGTAAGTTAAATGCTCTGCAATATGAATACAAGAATAAATATCTTGTTCTGTATGGGAATTATAGGTAACCTACTCAGTGTATGGGGCAGTTTGTTCAGCTGAGTTGTTGACTATTTGCAGGTAAATCAAAAGAAAAAAGGAATGAAAAGGCCATAACCTAAGAGAGGGAAAATTGTTTTGCTGAAATAAATTTGACTAAAAAATAATGAATGGTCATGAATACTGAGATTAGATAGTTGTTTGTTTAGCCTAATTTTGGTTTGTTTGAATGTGTAAACTCAGTCTTTTAGATTAACCATATTGTGTATTACAATCTGTCTTAAGGCAGTGTTAAAATGATAAAACAATAAAAGCACAGTACTATTAATAAAATACAAGTGATAACCCAATTTAAATAATAACATTAAGCACCAGAAAATGCTTGAGTGAACAGGTATGTTTTTAACATAGATTTAACACAATTTGTGTTGTGTGCACCCTGAATTGCATCTCAAGGTGAGCCAATAGGGTAGTGGTTAAAGTAACTGTTATACTAGGGTCTAGGAAAACTGGTAGGAACCTCTAAACCAGGCAACCCCAACCTTCGGCCCTGGACTACAATTTGGACTACAATTCCCATCATCCCTGACCACTCGTCCTGTTAGCTAGGGATCATGGGATTTGTAGGCCAAAACATCCGGAGGACCACAGGTTGAGGATGCCTGCTTTAAACAGTCCTGAAGCTCCTTGTTGACCTTGGGCTTATACTGTCTCTCAAGATAATGTAAGGATAGTGTGGTGGTAGACCATGTGTACTATTGGCAGAAAGTGGGATAAAAATGGGACAAAAGTGGGATAAAGATGTAATAGTATTCATAGCTTTTTCTACCATATTTCATACTATGAAGGTGGCAATCGTTTGTAGATATTATAGCTTTCATTTTTGTTGCAGAGGAATAGATACCTTGCAGTTGTAAACCACAAAACTACTGACACTTCACTTGTTATTGGATACTGTGATGATTCTATTTTTTGTTTCCTTGCTATAGTGATGAGAAGTGCTCATACACCCCCTATAGCTACACATGAACACCTGTTACCTATTTAAAAGATAATAGTGTATCCATTACATACATCTTTTTGCCTTTTTGTTCTTTGTGGAATGGCACCAACATGGCAACCCAGTGACATCACAGAATGCCTGTTTTGTGGAAACTGTTAGTATCAGGCCACTTCGGCTGTTAAGGGCAAACAATGAACAGAGTAGCAGTTGATGAGTACCAGCAGATCTTTGAAATCACAGCAGAAATGTTTGCCTCAGGTTACCTGCACATTGCAAAATACAATAATGCCACCTTTGTTCATACCCCTTGGACCTGCCATTTCTACAAGGTATCTGATTGTATCATGGCCATTTGATGCCAGTATACAGCCTCATGTTATCTAGCACTATGCTTTCCAGGGTATAGAGCAGGTGGAATGTGGTAATGATGTTAAAAGACTATATGTGTGGTCATAGGCATGCCGTTTGGCCCTGACTATCCAAAAGGTTAATCTTGCAAGTTCCATAATGGAATGCATAACATGGTTGTATAGGAATTCTTATGTATGGATGGAGGAATTGTTTAAGGGTGGGTAGATGGAAGGAAGGAAAATTGCTCGCAGCGTGCTCCATTTTCTGAAAGCCCAATGTATTTGAAACAAATGAGCGTGTACAGAGTAGAACAGGTATGGTAGATAGTCAAACCTTAATTCATGTTGATTGTACCTTATAGAAGTGGTGTAACATTAAATCTATGCATCTTTAAATCAGTGATGGAGTAATAAAGATAAAACTTGTTAGCAGTCTTGTCACAAAAGGGAGAAAAAGTGAAATTTGAAGTGTTTTCTTTTTATAAAGAGAGATAAAAGAAAACCACTTGAGAAGTGGTGGTTCTTAAGTGTCCAGGATTGGGTGATACATGCAAATAAATCAAATGCAGCACTTCATGGAAATGTATGTATAAGGATGTCCCTTAAAAAAATAAAGCATGAATCCCCAGAAGAGTAAAATTTCTCTCTGTTCTTTCAGTTGGAGGATCTAATTGAATATTTCATATATATTTTATTTATTAAATTTCTATACCACCCGTCATCCACGGATCACAGGGCAGTTTACAGTATAATAGAGGTGATACTTGTAGTTCATTCCATGCTGGCTTAATGCCAACCAGCTAATTACATGCTGCATATCTAACTTCAATAGCTTAGATTGCTTTCTTCCTTGAACTATGTGTGATGTGTTTATGTAAGAGGCAGTGCCGAGGTTAAGCTCCACTATGGCAGCTGTTCACTTTTCAGCCGTGTAAAAATGCTGAACAACATACACAACATGATAGGCTGTATGTAATTATATGAATTCTTTAAAAAAAATCTTATTTAATTCTTATTTAAATTCTTTTTCAATTTTTTTTTTCTTTCTTTAATTCTTCCCCTCCCCCCTTTTTTCTTTTCTTTTTTTGATAGTGTTTTTTAGTTTGATAGTGTTTTGAGCATGTAAAAATGCTGGCAAACAACTTTATTTTTTGAAAACATTGTGGTTTTTCTAAATACGGAATGTAATTTAAAAATAACTAGTAATGAGAAATCAAAAGGTTCCTACCCCCATGCCCTCTATAGCTTTTTATGTCTATAAGGTTTTATCTTAGTAATGTAGAAACATAAACTTAGAAATTAGTCTCTGTTTTGGCAACTGTTAAATCAGGCATCCCCAACCTTTGGCCCTTCAGATGTTTTGGACTACAAATTCCCATCATCCCTGACCACACAGGTTGGGGATGCCTGTGTTAAACAGAAATGCTGTCAAGTTGTGGTTGATGTTCTAAATATGCACTCTGCATAATGGGTCAGTTCATATGTAATGCCAAGCCATAGTTTGAAATGAGTCTTCCATTTGAGTTTGCAGGGCAGGTAAAGACTATATCAGGCATAGGCAAACTTGGCCCTCCAGATGTTTTGGGGCTACAACTCCCATAATCCCTGACCACTGGTCCTGTTAGCTAGGGATGATGGGAGTTGTAGTCCCAAAACATCTGGAGGGCCAAGTTTGCCTATGCCTGAACTATATGATTTGCTTGGACACACACACACAAACCCAAGGATGCTCAAACAAGTTTAGTGTTGCATGTTAACCAACCCGATAGTGACTAGCCAAATTTTGAGTGGTGGCGCTCCTATATGGGCAGTGAAATGGGAATTATGAGTGAACACTCACCCACTTTACATAAAACCTGATAGGTCATTCTATAGAAGTCAGAATATGATCAAAAAGTATATATAAAAATGAGAAAGGGTTAAAATGTAGATTATTAACATTATTCCCAGGCAGTTCTTCAGGATTGATCCAATCATCTTTCAGTGCTTTTTTCTAAAAGAAAATGTTTAAGGGTACTCTCATTTTTACTCAAGAATATCACCATTTTATAATTCAAATCGGGAAAAAGAAATACAGTAAATGGACAGAAGTACAAAGATTCACAAAATGTTTAGGGGTATGCGTCCCCCCAGAAAAAAGCACTGTCATTGTTAGTTTATAACCTGTGTGTTCCTTTTTAAAAGGCTGAATGCATAGTTTGATTGTCTACATCCCTTTGTGGGGACAGGAAATCAAGATTTAAATGAACTATTAACTTTTTTAAAAATGCTGGTATAATATTTTACAGAATGTGAAGAGATAGTTGTTTGCTGTCGTCATTAGCTTTTATAAAGATCATGCAAAACTTTATCAATTTGTCTGTCAGCAGTCAGTAGGAAATTGCTGAGAGTGCTCTGATTCTTAACTGGACTGCGCTGGCTGTGAACAGATTTGAGAATGTCAAAGCAATCTAAGGTTGCTGGGTTTTTTTGCTTCCTATGGTGTTCTTTCCTGTCTGCCCCTCCTCCTGTACTTTAAGTAGTCGGAGAGAATGTATTCTGTTTAACCTTTGCACCCACAGAGTCAATGCTAGGCTACATTTTAGAGGTACTATTGTCCCAGTTTTCTGATGGCAGCAGTCTCAGGCTGAAACTAGCCAGCTAGCAGGCTATTTAAAATTTGTAGTTTGCAATATAAGTTCTGAAAAAGAATCAAGATTTCTGTGTAAATCTGAGACTGTTCCTGAATATTACTCTTCTAGTAATTAGAAGTTATGTTATGTTTTGTTTGCATCAGCATGCTTTTGTTGCAGCTGTTAAGGGTTCTAAAAATTCCTATTTTTTCCCCATATGCAGTGTCTTGTAGTTTACTGTACAAAACGGCTTTTTCCTGTAATGGGCATTTCTCTGTATTTTTGGGTAAGCTTAACTTCTTTTAAAAAGTCAAATGTTCACATAAAGTATACTTCTATAAACACTGCTAGTTTTGTGGGTATAAGGGTTTTTAATATTTGATGTTTTACTGTGTTTTAATTTGTTGGAAGGTGGGTGTCTATAAAGAATAAATTATTATTATAACTGAAACATGAGAAATGTCTTAGATCAGGGACAGGAAACCTGTGGCCCAACTGTTGCTGCATTCCCATTCCCATCATCTTCCTGACAGTTGCCCAAGCTGGCTGGGGATGGGAATTGGAGACCAACAACAGGAGAGGGCCACGTGTTACCCACCACTGAAACCACTATTTTACCATTGTAAAATAGCTGGAGTTGTGTCAGATGGAAGGGAAAAGTGAAAATCGTGCACGCATCCTTGTATGCCCCAGTCTGGTTTACAGGGTGGAAAAAACCAAAATAATGATGGAAAAGGAATGTTACCTTTGAAGAGAATGTGAAGCATTTGCCCAAAGACCATTGATAATGTTAAGGACTATAATTTTAATAACAAGAAATATTATCTCAAGTATTGCTGGAAATGAAATCATAAGTGGGACAAACCATTAGCAGCCTTCCTCAGTATAAACTGTTAAGAGATAACCTAAGGGTTATATGAGGGAAAGATCTCAAAGTGGAGTTGAATCTAGTATTGAGAACATTACCTAAACTGTACCTGTCCTCCTCTCGGTTAATAGCAGCTGCAGGGGGGGGGGGTATGTTCATTGTTCCTCTGTTGTCATAATTCCATCCAGTTCATGCCTCCCATAATGCTTTCAACTATTTGGAAAAAAAGAGAGATCTAAACACAGATCTTGTTTGTTGCATTTAGTTTGGCCCTTTTTTTGGGGGGGGGGAATGGCATAACTTTAATGAACAGCTCATATCTAGTTATTTATTGCTATAGTAGTCTTAAATTCAATAAGTCTCTCCATGCTGCTGTGTTAATAGTTCAAAATTGCAATCTAATTTAGTCTTATAAAATAAGCTCATAAAAATTACTAAGCTGCTCTCGGCAAGCTAGTATCAAACACTGTGGATGGGGGATGGAATGATCTGTCCTTCCTTGTTCAGCCTGCTCATTCACCTGCATGGAATTCTTGGCTGTCTAATCAGGTGAGTTGTTAAATGCAAGACTGAACTAAATATATAAGCATGTTAAAACTATTCTACACTGTGCTTATGTTGGTTCTCACATACAAAAGCATTTAAAGAAACCTGCTTTGTTTCTGCCTGCTCTTCAGTGGCGTACTCTTCCCTAGTTCCACAGCTATATTTGCCCCAGTGGGCCTGGGAACAGGACCCAAGTACCCTTCTTCACTAGGGACGCAGGTGGCGCTGTGGGTTAAAGCCTCAGCGCCTAGGACTTGCCGATCGAAAGGTCGGCGGTTCGAATCCCTGCGGCGGGGTGCGCTCCCGCTGCTCGGTCCCAGCGCCTGCCAACCTAGCAGTTCGAAAGTACCCCCGGGTGCAAGTAGATAAATAGGGACCGCTTACCAGCGGGAAGGTAAACGGCGTTTCCGTGTGCGGCTCTGGCTCGCCAGAGCAGCGATGTCACGCTGGCCACGTGACCCGGAAGTGTCTCCGGACAGCGCTGGCCCCTGGCCTCTTAAGTGAGATGGGCGCACAACCCCAGAGTCTGTCAAGACTGGCCCGTACGGGCAGGGGTACCTTTACCTTTACCTTACCCTTCTTCACTAGTTATTCTAAACTTCTGTTCAATCTCTTCCTCAGCAACAGCCAGTGTTTGAAATTCCCCATGTGCCAGGCACATTTTGTGACTGGTGCAGGTCCAATTACACCCAAATGGAGAAGTCTTGGCACCTGACATCTCCACCATCTGGCTAGCAAACAGCAGCGGTTTCTGGTGGCTCATGCACGAGCCAGGTGACTTGTGTGGTGGTGTGCTGCCCAAGACTGGACAGGAGGCTGGAGACCAGTGGTCTCCCACAGCAGTGGGGGTCTATTCTGAGGAGAGACTGAGAAAGATCTGGGGAGGTAGGGAGCAAGTGCGAGGGGCAGGTTGGCTGCTGAGTCTTCACCGGAGAGGCAGTGTTGGGCAGGTCCCGCAGCAGGAACTCTTGCTGTGGGGGCTTTCAGTGGCCACATCTCTTGACTCTTCTTCCTCTTCACCCCCCTGTGGCAATGTTATGGCCCCTTGCTCTAGCACGGAAGGATCCCTTGGAGGTCAGTGCAACTCCTGCTCCTCGTCACCTCCTCTTGTGGTAGTAACTGGCCTCACCAAGGAGGATGAGGAGAGAGGGAGGGAGGGAGGGAGGCACAAAAAAGCCAACTAGCCTGATCCATTTCCCCATTCTCTCTCTTTGACCCTACCCTAGCTCTCCCTGTTGGCCTTATAATATGGTAAATGTAAAGGACCCCTGACAGTTAAGTCCAGTCACGAACAACTCTGGAGTTGCGGCGCTGTCTTGTGCAGTCTACAGTGTAGCTTCTTAAAGCTGTTGTTAGTACAGAATCAGGAAATGGTAGTTACTATGGATTAATTTGCTCAAAATACAAAGGTATGGTTTGGGGTGCTCTTTTTATTTTGGATGCTTTTTCAAAAGGCCACAAAAGACACCTGAAAATAACCCAAGGGAATCAAAATAGCAGCAAAAAAAGTGGGAAAACACCACATTATGCTTTTAAAATTTTGCCTAGACGTTCTGTTGCAGGGCCTGCAACCCAGGTTTAAGGGGACATTTGATGTTCACTGATTGTGTGAAAGGAATTAATTGTGGGGTGAAAAGTAAAACTAATCTGGATTGGGAGCCATACCAGCTTGAAAGAAATATAGAACAGAAATCTTTTGAATTTTCTTCACTCCATATATCGTATAAGCCCCATTTTTCGAAGAGTTGTAATATGCATTTCTTGTCTTTATCTTTTAAAAAGTTCCTCCAGGTGGCGTCCCTCAGCAAATTTATTGAATTTACCTAATATATTTTGAATAATGTCAAGTTGCTTCAAGTTTGATGTATATACGGATCCAACAATTAATTAATTCATTGTCTGTTTAATAAAAACATATCTACTATTCTTGTCTTTTAAGTACTGAGTGGATTTTAAAGTTTATTCCTTTGCCAAAAATGACTTCTATCCCCGGCCTTTACTTTAATCTGGTGCTTCTACTTGCTGTTGAAACCAGTTGCTACTGAGGATTTTACCCCTAGGAGGTTTATGTATTTCTTGTGAAAAGGCAATTTTGGCTTCATTGCATGTATGTATGAATCAATGTGTTTCTTTTCACTAATTCCCCTCATGTTCAGGGTTATGGCTTTTAGACATATCCAAAACTTATTACTGTAATGCATATATGCAACAACTTGTTTGGACAATGCTAATGTTTTCCCTTTGGGGCTACTAACAATTAGTAAATTATAATATATAATAAATGATATAAAAACAAATATCTGACTTCTACTTGGAGTAACACATTCTTCCACATTTGCTCTGGGCAGACCTCTGACCCTGCCAACTGTGGTAGGGGAAAATCAGCAAAAGACTTACAAACATTTCAACATTCTACATACAATATAAAGCTGGGGTGGGTGTGGGTTATAAGAATAATGTTAGAATTAAAGATATCTGGGCTCCACTGTTGCCCATTTCACATTACACTTTATATGGTTTTGGCTGGAGAAAGCACATTTCCACTGTGGGACATGTACTTATTTCAGAGTTAAGGGTATTGGTGTGATGTAATATACAGTGGTACCTCTGGTTATGAACTTAATTCATTCCGGAGGTCCGTTCTTAACCTGAAACTGTACTTAACCTGAGGTACCACTTTAGCTAATGGGGCCTTCTGCCGCCGTACCGCCACTGCGTGATTTCTGTTCTCATCCTGAAGTAAAGTTCTTAACCCAAGGTACTACTTCTGGGTTAGTGGAGTCTGTAACCCAAAGTGTTTGTAACCCGAGGTACCACTGTATTGTAGTGCATTATAGTACAGTATAGCACAGTATGGCTTGAAGGACAGAAAAACAGAATTCAATAAGCTCCTTTATGGCTTCTTTTTGTGCTGCAAATTCTTCTCTTAAGATATTGTTACCATTTTCTTTCTCCAGTGAGGAAGAGGCTTCTTTTGAGGGCAGTGTCATCTTGCTGCGTCCTGCATTAGTGTCCTTGTTGAAATGAGCATTCTGTCTCAGAGCAGGAAGAATTGAGTGAGGTCTTTTATTTTCATCTTTTCTGAATCCTTTTGCATTCCCCTCTCCTTTTCAAGGTTAGGGTTGCTGGGGGTTTTTTTAGACAGCAGAAGCTTTTGCTTCAAGCTGTTTTTCTGGGCCTTCCCTCGTGACCATGCACCACTTACGGTATATATTTTGTTTTAAACAAGACAAACTTAATTTAAAAACTCAGGGGCAGATGTGAGAGAGGGACCTAGGAATGGAGTGAGTTGGAAGAAAGAAAAGGGAAAGGTAGATAACACTTGATTTCACAGAATGTGTGTATTTGGAAAAGGCACCCTGCACATGCTCAGAAGCACAAAGAACTAGGTGCCATATTGTTTTTGAATAAAACTTGGAATTGTACCCTGCACACAATGTATAGGGGTCGAAACTGCTATTTTTAATATAGTTGGGTGCCTTCTGTGCCAACTTTCAAACACTGGCTGAAAACTTTTCTATTCCACTAGGCCTATGCTGGCAATTAAGAGCACACCTCCCACAATGGTCTATTGGTGTTTGTTTTTGATTTCTTTTTGCTTTTAACTTGTTTTTAATTTTCTGTGATTTTATTCTGTGGTTTTATGTTTTTATATTGTTGTAAACAGCTGTGATATATTTTTATGATACAGTGCTATATACACATTTTAATAAATAAATAATGTCAGCCTGTTCTCTGAGTTTACTTTTCAACCATAGTAAAATTTTGGCGGCATATATTGAATGCAAATATGGTTCATTGCTCAAATAGCTACTTTAAAGGACCAAACAGAATGTGACAATATTTATGTGAATGCATTACTGATCTTCCCCCCCCCTACCCCTTAGGCTTTTCTAATGATACTGTAAACTGGGATCTTGGTATGTTGGAGGGCTCAGATGATCACTTCATCTTCCTATTCAATACAAGTTGGTCAGATACACCACCTCCTCCAAATCCCTAGATATGAAGAATAAAACCAAAAATTGTTACATAAATTTGCCCCAATTGCAGCCAGTATGGACTCAAACCCATCCTGGGGTAGGCTACCTTCTTTTTCACTGAAGCTTGAAATGCTATTTACTACTTCATTAAATCACTTGCAAATTGTAAATGACAACTGGAACTGTATTGTTTTCTCTAGATGGAGTCCCTTCATATACCAGAAGTTTTTTGATAATCTGCTGATAGCAGAGTGCTTTCCATGCTGCTAGCTGCTTGGGCTGCATTTAGAGAGGATTCCAGTATTTAACACAGTAAAGGTACTTCAATGACTATGTAGTTCTTAAACTTACTGATTATTTTTGGCATGGAAAGGAATGTATTTTGCACATACCTCTTTGTTTTTTCTGCGTCCATGTTTAGGGTTTAAGCTGAAAATATAAATGAATGTTATTGGAAACATAGTGTTACATGCACCACGCATGGTTCAGTTTCCTTGCAATGAAGGTCAATGGAGACTGGTTTCTTTAGGATATATGGTTTTATTTAAACATACAGTGGTACCTCAGTTTACGAACTTAATCCATTCCAGAAGTCCGTTCTTAAACCAAAGCCGTTCTTAAACTGAGGTGTGCTTTCCCTAATGAGGCCTCCCGCCGCCAGTGCCCTTCTACCGTTTGGCTTCCGTTCATAGACGGAGGTAAAGTTCGGAAGCTGGGACACTACTTCCGGTTTTGCGGAGTTCTTAAACTGAATAGTTCGTAAACAGGGCTGTTCTTAAACTGAGGTACCACTCTGTATACAACCTGAGCACCGACTGGAAGGCCTCACAGCATTAATAATTCAGTATAGTTTCCTTATTAGGCTTCATAGCTTTGGATCATGCACACAGCATGAAAAGGCAATGTGCTCCTTTTCCACTTAAGCCCAATGCACACACTAGCTAGCCCTGGCTATGGTTATCTTTATTATAAGAAGATACAGCCTTCAGACAGGTGAGGGGTTGAGGAAAATGCTATCTCCTCCTGGAGAACATCATCCCTCGCTGAGCTCCATAGCAACATGGTCCATTCTTTAGGATGGTAATGTGCTTATTTGGGACATTATCTTACAAAGAAACTAATTTGACCAGTTCAGCAGGCGCTCTCTACTGCAAACCACTATCTCACAGATGTTGCATCTCAGGCTTGGTTGGGACCTACAGGCATCATCCAAACCAGTCCCAAATCCTATAACAATATTCTTTTACTAGAGAAGAGGTTTTTTTTGCTTTAAAGCTTTGCCATGAAAATGGACATAGAGTAACTGCGTGTGTACTTTGCTTTCTGGGGCTTTTTATTAGATGTGTGCATTTTTGTTCTACTTCAAAATATTTTTTCTTTTCTTAGAAGCAAAGTAGTATAGTTAGAATAGTTTTGATGTTTTCACTGTTGACAATAGCCTGAAGTGTTAAGTTTGAACTTGTTGCTAAGCTGATGTTTTGAACAAGGTCCAGTTGAAAAGGCTTTGCTACATTGCTCCCTTCTAAATCTAAATCATCACCCTCATGTTTTTCGCCAGGCTGAAATGCTAGTACAGCTACTAAGAATAACAATCCTGCCAGCTATGGGTCCTTGAAGGAAAAGAGAGGGGGATATCTTAAATGTATTCCTGGTTCCTTTAAATGCATGAAAAAATGTCATTTGCTAGTGAAACATGTCTAATATTAATATTTTAAAAATACTGGGTGGGAATCACCTAGCCATCTCCATCAGCAGAGGGGCTTTGCCCTTTCTCCTCTCCCCTTTGTGCACACTGCCCCCTAATTTGCTCTGGGGTGTCAGGAGAACTCCCAGAATAGTGCAAAGGTGGAGAAGGGGGGAGCTGAAATGCAGGTGAAAGGAGGGAAGGAAGGAAGGAGGCCACAATGCTACCCTTCAAAATAAGCAGTAACAGCCTGAGTAAAGAGAAGAGTTTTTGCACGGCGCCTAAAAATATATAACAATGGCACCCACCAGGCATGCCTGCCTGGAGAGAGTATTCCACAAGTGGCAGGCCACTGCTATGAAAAGGCTCATTCTTGTATTGCTATCTTTGAAACCTCCTGTGAAGGGGGCAAACCAAGTAGGGCCTCAGATGATGATTGCATGGACCAGGATGGTTCATGTGAGAGAGGCAGTCCTTGAGGCACTGGGGTACTGAGCTGTATAAAGGTTTAAAATCACCATTTGAATTGAGCCTTGAAACTTAACTGGTAGTCAGTATAATCATGTCAGAATTGGTGTTATTTGTTTAGTCTGCCCTGTACCAGTCAACAATTGTGGTTTCCAAATGTTGCACACGGTTTCTGACATGTCCACCGCAGCCCAATAGTCATTAGTGAATAAGGCTTCATCTCAGAGACGTGGGTATGAGCCCTACGTTAGGCAAAAAATTCCTGTGTTGCAAGTCGGACTAGGTGATCCTTGTGGCCCCAGCTCTACAATTCTGATACCTAGTATCCTTTATTGTTCTATGATATATAATACACTGTAATAGTCCATCCTGGAGGTTACCAGTGCGCAGACAACAGAAAATGACATAGGAGAAATATTTTTTTATGCCTATGGCCACTTAGGCTTATTTTACTACAATATAGTAGATTGCTTTCCTCTTTATAAGGTTGCTTGTCTATTTAAGCAACCAGAATAACATCATGCTAATTCTTCAGAAGTGTCCCATTGTGATTTGGTACCTTTTTAAGCTTAGAGTTCTTTTCACAACTGCCACACTTGGTTTGTGTGGGCAAAAATAAAAGCAGCAGATAAATGATATTAGAACTCAAAGTGTTCAAGATGCATAAATGCCTTGTAGGGAGGCATCCCCACTATTTTCATCAGATATAGTAAAAACACTGATACAGTCAAGCATCCTTGAATTGAATTCAATAGGCCTTACTCCCAGGTAAGTGGGTATAGGATTACAGCCTTTTTCCAGGGTGTAGGTTAAAATATAGATGAGGCTTAAAATTATTGCGCTTAATGAAGTAGCTGGCTTGGTTTAGTTTAATAATGAGACTTGTGTCTAACTAATAAGTTTTACTGATAGCTTGCATAGCAGATGTGATAAATATAGCGTATTTGTGAGTGAGTGTGTGCGCGCATACATATAGACAAAATGACAAAATATATAATATATATATATATATATATAAATATATAATATGACTATATTAGAGGATATTAATTAAAATTAAAAATAGTTGAATGATCTGGTATTGGATTGGATCAGAAACAATTTATCGAAGTCATCTATGTAATAACTAATAAAAATACTTTCAAATGAACAAATTGTGAATCTGTTAACTGGTGTTTGATTTATCACCTTTATTTCTATGTCATCATCTGTATTGTTCTGCATTCTGCATACACACACACACACACTCACACAATAGTTAATTGCATGAATTGCATTTTGTCTAATTTGACCCTGAGTGAGTGTAGAATTCTCAGTGTAATGGGTTTCCTGGTGGGCCATGTCTGTGTGTTGCAGCTCACACATATTTACTCACATATTCCCAGCATGCAGTGGTTCATTCCAGATCCAGTGAAAGAAAATAAGTGAAGTAGCAATAGAAAAACGTTTGGAAATAATTGTCTTATCTTCTCAAGCTATCATGATTGAAAATGCAATGGGTGAAGGCTCAGAGTGAAGGCGGTACAGCAAACAGTTTTACAGGTTTTCTTTTGACAGCACCTTCTGTGGTTTAGCCACATATTCTTTTGGTCTCTCAACTCATGTGACTGACTTTTGACAAAGGTTGCATTTTTTTCAAAAATGACAAAAGATGTCCAGCCCGTTTGACTTCAAGTTAATCATTATGTAGCCTTCTAGAAACAAGAAAGTTTGGGCATGTATGATTTAAAAACCGTGTTGGTCTGTGAAACAATGTCCTTGAGTGTAACATTATTCTTTCTAGCTAATCTTTCCAAATGTAAGGATTTTTTTTCACTGTTTCTTCTTTGAAAACTCAGTTCTTTAAGCATGCCAAACTCCAACTAGAATCTATTATATGCCTCTACCTCACATGTGCGGGACGCGGGTGGCACTGTGGGCTAAAGCACAGAGCCTAGGGCTTGCTGATCAGAAGGTCGACAGTACAAATCCCCATGACGGGGTGAGCTCCCGTTGCTCAGTCCCTGCTCCTGCCCACCTAGCAGTTCGAAAGCATGTCAAAGTGCAAGTAGATAAATAGGTACCGCTCCGGCGGGAAGGTAAACGGCGTTTCCGTGTGCTGCTCTGGTTCACCAGAAGCGGCTTAGTCATGCTGGCCACATGACCCGGAAGCTGTACGCCGGCTCCCTTGGCCAATAAAGCGAGATGAGCGCCGCAACCCCAGAGTCAGTCATGACTGGACCTAATGGTCAGGGGTCCCTTTACCTTTACCTCACACGCCTAGACACTTTTTGGAAGAAGTTTTGTATCTCACACATTTTGTGTAAATTGGCACATTGACATATTTACACATTTCATGTTAATAAGATTAAAATGTTTGTAATTTTTTTCTCTGTTTGTCTTGGTGACTCCTTCAAGTGTGTTGAACTCTTCTATCCAATTGTTTAACTAGAAATTCTATGAGAGGAAGCAGTATTCCAATAAATGTTCTTCTCTCTCTTCTCCCCACCCCACTGGCCTAGTAAATTCTACATATCTTACAGCAAGCTACAATATTACCTCTGGTTTTTACTACAAAATGAGATAACAATTGAAGTAAAAATGAATGTTTCATTTATTTTAATTTCTTAACATTTATACATTGCTTGATTGTAAAAATCCCCAAAATGGTTTACAAAGAGAAGTCTTGCATAGTCTTACATTGTGTTACAAAGCATAAATAAATGCTACTGACAATCCTTTTTTTCTAAAAAAAATGTTTAGGGGTACTCTTATTTTCCTACTCATATTGAAATACCGCCCCTCAATGAAGCCAAACTTAGACTCACAAAATGTTTAGGGGTATGCATCCCCCTGCGTCCCCCCAGAAGAAAACATTGGCTACTAATAATTTAGATACTTATTTAATAAATAGTAGATGTTACCTAATTTTAGCTTAGAGTAGACTCACTGAAATCAATGGACTTAAGTACCTTGGGTTTACTTTGGATGTGATTAATGTATACCATCCATTGTAATTGTAACTTAAATGGATGGCCTGGGTTTATTTACGGAAACATTTAATATAGAACTCTTCTTGCAGGTCCTATTTCTTGTTTTGCGTATCTTTTTCCTCCTCATAATGGTCATGGCTGATTGCAAATTGTTTTCTGTTCTCTAAGTACTTTTGACTTGTTGGGACAGAGTGAGGATCTGCCTAGATCTTTACCTGACTGTTATTTGAAGGTTAAAACTCTTAGGTTCACAAATATCCTGACCAGTATCTCTAGCACCATCTTTGCTGAAGCTGAATAAATTCTACAAATCCTTTCGTACAAGTGAATGCATGATAGCTTTCAGAATATGGTGCAGGGAATCTTATTGTGCCTTCAAAATATATAACTCTTTGACCCTTGTGTGGTTGCCTTTCAATGTTACAACATAAGCAAAAATATGTTGGAAACAATACTTCCTAGCTATTTGGCTGAATTGCTGTGATGTCATGGAATATTCACAGGTATTATAATTGCTGTGAAAATGTAACTGTCATCGGTAGAAAGTTTGCCAAGATGAGAAGGTCCAAGACGTAAGAAAATGGGGAGGCCAAGGGAGAGGTAGGTAAAGGGGAAAGGGCAGAAGAGGAAGGGGCAGATCAGGAAGCCGGAACCTAAGTCAAGTGTCAGTTGTGGGGGAGGGCAGAAAAGAAAAGTGCAGTAAGGAGAACTAATGCAAAGAGAAGTGGGTGTGTGGAAGTGGGGTGGCTGAGGTGTGGCTCCAAAGACAAGGAAAAGCTGTATACTATTTAAAGAATGGACATGACCAAGATGAGAGTACTTGGTACTTTGATAGAGTTGACTGAGAACCAAGTTGAATAAAGAACACATGATAGAGAATGAAGCAGCTGAAAAGCAGGGCTTTGGGGAAAATTATGTCTGGTAAAAGCATAGTACTGGATAAAAAAGGGCCAAAGAGAATTAAGTGTTGGGGGGAAACCCCAGCAAGGATTAGATAAAAATGAACTGTTGGGAATAAAGGGGAATGGTCAAATATGTTTAGAGAAAAAAAAGATAGTGGCCTACTGAGCTATGTTGCCTGCTCCAGTCCATGTATGCCTCAAACAGCTGCATGTTCTGCTGGGGAAACACTGTATTACCAGAGTACTTTATAAACCTCCCCCCAGATCTTGTGAAATTCAATCCAGCTATTAAAGATGCAGAGCCATGCAAATTTTGACTTGGACACCCTTAGAGCAGTGAAAGTCAACCGACATTATTGTAGAGGCTTATTCCCAAAACGACTAAGCATGCATATTCCTTTGATAGGGAGAAAGATGGCAATCATCCCCTTCTCCTTGTACCCTCCATCTTTCCCAACATCAGGGTCTTTTCCAGGGAGTCTTCTCTTCTCATGAGGTATTGGAGCCTCAGCTTCAGGATCTGTCCTTCCAGTGAGCACTCAGGGCTGATTTCCTTCAGAATGAATAGGTTTGATCTTCTTGCAGCCCATGGGACTCTCAAGAGTCTCCTCCAGCACCATAATTCAAAAGCATAAATTCTTCAGCGATCAGCCTTCTTTATGGTCCAGCTCTCATTTCCATACAGTATCTAATGGCTTGGATTCATAGAATAATAGAGATGGAAGGGACCATGAGGGTCATCTAGTCTAATTTCCTGCAAAGCAGGAATCTTTTTGCATAGAGTGGCACTCGAACCTATGAGACTGAAATTTAGAGTCTCATGCTCTACCGACTGAGTGCTCTGTTTCTTAAGAATACTTTTAATTCACTTGGCCATTTGACCCATCCAATCACTTTTCATGATTTTGTTGTTAGTTACCTTCTGCATAACAGCAAGCATTCCAATATTGAATATTGGAGAAGCTGTCAGTTCATTTTTTTCCAAATGAGAAATACATACAGTGGTACCTCTACTTATGGACGCGATCCGTTCCAGGGTGCTGTTCGCACCCCGAAAAGTCTGTAAGTAGAGTGCCGCTTCTGCACGTGTGCATGACGCGATAGAGCGCTCCTGCGCATGTGCAAAGTGGTGAACCCGGAAGTAAACACTTCCAGGTTTGCCGCGTTCATAACCTGAAAAAACACAATGTGAAGCAAACGCAACTCAAGTTATGACTGTATATTAAAACGGTTACCACATTATGTTGAAATCAGTTGTGTTTCAGATTGAATTGTTGCAGATTTGAAGTAACACAGGGTGCATACTCCAGTTGAATCCAGGTATCTTGCAACACAATTCTGTGTCCCTAACGTTGAGAGCTTCCTAGTTTTTTTTAGGATTATGGGCAAAACAAGAGTTCTTTAGCCTAGTTGGCTTATCTGTATATTCTCAGAGTGATGACTCTGTTCACACATTTATAGGTTTGTTTAAACATCAGGTTAGGTTTTTATAGCTCTTGTCCCAGTTTCTCTCTCTCTCTCTCTCTCTCTCTCTCTCTCTCTCTCACACACACACACACACACACACACACACACATATATATATTTCCCCTTTACTTTGTCAAAGCAGTTAAGTTCATCAGCTGGGTTAAACTGTGAAGTTCTCTATGGAAATATTTTTGCATCAGCAGAACCTGTAACACTTGTGAACTAGTATGGTCTGCTTAGGTCCCAACAATGCCCTCACTGGGAAAGTGCCAGGGGGTTGCCATAATCTTTTGCGCCTAAAACAAGAGTATTGCGGCCCCTTTAAAAGACTAGAAATTTATTATGGCATAATAGTCCTATTTCATCAGCTACATGAAGTGTTATCCATGGTTTGCAGGTATGTATACAGGTGGGATTGTTGCAAGACCTGGACCTTGTGTCTATGATAAGTAGGGTATAAATGTCTTAAATAAAAAAAACAAACAAAAAAACCAGAACTTTTAAGACACTTCTCAGACATTCGCCAAAAAATGTGAGCTGCCTCAGAAGAGAACTTGATCTCCTGCCTTTACTTCTGTGCTCTAATTACAGGCTCTGTTTGCTTTATTACTTAACTAGCTTTTGATCTGGCAGAACTGTTTGAATAGCATTAGTTGTATAGGTGAGTGTTATTTTTAGAAATCCCAATTAAAGCAAATCCTGACTCTTGCTGTTTCTAAAACCCATGAGAGCAAAATTAAAACTTGATATTTAACTTGACCACATGCAGACCTCTTGGCTCCAGACAGCTAACTCCCACTCCTTTCCCCCCAAATTCATTTTTGTTCCTGTTGTGCAAGACTTTAAATTGCTGCAATTTTGTGTTAGAAAAGAATATTTTTCCTGGCTCCAAATGAAAAGAATAAAATATTTGTGTGTTGGAGGGGTATTGTTTGGTACTATGGTATGTATGTATTTTTATGTTTTTATATTGTAAACTGCCCTGTGACGCTTAGATGAAGTGTGGTATAGGAATTTAATTAATAAGTAAATAAATAAAACCATGATAATGGAAGAAAGTCTGTTGCTTTTCTCCAACCTTTTTATTAAAATACAACTTAAATGTACAGTTTTTACTAAACAGCATTTTTTTGTTTGGTTCAATTTACCGTATATACTCGAGTATAAGCCAACCTGAACAAAATCTGAGGCACCTAATTTTACCACAAAAAACTGGGAAAACTTATTGACTCGAGTATAAGCTGGTTTACCACACCACAAACCTCCTGGTGGGCCGGAGTGTGTGTGCGCGCACAGAGGGGGCCTCCCTCTCCCCCCAGCCCCTCCCACCCCCTAGGGTGCTGCCAAGAGGCAGAGGTTGGTGGCAGCAGCGGCGGAGGAAGAACAAGCAGCCCAGAAGGGCTGCTTTCAGGCTGTTCGTTCCTCCTCTGCCGCTGACAGCGGCAAAGGCGAAGGAGGAGGAAGGAGCAGCCCGAAAGGACCCTCACTCGAGTAAAAGCCGAGGAGGGCTTTTTCAGCATAAAAAATGTGCTGAAAAAGTTGGCTTATACTCAAGTATATATGGTAATATTTTCTTTAATTGAAGGGATTTCTCAGTGGTGGGTTTATATCATAATAGTGGTTTTATCAAGATAAACTTCATTTTTCTTACTATAGTCAGCTGGTTTAGTGGAAAGGCCTATTTGATCGCAAAGACAGATAATGTATGCTATGTTGTCATTAAGAAAGACTTCAAGTGTGTATTTTGTATACAGTGGTACCTCAGTTTATGGACTTAATCCTTTCCAGAAGTCTGTTCTTAAACCGAAACCATTCTTAAAACTGAGGCACACTTTCCCTAATGAGGCCTCCTACCACTGGTGCCCTTCCACCATTCGGATTCCGTTCTTAGACTGAGGTAAAGTTCGCAAACCTGGACACTGCTTCCGGTTTTGTGGAGTTCTTAAACTGAATAGTTCATAAACAGCGCTGTTCTTAAATGAGGCACCACTGTATTTCATACTGAACTGTGTAGCATTTTGAAATTTGGAAGGCAATGTTGTAGCAATCTCATACGCATTCGGTCTGTTTTGGCTGAGTTCTGGTAGATAAATGTCCCTAAAGTGATAGTAACTGCTTTCTATATGGCGTTTACCATAATTCATTACAGTGGTACCTTGTGTTAAGAACTTAATTCTTTCTGGAGGTCCGTTCTTAACCTGAAACTGTTCTTAACCTGAGGTACCACTTTAGCTAATGGGGCCTCCTACTGCCATTGTGCTGCCACCACACGATTTCTGTTCTCATCCTGAAGCAAAGTTCTTAACCCGAGGTAATATTTCTGGGTTAGCGGAGTCTGTAACCTGAAGCATCTGTTACCTGAAGCGTATGTAACCTGAGGTATCACTGTATTATACTTGCATATCTATTTGTGTAGTGTTAGGCTTACATTCTTCTTCTGTTTTTCTTATTGTTTATCCTTTTAATTGATTTGAGTTCAGATACTCTGCTGGATTTTATAGTGTTTTCTTTTGCTTTTTGCTAGTGTTTTTTCCTGCTTCAAGCTATGTCCTCTAACACAGTTAAATATAAACTTGTAAACTAGTGGTCTCTTCAAATAGAATGGAGTCCTCTGTAACCTCTGCTTAATATTTTGTCTTTGGAGGATCCACGGTATTGTCTGTCTATTCCTCTCGGCTTCTACTTTGTCTTTCCCATCCAGTGTACTCATGGCAAATAAACAATGTACATGTTTTCCCTCTCCACAGACATATCTGTGTGTGTTTAGGAAAATGTAATTTAGGAAGTGACTCTGCATACCTCATGACTTGAAACAGCCATGCCACTTCCTAATGGATTCTTCAGTTGTGCAGTAGAGCAGTTAGGGCTTTTGTTCCCTCTGTGTCTCATGACATTTTTAGTTGGTGTTTGTGCGACCTGCTTAGCACCTTTTCCTCTGTTTCGTCTGATTCATACTTTACCAGAAGTATGGCTTGTACTTCTTTGTGGCTGGATCTTATGCTGCCCTGGTAACATTTGAATAACGGAATTGCTAAGGATAAGCTGATCATGTGGATTCTAATTATGTGAGCATTTTCCCCACTTCCTATCCAGTAATGATGTGGGTATTATACATACCAACACCATCCTGGTATTCCCATTATTTAAACATTACTTAAAATGGCATGTAATCCAACAACAAGGAAGAAGCAACCATGGTAATCCAATAACATCTGAATTAGGATTTAGTACAACAGAATTTGTTGTTAGTTTTCCATCTGTGTTGTTCGGAGTTAATTTCATATTTGCTCTGATTTATCTTTACAAACCTTCTTAACAAGTGGTTTGCAAGCCTGTTGGCTATTAATTTCTGCTGAGCTATGCAGGTAAGTCATGGTGCCTATATATATTTGCCATGCTTCTTGAAGAGTACATTGAGATGAGAAAATGTACTAGCACCAGTGGCGGAGCTTCATGCTCCGGCACCGAGAGCAGAGAGCAGGCAGGGGCGAGGCTGGCGTGCATCCTGGGGCATGGCGCGCCACCCAAAGGGGCGCGGTGCGTGTCCTGGGGGCGTGGTGCACCGCCCGAAGGGCATGGTGTGCATCCTGGGGGGGGGTTGCACGCCGCCTGCGGGGGCGGGGTGCCCAGTGTGTGGGGGGCCAGCCGTGATGGAGCCCCACCGGGATCGTGCTGCTGGGGGTGGGGTGCTCCCCTGCCCCCCTCTTCCTCCACCAGTGACTAGCACATTCATTCCTTTGTTACAAAATACTTGCATCTTTGTATGTGAATGTGAAACTGTGTGCATGATATGCTCTGTTCTTGAGTTTACCATGAAGTACATTGGCTCCTGTCCTCTAAGCACCAGCATTTTAAAGATGCTCTTGAAATTCTGACAAATGCATCTATAGGAAATATTTCAAATCTTCATGAATTAATTGTCATAGATATCTACCCTTAAAAATCACTTTCCAAAGGGCATTTGAAGAGCGTAGGTGTTTTATCTAGATTCTGCATATATGAGATACAGGAGTAGATTCAAGAACCATGCCATGTGATATATTGTATTTCAACTCTATTGTTCTAGAAAATTCTTCATAGTATTTTAAATTTTTAAAAAAACAAACATCACTTTTGAAGAATAGGGGTGAGGGGAAGCTTCTGTTCCTATGCAGTTTCTGACTGTTTTGTAGTACTGTGTACATTTCACACAAGATTAGCTCATGTTTAAGGTCCTGTTAAGCTCTCTTAGAAGATGTAATAACCTAATTGGCTGAAATAAATCTGCAAACTATTGCTTGCATCAAGTACTTTGTGTCACAAGTCCCTAGAGAGAGCTAGAAAGTAGGAGTTTCAGATTTATGAGCTGCTTCTCACATCACTGTGATCTTTGCTCACTGCTGAATTATTTGGCAAAAATATATCTTCATTCTAGATGTTCTCATGGAATTTTACAAAATATTTGCAGCAAAAGAAATTCTTAGTTTAGCAGTCAATAGTGAAGTATTCTCTAACTTTTCAGGACAGATGTCACATGAACATTCCTAGTTTTGCAATGTAATATTTGATTTATACTTTATGCATCATACATGTTTATCATGCAAACACTTTAAAGATTGCTTAAATATGTGGTGGATACATGCCAGGGACTCATGATCAATTTTAGCATCCTGCTGAAAAAGACCCTTTCTTCTCCTATCTGTTCAGCCTTCCTGCCTCTAGGTGCAGTGGTTTCTGGAACAGTTGTAACTATGGTTTGTCGATATGGACATCACACCAAACCACAGTTAGCAAATTAAAGGGTGGGGAAACTCCAGCAAACTGGTTTAATCAGGTTTGCCAGGCCCATTTGGTCTACCAGGCCATGTTGGCTGAGCCATTCCTACCTGCCCTACACCTGATGTTATATATATAACATCTCAGGTGTATGGCAGGTAACAAAAAGGGGGTTGCAGGCAATGTCAATCAGCTGATCAGTGGTACTTGCAAAGCACTTCTTAACTGATTGTCAGGGCTTGAAGAGAACCCTGCGCTGCCAAAGTCCTGACAGTCAGTATTAATTTTGGGAACTCCCTAGTATAGCCAAATGGACTGGAGGAAGTGACTTGGATTCAGAATGCTTCCTCTGGATAGAGAGAAAAATGCTCCATTTAAAAATGAAGTCTTTTTTTCCTTCCAGGGCATTAATGTAGTTCGTATTTTGAATACAAATTGGTTTTTTTCTGCAGAGGGGAAAATACTGTAGTCAATTTTTAAGAGCATTTTCCCATCTGCAGTGTCTTCAAAGAGGCACCCTGTAACCAAAGATCAGCTGATTAGCAGTTTAAGAGAGCCTCTTTGAAAGACATATGCCCTGAGCTAATCAGATGATTGGTGCAAAAAATGGATTTTCAAAGGAGATTGCTGTAGGCGTCATATAGGTGAATCTGTCTCATTTTGTTTAGTTGATCCATTACAAGCCATGGTTTGTCAATTCTCTGCAGAAATGAAGTAGGAAAATTCTTTGTGTAAGATACTCTAGTGTAATGAGTAGTTGCAGCTATTGTCAAGCTGGAAGCTAGTGTATGGCTGCCACATGCATACCCTTGCCTCATAAATTCTGATATGCATAGCGTGGCAGGGGGATTGAAAAACTTTGCTCGTTTTGGAATAGATCACTAAACACCTTGCAGATGGTGCTGTGCAGTTAGTCTATGGGCTTTCATATGATGCTCTGTAGTCTTACTTGAGGTTTCATAGGAGTTGGTGCCTTATGAACAGGGCACACAGACTGGGATTCTTGTATATCTCAGATTCTTTCCCGGTTCCATGATTGAAACAGCAAAGGCAGCATTATTCCAGCAAACTTTTAGACTTCCTTATAATGATTGCCTCTTTGAAGTTTTGGGTTCATCCTACTGCTTTTCTGCCATTTGTTGTTTGTTTTATTATGTGCATTGTTCTTTGTAATCCGCCTCTAATATATTTTATACAGAAAGGCAGGGTATTTATTCATAAACTAAACTATGAACTAACTGGAGACAGCAACAAAATTGTCATGCTCTAAACAGTAATGGAGATGTAACTTCAGACCTTCTGCTGAAGAGATCTGGATCAGGATCTAATTTTCCAAATTGAACTGGCACTTCGCCTAGTTTAGGACTTGGAGGGTTCAGTTCCTTAATGCTTAAATTAGGACCGTGTACTATATACTCCAAATGCTGTTATACTTTTTCTGTTTGGAATTATCTGCAAGCTAGCTCTATTTGCATACATATTCATTTATTCTAGTTTCAAAACTTATCTGCAGAAATTGGAATGTGACAATATCATCATAAAACAATTTCACAACAAAAACTACAGTGTTTTACATTATTTCATCTGGTATTCTTATGTGTAAGTCAGAGGTTTTCAAGCTTTTTGAGTCCATGGCTCCCTAACTGCATTCTTTCTGTGGCACCCCTGTGTGGGGCTCAGGAGCCCAGTTGTGTCACCCCTTGTCTGCAGAGCTGGCAGCCTCTCACCCATTTTCGAACACTTTCCCTTGTGGAGTATTTCCTCAGCCTCCTCTCCTTGAGAGTCCCCAGGGCAGCCGCTGCTGCTACTCCTGTTCTCTCAGTTGCCTTGCCTGCCTGCTTGCTTGCTTGCTCCGAGGCCACCTCAGCTTCTAGCAGCCAGCACCACCTTACTAGCCCCAGAAACACAATTTGCCTGTGAAGCTTGTAGCCAGGGCTGCTTCAACAAACAGTTGTGGGAGCCTTTACGATGCAGGGACACAAGAAGGCTTCAGAGGAGGGAGGGAAGGAAAGAGGGACAGAGACCGATGTTGCCCGCGGCACCCTGACTATCATACAGGGTACTCCAGGGTGACACTGCACACTGGTTGAAAACCACTGCCATAAGTGATAAATATAATTAAAACTGTGCCAAAAGGGGCTCTGTGCCAAATGGAAAATGGATGAGGCCCCTCCTCCAGCTCAGAGTTAGTTAGAAGACAGAGCCAGAGTCTTCAGGGTTGACTGTGATGTGACCTAGAGAAAAATTGCAGGCTGGGTAAAGGCAGCAAGCTGAAAAGAAGGCTAGAGCATGATGGTTAATTTCTATTTCAGTCCAAGGCTTCAGCTATAGGAGAAACAAGCCCCTGTTAATGCTGTGAATGCCTCCATCATAGGCTCATTTTGTATATATATGTAATTACAGTGGACGTTCGGGTTGCGAATGTGATCCGTGTGGGAAGCACGTTTGCAACCCACAGTGCCACGTGTGTGCATGCACAGGTTGTGATTCGGCGCTTCTGCGCATGCACGACCGCCGAAACCCTGAAGTAACCCGTTCCGGTACTTCCGGGTTTCGGCACATCGATAACCTGAAAAAACGCAACCTGAAGCGTCTGTAACCCGAGGTATGCCTGTAAACTAAATATAATAAAGACAGTCTGCTGTGCCTCATTTTTTTTTTTTTAAATGAACCCTGGGTAAGCACCTGTAATCTGCACTACTCTGAGATTAGGGTGGCATGCAGTATATTAAGAATGGGATTTTTAAATTGCCTTCTGAAAAGATTTATCAGAATTTCTAATGTTTATGCTATGGTCACAAGCAGAAGCCCACAATGTATAATGGCTGCATTTCTTTATTGCAGACATTGGGACATACAGTTCAAACTGAATGAAAGTAAGTTAATATATTGTACTCTGGGGAAGGATTATGGATAGGTGAGGAACCTGTAGCCCATCAGATGATGATGGACTGCACCCCCATCATCCTTGACTATTGCCCATGCTGGCTGGGGCATATGGGAGTCCAACAACATCTGCAGGACCACAGGTTTCCCATCCCTGGATTACAGGCAACTCCCCAGTTTCACGGCGGTTATCTTTCCAATCCAGATATAAAACATTGTACCAAAAATATCCACAACTGGAATTGAAGCTCTGGGGCTGGCTTGAGGCTGGAGGACTTGCTGAAAAGTAGCAGCTGCTGCTGTGCTACCATGTGCATCAGCTGTTAGAGAGGAAGGCTAAGTAAGCAGCCTAAACAAAGTCCCACTGTGCCTCCAGTCTCTTCTCTGCCCTCTCTGAAGTCCTCTTCAGGCTCCAGGGATGGTATCCTCACAAGCCACAAGGACTGTCCGGATCTCTCCCTCCATTTCGTGGTATGAATAAAATTATTTAATTATTTCTCAGCACCACGCATACACCTGGTCATGTGAATCAATGGCACATATTTATTTATTTATTTATACATACCCGGCCATCTGGTTGGGTTTCCCCAGCCACTCTGGGCGGCTTCCAACAAATGCACAAGTGGAGAGTCACCTGCACGTCGAATGTAGCTGACTCACACAATGTTTTACAAGGCAAACATTTAACAAGTGGCACCAGATCATTCTTTGGCTCAAGTCTGACTATGCAAGCAAACTTGTTCTGGCTGAGTTGAAGTCATAGTTGCTAATGCCAGCAACTGGCTGGAACAAAAAAAAATAAGCCTTTGCATAGGAACACAGCGATGAACTAGTTTATCTAGTGGGATAAGAATAAAATCAAATGCTATCTGTAGATTTTTGGCCCCCTTAATAATATAGACACTGCATCATATAATTCTGAATTATTGCAGTGTGTTTGTATTGGTGGAAACACAATAAAAACATTCCTTCCAGTAGCACCTTAGAGACCAACTAAATTTGTTACTGGTATGAGCTTTCATGTGCATGCACACTTCTTCAGATACATGCACACAAAAGCTCATACCAATAACAAACTTAGTTGGTCTCTAAGGTGCTACTGGAAGGAATTTTTTTATCTTGTTTCGACTACGGCAGACCAACACGGCTACCTACCTGTAACTTTGTGTTGGTGGTTCACTGCATTCTCATTGCCTTGAGCAAAACTCTTTTAACTTCTTTTCCTGGACTATTCTTGGCAGACCCATGGTAGAAAAAGCTAATTAACTGTGGTGCATACCCCAGGTTTAAAAAATGCATCTGCACCAACATGAGCTTCTGAAGACATACATGGCGGATGTGTTGGTCATGCTATGAAAGCAGAAAGGAAAACCTTTCAGGGATTTCTCTTGCTCCGATTTCAGAACTGGTCTCATAATTGTACTCAGTTATATACTTGCAGGCAGAGGAACAAGAATCATTACTGTCCTTTAAAGTTAACCTCACAACAGTGTAGATTAAAAAAAACAAAACCCCAATGATTGGCTGACAGGATTAGGATATCATGGTTTATCTTTCCAGTTATTACGTATCCTTTTTCAATGGTATTTTGCTCTAGTTTCTGCTTTTGTACCACTATCCACTGACTATTCAGAAGAGGAAATGCCATTTAATCAGTCTCAATAATGACTTCAAACTGGGGAAGAAAGGGAAGGTACATTTAACCATATGTGGTGGGATTACACGGTTATTAAAAAAAGGGGGGGAAATGATATACAATGAATTGAAAAAAAATGTTTAAAATAGCATTTGTTAAAAAACCAGAAGCTTTTTTGTTGGGTATTTTAGGACAAGAGCTGCCGAAAGAAAAGCAGACATTTATGTATGCTACAACAGCAGCAAGAATTTTAATAGCATAAAATTGGAAGATTGGAGAAGTACCATTCAAAGGACAATGGCAAGAAAAGTTGATGAATTATGCAGAGTTAGCAAAATTAACGGACAAGCTGCGTGAAAAGGACAATAGTGACTTTGAAAAAGAATGGGAAACTTTTGTAACATATTTGCAGAAACAAAAAAAACATGGTCACTGGCAGGATTTAAATAAACATTTACAACTTTATTTAAAGAGAACAAGTAGTATAACAGTGTGACAACATAGTATTAAATACAAACAGCAGATTGTACTATTTGATGTAACAAACCAGAAATGGAAGCTGAGGGAAGTCAACAGGGAGGGGGGAAATCGTAAAATGAATGCTTAGTAATGATGATGGATATTTGTTGTAAGAAAGAATATCGATAAAAATTATTCAAAAAACAAGAACAAACTGTATGGTTTAGTAATACTATCATTCGTGACAACCATCATTTTGTGAGAGTGAGTGAGGACTTATAATAAATAATAAATTACCTTCATTTTATGAACCAGGGCCAAAATAGATGTAGCTTGGTGTTGCATACCTAATTTTTGTTAAACAAATAGCTGCTTTTGTGGTGTGTGCTCTAATTGTTGTGTCTCTGCCACTGTGCTTTTAGCTTATGTGTCTAACACAAGGGCTTGTGAGGATTGCAAGGGGAAGGGAAAATATAAAACTATAGAATATTTACCCCAAAAAAGTCCAGAGGATTTAAACATTGCTCACCATTGGGCTATTTGCTGTGCATAGCGACATTCCCAAAGCTTAACTGAGACTGTAGAGCTTTTATTGGTAATTAGCTAGTTGTGGCTTTAGGGCTTTGACAAAAGTGATTGTTTCTCATTGGGGGCATTAATTATGAATTACAAACCTGTAAAGGGCTATCGTCAAGAATGTGCACGTCTGCAGATATGACTGTGTTGCTGTTCAGCTCGGGGCTAACACCACATTGCTCTCATTGTTGTTATACTGAAGTGTATGGAAAACATGTTTTTAACCTCAGTTGTGGTCTAGGAAACTATAGAGAAACAAGTTATCCAGTTGCTGTATAAGCACTTTGACTTTGTGTGCTGTTTTCAGAACAGGAACTGATAGAATTGATACTGGGTGAAGACTTAAAAATAGTTTGGAGACCATGGTTTTTAACCACTCACCAGCTTCATAGATAAGTACTTCCACTAAATGTTTACTATTTCACACTTACCCATTTGCCTGTTTGACACAAGGTGACTCGCAGTGTCTCTGCCAAGATATATGCCTTGGAGGAATTTGCTCACCTTGGTCAAGTGGATGACTAATGGCAAGGGTAAATTCTGCTTTCAGATACAGTGGTACCTTGGTTTACGAACTTAATCCATTCCAGAAGTCTGTTCTTAAACCAAAACAATTCTTAAACCGAGGCGCACTTTCCCTAATGAGGCCTCCTGCTGCTGGTGCCCTTCCACAGTTCAGATTCCGTGCTTAGACCGAGGTAGAGTTCTCAAACCAAGACTCAAACCAAGATTTTGTCATATGAGCAGTTTGTTTGAAAATGGCTTCCATGTCACAAGTTGTTTTACTTAGTCAGAGCCATCCACAAAAAATGTAAAAATCAAAATTTATTTTAAAACTTACTTTAAAACATACTTTTAAAATGGTGTCCATAGTTAGTGTCCACTAAATGTAAAAAATATACCTTGCAAATAAAACAGGACTGTCTGATAAAAGCTGGAAATATAGCTGATATGTTTAAACTGATAAATCATTTCTTTGTGTATTTGGAAAACAGCCAGGGCACTGTCTTCTCTTTCAAAGGAACTACATTATCTCCCTTTTCACATTATATGGAAGCCCTTCATCAGTTTATGGAGCTTAATATATTCACAAGCAGAATGGGAGCAAAAGAAATTCTTCCTTGCTTACATTTTGTTTGTCACGTCAAAATGTTTTGCCAAATAGAACTGAATTCTGGTCTTTTGAAATGCAAAGCGAAAATCTGACATATCTATGCTTTGAAAAGTACTGAGAACAATCATTATGATCTTTTAAGTAAATAGACTCTCCTGGGACATTCATTATCACTGGAAACTGAATTGGAGAGTCCAGGGAGCTCTTCCTCCAAACACAGGAGAGATGTTCTGCCATTTCCCAATCAAGAAGTATGGTGTGGGTGAGTTGGTTCAGGCACTGAGGGTCTTCTGTGCAGGTGTAAGGATTTGACCTGTGCCATAAACTTGGATTGGAGGACTCCTTCATTGGAAGTCTTTAAGCAGAGGTTGGATGGCCATTTTTAAGGGATTCTTTAGTTGCGATTTTTGCATTGCAGGGGGTTGGACTAGGTGACCCTTGGGGTTCTTTCCAGCTCTGCAGTTCTATGATTCTATGATTCTATCAGTCAGCAAAGGCATGTACAGCATCATGGGAAGCAGGATCTCCTGGGTCTGTTCTGTCATCATGAAAGTCTTGCATGAGTCCGTTCACACTCCCGTTCTCACAGCTTTCTCTCAGGCAATTTCTTATTATTCTCTCTCTTTTACTCATTTTGAAGTCTAAATCTTAAATGCTTAATATAGGCGATTCTAATGTAACCATTGTTCTCACACCTATACTAAGTAGCAGTATGACTAGTATAGGATGTTCACATTACTTTCCTTATTTGTTGGTTTTGGGGCTTTGTTGGCACTCCTGATCAAGATTCATCTCCCCACATTCTTGATCCTATACTTCCAGAAGACCATTTTGTCTAGTTCTTAATCCATGTTGGGTTATTCAAATTCATAAATATTGATGTCAGTTTTGATATGATTTTTAAATTGGATTTTATTGATTATATTTTTACTACTCTGATATTTCTCACAGAAGTGCTGCAGAAGCCAGGCCAGGACACTTGCAAGCCCTAGCACCCGTTCCTGGTGCCATTCTTGGGTGCCAGGAATTTGCAAGCCTGCCTGAAAGCTGTTTGGAGCCTAGGGAGGAGCTGGGCAGGGAATGGAGTTATGGTCAGCCAATGCTGTTGGACTATTTAAACAGCCTGATGTGGTAGCCCAAGGGGCATGGACCATCTCAGAAGGAAAGAAGAGGGCAAGGACATCCTAGGAAGAGTAGGAAACACGGCAGTAGCAAGGGGAAAATGCTTGGCCTAAGTTGGAGACTCCAAGGGGCTGGGCAAGGGTAATAGGATGAAGGGGAAGGGCTCCTTCCCCCAATCTGGGGAGCTTTGGTATATGTTGTCCAAATTCTGGGGAAGACAGTAGGGGCTGGGAAACCTGCAAGAACACGTTTCCCACCCCAAGAAGAGGATGAGATGGTATCCGAGGCAAGGAGCCCCAAGGACCGTGATAGTAGCACCTCACAGAGATCATAAAATCATAGAATTGTGGAGTTGGAAGGGGCAATGCAGGAATCTTTTGGCCAATGTGGGGCTCGAACCCATGACCCTGAGTCTCACGCTCTACTGACAGAGCTATGTATAAGTTGTAGCTGATATAGAAGGAGCTCAAGCTCACACACAGTGAAACTGCTATCAGAGGGACCAATGAATTATAACACAAGTGCCCTTAGGACAAAAAGTTCCCTCTAGCTTGAGCCTTTCCCCTCAAGACTTGTTTTCTTCAAGGCTTCCCCAGGTCACCAGGAAGTTCCCTGGGGTGACCTTGGAGCCAATTACTGCCTCTCAGCCTAACTTCACATAGTTTTTAGAACAAACTGGAAAGGGGGAAAATCATGAATGCTACTTTGAGCTTCTTGGAGGAAAGGTGTGATATATATATATATAGTAATCTCTGTGACATAACTAGGAGGAGCCAATAAAGATTTACCTTATCTTTGGCTATTCGTTGAGAACCAACAGCAAAATCAAGTGTACTACTAACTTTAATTTAATGTCCCTGGGGAGCTACTTTATAATGCTAATTTTATGCCTGGTAAATACCATGTTGCCTGGGTAACCTGTCACTGTACAAATATTCATTACTACATTACTGGTTAATAAGTCTCTAGAGTATGCAAAAATAGCGTATTTCTTTAATCTTAAGTCATTCAGCGGCAGAAGGAACATTATTGATTTTATTATTTGTATTACTTTGAAAGTGCTTTGAGGTGCATTGTTTTTATTTCAGTCTTTGTAACAGCCACTTTGAGAAGTTATAATTTTACAGATGTGGAACTGAGGCCAAGAGAGACTTGCTTATCTTAAGCATACCTTAAATGTGATTAAGTCCAGTGCTTAATCTGCTTAATCACAGAAGGTAGGGGTTTAATTTTGGCAAGTAAGGGGATTGCATTTACTTGATAAACAGACACAGAATGCAAGTAACGTGTACTAGTCAGTTCACTGTGGAATGATATATATTGGGTGGAGTAGTGCTGTACTGTGCAAATTTGTAGTAACATAAAATTATGCAACTGGATGCTATTGGTAGAAGAGTTTTAAAGAATTTCAATTTAAGCTGAGACATTACTGAGAGTTGCTTCTTCTAAATGCTACCCATTCCTCTCAGTTTGTTTTTTCTTATGTCAACTTCTCATTTTTTCTTTCTGAACTTCTTATTTTTTATTATTTTTTTAGGAAAGCAATGGTTCGTATGCCAGACAGCACACATAATAATACAGTATAGAAGTTTTCATATTCTATTAGTGTATCCCCCCAGAAACAGCTCTTGGAATCTGGTGGTTTGACACCCCTGTTTGACATAAGTTGAAAATGGATTTTAGAAATTAAGAAATTCATCCTTTTTCACTTAAGCTCATGCTGGCAGAACCTGGTCGTATGTCAGCTTTCCATGCCACTTTCGGTACCTTTAAGTAATATTGCATGAGTCAGCCAGATTTGCTGCTGGGTACAATGAGCTGTATGGCTACTGCTTACTAAGAACTTTGTGAGTAGGAGTTTAGCTTGTTGGGATTCTGTTATGGTTAAGATTGGATACTGTGCTTGAAGTATCTGAAGCAAATTTGGATCAGTATTCTGAACTTGTGCAGAAGATTATTTACATGGTAACTGTGGCTCCTTTGAACAGATCCTAAAGTTGGTATATTCCCTGTGTCTCACATAACAGAAATTGAGCATATTTTTGTGCCTTGCAGAAAACAGGGTGATCCAGTAGTTTCATCTAGATGATCAGAACTTAGCTTAATAAACTGAGATATGAATGCATTTCACACAGCAGCATGGGTCTGCCTTAGTCCTCCCTTCATACAAGCTGAAATTAACAATAGCTTCTTGTTATGTCTGAATCGGGCACTATGGTTAATGACTTCTAAACAAGATAGGGTGGGGAAGTCAGTGACTTCATGTTCTGCCTTGTTTGGATGCAACAGTAAGCTATGGTTGACTGGAGCTTTCTGGTCTGTTTTGTGGACCCAGGCACAGTGAAGCTGTGGGAGGGGGGTTCAAGCAGCAAACAAAGACAGTGAGACAGGTGGTTGTAATTAGGCCACATCTTTATTGGTTACAGATGAATAGGTTTGGCGTAGGCATTGGGCAAGTATCCATTGATCAGCTAGCCGACCCGCTGGTTGATATGCTGTTGTTTGAAAGAAAGGGCTTGACTGATGTTGAGGACCTTCATGGAACGAATTGTTTCTAGGTGAACCTTGTTTCCAGACAGCAAACACTGCCCTCCAAGATCCCTTAATAGGATCACTACTAAGGATCCAACCCAATGCCTCTTCCACCCTAAAAGTTGTGACAATTGCTATGAGGTAGGCAAAACCCCACAGATCTAGCCAATCTGTCTGTTGGCAAAATTCCTACCCAATCCTGAAACCAGCAAAAGTGGCAAAGCTGCCACACTGTCCTGCTTCAGATGAGGTATTGGTATCATACAGAAAAAGATGGTGAAGACTAAAATCTGTTTTGCCAGACATATTTTATACAGTGTAACCTCGGTTGTCGAATATCATCCATTCTGGAAGACCGTTTGACTTCTGAAACGTTCAACAGCTGAGATGCAATGGGCAGCTGGCTATTTCAGTGGAGAAAATGAAGAAACATGCCTCGGAAGCTGTTTGACTTCTGAGGAGCGTTCGAAAATGTAAGCATTCACTTCTGGGTTTTTGGCATTTGGGTCCCAAATCGTTTGTCTTCTGAGACGCACGAAAACCGAGGTTCCACTGTGTTCCCTGGAATGGACCTGGTTGGGTTATTTCCCAGGTTCACTCTGAAGCCCCACTCCTTGAGAGCCTAGTGTGGTTGCTGATTGTCTCCAAGGTTCTTGTGAGAATTTCTAGCCTCCTGTTCATCTCCCCTACTGCACCAGATGTCGGAAATGGCAACTGTACCTCTCCATGCTGCCGAACCACAAAGATCACTTCCGGAGAGATGGGTAATGGTAATTCCTACTCATGAGAAGCATCTGCATGCAGGTGCATGGAACTAATTTATATCTCATCTTATTAAGATGAGATTTGATCAAATGTAGCCTGCATTAGTATGATTGAAGACACTGAAAAGACTAGTTTTTTATGCCCTGTTTTTAATAGCACATAACTTATGCTATAAACTCTGAAAGAAAATTTCTATTTCTCTAATTTTACAAAGAAATGGTATTTCTCTCTAGCAGAGATGGAGAACCTGCATCCCTCCAGATGATGCTTGAATCCAACTTCCATCAGCCCCAACCACCATGGAAGTTTTAGTTCAGCAACATTGGGAGAACCACAAGTTCTCTGCTCCTCCTCTGTAAGAAGGGAAGGGAGGCTACCGTTTTGTGTTCCATAGTGAACCAAGTTGCAAGATATTTACTTGTAATAGCGCATTTTGTTGTTGTTTAGTTGTTTAGTCATGTCCGACTCTTCGTGACCCCATGGACCAGAGCACGCCAGGCACTCCTGTCTTCCACTGCTTCCCGCAGTTTGGTCAAACTCATGCTGGTAGCTTCGAGAACACTATCCAACCATCTCGTCATCTGTCGTCCCCTTCTCCTTGTGCCCTCCATCTTTCCCAACATCAGGGTCTTTTCCAGGGAGTCTTCTCTTCTCATGAGGTGGCCAAAGTATTGGAGCCTCAGCTTCAGGATCTGTCTTCCAGTGAGCACTCAGGGCTGATTTCCTTCAGAATGGATAGGTTTGATCTTCTTGCAGTCCATGGGACTCTCAAGAGTCTCCTCCAGCACCATAATTCAAAAGCATCAATTCTTCGGCAATCAGCCTTCTTTATGGTCCAGCTCTCACTTCCATAGTGCATTAGTGCATTAATTGCCTCATTTGAAAGATTTCGTAATAATGCTTCAGATTCCATACTCCCAGGCCACCTAGTTTAGTATTTTGTTATATTATAGTTATCCGTTAATGCTTGCCACTTTTTAAAATGCTGAGAGTGGATGTCAAGGGTGATATAGAGATGTTGTTTTTGTTGTTATTTATTTTTATTGTAGGTTTGGAATAAGAAGTTAAATATTGGAAGGATTTTTAATTTTAATGGCTGAAGAATCCTAGCAGCTTGGTCTAAAGCAAAGTCTGATGGCATAGTATGCCCCAAATTAATTTCCCCTAGGACTTTATCTGAATATATCAGCATAATAACTGGCCCTTTAGTGTGATGACACATATTATAGTCCTTAATTTAGTCAAGGTCTAAATTAATTTGTCCCCTTCAAATGTATTCATTTCAATGATGTATTAATAGCATGCAAATCTCTCAGCACCTTCCTTTATGAGAGAGCTGATTCTCTTTAGATAATTTCTTCTTTCTCATAACAAACTTGCTCTTTTCATTTAAATGTATATTTCATGTATGCAAGTGAGTGGATACTAGACTGCATATTTTTTGTAGTTCCATGGTTCTTCTTCCCAGGAATCACCTGTATTTTCCTCTGTGTGGAAGAAAGCGGTGTGTGTGTGTGTGTGTGTGTGTGTCTGTCTCTGTGTGTGCTACTTCTGCTAGTGAGTATACAGATGTCAAGAGAGGGTGCTAAGCACTGTCTTCTCACTGTTTATCTGTTCATTCTCTTACTGTTTATTTTACTTAAACTCATACACGTGGCCCTCAGGGTGTGTTGAAATGCTGTGAGAAGGTAAATGCATATATTCCGTACTGTGTTCTTTGGAGAGTGGAAACTGATTTCTAATCTATAGCACATGTACCCTGTTGTTAAATACAAATTTGTGATGAATTGGGATTATCTTCTTGTTTTAAACTATTTGAAAGTCTTCAATTTACAAAATGTAAATGGAGATTGTTTTTCGTTGACCACATTTGTGTAGCTTAAAATCTACACAAAGCAATTGGGACATGTGATACAAAAATTGAAATATGTTCTAGTTCCCAAAGCATAAAGCTAAGCAAAGCCCTAAGGATTACATCCTAGTGCCATTGCAGTCTTCTGTGTCAGGATGAATTATTCACATTGCCACTGTGAGAGAAATGTGACCCTTCAGGAACTGTCCAAAGCTTTGTGTTTGAGAGGGGAAATCTTTCATGTAAAATCTACCAGAGCAAAACTTGAAGGGAGTGAACAAAATTAGCATAGCAAGAGTGGCATAGAGAATGCTGCTGCTTTGTAAGCAGATTAACAGCTTCTGTTCCAAAGTGTACTTTAGAAAAGATAAATTCTGGAGTTTAAATGGAGAAAATCTGTTTGTGAGGATTGTGCCTATGGTATTACAAACCTAATCTGTTTCTTCCTCTACAAATTCAAAAGCAGTTTTGCATTTTATGTTTAAAATCTGCTGTGCAAAAAATTAGCATACATATGACTAGTCATGCAATCTAAGCCAGCGGGTTGGATCATAGTGCAGATGTAGTGCAATTTTCTTTTAAAGTAAGTGATGACTATGTGGGAGTTAATTTGCAGAACATAATGCCTAAGGTATAAGCCATTTGGATAATATAAACTGGAGTATATAATTGATGTCTTATGCACCTTACACTTTCAGGTCAATAATATAAGCACTCTCTCTTTCCCAAGTAACTGTATATGCCCTGAAACTGTATATATACAGCTACATAGGGTTTTTCTTCTAGGGCCATATCTTCATTTGTTGAAAAACAAAACATAACAGGGGGAAAAACTGGTTCTTCCAACTGGTTCTCTTTAATTGAGGAGAAATTGTCATGATTGGGTTTCCATTGTTCTTTAAGATTCAGGATGTTGATTTTTATCGAGTGGTGAACTGTATCTTCGATACCCGACAGAATTATTGGTACTTTTGAAAAACAATTGCATGTTGGTTAAAAGTTATTACAGTAGAATCCTCTTGAGCCTCTCTGCCTTTGTTTGTAATGTCAATTTAACCCTCGAAGTAAGTGCCGAAAGTTTAGACTAATGGAAGGGAGAGCTAGCTGGTCATTGGTTATCACTCAATTTGTGCAGAATTGAACTAAATTGAACTAAAAAAATTATTCTGGGCAAATTTTGAACAAAAGAATGATAACTTATGCAGTGATTTGCTGTTTTTCTTTTAGTCCACCAGTCTTCAACTGGTGGGTTGGGCTCCACTATTGAGTCGCAGCCTGATCCAAGGTGGGTTGCAACAGGAGCACTGCCCCCATGCAAATATATGGCAAAAGATTAAGGAATGGGCATGTTGGGTTAAAAGTGGGTCCTGGATCTGAAAAGGTTGCGGGTGCCTGTTTTAGATCAATGATGAAGCAGAATATGAAGTTTTGCCTGACCATATTGCCCTCTCTCTGGTATTTTTCTTCATCCTTCTCCAAGTAACTGTAGCTCTATGGAAAAAGCAATAAGAACATCACTACACTGTATCAGTTATTTTTTTAAAAACAATTTTTATTGGTTTTTAAACAAATACAAATACATTAACCACCAAACACTTATCCAGCAGTACAGCAAATGATGTTTGTTTTATCCATTGTCCACCGTATCAGTTATGTAGACTTTCCATGCATGCAAAGACAGGCTCTGGCACATGGAGCGGGTCAGACCAATAGTGGGTGCTATGGTTAAGAAGGCGGTTACTGCATGTGTTGTAGAGGGAAATAAGGGGTAGATGGGGCTTGTCAAACTGGGAAGGTAGTCCATCTCTGACCTCTGTTGCTTTACGGCTATACAGTGGTGCCTCGCAAGACGAAATTAATCCATTCCGTGAGGCTCTTCGTCTAGCGGTTTTTTCGTCTTGCGAAGCAAGCCCATTGACAGCTTAGCGGATTAGCGCTATTAGCGGTTTAGCGGCTTTTAGCGGATCAGCTGATAAGCGGCTTATCAGCCGATCAGCTGATAAGCGGCTTAGGGCTTAGGAAAAGGGGGGGGGAAGGGAAAACCCCCGCAGGAACTCGCAAGACATTTTCGTCTTGTGAAGCAAGCCCATAGGGAAATTCATTTTGCGAAGCGCCTCCAAAACGGAAAACCCTTTCGTCTAGCGGGTTTTCCGTCTTGCAAGGCGTTCGTCTTGCGGGGCACCACTGTACTCATTCATGAGAAAGGCTTTGGGAGAAAATGCAAGCAAAAATCCATACCTGCTGCCTTGCGGGACATCTTTGTGAGAAGAAAAGGCCAAGGAGTAAACCTTACACAAATCCGGAGTGGAGTCCCTAAGATGGTTGGATGGTGTCTTGCATGCCTCCTTCTAGCAAACCCCTGCAGCCAAACCGCTGCCAAATGTATTGCTCTGCTTTCCTTTGGGCCACATCACTGAGGCTGAGAAAGGGGGTCTTGTCATCTGGGCAACCCAGGGCCTTTACACACACTGCCTAAGCTAGCACACCAGAGAGGTCACTTCGGTGCTGCCAACGCAGCAAAAACAAATTTGAAGGCAGCAGTTATGAGTTACTGGTCTCTGCAGCCACAGCAGGTGCTGTGATTCTCCAGCGGTTTGACTTCATCCCAGGAGGTGCACTCCATTGTCTCTTGAGACAGACGGATGCCAGCAACTCTTTGATTGCAGTTAGTTATAAATAGAGCTCCACAGTGTCTATGTGAACACTTCCATAATAGCCGCTGTTCATTAGTGTGTTACTTGCTCTCCATCTTGTAGTCCAGTATGTTGTAATAAGAATTGTTTGCTACTAGCTACATCAACTTTGATAATAATTCCTCTTGATGTGATCCTTTTCCTAGTCTCCTCTCCACCCCCTCCCCCAGACTTGAGAAATCAGGATCCTGAAGACATGTTCAACATTTAAGCTAGAAGAGTGTGCTTGAGGGAAGAAAGCTTGCATGCTGATTGTGTTCCCTAAATTTTCTCTCTGAGCAATAATTATGCTAGAAGGCCTGCTGGCTGATAGCTCTCAGAACAAAAAAAGTCTGATTGCTTTGCTCCAGCTTTTTGGACTCATTCTCTGCCAATTCTAGGCTGTGTTAGTGTCCTTGAAAATTATGGGTCAGCGGCTGCTTGTTTGAATTATAAATTCTAATCACTATAGGTCAATTATATATATAGTGAGTTTTTTCTTTTTTCTTTTCTTTGGTCCATTTCATAAAAGCTTGATGGCACTTGACCGACTACCAACTTTCACACATTTATGGAATAAATGTCAGGGACAGCTGAAATAGCAATTTGGAGAGAAATGTTTGTGCAAACACTTCACTGTGAAATATTTTACTTATTTGGGTGGATGATTGAGGATGAAAAAATGGTTTTGGACAGACAGTGGTCAATATTGTATCTGTCATTTTTTATAAAACTGGGAAGAGTTCAAAACAACACCAATAACACCACACATGTTATTATATAAAGGTATTGTGTGAAGTGAGCTGTCTGAGTAAAGGCCTATGTGGTAAAAGCAGCGCTGCCCTTTTGGCTTGGACACTGTCACATGCTCCAAATCTGATCTGCCTGTGGGGCATAAGAGGAAAACTTTCCTGCCTTGGAGCACCAGCACCAGGAGAGATGAGGGTGGGGTTGCCATCTGGAATTGCCATCTGTAAGAAATCCATCTCCCACCAGGAAACCAGTTCATTCAACTGTTGGATCTGAGTGTTTGTCTTCTTCTTTGGTGATCACTTGTAGCCAAGTAAGATTGTCTTCCATAAACACAGTTTGAACAATGAGTCTGTAAGTGACTGTGGAGGCCAATTCTGGATCCACACGTCCTTCCACAGTGGGGACTTTGGTTTTCGGGCGGGAGTTGATCACGGTGTGGATTTGGCAAGCGTGCCTTCTTCTTAGCACGTTTTCCCCTTGCGTCCTGAGTTTGAGTGTCTTCAAAGCCCATGACACCTTTGGTAAAGGCTGTTCTCCAACTGGAGTGCTTGCAGGCAAGGATTTCCCAGTTGTTAGTGTTTATACTACATTTTTAAAGATTTGCCTTGAGACAGTCTTTAAACCTTTTTTGTTGACCACCAGCATTACGCTTTCCATTTTTAAGTTTGGAATAGAGTAGTTACTTTGGAAGACGATAATTGGGCATCCGCACAACATGACTAGTCCAACGAAGTTGATGTTGAAGAATCATTGCTTCAACACTGGTGATCTTTGCTTCTTCCAGTACACCAGTATTAGTTCGCCTGTCTTCCCAAGTGATGTGTAAAATTTTTCTTAGACACCATTGATGGAATCTCTTGAATAGTTGGAGATGGCGTTTATAAATTGTCCATGTTTCGCAAGCATACAGTAAGGTTGGTAGTACAATAGCTTTGTAAACAAGCATTTTGGTTTCCCTGTGAATATCCTGGTCCTCAAACACTCTGCACTTCAATCAGGAGAAAGCCGCATTCACAGAACTCAGATGTTGCTGGATTTTGGCATCAATGTCAACTGTTGGATTTGAGTGTTTGTACCTTGTGCTGGACCACAGCGACAGATTAGGGATTATGTTTGTGTATTGAGTACCCTGTTATCCATCATCATGGCTGAACTGGTGATTACAGTGGTGGTGTTGGAAACCCCCAGGATGTTCATCCTGGGGAATTACAGTATTCATGCTGGGTCCACCTTGAGGCTATCTCAATATATCATTTGCCCAGTGCATTTTGCAAGACCCTGGGCCTGGTGTTTGTGACTGGAGGGAGGTTGGTGGTCTGGAAATAGGGGATTTCTAGTAACCCTGTTGCATTTTTGGTGAGGTTTAGATTGACAGCAGTTGTTTCCCTCTGCAGAGGTGATGGAGCTCTTTTAGTTGGTTTTCCCCTTGAATTCCTGAATGCTTTTGAGGATTTTCTGCCTGGCATGTGTTCTTCCCAAAACTCTGGTCTCACTTTGAAATAGTGAGATTAAAAGAGTTCTCAATACAGTTGCCCTCTTGCATTATAGAGCTTTTCTAGCTCCTTAGTTTACCCTAGGAGATAGCAGATTTAAATAAAAAATGGTAAATAGCAGATTATACATTGCATAAAAACTGACTGGAATAAGAAACTTTTGGTAACTGTATAAAGATGGGGAAAGATGGAGTCTGATGGCTCTCCACTGGGAAGCATTTCTACAATCTCTGTGCCACCACTGAAAAGGTCTTCTCTTGTGCCAAATCTGCCTGATCTCTTACAGATGAGAAAGAGGGTGGGACATTAGAGGCTGGTTCATATGGGGGAGCAGCTGGATTCTGAGATAACTTGGTCCTAAACTGTTTAAGGCTTTAAAGGTTAACATTGGCACTTTAAAATTGGTCATAGAAAGAAATGGGAAACCACTGAGAATGGAATAAAGAGTCTTTGTAGCAAGGCATCTTGCAAAAGGTGTTTGGAGCTCATTCTGCTTGGGAAGGCTGATGTACTTGAGCTGTGAATAGTAGATTCTGAGGATTAGTAGGTGGATTTACTCACATTGCTCAACCCAATCGCTTCTAATCTTATTACAGTTCTCAGATTATTTAAAACAAGTAATGATTCAATTGGGGATATAACTTTTACAGATCATTTGTGGGCTCAGGTTGGCACTCTCTAGTTGAGATGCTTAGTGTCGATCCACTAATTGATGTGAATTGTACTTTTAACAATTACATACATATATGATATTTAGTAAATTTCAATTACTGACTATAAGGAATAATAGAAATACCACTTCAGTATTGGATTCTTTTGACTAATTATTGATTCTTCTTTGACTAATTATTGATGCCAATAATTATTGCTTGTGACATGAGTACTACATAATTGTACTGAGAAAAAATTATCAGGATAGTAGCTATTTTGCATTGATAATTTACAAATAAACTTGACAGTAAATGTTAGGGAAGTGCCTCTATCCAATGGACCAATTATCTCAATTTAAATTTTTATCTTGCCAGTGAAATAACATTTTTGATATGGGGGTTGCAGAAGTTCTTTTCCATGTGAGTTAGTCAGGCAGTCACACTGACATTTGGAGCCCTGTAAAACATAGCCAGCCACGTTCCTTCAGGCACAATTGTATGCACACAATTTTATTTTTTCAATGGACAGTTCAAAGTTTCTCCTCATAAACTGTGACACGATAAAATCTTCTAGTTGTCACAGTATCTAATTCCCCTGCACACTATGATTTGGTGTAGACTAGTTCTTTTCTAGTCAAGGGTTATATGCAAGTACTTTCCTTTATATGAGTTCTGATTTTCTGGAATTGTGCTTCACAGGTCTTGCTGGTTCTGCTTGCTGAAGCAGTGCAGCCTTTGTTATGCAGCTAGCATTGGTGCTGATATATTGGACTGGCTTGCAAGAAACACTAAGCCATGGTTCTGTTAATAAACAATAATTGCAGCTCAAGTTGTCCCATAGACAATCAAGTAAATGATAGCTTGTTATGTTACAGTTTCATTTTTCTCCTCACAGCTTCTCCACACCTTTCCACCTGATATCTATCCCAAATGCTTTCATGGCCAATAGCAGTCCCCTTACCATTACCCAGCTGTATGAATGGGGCAGGGAAACATCTTCAGAGCTCCTTGAAGCACTGTCAGCAACAGCAACAACATTCCACAGTTTCCTCACTTTTCCCATTAAAGGAATGTGTGGCATTCACCGTCCAAGAAACTCATTACAGTAATGCCTTTTCCCCACTACATTTTCGTAGGTTTCACCACAGAAAATCCAAAGCAGCAGTCTTCACCAGCATTCCCCTCTTTGCCTCAGTGCAAAATTGTTTTTACTCATATGACTCAAACCTACATTTCTTAAATCCCTTTCTACATCCCCTTTTAATGGGTGGAGGTAATGTACAGAGAGAAAAAAAGGAACAGGATAGAAACAACAATGCACAAGCATTCAATCCAGATGTATACACTTCCAGTGCTGAAACCACATCTTTACACTTTTTGTCTCAGGAGCCAAATCTTAATCTCCCTCAACTCCATAGGCTAACTTTGACAGGTGGGCAGGATCATGCACATGTCAGATGGAACATACTGCCCACCTGTCAAAGTCTTCCCATGGGGGGGGGGGAGATACTGAATTAGCAGGATTGAACTCCTGTGTATCAGCTTCTGCATGGGTAATTCAGTCCTGCTTTCTGCATGTGAAAACTGACTGGTGCACCAAAACCAAACAGATTGAACTGTATGGTTGTATGTGGGGTTCAAGCCTGTTTTCTGTTGCCGTGTTTCTACCTATCCCATACCTGACTTTACTTAGGTGTGCTTGGGGAAAGTAGCCTGGCAGGTCAGATGAGAAAGCCAAATGGGCCCAGTTGGCCTGCAGGGCAGAAGTTCCCCACCCCTACTTTACAGCCTTGTGTAGTTCTGTTGATGAGAGAAAAGGACACATCCTAAGACCAAGGTGAAATCAGATGAGTCTCTTTACCTCAGTGTTTTCCAAACCTAATTGACCCCTTGATGAGCTTATAAAGTTGTCAGCAACCCAAATTCTTAGGAATATAAAAGAAATAAAGTCAAGAAATATCAATATATAATCAGCTTTTTCAAATCATCAGTCACCATTACTGGGAATCATAAAATGTAAAAATGAGGAATATTGTTGTAGAATCATCTTATTAAAATGTATTGGGAGGATGTTATTGCATTATTGTTGTTTTTATTTTGATTATGTATTTTGTGTTTCTATATTGTGATTTTATCTTCTTTTTATTTTTTATTTTATTTATTGAATTTATATACCACCCTATAGCCAGAGGTCACATGAAAAGATCACAGTATATAAAATTAAAATAAAAGCAATAACCCAAATGATACCCCCCCCCCAAAAAGAGCCAAATTTTAAAAGGGTATGGGATATTGATCAGGTCAACCAAAGGTTTGGTTAAAAAGGAACATTTTTGCCTGGCGCCTAAAGGTGTATAATGAAGGTGCCTGGCAAACTTCCCTGGGGAGAGCATTCCACAAATGGGGAGCCACTGCAGAGAAGGCCCGTTCTTGTGTTGTTACTCTCTGGACCTCTTGAGTAGGCGACACATGAAGGAGAGCCTCAGAAGATGATCTCAGGGTCCCGGTAGGTTCATACAGAAAGAGGAGGTCCTTGGGGTATTGTGGTCCTGAGCCGTTTAATCTTGTGAACCACCCTGAGACCTTTGCGTATAGGGCAATATAATAGTAGTAGTAATAATAGTAATAATAGTAATAATAATAATAATAGTAGTAGTAGTAATAGTAATCCTAAAGTTATAGCAAAGGGTCCAGGAGGACCCCCAAGCAATGTACCTGCTCCTTCAGAGGAAGTGTAACCCCATCAAGAGCAGGCAACCTCCCAGCCATCTGGTCTAGGGAACCACACACTAACAATGTCTCTGTCTTATCTGAATTGAGTTTTAGTTTGTTGGCTCTCATCCAATCCGTTATCGAGGCTGGCTATAAGTTGGACCCCAGGGTCTTGATTTTTGGCAAGCTTATGTAGCTCCTAAGGGCGCTGTTAATGTTGTTTTAGGAAGCAATTTGAACCAAGTTCAAGCTGAGCAATATCTTCAATGTGCCTTATGAGGCAGAGTTAATTGCAATACTTTTTTTGCATAGTAGAATGAGTAAATGGATCTATTGCATGTTAGCCAATGTACATTAACTCATGCTAATAGATGGCTGAGTTTATAGCTGTTTCTGTTTAATATGTACAATTATACACACACACACACACACACACACACACACATATATGATATTATTCTACTGTGTTCAGTCTCTTTTCCTGCTCTACCTGGAACTGGGTGTGGAGAGTGCAGCTTAATGGGGGCAGCTTGAGGAAGTACCATCTACCTTGGACCTGCCCATAAAAAGCAAGTCTAGAGTGATACCTGCTATTTCCAGGAACTCCTCTCCTTGTGAGACTTTTTGGGTAAGGTGAGAGTTTGTTTGGACCTTGGGTGAGAAACTGGGGGCTGAGAGGGATGGTGTGTCAGAAGGAAAATTAATTGGTATTGACTTATATACCAGTATATTAGAATATTAGGAACTTTGTATTAATGTAACATTTCTATTTGTAACTGTGTATTTTTGTAATATTTTGTTTAAGTTGTCTGTTGTTGCTTCAGTTATTTGTACACTGCTTAGAGATATTTTTAATATATTAAGCGGTATAGAATAATAATAATAATAATAATAATAATAATAATAATAATAATGCCTGTACACTTGCCTGGGCAATTAACCATTCATTAGTGTAAGTTATCAGGATTCAGGAGCTTACGAAAAGCCCATGGGGACTGCATATCTGCCTAGTAACAAAACAATTTTTTACTTATAAATGGGAAAAACAAGGTGGACAGTAGAAGGTGTACAGTATGTGACAGTCTCTTGGAGTGGCCTGGCAATGGAAAAAGGTGTGATGGACCCCTTATAATGTGAGAGAACCCCAGAATACCAATAAAATCAGGAACCTTTGCTGTACCCTCCAAAATGCCCCCCATGTAATTGTTGTACTGTATATCCTTATTCAGCATAGATACTCTGTGACTTGCTAGGAGTACTAAATGAGGCATGCATTCTTCAGTGATAAATGGTATCGTATTTGAGGAGGGCATCTCAGCCTCATATAACATCTAATTCAACAAAAGATTGGGTCACTTAAAAAAGGTTTGTACTTGGAAACCAAGTACTTGAGGTGTACAAGTTCTTGTACTTTTGGTGTTGTCCTAAGGTCATAGCTTTTTGGCAAACGGTTCAGTGCTTCATTAACTATTTTGATCATTCTTTCAGATGGCAGTTTGTTTTGAGAGAAACTAGCCACAAATGTCATGGTGAACCAAGGTTCCTTGTTTGTTACTCCTGGCCATACCTGTGGGATAATCAGCCTCATGTAACCAATGTGCTTAAGTTTAATTAATGCATGAAGAGGTTAATACCATAGAGTAAGCTGTCCTGCCAAGTTTAGCTCACCTTGGGAGGGACTAGATAATCAAAACTTTGTTTCCTCAGACTGCCTGAAAAGCTCAGCTTGTAATGAGTTCTTAACTTAGGCATCCCCAAACTCATCCCTCCAGATGTTTTGGGACTACAACTCCCATTATCCCTAGCTAATAGGACCAGTGGTCAGGGATGATGGGAATTGTAGTCACAAAACATCTGGAGGGCCAAGTTCTTTACTTTGCTGCATATTTTGTGATTTTAAATCTCTGCTGGGGTTCTCTCACTAAAGAGTACTTGCTCCAAACCTGGATCTTGGCATCCAGGGAATTCTTCTCTATATATTTTCCGCTTGCCACCAGCAATGCCTATAATAATAATAATAATTATTATTATTATTATTATTATTATTATTATTATTATTTATTATTTATACCCCGCCCATCTGGCTGGGCCTCCCCAGCCACTCTGGGCGGCTTCCATAAAAACCAAAAATACAGTAAAATATCACACGTTAAAAACTTCCCCAAACTGGGCTGCCTTAAGATGTCTTCTGAATGTCAGGTAGTTGTTTATCGCTTTGACATCTGCTGGAAGGGTGTTCCACAGGGCGCGCCTGGAAGAAGCGGACCATTTGGATCCCTTCCAGTCGGGATTCAGGCCTCATCATGGGACTGAAACTGCCTTGGTCGCACTGGTTGATGATCTCCACAGGGCGGTAACAGATTGGAATTGATCCCACTCAACTTGACTAGACAGAACTCTAGCACTCTCCCGCCCCGGCCCTGCTCCCACGGTGGAGTCTACTTCTTCCCGAATCTGAGCGATTTTATATGCAAAAAACTTTGCAAAATCATTGCAGGAGAACATGTGGCCCGTACTGGGTCCCGATGTTGCAAGTGTACAGTGGAATTAAGTTAGAAGTATTCTGCCTTTTTATGGTAAGCCAGGTTTATGGCATATGTGTCATCCAAACAGGGCCGATATCTTATATCTTGCTTATATTTTGTCTTTCTAAGGGCCTTAAAAACATAGCTGCCTCTGATTCCATCAAGCCTACCTGCCGTAAAACAAAGCTTATTACACTGTTTAATATGAGGGCATTCATTACTAGGGGTACAGGGTGTGTTGGAAATAACTGTGAAAGGAAAAAAAGGACTTAAAATAGACATTAGACTTCTGAAAACACAACAACATTGTGTTGATTTGTTTCAGCACTGAGATTTGGACATATATTTTGCTTTAGGATTGGAATTCCCTCATTGCCTCTTCTTACCCATTACCCCACCACTTTTCCTCTCATTATTTCTTAATTTCTCTTTGGGATTTGTTTTGTTTTGGATGTTTGCTTGCTCCTGATTTGCATGTGTATATATGTTTTGTTTCGTTTTTTGAGCCACATTCCTTACGTTGCTGAAATATGATTTCCCCCCTTGTAACTTTTTCTTGCTCTTGTTTTGGTGAAAATTTCTAGGTTAGGATGGGCGTTTGTATAGTAAACGATTTCTGTATTTTTGCTTTTGCTATCGTTAACACCCTTGATCAATAAAAATTCTTGAATAAAAAGTGTTAAGTAGGCTTCTTTGGCAGTTCATTAAAAACAGTTATGTAACTTGGAAATATTTTCCCTTGTTGCTTGGGTCACTTAAAATTAGACTAGGCAAAGCCTAGAACACGCTGCAGGGTATGAACAATCCTTTCCTGGCGAAGGTGATGGATGGTGTGTACTATGTGGCTTAGTATTTTCTTACTTTCTGCCTTGCCTCTGTGTGTGTGTGTGTGTGTTAGAGAGAGAGAGAGAAATATTTGTTCATCAAATTGAAACTGTAATTTCTCAATGAACCCCTTTGAATCCATTGAAACAGCTAAGAAAACAAAGTAACTATTAGGCAACTGACTGTAATTTTGTGGCTGGCTCTTTGCATTTCTTTTTTAAAATTTTATTTAAAGTTTTTGTGACAGAAAAAGAAGTAAAAACTAGAAAAAAACTTACAACCACAATCATTCAAAACAATTCAAATTACAAACACAATCATTTTACTTTTATATCATATTATCAATAAATTTCCAAATGCTCCCCCCCAACTTCCCCTCACCCATGTGAGATCTTATTGGCATTTGTATTATTGTTTCTTGTTGTGTTAGCAGCTATTTATACTTAATAGTCAAATCCTTTATAATATATTGTATCCTTGTGAGTCTTTCCTTTTACGTTTATGTTAAACTTAATTTCCATATCCATATTTTTTCATATACAGTGGTACCTCGGGTTAAGTACTTAATTCGTTACGGAGGTCTTTTCTTAACCTGAAACTGTTCTTAACCTGAAGCACCACTTTAGCTAATGGGGCCTCCCGCTGCCGCCACGCCGCCAGAGCACAATTTCTGTTCTCATCCTGAAGCAAAGTTCTTAACCCGAGGTACTATTTCTGGGTTAGCAGAGTCTGTAACCTGAAGCGTATGTAACCTGAAGCGTATGTAACCCGAGATACCACTGTATATCTCTACACACTCCCACTCTCAGTTTTTGCTTGGGGCAGCCGCTAATTGATGCCTTTAATTTTTCCATCTCCATAAATTCACAGATCTTAATTCTCCATTCTGATAATTCTGGTATTTTTCCTGTTTTCCAATTTTTTGCCACTAGTAATCTAGCCGCTGCTGTCACATAGAGGAATATATTCTTTTTATCTTTGGGGATATCGTTGGTTATTAAGCCTAACAGATATGCTTCTGACTTTTTGAGAAGTGTGCTCTTAAATATTCTTTTCAACTCTTCATGTATCTTGGTCCAAAATTGTTTAATAACCTTACACCCCCACCACATATGGTGCATTGTTCCCACCTCCGCTTTACATCTCCAACAAAGGTTTGAATATTTTTTACAGCTCTTTGCCAATTTTACTGGGGTGAGGTACCAACGATAACACATTTTCATCATATTTCCTCTTATCAAATAACAAGATGTGAAATTTATGTCAACACTCCATAATTTCCCCCACCTATCTAAATGCGGGAGGCAGTGGAAGACAGGAGTGCCTGGCGTGCTCTGGTCCATGGAGTCACGAAGAGTCAGACACGACTAAACAACAAATCTAAATGTATTGTCTTGCCCAGATCTTGTGACCACTTTATCATTGTTTCTTTTATTACTTCATCTTTCAATTCCCACTCAAGGAGTAGATTGTACATTTTCAATTTTTTTTTTTTATTTGACTGCAATAGTTCGCTTTACAATTTAGAAGTTTTCTGTTCACAACCTGTTTTTTTATCTTCTTTAAATAAATGGACTATTAGATGATATTGTAGCCAACTATTACAGTAATCCTCAATCTCTTCATATGGTTTTAGTTTTACAACACCATGCTCTTTTATTAATAATTGTTGGTATGTTGGCCATTTCTTTACCATATATTTTTTTTTTTACCGCTGGTACGTCTAGTGAAGACACCCAGCAGGTTCCAGTAGCCATCGATAATGTGCCCATACTTTGTATAAGGGCTTTCTAATTATATGGTTCAAGAAATCCTTAATTACAGCCATCTTTGCATTTCATTGAATTTTTTTGTGCGGTATTGTCTGACTGAGGCTTTTCATTATTATAGTAACTTAGAAAGAATGCAGTCAAAATTAAACAGCAGAGATTTAAACGAATTATGCCTTAATGTAGCACCCTATATGTAAGTCATCATCATCATCATCATCATTTATTATTTATACCCCGCCCATCTGGCTGGGCTTTCCCAGCCACTCTGGGCGGCTTTCAAAAAAATATTAAAATACATCAAACATTAAAAGCTTCCCTAAACAGGGCTGCCTTCAGATGTCTTCTAAAAGTCTGGTAGTTGTTGTTCTCTTTGCCATCTGGTGGGAGGGCGTTCCACAGGGAGGGCACCACTACCGAGAAGGCCCTCTGCCTGGTTCCCTGCAACTTAGCTTCGCACAGTGAGGGAACCACAAGAAGGCCCTTGGTGCTGGACCTCAGTGTCCAGGTAGAACGATGGGGGTGGAGACGCTCCTTCAGGTATACTGGGCCGAGGCCATTTAGGGCTTTAAAGGTCAGCACCAACACTTTGAATTGTGCTCGGAAACGTACTGGGAGCCAATGTAGGTCTTTCAAGATGTAGGTCTTTCAAGGTCATATGTACAAATTGGAGACTTGCCTGGTTTCTAGCACATAAATAATTTGTTTTAGATGATCTGACTTTTATTAAGTTCAGCAATTTTCAGATAATTCATTGCATCCTTTGGAATCATTTTTAAACAGTGATGTAGGCTAGGCATTAAGAGGTTGAATTCACATAATTTAATTAATGATGTTCATGAATACAATGACATTATTGATACCTATAATGTTCGTTGGATTAGCCCCATAGCTGCAAGATCCCATGCAATCCCTTATTTTAAATTTAAAAGTATATAGAATAGGGAAAGGAGGAAGGAACAGAGCATGCAGAAAAAATAGTAACAAAACCCTGTACAAGAATGTTGGTCTAACTGTTCTTACTCTCATTGGTCACCTCTGGGGTTGGCAGCTTCTGGCTGCCAGTTGCCAGTTGAATGGGATCAAGAGTACCAAAGAATGTCAGCAACAGTCCTATTTTAAGGGCTTTTGACGGGTGATTCTGTCTAGCCCACAGAATGAGTCCTTGCTGCCAGGAAAATGGCCAGGCATGACATAGAGCAGGGATGATTGCAGCAATGAGAGCACTGAACAAAAGAGAAAATAATTTTATTATACTACTGTGAATTGTATATTCAGCTTGAAACTATTTTCCAAACAGACATGCACATCATTAGGAACATTTTCTGGCTTGTTTGTTAACTGATGACAATTATGATTAAATATTTAGACAGATGAGACCCATTTCAGCATTTTCGCTGGGGGATTGGTTCAAGTATTAATAATTCTGGTTCTAGAGCACTTTGTGCTCAGTGTTTAATTGCTTTAGAAAGAGAAACTCTGATGCTTTCCCCAAAAGATCAGAAGAGATTATAAGTCACTGGTATGACAATGCAGACAATGATGATCAGCTGATCGTATGCCACCTGTGCCCATTTTTGGATAATGTAAATCTGGCTATGGTGATCCATGCCATAGTTGTATGTCTAATCATGTCTAGATCATTGCAATGTGTTTTGTGTAGGTCTGCCTTTGAGTACTTGGAAACTTCAGTTGATCATAATGCAGTGGGCAGATAAACAAGGGTTGCATATAGGAAGCATATAGGAAGTGTAAGCTCCCTTACTGATAAAGCTACACAAGCTGCTTATTGGTTTCTGGGCACAATTCAACATGCTGGTGATGACCTTTAAATTCATACATGATTTACAACTGAGTTACCTGGAACACCAGCTTTCCACCTGTTGAAATCACCTTCAGAGGTCCTTCTGCGTGTCCCAACATACTCTGGAATATGCTTGATTGGGACTTTCCTGTGACTGGACTTAGGCCATGGAACTTCCTCCTGAAGCCCCTGAAGATCTCGTGCTGCCTTCCTTAAGCCAGGTAAGCAAGGTGCTGGGTTTTCAGTGGGCTTTGACATCCTAGTTAGGGCTTTCACAGCTTTGGGAAGGAGGTGGGAGGGCTCTAGGATTCGGCCAAAGTGTCGTGCCTCCTTCCCAAACCCCAGTGCCTCAGTTAGCCAGCTTTGGGGAGGCAGCAGAGGGCTGGGGTGTGTGTTTGTCAAATTATGCCCCCCTTTTCCTGCCCAGTACAACATCAGTGTGCAGACCATGGGTTCTACATTGAAGTTCTCTTGTGGCCCACTTTGTATGAAATGTTGAACTGCCCTGAGCTAGATCTTAAACCCATGTAGGCTGTATCTGAAGAAGTGTGCATGCACACGAAAGCTCATACCAAGAACTAACTCAGTTGGTCTTTAAGGTGCTACTGGAAGGAAAATTTTTTTTGTTTTGCCCTGAGCTAGATCTTAAACCCATGTAGGCTAGGACACCCTCACTGGGTGGCTGGTGCTGCTGTCTCTCTCAGCCTCAGCCCTGGTGAGTCTTTTATTTCAGTTCACTCACTCCTGTATGTCACTTCTGGCTCTCCCAGGATTGTTAGCTGTTGCATTTTTGTTGCCAGTGGCATTGCAATGACCTCTTTGACTATACAGCTTGTGTTGTATGCACTTGAGCTTTACGTAGAATTGTCACAGACAGTACTTCTGCATTTTATGGCCATTTACAGCTCTTGGTTTTGAAAGAATGAAAACGTATTTATGCATACACACACCTTGCCAACTGATAGTGTGATGAAATGGACTCTAGTCCACAAACATTTGTGCCACAATAAACCTGTTAGTCTTTAAGGTGGCACAAGGCTAACAGAGCTGCCTCTCTGAAAGTCGAACCCCCTTCCAACTCCTCCAATACATTTCAATTCTCCAACATGGCTTTTGGTGCTATCTACAGCATTGATATAAGGGACACGGGTGGCGCTGTGGGTAAAACCTCAGCGCCTAGGACTTGCCGATCGTATGGTCGGCGGTTCGAATCCCCGCGGCCGGGTGAGCTCCCGTCTTTCGGTCCCAGCTCCTGCCCACCTAGCAGTTCGAAAGTACCCTTAAGTGCAAGTAGATAAATAGGGGGAAGGTAAACGGTGTTTCCGTGTGCTGCGCTGGTGCTGGCTCGCCAGAGCAGCTTCGTCACGCTGGCCACATGACCCGGAAGTGTCTCCGGACAGCGCTGGCCCCTGGCCTCTTAAGTGAGATGGGCGCACAACCCTAGAGTCGGACACGACTGCCCGTACGGGCAGGGGTACCTTTACCATTTACAGCATTGATATAGACTGGAGAGATCTGATATGTACTTCTGTCATTTATCTCACATGAAAACATAAATGTGCTGCTTGTTTACAATCATAGCTTAGACCTTCAGTGTTGCCTGTACTAGCGTGGTGTTCCCATTTTATGTGGGCTGTATCCAATTAGGAAATACTATAAAACCAATTAAAACAGGAAACCCTTGATGATCAGACACATTAAGACATGTGGGGAAAGTTCATTCATCTCTTGGCAACCTGATGGCTTAGTAAAGATATGAGGATAGTTAGGGCCGACTAAAAAAAAAAATCTGTTGTGTGAACAAACCATCACATACTATTAACTAGCAAATATAGAATTTTCTCATGTAAATACTTCTTGTTCAGTCTTTGCTGGCTCTTTCTCACACTCAAGTTGCCACTTGATGCTGTAGTCATTGAGTGGCATGCCTGTATGTACTAGTTCTTACTACATAAATATTGGAACATAGGAAGCTGCTACTGAGTCATACCATGGGTCCATATACCTTAACTTTGTCTACACTAACAGTTGGCTACTCTCCAAGATTTTACAGGAGACTTTCTCGGCTCCACCTGTAGATATCAAAGCTTGATTTGACTTTTATATGCAAAACATGTATTCTACCACTGTGCTATGGCCTTTCTGCATATGATACTTCTGCTGTGATAGTGTGAGACATGTAATTTTATTCCTAAAAACTTCAGCCTCCATCCCTGCCTTTGTGCCAGCCCTAGTCCAGTTAAATAGCATTCAGAGTACTTACAGGAAATCTTACTATTGTGTTAGAGAATTAACTTCATAAGTTACTGATCACTTACTAAACTTTAGAAACACATTTTCACTATAAACCTAAACTTCCTTGTAACAAGCTTCTTTGCAGTAGGTATGTCAAAAGAAAAACTGGTTAGCAACTTAACATTGTCCTTTTTTTCTTAATTCTGAAACATCTGCACATAACTACAATAAGCTTTGAAAGGGGTCAAGAAGTCCATTCTGCTACATAGCAGTTTTCCTCACGGCAAACTTCTTGTCACTTACCTACAAGCATGCAGTATGCTATAATGATTTTGTACATAGGCATACCTAGTGAAACATTTCAAATGGAAGGTCAGCAATACTTGTTCATGGAGTCCATGGTGTAAAACAGGTAGAGCCTGACGCAAGCAGTGCTGCCTAAATTGCTCTGAATGGAACAAACTTGCAGGCAACTTTTTCCACCTGCAGCTTCATGTTGAAGCCATTAAGCGAAATGAACTTAAACTGCTGGAAAATTGCAGCAGCAGTGGAAAAGAAAAAGGTCAGTGCGAATTTCAGGGGTTAACAGGTAAACTGCTTATTTGACACTTGGGTGCTTTTATTATAAATAGTTTTAAACTTCATATATTATCTAATATTGCTTTGTAACATATTCTACATGTGTTTCAGTTACACTATCTTTAAATGAGATGTTTCCATATGTTTCTGTTTGTGCAACTGAACTTTCTTGCCTCTGCTATGCTGCGCCTTGCATCTAGTGAAGAGCTGCTCAAACTTTTCACATTGGTGACACACGTTCGCAACCTACAGCGTTCACAGCCTGAAGCGCTGTGTCTGCACACACATGTGATGTGATTTGGTCTTCTGCGCATGTGCATGACAGCATTTTGCGCTTCTGTGCATGCGCAAGTACCAAAACCAGGAAGTAACCTGTTCTGGTACTTCTGGGTTTGGCGCGGTCCGCAACCCAAAAATGCACAACCTGCAGCATTCGTAACCCGAGGTATGACTGTATTGGTGCATTTTTTGGCTTAATGCTGAAGATTTGTAGAATTGTTCTTGTTCCTGAAATGCAATATTGCTTGGGGCAGAAGGAGAGGCAGTGTGGTCACCAGTGGCAATCTATACAGTTTAGAGCTGTTTTTAAAAGCAGGATAATAGTTGCATAGTAGAAATACTAAAGGATCATTTAGAATGGATAGTTGCATGCTTGCTCATTGGAAGAGTTCCTCCATAAGGAAAAGATGCAGTGTTTCCCCAGATACTCTTGTCTATCATCCTTTGTTCAGAAAGAGAATTTAGATTATATATATTTGTTTTGATAATTGATTTCCAAATAATAATACATGAATATTATTTGCATAGGGACGCAGGTGGCGCTGTGGGTTAAAGCCTCAGCGCCTAGGACTTGCCGATCGAAAGGTCGGCGGTTCGAATCCCTGCGGCGGGGTGCGCTCCCGCTGCTCGGTCCCAGCGCCTGCCAACCTAGCAGTTCGAAAGCACCTCCGGGTGCAAATAGATAAATAGGGACCGCTTACCAGCGGGAAGGTAAACGGCGTTTCCGTGTGCGGCTCTGGCTCGCCAGATGCAGCTTTGTCACGCTGGCCACGTGACCCGGAAGTGTCTCCGGACAGCGCTGGCCCCTGGCCTCTTGAGTGAGATGGGCGCACAACCCCAGAGTCTGTCAAGACTGGCCCGTACGGGCAGGGGTACCTTTACCTTTACTTTATTATTTGCATCTCTGGAACAGTTAGAGGTATAGCCAGTCTTTCTCCATAGGTAAGGCTTCCAACACTTCCAGGTAGGGCTTCCAACAAATGAATTCAAAATCACTTATTCCCTCATAACAAGCACATTTCTGTAACTGTCTTACCAAGCCCAAGTATTTTTTCTCCCTTTCAGTATCTCTGAATTGTGGGAATCAAGTCAAGTAAGACTTTTTACCTACTTACAATAAACATCTTCCTTAAATAAAGGATAACTTCCTTAAGCTCTGTTACCCACACCTATCCATGCTCACTGTCATAGTATTTAAAAGGGGACTTTTCTTCTTCAAGTTTCCATGGATATAATGGTAATCGCTACCCTGTGGCATGAGAAATCTTAGAATTGTTGTCAGTGCTGGGCAGATGAGATGGTTAGAATCTAGACTACTAGCACTTTGGGGGAGCACTAGGTAAAGGTAAAGGGAGCCCTGACCGTTAGGTCCAGTCATGGATGACTCTGGGGTTGCGGCACTCATCTCGCTTTACTGGCCGAGGGAGCCGGTGTACAGCTTCCAGGTCATGTGGCCAGCATGACTAAGCCGCTTCTGGCGAACAACAGCAGTGCACAGAAACACCCTTTACCTTCCCACTGGAGCGGTATCTATGTATTTACTTGCACTTTGATGTGCTTTCGAACTGCTAGGTTGGCAGGAGCAGGGATGGAGCAATGGGAGCACACACCGTTATGGGGATTCGAACCGCCGACCTTCTGATCGGCAAGCCCTAGGCTCTGTGGCTTAACCCACAGTGCCACCTGTGTCCCCTTGAGGGAAGCACTACTTATACTAAAAATAAACTCTTTAAATTGAAGCTGATATGTCAAAGTTTTAAAAGCCTCTATCACACATGCACAAATCAGTGCTCCAGTGCCCCACCTTGGTTATACCATTTTGTACAACAAACTATTTTTTTGAATGCCTTTTTGAACTTTTGCTGTTCAAACTGCAAAAACTGCTACTCTGCAATGATGCAGGTCATCTAGATCAATTTTTTTCATGTGATGTACAATTGGCATGTGATCCACACACTCATTTTTTTAGTATTATATTTACATTTAATCCTTTTAATCTTTGATCTTTCATAGGCATTCTACTGTTTCCTGTTCACACCAATGGACAGTCCTTGATGGAATGTTTCCATGCTATGTTTTTGGGTCATTTCCCCCACCTTTCATCACTTTTTTTTCATTCTCATGTGAGATCTTTGTGCCTTTTGTACACACCTTAAAACAATCCACTTTCCCTCCTAGGATATAAACAAGAACAAAAGTTGTCAGCTCCTAGTTATTGTGCTTCACTATGGACAAAATGGAGCTTTGTGCTTTGGGTGGGGGTAGGGCAAAAATCTATTTCTGTTTTATTGTTTTTAAGAAAAGAATTAGTACAAAGGTCTTCTGCAAGACTGATATTTAGCGATATTGAAATTCTGATGGTGGTCTTTTGCCATACCACTATATTTAATTTTGTTTCAGTCCCAATGTGTATACTACAGATAAGTGTGACAGCTAATTGTACAAGAAGCAGAAACCTCAGAAAGATTTTTTTCTAGCAAATTTTATTGATTCATTTAGTTAAAAATATTTATTGCATGCACTTAATCATAATAATCTTGGGGTGGGGTACAATAAAACCCAGCATTCAAGTTGTTAATAATAATGGAGAGAACAGATAAAACCAACAAATAATGCCAATGTAAGAACTGTAGAACAGTCTCTGTTTCAAATTTAAGCTGAGCAGCTAATAACAACTCCCAAATGCTTGAGTAAGCAAGTATGTTTTTATTTGGTACCAAAATGAGAATGGTGGCTGTGCCAGCCTTACCTCAGAGGGGAGTGCATTCCATAAACTTGAAGAATTCACCACAAAGAAGGGTCTCTCACATGATAACTCACAGAGGTGAGATGCTGAGAAGGGTCTTCCCAGAAGAACTTAACATGAATATCCAGGAGATTGGGGTTTGCCCAATCAATAAAGGTGCACCACCGGTTCGTACAGGCATTTCCTATAATATTTAGATGATAGATCATCATTGTTGCCATACTTGAATGTCTACACTTCTTAGAATTGTAGAGTTGGAAGAGACACTGAGGATCGTCTTTTCCGACCCCCTGCAATGCAGGAATATGCTGCAACCTTGACATTATCAGCACCATGCTCTATCCAACTAAACTACCATTCGAAATACACACATAAACACACACACACACACACACACACACACACACACACACACGTCCAGTAGCACCTTAGAGACCAACTATGTTTGTTCTTGGTATAAGCTTTCGTGTGCATGCACACTTCTTCAGGTGCTACTGGACAATTTTTAAAAATATTTTAAAATATATTTTATATATTTTGACTGCGTCAGACCAACACGGCTACCTACCTGAATCTTGAACTACCATTGTTTCTTCACTGTTTATTTCTTGGATTCCTTATCAATTATCTGTTGAACTAAGGTCAAGAAGGACTTGATCCTCCACAGAAACCTTATTATAAGACCCTTGAGAGTAAAACTTGTATATTGTAGCATTATTCCACTGTGGTGAGTTTATAAGCAACAGACATTTTCCTTTTGAAAGCCTTATATTTAGATTAAGAATACTTTTGGGGGGCCCAAGAGCCATTCTCAGACCGTGTAGTCAGGCTTGCTTATCTACCCCACAAAGACTGCATGTCTAAAGGAAATGACAGAAATAGATACATTTGTTTCCAAAACACAACCTTTTGGTCTAGAGAAAAGATACCTGTCTCTTGGGAAAGATGAGAAGGCTTCCATCTCCTCTATCTGTCTGGGCTCAAGGCCTTATAATCCTTTGTCTCAAACTGCTTATCATTTACTAGAAAAACATTCCAGCATGTGTATGTTAGCATCAGAAAAGATGGAAAGATTGATGTCCTATGTAGAATCTTTATTTATAGGAAAATGGAGATGAACCAAAATAAGATGGGAAAATGCAAGTCTTTAAATACTCTGGGAATGATGGAAAATGGGTGGCTTGCATTGTCCCCAGGGTTCAGGAGACTTTCTCATGAACAGCTTGTAGGAACCCAGTGGGTAGTTATTTCTATCAAATTCTAACCATTCTTGAATGTAAAACGTTGTCTTTAAATGGTGTTAAACTTTATCAGACACTATTTTCTGCATTATGCTTCTGCATTTCAACTACGTTGATTGCTCAGTTTTTCAAGCATATATCTATCAACTTTCCTTGGTTATAGTTCAATGTGACCAGCTATAATTTAAGTACCCTGCTTACCTATTTCTATTATGCTGTCCTTATGTGTTGACTCAAATTAAGAAAGGAGAGTTAGAAACTGAATAATTGGTTTCAATCTGTTTCAAATTTAGGAATTTTGCTTTCCCCTGCGCTTTCCCTTGCCAGCTTTTGGAAGGTAGGATTTATTTCTAGTATAGTGCCTCAGCCTTGTGTCTGGGAAGAAAAAGCCTGGGAAGAGAGCGGTACCTATTTATCTACTTGCACTTTGACGTGCTTTCGAACTGCTAGGTTGGCAGGAGCTGGGACCGAGCAATGGGAGCTCACCCCGTTGCGGGGATTCGAACCACCGACCTTCTGATCGGCAAGTCCTAGGCTCTGTGCCACAGCGCCACCCACATCCCTAATGGATAAGGCAGGCCTGAATAATTTTAAATTTTTGTTAGGGCTTCCTTCCATTGGCCTGTGCTTCCCATCAGCCTCTGGTTGGCCACTGTGAGAATAGGATGCTGGAGTAGATAGGCCTTTTATCTGGTATAGCAGGGCTCTTTGTAATGTTTGTATGATACTTCTCAAACCATTGCCAGCACTCAGGAAACAATGGAAGAGATAATTGGAACAGATTTGAGCACTCCTTCCTGTTTATGGAACACTCTCAATCTTCTCTCAGTGGCATTGGTGAACATTTCAAGCTGTAGGGAGTTAGAATACTAACTTCTTCACAGTTGAAAGTCCTGTGCCATTGAATCCAATGGGTTGGCTTTTGAGCATGAATAATGTAGGATATCACCAGCTATGGGCTACTAGCACAGATAACCATCTAACAGTGTGGGAAATATGGCAAAGCCTTACTACTTCATATGGTGAATATCATATGGTGGTGTTATTGGCCTTTATGATACATTTGAACACATGATAGAAAAGTTGACCGCATTTGTAGTAATATGACTAGCAGCCACATAGTAGAAATCCCTTATCACATAGTAATGTGGACTCGTTTTCTGTAAAATTTTAATAGTTCTGCTCTTCAATTTTAAAATCCACTGAATTCTAGAGGAGGAGGAAATTGCATTGCTAACAGCGGAGCTTTCCAAACTCTGTGTTGCAACATGTTAGTGTATCTGCTGCAGTGTGTAAATGTGTGATGCAAACGCTCCTCCCAGGGCTGGAAATGTGTTAGTTTAACCTCTGGTTCGCTAGTAAAACTGAATTACCGTGTCATGAAAATAAATGTGTCACGAACATGAAAATTTTGGAAAGCTCTCGCTAACAAGGGTATGATGTCAGGCTCAAATTACAGAGATGTAGCCCCCAGACCTTCACTTTTGTCCCTGCCCTTCTTAGCTACTGTTTTTTGACAGCAGGAGGGCATTATCTAGCTAAAAATGAGAAGCTGGTGTAGGGACTTGTGGACTTTATTTAGGGGTTCCTGTCTTTCATAATTTGAGTATTGTGTGATACAAAGTAGAATGTGCTTTTGCCTCAAAAATCGCTTCAGTAAGGTTCACAATCACATAATTAAGCTCAAGAAATAAATTACAAATTGGAAACACATTCTCTTTCTCTCTGTCTTCATATTTCTGTAAATGACCAAGCGTATTTTGCAATTACTTTTATAGAAACAGTTAGAAATATTTGTCACGTTTTCTAGTGGTGGGAAAATATGAGTGGAAAATAATGTGTTTTGTTCTGCTGGGACACTAAGGTAAAATAGCTATCTGTGTAATCTGAATCCTTTTTTTAGTGCAGAAATAAACCATAGCCCCACTGTGAACTTGAGAAATATTTCCTATTTGTTAGAATTACTTGGCCTGTTTGTGTGACCCGTATTAAGGAACTGATGTTGCCTCACCAATCCTTCAGTATGCCTTGACTTGACTGACAAATATTAAACAATACATAATGAATGTCAGAGGAGCCCTGCTGGATCAGGCCAAAGGCTCATTTAACCTTGACCCCTCTAATCCATCATCCTGTTCTCACTGTGGCCACTCAAATGCTCATAAGAAGCTGGCAAGCAGCAACAGCACTCTCCCCATTTGTGATTCCTAGCCTCTGGTATTCACACAGATGCAATTAAGCAGCACATTGTATTTGGTCGTGTGTTCATTGCAGTTGGTGTTGTTTTCATTCCGCTACAGTTTGGATTCTGCTAAAACCTATGTTGTCTATCTTCCTATCGGCTATGGCCTAAACTGCTGTAATTAATTGTGGAATCAATTATGGAATAAATATAAATACAGTTCAGTGGACAAGAAATTTAAAAGATAATGCATAAAATCATATAATAATTTACATGCTTGCAGATCAAAATAATAATAATGTAGTGAGTATTGCTTGTATTTGCTTAAGTGATTTCTATTCCTGACCTCCAAACAAGCAATTATGGCAATTTCTATTTCTAAAAGAATCCACCAACAGTCCTAGGTATTCAGAGGCATAAACCTCCAAGTGGATGTAGAATATAACCAATGGCTAGTAGCCTAATATAGTTTCATCACCCATGAATTTGTCTAATCTGCTTTTAAAGCCGTCCAATTTGGTAACTGGTACTTTGTGGAAATGAATTCCATATAATGCAGAATTTTATACATCTCTGTCATTTCTCTATTTATTTGTAGGGGAATTCCAATTTTGTAGGGAAATAGCAATTTTGGTTGCTCTCTTATGACCTTTTCCCAGCTCTACAATATCCTTTTTGTGGTGAGGTGTCCAGAACTGTATGCAGTATTCTAAATCACCCCCATCATATATGAAGAGTAGAAAAATGTAACCATATTAAAGGAATATGCTGAGTAGTTTTGAGACATAGATGACAATTTATTTACGTATATAGGTATACATCTGATTATTTCCTTTTTCTCCATTTAGTTTGTTAGTCTTACATTTACCGAAAACAGTACTATATTTGTTGTTTAGTGGTCCTCTGATTAACTTTATTTTGGTTACCCTTGACCAGATACACAGTTGGAATCCAGCGCTTGGTTGTTTTCAGTCCTTGATAAACACTTCCTTATCTCATTTGTTTTTATTTGTAGCTAAAGTTTTGAACATGTAGTATTCTAAGTAATTGTTGTTGGACTCACATTTAATTCAAGTTCCTGATGCCAGGTTTAGACGTTACAGCACTTTTTTTTGTATTGAGAAAATCAAAAGAAAGCTTCCTGCTCCCTCTACTGGTGATGGTCTTGATTTTTAGCTTTGTTTCACTTGGTAAATTGATGGCTGATAAGTGAAGAACAACTTGTACAAATATGGAAGTACTAACATGTAAATTCCCAGCGGGGAGAAATGCATCTTTTCTGAACTTACCAAACAATTTAATTTATCTTGGAAATTGAAGGCCATGTGGGAAGATTAGAGCAGTAGTAATAGCCAGCAAGTTTGGAAAACTCAGCAGCCAGAGGATTGGAGAAGATCAGTCTACATCCCAATCCCAAAGAAAGGCAGTGCCAAAGAATGCTCCAACTACCGCACAATTGCGCTCCTTTCACACGCTAGCAAGGTTATGCTTAAAATTCTACAAGGCAGGCTTAAGCAGTATGGATTATGGAGGAAACTAGAGAGTTCCAGAAAAACATCTGCTTCTGCTTCATTGACTACGCAAAAGCCTTTGACTGTGTCGACCACAGCAAACTATGGCAAGTTCTTAAAGAAATGGGAGTGCCTGGTCACCTCATCTGTCTCCTGAGAAATCTCTATGTGGGACAAGAAGCTACAGTTAGAACTGGATATGGAACAACTGATTGGTTCAAAATTGGGAAAGGAGTATGACAAGGCTGTATATTGTCTCCCTGCTTATTTAACTTATATGCAGAATTCATCATGCGAAAAGCTGGGCTGGATGAATCCCAAGCCAGAATTAAGATTGCTGGAAGGAATATCAACAACCTCAGATATTCAGATGACACAACTTTGATGGCAGAAAGTGAGGAGGACTTAAAGAACCTCTTAATGAGGGTGAAAGAGGAGAACACAAAATATGGTCTGAAGCTCAACATCAAAAAAGCTAAGATCATGGCCACTGGTCCCATCACCTCCTAGGAAATAGAAGGGGAAGAAATGGAGACAGTGAGAGATTTTACTTTCTTGGGCTCCATGATCACTGCAGATGGTGACAGCAGTCACGAAATTAAAAGACACCTGCTTCTTGGGAGAAAAGCAATAACAAACCTAGAGAGCATCTTAAAAAGCAGAGACATCACCTTGCCAACAAAGGTAGTTAAAGCTATGGAGGCACACGATGAAAGGTCTCAGATGATGATGATCTGGGTCTGGGTTGGTTCATATGGGGAGAGGCGGTCCATGAGGTATTACAGTCTCCTGAGGGAAGGTGATAAAGGCTTGGGACTACACTGTGTGTGTAGGATTTGGGAATGTCACAAGGGGAGTCATTGTGCTACTGCTGTGTGGTACAATACAAATGATACAAATTCAAAACATTTCAACAGTATTAAAAGCCAAATACCAAAAACATCCGTGTTCCTGCCCAAAAGGCAAAGAACATTGCCTACAAAAATATTGAGAGAAAGCAAGAATACTGAAGGATGGAGGGGCAGTGCATCCTGTTTTGCTGTTTCAGGTGAAATGGGAACTGCTGCTGCTCCCTCCACCACCATGCCTGCTGCTGCCAATACCATCAGATCTGCTGCTGCTGCTATGTGCTCTGTCATGTTGCGCCAATTTGAGGCAAGATCATGCCATTTTGGGTGAGACGTGATCTTGCCCGAAATTGCTGCTGGTGGCATTGGTGCCTTACCCTACCCAATGGCTGTGCTGGCTCTCCCTGGTTGGAGGTGGGTGGGCAAAGCAGGTGGAAAAGCATGTCCTTGATGGTTCCTGCAGGCTCTCCCCTGTAACAATGCCTGTCAGGCAGGCAGCAGCTCCTCTTTAGAAGGGTTCCTAGCTTCTTCTAGACTATGATATACTAATTTTGTCTGCAGGTTCATAGAAACTGTATAAGCATGAGCACTGAAAGTACTGTCTACCACTGCATAGCCACTGGGGACAGCCATCATTGTAACTTCTGAAGCCAAGTACAAATACTTTTTCTGAGCATCTTTTTAGTGTAAGCATGGAGGCCATTTCTTCAAAGAACCTACCTCTTTGATGTTCCTGAGAGATCGGAACCCTAAGACCTGGACAGCTAGCATTGTACTTCTTTACAGGTGGCAACAAGACAGAGAAGGCCAGCACAAGAGACAGCACTGCTCATGATATTTAACTCCTGGTAAGCAAAACTATGTTGTGCTGTTTTACCTTCTATATTTGTCATGAACTACCATTTTGGCAGTTCAATTGGAAAGGGACATTTGACCACATATAATACATGGCTTTGGGATGAAATAATTAAAGGAGAGGAAGGGAGGAAGGAATCATAATGATATCACAATATGATATCAGATGATATCTGAATCAGAATAACCATAATTCCACATTTATCCTACTTGTTTTTGTGTCTCATTGATATACCCTCACCATTTATTTCTTCACAAAGCTGAGTTTCTTTTCTACTTGGCTCTCCTTGCCTTGTTCTTCCACTTTCACCTCACTCCCCCCCCCCAGCCCTGTTTCTTCCATCTCTGTCCTTGAACAGAAGTATGCATATGAGTTGCAGAAGGTGTCCCTTGGGTTCATCTATTTGCTGTCATGTTGACATCTTTAGTTTTTCCTTACTTTTTAGGAGTATGTGAGACAATATCTACTGTTCTTTGTCACTTAACTTTCTCTGTGCTTTTTTCCAGCAAAGTGTCTGACTTGAGGATTACAACCCATCACTCAAGAAATATGGCAAGAGAAGGAAAGGCAGAGGAAAGAAATTTTACATTGTCTCCCTGCCAGAGATGTGCTTCATGAAACGTGACTCCTCAGCCTGAACTCAAAAGAAATGATGAAACAAATATCAGGCCTGTGTCCTGGCAAACAGGACAGCTGTCCAGAAATGGATGCTAAAGTTTATGGGTAGTGTGATAGAGAGTTCTTAATTTGCACTAAAGTTCTATAGATGTTTCAAATAGGATAACATCCTGGGTGCAACAACTGGTACTGATAATTTACTCTACTTTGCTATGGTTCTTGAAAATGCAGGCTATATTTTGAATTCAGTCCAAAGACCAGTAGGGAAAGAGACAAATCCCTTTTGCTGTGGCTGGCAGTTACTGTTTTAAACACTGCTAAAGATTCATTGAGGGACGCGGGTGGCGCTGTGGGTTAAACCACAGAGCCTAGGACTTGCCGATCAGAAGGTCGGCGTTCGAATCCCCGCAACGGGGTGAGCTCCTGTTGCTCAGTCCCTGCTCCTGCCAACCTAGCAGTTCGAAAGCACGTCAAAGTGCAAGTAGATAAATAGGTACCGCTCCAGCGGGAAGGTAAACAGCGTTTCTGTGCGCTGCTCTGGTTCGCTAGAAGCAGCTTAGTCATGCTGGCCACATGACCCGGAAGCTGTACGCTGGCTCCCTCGGCCAATAAAGCGAGATGAGCACCGCAACCCCAGAGTTGGCCGCGACTGGACCTAATGGTCAGGGGTGCCTTTACCTTTACTAAAGATCCATTGCAGTGCTAACTTTATCCACTGGAGCAATCTCCATTGTTCTGTGCTGTACTGTACTGTTCAGTGCACTGTTATTAAGCATGACAAATTAAGTAGCATCAAATTCCATTTGTCTCACTGTTGTTTGTAGCATGTAATGCAGGAGTTAAATTGATGCCTTTGTTTAGTGGAACATATATCAAATACTGGTGACTGCTGGCATACTTTGCGTGGCTACATCCAGACATTTTGGTAGCCAGTGAATCAATAGTCAGCCAAACCTACGTTTGACAAGTATTCAGAACTTGCAAAGATTTGAAGCTGACTTCATAGAATTGTAGAGTTGTAGGGTATCCTGAGGATCATCTAGTCCAACCCCTTGCAAGGCAATAATATGCAGCTGTCCTTGCTTGGTTATTAACAGTGGTGAACAGCTTTTTATCTAGCTTCCAAATGATAATTATCATTGATTAATGTAGAAGACCTAGTGAAGGTTCCTTTAATATTGTGATGATCTATGGATCCACACTACTTTCCCCCTTATGTTATTGCAGGAAAGCTATGTTGGTTTATGTAAAAATTAGAAGGAAAGAAGTGCAACACTAAAAGGAAGAAGGAGGCAGACCTCAGAGAGTGTCAATAGAAAGCAATGTGACAAACTTCAAAATGTGTGGATCATTTAATAGAATGCAAATTACAGTTAACGTTATATTTGAAGGCAAATGTAAATGTATTTATAATAAAGGATTTGCATGTTCTGTTGATCTTCTGATGAAATGAGTGATGTGTTATGTAACATTAGTTTCATTTACTTTGAATGTTAAGGTTCTTTTTCATGAGCACAATTCATATCAGTAATGAATTGCATTATGATTGCATGATTTGTGTTGAACATCAGTTTCCATGAACAACTGTTCTTGAAGAAATATTTGTGAAAACACTTTGTGGCATTTGCAGTCTAACAAATAAATTATCCATATAACATTCATTTGTACATTTGCCTCTCCTTTTCCCTTGGTTTTCAATGTTTGTCTTTTGTATATTTATTTGCCTACCTAGTGGGCTAAGGTTGGTTCATATGTGACAATTTTGCTACTTTGAAAGTACTCCTGTATTGAAAACCTTATGTAGACTGTAAGAGTTAAGATCAACAAGTAGTTTGATTTGAATGTTTTTCATATCTAGAACTGCTATCTGTTGTGTTTAAAGCAGTTGGTAATTTAAGCAACCTACATTATCAACTATGTCTTTTAGACTGAAATCTTATGCTGCTTAAGTTGTTGGGAGCAAACACTGTTGAACTTTCTTCTGAGCAGGTGTCTAGGATTGCTCTGTTAAATTAGAAGCTTTCCACAGGCTGTTGCAGTTACATAAAAATAATTTGACCAATGCTTTCTGAACCATATTTTCTCCTCAGTTACTGTTTTCAGTGGTGCAGAACTTTTGGTATTGTTTGTTCTTCCAAAAGAATATAAATCAGTAATGTGAATGCTTGTATCAGTTATGAAAGGCTTTTCTATCGAAGCTGAAAGTGGTATCTGCATTCATTTTGCAGTTTCCCACATCTTAGTGAAACACGCATCTGAATCCAGTGACTATATGCCCAGAAGAGATGACATCCTATAATAAAGGAATGAATTATGCTTTCTTCATGTACAGGATAAAAAAAAATGGAAGGGGGAAAAATAGTCCATATTTAAATATATTTAAATAACTGAAGCTTCTCGTGTTGCACTTAGATACTGGTAGTTTTAGTGGCCTAGGTTCTTTGTGGTTTTTGGTGTCTTTGTTTCTGGGAAATAATCAGGAACGTTGTCTTTTTTTTTGCTACTCCCTAAATTGTGCCTCTGTTTATACAGACCAACAGGCACTGGCCTGGTGGGTCCTTTACACAGAAATAAATATAATTATAATAAATAATTTATAAAACTCATTAACTTAGATAAATATGAGGGACTCTAAAGAAATTGAAAGAAAAGGAACTTGGAAGTTGTCAGTTAATATTCAGATAATATTTGAAACCATCCATTCAGATCCATGATGGTAGGATTCCTATCAGAGATCCTATAGTAGCAGATAATTCAGTCCTGTAATCAAAATTTGCTGTTTCTCCTAAAGACGCCTAAGATAGTAATCAATTAAAAGTTGTAAACCAAAATTAATCCTACATAGTCACATTGGAATTCAGTTACATTCATGCACACATAATTTTGCTGTTCTTGAGTCTTTGAATTACATTATGAGCATCCTGTCATATGCATAAGAACTTGTAAATTAAGCCCAACTGGTTTCAAGTGTGCAGAGAATTCCTGCTGTGTACATTGTTGTATCAGGTGTAGTCATCTAAAGTTACCACTCTCCTGTTAGCTCACTGACCAGTTACAGTGGTACCTCAGTTTGAGAACAGACCGGTTCAAGAACAATTTAGTTTACAAACTCCGCAAAACTGGTAATAATGTCCCAGTTTTAGAACTTTACCTTGGTTTAAGAACAGAATCCGAACGGTGGAAGGGCACCGGTGGTGGGAGGCCTCATTAGGGAAAGTGCACCTCAGTTTAAGAATGGTTTTGGTTTAAGAACAGACTTTCGGAATGGATTAAGTTCGTAAACCAAGGTACCACTGTACAACATACATAAACTGTAGCAATAACCTCAACACACAATTATTAGCATGGAAATATATTTTGTGACCTTTGGTTCTAATAATCCTGTAATTCTTACAAAAATAATATATTTGTAATTAAATGGAAAAGACAATGGTATCTTAACACACATTGTGTTTTGATTCCTAGAAAGCGATCATAGAATGGTGGAATTGGATGAGACCACGATGGTCATTTAGTCCTGCCCCTTGCAATGTGCGACTCTTTTGCCCAACATGGGGCTCAAACACACGACCCATGAGATTAAGTGTCTCGTGCTCTACAGACAGAGCTATGTATAAGTTGTAGCTGATATAGAAAGAGCTGAAGGTCACATAGTAACAAAATGAAGTGATTATTATTGGAGATTGTAGGTTTGAATAAAATATAAATTTTTGGTCTTCCTTACTTTGCCTTTTTATGCTAGTAAAAAACCCACAGAAGTGTCATGCTGAAATGTTCATATTTAATATGGAAGATCTTAGGACTGGTTAAACTTAAAGGAGCTTGTCTGACATACAGTACTTACTTTACATACGTATTATATATTATCTAGCCATGTGAAAACCAAAATGCAGTTGATATTCAAAACTACCACACCTGTCATTTATAGTCTTCTGGTGGTAAAATATTTTCTGACTTTGGTGGTGTATGATCAGGCTGGTAAAAATTAGATCTACAGTCACATAACAAACTTTGATTAGAACTTCCAGTACTGTACCTGGAATGTAGATTGGTAGTATTATAATTGAGCAAGGAAGTAATTTGTCCATCCTCCATACTTTGGAACTGTTTATTAGCATGTGCATAATTAAAAATACAAATCATTGTTCTAATAATGATCTTCATTGAAAAACAAGGTCTCTTCAAGATAAGTCTTGCTGGTGCTGTGGAGTTGGTATTTGAAGTATGTCCATCTGCATCTAAACGAGTAGCTCCAAGACAATCAGATTATGTAGTAGTTACTTTGTGAGAATATCGCGTAAGTGGAATGGAAACTTCATTTTGAGTCTAATATTAGACCTTGCTTTGGAAAATTCCTTTTAAATGATCACAAGCTGGGAATAGCAAAAGTATTTAGCTTTCGACAGACAGCATTCACAAAGAATTTGTTTTTAACTGATTATGTTAGGTCCCTGGGAAAGCAGATGTGAAGCTTACCAAGCTGAATTGGTTTGACCTGATGCAGTGTTCATGTCAGTTGTTAGGGTCCCCTCCCTGGTCTATTTTTTCCAAGATAGCTTCATTCTTTGACCATGACTGAGTTTGGATGGAATACTTTGAATGCTTGTTAGTTTAGTAAATCTCAGCTTCTTCCACCAATTTCCTATTGTCTACAAATGAGTTTAATAAAAGTCAATCAGACTGTTTTGATTACTTTCCAGACTATGGGCATTTTCTCAGAAGTACCACTGAGTTCAGTGAGACTTACTCCTTGGTTAAGTATGTGCAGGATTACAGCCTTACAGCCCTGCAATTGTTTACACAATGATGTGCAGATGTTTTGTTTGTTTGCTTCTTGTTTAGTCCTTTAATATATAGGAAATGAATTATCTGAAGTGAGACTAGCTAGACTTGAATTGGTAGTTTAACTGTTCTTTAGTGAACTCTCTGACACTATAGTTTAGTGCAATTTGCTGCATGGTTAATAAGCTTTGGATTGACTTTGGTTTACCAGTGATCATTGACAGCTAGGCTAGCTCAATCAGTAGAGCCTGAGACTCAGAGTCATGGGTTTGAGCCCCACATTGGGCCAAAGATTCCTGCATTGCCGAGGGTTGGACTGGATGACCCTTGTGGTCCCTTCCAACTCCGCAATTATATGATTCTATGTTTGTTGTAATGAAGATCCCCCTTGTAAAACTGTGGCATTAAAATTCCCACCATTTGTATAATCAGTAGATTTATTTGAAGTATAAAAAATGGGTCTAACAAAAAATGTCTGAGAGTGGCATAGCTAAGCTTATTTGTTCAATTATGGTAGTTGACAGTATACTGGCTGTTACTTGCCTGTGTTAAAATAAGTTATTGCGCTGCTTTTAATTCTGCATATGATTGAATTCATCTGTTTGCAAATGAACAGTATAATACAATACATCTGATGTTTGCTCATGTGGAATGTCAGTAAGCTAGGAATAATTATCACCTTAGCTACAGTCAGTGTGGTGAGGTGAAACATTTTCTATTTCATAAGTTCATTAGTGATAATGAATGGATTGCCGTTGAAAATGTAAAATATTTCAAGCTTGGCAGTTTCAAGATTTCTACCTCTATTTACAAGTAAAATAAACATGCTAATTCAGATCACGGGGGCCATCAGAAAATTTCCCAAAGCAAATTGGAAATTTACCTGTTGGCAGTGAATGAGGATGACTCCTCTTGCTGCACTTGGCAGGAAGAGCCCAGAAATCTTTTTGCCTCCTTCCTAGTCTGAACCTGCCTTCAGTCAAAGACAGTTAGGGTCCTCTTGGGTACTCAGCTGCCCCATGTATTACCATCACTTTTACTCTCCTTTCATGAGCTTTTATGCTCTGTTTCTCATCTTTGTTGGCTATGGTGTTAGGGAGTGTGTGAGAGAGTCTGACTATTGTTCATTCCCTTCTGTTTATGGATGGGGTGGGGGCTCGCATCAGCCGTCAAGTGGTTCAGGAAATGTGGAAATGTCCCAGCTGAATATCAGTGTCTTGGAACTTGGTGAACTTTGTGCAGTTCAGCTTAGTCTAAGTCTCTTGATGTTGGAGATCAGGGGCATGCACTTGCTGGTTCACACAGACAAACCATTGGCAAAAGCATATGTAAACGAACCGATGGGACTTGGTCACTGGGGCCAACAGCCTTTTCAGTTGTCCTGAATACAACCTGCTCTCCTTGAAAGCTGAACAGTTAGCAGGCCTGAAGTACACCATGGCAGATTGGTTGAGTTGCAGAATCATAAATGAAGCATAGTGGCAGCAGAATCTGAGGGCGTTTTAGATGCTGCTGGATAGTTTGGGGCATACAGTCAGTGGTGGTTCTCTTTGCCACACCTGAAAATACTCAGGTCTATCTCATGTGTCTGCCATGTGCAGCTACCCAGGGGAACAGATGTCTTAAAATCCATTTCACTAGCTAGCCTGCTATATGCCTCCCAGCCATTTTGCGAGTTCCAACAAATGGTGAAGAAGGGTCAGAGACTCACAATTGATCTGATTCTTGTGGCCCCCATTGGCCATGGAGTCCATGATTTCTGGACCTGGTGACTATGACTGCGCCTGGCTGGTGGCCATTGCCACTGTGTCAAGACCTGCTAGTCCAGGGGCCAGTATTTCACCCCTGGCTAGGGCTCTTCCCAGCTGACAGCCTGGAGGCTTAACCCCAATACAAGGTTGTCGTAGAATGGTTGAGTTTTTATAAATATCACCTGTTATAATTTTGGGGCCAACTACATACCAGTTCTACCTGTAAACAGCTTCATGCTGATTCTAATAATCGTTATGAACTTTCAGATATAATTGTATTTTAGATTGACAGTATCCCTTTAACCATCTGCTGTTTCATTGCAGGATCCATCCATGTCATTTTGACAGCGGCTGGCTAGTGATTCTGCTATAATTTCTAATTTCTTGGTCTACTACTCTGTGCAGGTAAATCTCACTTGGCAATAGTGCAGCGGGTGAACAATGAAGGGGAAGGGGATCCTTTTTATGAAGTCTTGGGCATTGTTACATTGGAAGATGTAATTGAAGAGATCATCAAATCTGAGATTCTAGATGAAACAGATCTGTACAGTGAGTATTAATCCCCATGATTTCCCCCCTCAAAATAGTTTGGAGCCTTCCTTCAAATAAAGTTCCCTATCTTGTTTATTTTTTGAGATAAATTGCTTAAGATCTATGAAGTAGAATTGGAACTTCACTCCAATTAAAAGTACTTGTCATCTACAGACCCCTCTGTCATGACACGCAGTCTTTTCTAACATTTTCTTTTAGCCTATCAGAACATTTTACTACTGACAGGCATTCTCTGGGGTGAATAGTGCTCCACTCAGCAATCTTAACAATTTCTTCCAAACTTCTATACTATAGGCTAGAGACTGTTGTTGCACTGTTACCTCTGGTGAAACAAATTTTGCCCGTATTTGAAACAATTCCAAAGTCTCATTACTAGAGGGAAAAGTGGAGTGAGTGTAAACACCCCAACAGCAACCTCTCTTTTAAGCAACCTTCAGTTATTTGGGGGAAGAAGAATCTATCCGCAGCATAGGAAAGAGATTGATTCAGAAACACAAATAGAGAGAATCAATAAGAACATTAGAAAAATACAGCACCAAAATTGGGCAATTGCCCAATATATAGTTTCTATCACACTTCAAGTAAATGAAGGAAAGTGCCTGTAAAAATAATACAGAATTACACACTATAAAAAGAAAAAACTCAGTGCTTAAAAATTGTATTTAAACAAATAGTACAGCATTTAACTGTATATACACAAAGCCAATGTATACAGTGCAAACCCCCAAATTGGGGTGGACACATTAATGGATATCTGATCTGTGTCAATTTTGCATATGTTTTTTCATAAGTCTATTCCAGCCCATTTCTACATGAATCTGCATAATTTTTTTTATTTAAATGTGAACCTACATTTCTAAATGTAAAATACACCGTTTTTTGTTTCTAATGCATTTTGATGTGTTTCTTGAGCCAAAAACCGTTTTGCCAAAGTCAGAGACATACAAAATCTAAATAATAATTATGCTGCAATCTGTATATTACTCTTGGAGAAGTAAATTGTGTCACTTTGCTGAAAATGCTGACTAGTTGAACTTATCCTCCATCCTTATACTCTAGACAGCATTAAAACTCACTATAAGAAACTATGTACAGGATTATAAATAATAAAAACTGTTGGTACTCAAAACATCATTATTACATGAAAACCATTACTTGGGAAAAGCACAGAATATCTCTCCTTTTGCTTTATCACTTTTTAAGCATCTATACATCTGTTTGTAATAAAACCTAAAACTTGCTTTAAAATGGTGGAATTGTAATTTGGTCTCTTAAAATTTAATTTAGTTGGAGACAGCTGGTTTAGGGGATAACCAGATATATACCCTGTTGGGTAGATTACTTTTTAATCTGTTTAGGTAAGCAGTGGTAGAAAAGTACCAAACAGCATTTAGTAAGTTTTCCTATGGTTGTGATATTTTTATGTTTTTTTCCTTATATTTTTGTGTGTATTTTATTGTACTGGATGTTAAGTATTGTTTAAAGTGACTGTTTTAATTTGCATGCACTGTGTGTATACTGTGGCTAAATATTGTAGTGTTTTTAAATATAATCACATTGGGTGTTATCTTTTTAGCATATATAATTTTGTGTTATTTTTACAGACATTTCCCTTAATAAAGAATGTTGAAAGAGATTCATCACTCCTCTTCCATCTTTTACCCGTTCCCCTTGGAAGAAAAGGGGATGGGTGGGAAGAAGGTTCATTCTTATTGGCATGATCTCTTGTCCCTCACCCCACTGTAACTTTAAAAAGGAAGGGAAAAGTGAGGGTATAAGGAGAGGAATTGTTCATTTGCTATATCTGAGTTCCAGTCATTCAGCGGAACTCTTTACAGGGGAAGTAGAAAAAGCATAAATGGAACTTCACTATCTGTATGATACATAATTCCTGTGTGTGTAGGATGCAGGAAAAGATGGAAGCCCTTCTGTGAATTATCATGGGTTTCCACTTGAAAATACGTTAGGTTTGATTTTACCATAAAGGGAAAGCAATTATTCTGTAAATATTTCAGTTTTTAAACATTTGTCCGTTACAACTTTCTTCATTTCCTATTTGGTTCATTCTTCATTTCCTATGGGGTGTTAGGGGAGAGGTAGTTCCTCTGGTGGGGGACATGCCATGCTCCTTCTGGGGTAGTTTGTCCATCTTTGGTCCTCATCCTGCACTCAGCTCTCACCTGTGGCTCCTAAAAGCTGTCAGCATGTGACACCAGCACCATGAAAAGGCTTCAACTTGTGGTTAAACCAGGTGAGGGTAGCCAATGGGTCTCAAACCCCCAATAAGTTAGGGACATCCCTGCATATGAAGACAGGCTCTGGTGGATTGAGCAGACAAGACCAATAGTAGGTCCAGTGGTCAAGAATGCATTTTCTGCACATACTGTAGAGGAAGGTAGCCCATCTAGGAGAAGGAAAACTCTGATCCTAAACCTCCACTGCTTTGCAGGATATCTTTGGGAGAAGAAATGCTAAGGAGTGAACCCAACACAAATCCAGAGTGGAGTCCCTAAGATGGTTGGATGGCGCCTTGTATGTCGCCTTCTGGCAAATCCTGTTGCCAAGCACATTGCTTTTCTTTCCTTTGTATTACATCAGTGAGGCTGAAAGGGGAGGAGGTCTTGTCGTATGAGCAGCCCAGGACCTCCATACACACTGTCTAAGCTTGCGCCCCAGGGAGGTCACTTCAGTGCTGCTAATGCAGCAGTTTGGCTTCACCTCCCCAAGGTGCGCCCCATTGTCTATCAATGGATGCCAACAACATTTTTCAAAAATAAAATCATAGGACTTTTACAATACTTGGCTACTAAGCTTGGCTCTATTGCTGTAAATATCTCAATCCCAGCTAGGCATTTCGCTACTGTTGTAGACACTTCTGCTAGTTTCACAGTTAATCTAATAGGCAGCAGCCAACTTTCCTCCACTTGGTTCATAAAATTTATTAAATTCACCTAACCTGATACAGTTTTCTTGTTCGCACTAAATATTTATAAGTATGAGAGCAATAAATCCACTCCTGATAATCTTCAGGATCTGTGAGTTGTTTCTTTCACATCAACTCTTTCCCAAAATACTTCCATTGTAGAGTTATTGTGTAATGTATAAGGACATTACAGTGCTGCTTATAGAGCAGCACTGATGACTTCTGGCACAGGGTGTCCCTTTGTGATGATACAGGAAGTCTTTTGGCTGATTTTTATGTTCTCAGCACAGCATGAAAACAGAGTCATAAGTTTGTTCACTCTATAACTTGAACTTAAATGCTTGCAATTATTCAAGTGTTAGGAGCTAAATAACCCCAAAATCTTGTAAGTAGATGAATGGATCTTCACATAGGTGCATGAGATTCTTCCTGTGCTGTTGATTGCAGTTTGCAGTGATTGTGCACATAACTTCAAGAGTTTTTATTTTGTGAGAATGGCGTAATGTATGTGTGCTTATTCCTGTTTCTAAACAGTGTCACCCAGTGTTCATGTTGGACCCTGATTGAATTATTGTTTTATTTCTCCATCTCCAGCTGATAACAAGACCAAAAAGAAAGTAGCCCATCGAGAGAGAAAGCAGGACTTCTCTGCCTTCAAACAGACAGACAGCGAAATGAAGGTTAAAATATCACCACAGTTGCTGTTGGCAATGCACCGTTTCCTAGCAACAGGCAAGTGTGGCTTATCACAGTTTGATCACTCCGGGGTCCAAGAGCTGATTTGCTACTAGAGTCTGCTGATACAGTGGGTGGGACAGTGCAAGCTGACACAAAGGCTGGGTCCTAGAGAGTGATACACCATGCCATTCCCTTCATTTTAATTCCCTTCATTATTCGGTTTTGACACTTGCTCTCCAGGACACTCATGAGAGGAGGGTCAGTAACTTAAATTAAAAATGGATCTGGAAGATGGGGATATGTAGAAGTGCCACAGTGTACATGTTTTGACTCCAACAGACTGAAGGCCAAGTTTCATGTTACATAGAACCATCTGTCAGGGATTCTTTAGCCGTGATTCCTGCAGTGCAGGGCATTGGACTAGATGACCCTTGGGGTCCCTTCCAACCCTGCAATTATATAAATCTGTGGAAGTTTACTGTGACTTTTATTTATTTACTGTATTATTTGCAGTCCCCCCTTTAGTCAGTTGGGAATGTATGGAGTGTTAGGGGAGGGGTAGTACCTCTGGTGGGAGTCGTTTTAGTGTTGCTAGTGCAGCAGTTTGACTTCATCCCCACACTCCATTGTCTCTTGAGACAGACAGATGCCAACAACCCTACAGCCAAGAATACCAGAGCAGCAAACAATACCATTAAAATCACTATTAACAATAAAAAATTGAAACAAAAGAGACCAATCAGCATCTTAAAATTAACAGCAATCACAAATAAAACTAGCAACAGAAACAATTTAATGAGAAACTGTTACTGGGTATTGTAAACAGAAGCGGAGGGTGGGTAGGAAAGGGGTACTTAACCCCTTCCCTACTGGCTGTTTTTCCTTTCAAAATCTCCGTTTCTGCGTCTCTCTCTTACCCTGTAGGACAAAAGGAGTTTGTTGAGGAATTTTGAGAAATAAAATGCCCAGTGGGAAGGGAATTAAGCATCCTTTCCCGTCCTTCCTCTGCTTTTGTTCGTTAAATAAAGAAGTTGGGCAAGAGTTACACAGAACTACAAGTAACACACCCACTGGCCCTAACTTCTAGCAAATAGATTCTCAGAAGAAATAGCTCAGGAAATGATATAATTGTGGACCCTTCATTAAATAGTTTGTGATGCTAAGTGTCTTTTATTGGAAGAGCATCTGGAATCAAGAGTGAGAATGTAACCTTCTATCTACAAGCTGTTCCTGGATTTATAGGTGTTTTTAAATGCCTACTGTTCAGGAGATTTGTAATATTAGTTTGTAATTCCTATCAGTGGGTATGATAGTAGCCTATTAGACTAAAAAAGGAATCCTGACCCTCTTTTGAATGGGCAGATGTCTGCAGTCTAACATTGTCCAGAGGTTTGGCTGATTCTTTTTTTTTTATGAATGTTTATTAGCATTTTCAATATTAAATATAAACACAAAAAAGAAAAAGAAAAAAAATACAAAAAACTTAAAAAAGACAATTAAAAACAAATACAATTTCAGTTGCTTATTTTCATATAACTTCTTTGTCGGACCTCCTCGCTCCTCCCCTTCTTGTATTCCCATTCAAGTTATTAATCCCGCAAATCCTTATTACTTATTTCTCAAACTTCACGTAATAATTTTTTACGTACTGTTGTTTTACCTTTCCTCTTTCTTCCATTTAATTACTTTTGCATACCTTATTTTCATTTCATTTTAACCATTCTAAAGACCAATTTTAACTTATCTAATCTAAAATATCATATACATCATTTCTTATTCTTTAACATATTTCTTAAAGTCGATCAATTTTTTCCTTCCACGGCTTTCCCAACTTCCATACAAATAATAGAACAAATTAAAACAACATAGTTAATAATTGTGTACCCTTTGGATTACCAAACTTCACCCCCTCCCTTTCCTGGTTTTGGTCCCCAATAAGTGTTCATCAGTCAATACTGTTTAGCCTGGAGATCTCACGTCCGAGGCTCAGAGGTTTGGCTGATTCTTGGGCAGCCTTAGCAGTGAGTCTATGGATTAGAAGAGCTTTTGTCTCTGAATATCACTTTCATTCTAGAAAATTGTGCTCTACAGAGCAATTCACATGAGAGTATGTTGGCTGAAGATATCAGTTATGTTCTAGGAGTCTTGTAGTTGGGACCCATTTGCTAATGCAACTTCAAGAGGAAGACTCCCCAGAGAAAGTGTTGGATTTACAGAGAATAAATGTACAATATATTTCTTAAACTAATTTGCACAGAATGGTCCATGCCTTACACATGGACTCCAAAAGCAGTCTTTATGATTCTAGTGCTTGTATGCTTTTGTAAGGAGATTGGTGCTTTGCATTTCAATATATTAACTATTAACTGTGCCCCATGTTGAGAATATTTTAGTTTTATGCTTGTGGAAGTGTCAAATAGTAAGATTTAAAAACTGGAGAAAGCATTTTGTGACAGCCACTGTAATCCTAGTTATTTGAAAATGGTCTCACTTTTGCTATTCTGTTTGGATCACAGACCCTATTTGAATCAGGCTCGCTGGCCCCTTTTTTATTTTGTGTGGTGGCTGAGCTGAAGTAAACACATATAGGACTTCTAGGCCTATAAAAAGCAAATATTAAAAGCCTCCAGTCACTGCAGAAAATACTTTCATTCACAATTCAAGAAGAAGCTTTAGTGATGCCAGCTTTCTAAATAGCCTTAATA